>NC_091534.1:6262466-7462466 GCF_041682495.2 Bombus fervidus | reverse complement strand
TTTTGTCTTTTTATGCGCAAGTCTGAAAGATATCCTTCCAGTCTACGTTCTCAATGCATGGACCTAAACGCTGACAAGAGGAGAGCAGGACGACAAGTCCTATCGATGTTTCTTAAAGCTGCAAGCTTCGTATCTACCACGGGATCGTCAATGAACGATTCTAAGAATCCGAGGAAGTCGATCGATGCTCGTATGACGATCTGACCGCGTGTGTCTGGCCGCCAGCGTGAATCAGCCTTTATATCTCTGTCCTAATCTAATGGAGGTCCAAGTAAAGCAAACAGACAGCCGGAAACACGTAACCAGGAGCGTGCAGATCGTCGGCCAATCTCCTCCTCTTAAAGGTTTCCTTTCATTTTCATTAGGCACGTCGCTCCTTTGGATCCTCGAGTAAGGATTCGGATTTAGGTTCGTAGGAGGACGTTAGCTGCGCGCACCAGCGTTCCCGGATCGATCCCCCTCGAGCGAAAGGGGGTTGCGACGGAGCCGCCCTCTTCGTCAGCAGGAACCCCAACATTTTCAGCGGCGAAAACGACGCCAGGAACCCCTGCGGGCCGTTCGTTCGAGCCAGGACCCGAGGGGAATGTACTTTCATTGTAGAGACAACCTACACCGACCGGCTGGTCCCTCTCGTCACACGGGGTTGTAGCTTGATAAACCGCGTAAATCAGGACGGAACAAAAAGCGTGGCGAAACTGGCGAGTTATTGGGTCATCGAACGACTATCTCGACAGGGAATAATATTCAAGATCGCGTCTTTCAACGAGCACGATTTTATCCGCAGAATGTAGTTTCCAAGGTGGAAGGTTCGTTTCTTTTTCAGAGAGCTCCTTCTCTATTCTACGGGCATCACGAAGAATCATCTTGCATGATTTTTTGTTTACTCGTTAGGTCATCCGAACAGCTGTGCAATTTATCGAGCTGTGTGCTTGCGATATCGGCGGTGGAACTTGTCCGTGGAGAGTTGAATTTGAAACAATAATTGGAATTTCGTAATGGGAAAATTTAGAAGAACAGTAGCTTCGAGGAACGAAGATATTTTCTGGATTAAAAGAAGAACCGATTCAGAGAATTGCCTGTTTATGTATTAGATCGATGTAGGTTTATGGGATAGCGTGTTCAATGAGAAGCAAAATAACGTGATACTTTGTGTTGAAGCGGTCATCACTTCTAAGAAGACTCTACGTCTGGTCTTTGAGTTTTCTCAAGCACCGAAGCCATCGACGGTGTATCGACAAAATACTGCGTCGAAGGCGGACCATAAACGGTGCACAGGCAACGTTGGCTTCAGGATTTTCAGTCATAGGGTAGCACCGATTTGCATATACACCTCAGTATTTTTTTTTTTTTTTTTATATTTGCGTTTAATTTACAATCAATTCTCGTTAGAGGATTTTAGTGCTTATAGTATGTTTGATTCTATTTGAATCTAGTGTTTAGGTCTAAGGTATATTTAGGTCTTTTTCGCCTGCGGATCTGTTCGACGTGTCGAGTAGTACACCTCAGTATTTAAAATATATTTTCTACCTTACAATTTATCCACGCGTTCCTCTGTATTCACAAACATTTAACAATCTCAACACTTTGAAAGTTCAATTAGAAAGGACGATAGGAATTTTATAAAAAAAGGAAATTCGCAGATAGAGATACAGATTCGTTTCCTGTTCTTCAACGTGCGATTTACGAGACTCGCGAGAGTTTCAGATTAACTCGTTTTCTTCCCGATCGTAGCAGAAATTTAAGATTAATTTTGTTGCAACGATGCATCGGTATCTTTTCCGCTCCAAGGCATATTTTATAGCTTTGTCATAGTGAGAGAAACTTTTTGTTAGTGAAAAATCCACTCTGAATATGTCACATTATTCATCCATCAGCTTGAAGACTAAGCTTCTCTCTTCTCTTACAATTAGACATCTTCTGCAACAATTATCTACTAAATCTATAAGTTGATTCCATTATGATACTTCTAAGATGCCTTGGTTTCTACTTGTTTTTACGAAATGGAAGCCTGCATGTATATGAAACACATTAATCACTCGCAGAGTGGACATCTTTTTGTTACGAGACGTCCTCGTCTCTAGATTAATTTATCGACGTCTTTCCCATTCTTCCCCTTAGTTTCGTCTGCCTTGAAATTGCATTATGCATAAGAAACTATATACCGTCCCATTGGGAAAATGACAGTGACGAAGAAATAATATTTTAATAATTAATAGTAAGAGGAGATATTTTCCAAGAATCCTTTTATATTATATTTCACATATAAATGTATCTTAAAGGATATCGTCACATTATTTTTAAATAGAATAATTGATACAGTTAATCAAGAGGAATGAAATATCTAATGTTATTCAACGTTGGCGAGGAGAAAGAAAATTATTGTTTGCAGCTATTGCAAATAACAATATCTCCACGATATCATTAGGACGATAGTTGCTCTGCTTATCTATTTTTCGCAATACCTCTTCCGGTTATAATAACGCAAAAGTTTGATATTTTAGAAATATTGTAAAATTATAAGTACACGATCTTAAGGTATCGTGACGAGAATAAATCATCCCTTAATGGACGTGTCCTGGTGCCGAGAATGATCGTTGAAGATATTTAAAAACACGCTACCTACTGCAATGTAATTCTCATTATCAAAGAGAGCAGCATCGTTAAGACAAAATTTTCGTCATCCGTGATAGGTTTAATATTCTACCTAATCCAAATGTGTCCAAGTTTCTTTATCACGCGATAAAGAAACTTTATCAAACTGCTGGCCAGTTTTCCTCTATTCGAAGTCTGTACGACTACGCGGATTACATTTTATATCGTTGCTTTCAAAAAAAAAAAAAAAAATAGCCATTAGTCGTGCATTGTAAAAATTGCAGAAATTGCAAAGTAGAAGATTAACTTGGAATAAACGGTTCTGGAAGGATAATAAGCACATCTCAGTTAAATATAATACTCTTGACGACGTGGAAGGATAAGTTGAAGCTGATTACAGTTGTAAGTATTACACAAAGACGGCCAGATTACCGCAAATCCGTATCGTTCTATCCGAAATTTTCAACATTGCCTTTGAGCAGATTAAACGTTGGCTGGTCGTGGTGATCGTGAAAGGCATTAACGCGAGGCCGATCGTCAAAAATTCCGTTTTTGGTAATATATACGGAACCATTTAGCGGAATCGCGGAATCACAGTAGTCGCTAAGTGAATAAGCGAGGCCTCGTACGAATTCAAATATCGAAGAAACTAGGTGTACCGTTGAATAATGCATGACGAAATAACGATTAAAGAGAAATTGCCAGCAGGTTACCAGATGAAGGCTGATGATGCAACCATCGGTACGTTCGTTAACGCCTCTCGAGTGATGACGATCATTCTCTTAGAACTTTTTGACCTGCGTCTCAAGTTTCAGCTGACGCGTGTTAGGGCAACTCTATAAATTTTCCAGAATTTTTTCCCACTGCTAATAAACACGTCTTCGCTAATCTGGAGATTTTATCGTGGCGGAGAACACGGGACTGTGCGGGAATTTTTAATTACAGGAAACTTAATTTATCCTCGTCGTATTTCTCTGAACGATGGAAAAAGAAATTTTGGTCTGCGATGGTAGCTGCACGATTTTGTAATGGCAAAGACGAAGAAGGCCGAGGATCGAAGAGGACAGGATTTGTTTCATCGCGCTGTTGTCTGCGTCTCGTGTCCACTACTCGGCTAGGTGTCACGTGTTACGGAACAGCCTGTATATTGTCAATGGCGATGAAATAGACAGACAGAGCGAGGGGAGAAAATAAACCGTCGTCTGGTCGAATAAATTCCAACGTCTCGGCCACGAACAAAGCAACAGACCCGTCTTCATCAACGTGATCTCGTTCACCTTCGCAGCAACGTTGCAGTTGCTTCTAGCTGGCACGAGGCAGCCGATCGCGTTGTTTCTTTTCCTCGGAACGGTGCTCGTGATCTCCATTTGTCGCTGGTCGATCCATGAATGAACCAGCCAACCGGCCGGATCGTGAATCAACCGAGCGATCGAGGAACGGGAACTTGGTCGAACCATCAAAGAGCAACTGTCTGCGAGCATGCGAGAGATTCAAGTGGCGATTATTTACAAATTCCCTGGTTGGCGGTTCGCTCACGTTGGCGCGGCATTTACGATATTTGGCGCGTCTCCAGCGCAGCTATTTCCGCACGAGCGATGCCTTAATTCTCTTGGTTAGTCAGCACGGCTTTGTATTTTTAGACCTTTTCGACACTGAGAATAGAAGTGGCGCGTCAAACGTATCGTTCAATTTCTTCGTTCGAATATTTTCTACACCGACGTTCAGCCCTGTGTTTCATAATGTTTGGCCGACTTCCAATGCGCTGCTGTACTCTCTTACACGATTAGCGTTTCGCACCTTTCGCTATTCGCGCGGCTCTGCTGTGGTCCCGCCAGGATATTCGATGACTCTTCAGCACGGTGGTTCTTCACCTTTTCCAACTTGCACAACGGAGACCGCAACGTGTTACGAATAAACTTTACGGAATATTTTTGGTTACCGATCAGCATTGTCGACGAGAGTGAGGCGAATAGGTCGTGATAGATACTGGAGAATCACTTGGATATATTTAACAATAGAAATTATCTGTGTGCACGATGCGCAGAACTTGCGATTGTTATATTAGCCGCTCGGGATTCGCTGTTACAAGTTTGAGTTCTGTTCGATGCGTTTTGATGCGCTATATAAACTATATAAAGGTGATGATTGCCTAAGATGCCGAGGAACTCTGATCAGTTATTATTATTATATATATGTAACGACTTATTCACCTCAACCTGGTGACCCCGACGTGGTTCTTCACGACCTATTCACCTCAAGAGGTTTTTCGTTTGGTTGCTGATATCCGCTATATGTGGCAGAATCTTTTGCATTATTCGTGAGATAATTTTTATTCGTCGCTGGTAACGCATTATCGATGGCGCAAATCTTTTTGAGTTACTCGGCCCACCGAGCGAGCAATTAGCTGGATAAAAAAC
Source organism: Bombus fervidus (assembly GCF_041682495.2). Taxonomy (NCBI): domain Eukaryota; kingdom Metazoa; phylum Arthropoda; class Insecta; order Hymenoptera; family Apidae; genus Bombus; species Bombus fervidus. Next base: position 7,457,457 of record NC_091534.1, on the reverse strand, counting down.
GAATAGAAGATCCGTAACGAGCGATGTCGATTAAAAATCACTGGTTTGCCCATTAACGAGACTGACACGTCAACGAATGTTACTAAATTATGTAAATTAACTGGTCAATAGCAATAACAATTATTTGGACTGGTTATAATATCGCAGTAATAGAATATAAATAATAAATCACGAGAAGTAAAACACAATAGTAATGGAATAATAATTTTAGAAGGACAGTGGCAAAAACGAACTAAAATAGAGTCGAGTTAAATTTTGATATGTACGTGTACAATTATGAAGATTTAATGAGGTTTCTATTGAGATTTTTCTACAAGTTTAACGAAGTTTCCGAGTATATGAGCATTTTTCGTTTTTCAATGAAATCATCGGTTTCCTTATCTACGTAGAGGTATAGTAAGAGTATCAGAATGTGAGTGCTATTGTTAGAACAGTTCACTTGTGAGTTCAGTTATATATACGCACTATGTTGGCCAAAGTATGAGGCCAACTAGCAAGCTCAAGTTACTGTTGTCATTCCAAAGAATTGTACATTTGGATACCAATACACAATTTACCGCGAACATATTTTCCAAGTGTAAGAAAAATTTATTCAGGAACAATGTAGCAGAAAATCATTGGAAGAAAAAGCATACACGATATTATTTAATAAGATCCTAATTCCACAAAAGACCAATATTCTTAAATTCTCCCTATAAAAAACAAACCCTTACTATCCAGTCGCAAATGATTCTCCTCTCCAAGTGTCTAATTCAAACTACTTAACCTCAAATTCCCAGAATGCAACAAGTTGCAATTGAGGGAGCTGGGAAAGGCCCATGGTTCCTCAAATCTTATTGAAAACTTAGACTAGCTAAAAAGCAAGCCTTCTATCGTTCAATTACAAGTTGTTCCCTTCTCCAAATTTCTAGCTCAAACTGCCTAACCTCAAATTCCCAGACTGCAACAAGTTGCAATTGAGGGAGCTGGGGAAGTCCCATGGTTCCTCAAAACTTATTGAAAACCTAGACCAGCTAAAAAGCAAGCTTTCTATCGTCCAATTACAAGTTGTTCCCTTCTCCAAATCTCTAGCTCAAACTGCCTAACCTCAAATTCCCAGACTGCAACAAGTTTCAGTTGAGGGAGCTGGGGAAGTCCCATGGTTCCTCAAAACTTATTGAAAACCTAGATCAGCTAAAAAGCAAGCCTTCTATCGTCTAATTACAAGTTGTTCCCTTCTCCAAATCTCTAGCTCAAACTGTCTAACCTCAAATTCCCAGACTGCAACAAGTTGCAATTGAGGGAGCTGAGAAAGTCCCATGGTTCCTCAAAACTTATTGAAAACTTAAACCAGCTAAAAAGCCTTCTATCGTCCAATTACAAGTTGTTCCTTTCTCTAAATCTCTAGCTCAAACTGTCTAACCTCAAATTCCCAGACTGCAACAAGTTGCAATTGAGGGAGCTGGGGAAGTCCTATGGTTCCTCAAAACTTATTGAAAACCTAGATCAGCTAACTAAAAGGCAAGCCTTCTATCGTCCAATTACAAGTTGTTCCCTTCTCAAAATCTCTAACTCAGACTGCTTAACCTCAAATTCCCGGACTGCAACACGTTGCAATTGAGGGAGCTGGGAAAGTCCCATGGTTCCTCAAAACTTATTGAAAACTTAGACCAGCTAACTAAAAGGCAAGCCTTCTATCGTTCAATTACAAGTTGTTCCCTTCTCCAAATCTCTAGCTCAAACTGCCTAACCTCAAATTCCCAGACTGCAACAAGTTGCAATTGAGGGAGCTGGGAAAGGCCCATGGTTTCTCAAAACTTATTGAAAACCTAGACCAGCTAAAAGGCAAGCCTTCTATCGTCCAATTACAAGTTGTTCCCTTCTCAAAATCTCTAACTCAGACTGCCTAACCTCAAATTCCCAGACTGCAACAAGTTGCAATTGAGGGAGCTGAGAAAGGCCCATGGTTCCTCAAATCTTATTGAAAACTTAGACTAGCTAAAACGCAAACCTTCTATCGTCCAATTACAAGTTGTTCCCTTCTCCAAATCTCTAGCTCAAACTGCCTAACCTCAAATTCCCAGACTGCAACAAGTTGTAATTGAGGGAGCTGAGAAAGGCCCATGGTTCCTCAAATCTTATTGAAAACTTAAACCAGCTAAAAAGCCTTCTATCGTCCAATTACAAGTTGTTCCCTTCTCCAAATCTCTAGCTCAAACTGCCTAACCTCAAATTCCCAGACTGCAACAAGTTGCAATTGAGGGAGCTGGGAAAGGCCCATGGTTTCTCAAAACCTATTGAAAACTTAGCCTTCTGTCGTCCAATTACAAGTTATTCTCCTCTCCAAATTTCTAGTTGGAACTATCTAATCTGGAATTGCCAGGCTCTAATGAACTCTAACCAGGAAGACACATGGTGATTCGACAAGAGGAGGGCGAAAACGGTTGCCTCGTCTTCGATTGCAAAACGCACTTTGGCCGGTGGTTAGGGGACACGCGTTAATTGTCCATTTAAACATCTACGGGCGGCGTTTCGCGATATTTGGCCGATCTCCAATACGCGTTTTCCGGAAGAGCAGCACGTCCAAAAGTGCCCACTCCCTCTCTGTGCTCCCATCGGCCCCCTTTTCTCGTTGGGGTAAGCCGATGGAAATGCCCTCTTTGTCGAGGGGCGAACTTACGCTGCCAACCCCGATATTCGACTAGAAAGGACGTCACCCCGCCTCTTCCTCTCTTTCTCTTCCCCTCTTCTTCGCTCCCTTCGTGTCTGTTCTTTACCCTGTGCAGCCGCCCCATCCCCAAAATTACGTCCATAGTGAGAACGAGTGCAGCAGCGAGCCTCGTCCCTCGAAAGCAAACAGCAACGCATCGTGCACGGTTAAACGACACGTATTTGATCTGATATCGCGAAACGATAACAGTCATTATTTTTTACCGGCCCCGTATTTTCGTCGAAGATTGCTAGGTACGACGCACCAACAGCCCACTGATTGTCAATCGAACGAAATGAGTTGCCGAGGAGCGTACGTCTGTTTGAGGGACACACGCACATGTTTTTGCATCGTGGATTAAATGGCTCGTGTTTCAGCGAACGATACGCCAACTCTGATCCGTTTCCATTTGATTCTTCTTTCACGTTGACGATTCTGATTGCTGCTGACTAGCGAGTCTTTTGAAGAGTAGCGTTTTAGTGGTTGTTCGTGCTGGTTTGACAGAAGAGTGACTAGCAAGTAACAAGTCTACCTTTTTCAATTAGTAAACTGTCCTATTTATGATATACACCCATTTATGATAACGATGTATCGGTCGCATTCCAAAAATTGGTTGCCAAAGGAAGGATAATTATCCGCACACCTTCTCCCGAATTTTCCCAAGATTTCCATCTACGAAATATTTCCGACAAAATTTCTCTGACGTTGCTCCTTCGAAAACAAAAGTACACGACCGTTTACGATGAAAAATCTTAACATTTTTTTTCCTAAGAGAGAAAAAAGTGTCATGTTTTGTTGATTAAGGTTTAATGTCATCTGAACAACGCGGTTATTAGCGACGACACCGTAGGATGGTGCGTTCCACGTTCAAGTATTTTACTGGCTACCCTACTTTCCTTAATGAATTTCAGTAAGTCGTGGATTTTCTCATCCGCTAGATCTCAGAACCTTCTCCTCGCGAGTTCAAATTCGCATTCACAGAAGCATCTTCTTTCGCCGTTAGGGAAACGTCGATAGTCGTCTTAGATGAGGAAAACGCGCAACGATTCGCTAGAAAAATCAGAAAATTCCGCCGGCTCCGTTGAGAAGCAGCTACTTTGAAACAAATACGCCTCTCTCGGGCCGTGGCAGTCGTTCCGTACCATAAATTTCGAAGACGCGACCCCGTCGTGATTCATCGTTTATCTGTTTCACGACGTTAAACGCGTCTCCAGCTGAAAGCACCCTTCTCCTTTGCTCGCGGCGAGGGGAAGAAGAGGCGAGCGACGTGTAACAGGGAAAAGGGAGACAGATAGGCAGGAACCGGCCGGCTGAAAAAGACGTCCGCCACTTCTTTCATTGACCCGTTGCCGGCATCTTAAATGTGAAAACTCTGTCGTCTAACATTCTTCCTTCTCCTTTCTTTTTTCTTTTCTCCTTTTCTGTTTCCAAGAATCGCGTGAATGGAAAGAGGAGGATGCCCGCGATGGAAATGAAAACACGACACGTCCACGTCTCGTACTCTTGTAATTCCTGATTAACGCCACCATGAAGCTTTGTTTTAAATAAAATAGAGATTCGGTCGCGTCTGAATGCCCAGACCATTAACGACGAGGGCAAGGTGAATAGAAGAAGTTTGATAGAAGGAACGCAAAAAGTATGAATAATATTTCTTCTGTTTATTCTCGCTTTGTCAGTATGCAGGTGTCTTTCCCTTATTTTTATTCGTTGCGCGCAGCAAGCGAAACGTAACTGGAATACTTCGAAATGAATGTTCCACGGTTCTTGAATTTTTTCACAAATTTCTTCGACACTTGGCGATCGCTCTCTCCCGTTTAAATGACCTCGTCCATGATTTCTTCCCTAACGATTTAAAAAATTATTCTTACGACTAATCTTTGCTCCGATTATTCCAGCTTTGTCTCTACGCGTTTCCTGTCTTTTTCTTATTTGATTCGTCGTATAATAGCAAGTGAGACGTAAATGGCGTAATAGAAAAGAATAACGTCAATAAAAGTGTGCTTTATGTGTGCACTACTGCTGAACCATCTTAGGGCGGCTTTTTTTATGATATCTAATATTCCATGCATATAGCAAACCTTAGATTGTACTGTTGGAGTTATTTAGTTAAAAACTTTCAATTTCAATAACAGATTGATTTTAATCCATCAAAATCTTCGTATATTTAATACTTAATATAATTATATAACTTATTTTCAACAGAAATGAAACGACGAGTTAACGCGTAAGTAAAAAAATTGCAGCTTTTTCAGGGTCGAAAAGCAAGAGAACAAAGTCATCTATCTGTCTATCTAGGTAAAAAGAAATGATTATTGTTTAAAGTACAATATCTTTTTCTCGACGGCGACAGAAATAAAATTCACGATCCTTAACATTCGAGTATAATTAATTTACAGAGAAATATTCGAGTAATTCAATTCTTCCCTGCGAAATAAATCAAATGATATTCCTGGTTTTTTCTTCGAAAGAAAATGCTACTTGCCAAGTAATTTCAACTTAATTAACAAATAACATTAATCGCGTTGAATTAAAACGCCATACAGCGAAATGATTCCAATTGAATCTATTTTTAGCGAGGCTTGTAAAGTTTTGACACGCTTCAGCAACGATAAAAAGAAAAAGAAAAAATGATAAAGGATCGCGAGTAATTAAAAATGTTCAGAGACAATCAACGTAAGATATGATTACGTTAATCAAAGAGTATTCTATCGAACACGTTCAATGTTGGAAATAATTCGTACGTTTCGCTAGTGAATCATTTCATCGAGAATGAGTTGAAAACGAGCGGCTCGCAACGATCCAGCTCACCGATGAATACAGACATCAAGCAGGTATCCATCGCGAGGAATGGCGTCGCTCGATCCTCCCACGCAGCATCTTATTCAAGGATGACAGGTTTGCAGTGAAATAAACTGACCAAACCCGGAACGCCTCTCTCCACTTCCTACAATCCTGTTTATTCCCTGTCTCTAATTGCGACGTCTCATTTTCTACGTTTCCATCGTGCAGAATAATTTTACAAATTTCGAAAATTCACTATTTAATCCTGAACAAAATTCCTGTTGCATGTTGTTGCTGTTGCATCATTTTTTTTCTGCACCTTTCGAGGAATATTTCTAGAATATTAATATAAATGATTTTTATCAGCGAGGCAGATTCGTAGAGGAAATTCGTTTAGATTTGATTATTAAATTTCAATAATAAATAATATACTGCATAGTGCAGAAATAGAATTTCTGATCGATATAAGAAAGACATATGTATCTTATTTTTCCTTAAACAAATAATAAATAAAAGCTTCAATAACAAATAATAAATAAAAGTTTCAATAATAAATAATATACTGCATAGTGCAGAAGTAGAATTTCTGATCGATATCAGGAAGACATATACATCTTATTCTTCCTTAAACAAATAATAAATAAAAGTTTCAATAACAAATAATAAATAAAAGTTTCAATAATAAATAATATACTGCATAGTGCAGAAGTAGAATTTCTGATCGATATCAGGAAGACATATACATCTTATTCTTCCTTAAACAAATAATAAATAAAAGTTTCAATAACAAATAATAAATAAAAATTTCAATAACAAATAATAAATAAAAGTTTCAATAACAAATAATAAATAAAAGTTTCAGTAACAAATAATAAATAAAAGTTTCAATAATAAATAATACACTGCATATTGCAGAAGTAGGATTTCTAATCGATATAAGAAAGACATATACATCTTATTTTTCCTTAAACAAATAATAAATAAAAGTTTCAATAACAAATAATAAATAAAAGTTTCAATAATAAATAATATACTGCACATTGCAGAAGTAGGATTTCTAATCGATATAAGAAAGACATATACATCTTATTTTTCCTTAAACAAATAATAAATAAAAGTTTCAATAACAAATAATAAATAAAAGTTTCAATAACAAATAATAAATAAAAGTTTCAGTAACAAATAATAAATAAAAGTTTCAATAATAAATAATACACTGCATATTGCAGAAGTAGGATTTCTAATCGATATAAGAAAGACATATACATCTTATTTTTCCTTAAACAAATAATAAATAAAAGTTTCAATAACAAATAATAAATAAAAGTTTCAATAATAAATAATATACTGCACATTGCAGAAGTAGGATTTCTAATCGATATAAGAAAGACATATACATCTTATTCTTCCTTAAACAAATAATAAATAAAAGCTTCAATAACAAATAATAAATAAAAGTTTCAATAATAAATAATATACTGCACATTGCAGAAGTAGAATTTCTAATCGATATAAGAAAGACATATACATCTTACTTTTCCTTAAACAAATAATAAATAAAAGTTTCAATAATAAATAATATACTGCACATTGCAGAAGTAGAATTTCTAATCGATATAAGAAAGACATATACATCTTATTTTTCCTTAAGCAAATAATAAATAAAAGCTTCAATAACAAATAATAAATAAAAGTTTCAATAATAAATAATATACTGCATAGTGCAGAAGTAGAATTTCTGATCGATATCAGGAAGACATATACATCTTATTCTTCCTTAAACAGATGGACTTTCAAGGATTTGATTATTAAGTTTCAATAATAAATAATATACTGCATAGTGCAGAAATAGAATTTCGGATCGATATCAGAAAGACATATGCATCTTATTCTTCCTTAAACAAATAATAAAAGTTTCAATAACACATAATAAATGAAAGTTTCAATAATAAATAATATACTGCACATTGCAGAAGTAGAATTTCTGATCGATATCAGAAAGACATATACATCTTATTCTTCCTTAAACAAATAATAAAAGTTTCAATAACACATAATAAATGAAAGTTTCAATAATAAATAATATACTGCACATTGCAGAAGTAGAATTTCTGATCGATATCAGGAAGACATATACATCTTATTCTTCCTTAAACAAATAATAAATAAAAGTTTCAATAACAAATAATAAATAAAAGTTTCAGTAACAAATAATAAATAAAAGTTTCAATAATAAATAATACACTGCACATTGCAGAAGTAGAATTTCTGATCGATATAAGAAAGACATATACATCTAATTTTTCCTTATACAAATGGACGTTCAAGGATTTGATTATACGCTAAAAAAGTGTACATAAACTACCTCAGACTCTTTTCCACATTAAAAAGCGTAACATTTGGTACTGGAATCTCCCATTAAGGAGGATGTAACGTTCTTTTCCATTCAAGTTAGGGGAATGATATTACCAACTCATGATACGATTAAGTAATTAGTTAATTTAGAAACGTTGGATTGATAAAAATTCGTCAAGCTGGATATATCCAGTCTGCTCTTAAAAATACTCCATAACCTCCCACCATAAACGCTTGAAGAGAACCGATGGTACGTGGCAAGATCGCGCATCAATCGCTCTTGGAACAAGGAAAAAGAAGTTGGAATCTTCTCTCACGTGCTCATTCCTCGTACCGTTGAACGATCGCTAAGACAATTGAACAAAACGATCCACGAAAAACTCTACTCTGTTCCTTTGCCCCTTAAAAAATCAATAATTTCTACGAACAAGAAAAAGGAAAGAAGTATATATATACATTGAGAGGCAGCAATAGGAAAGAAAGCTACAAGTTGGAAAAAGAGGAAACAACGTTAAAATAATGGAAAGAAAAAAATTAGAATAGAAACCCTGTTATCCTACTTTCTAGGGAAAAGAAGTAAAACGCATATATGCTCGCTCTACCTTTCTATTCTCGAAATGTGTAACCTCGATAAAAGAAGTTAGTATAGCGGGACGTAGGGCATGGTATCGCAATGATCGAATAAACGATTGAAAAATAAAAAAAATACAAGACAAAGTTCGTGATTCGTTTTACGTCGAATCGGTGCAAAAAAGAGGAGGATCTGCTTCTAGCGAAAATGTGAAGAGCCAGCAGCAACAAATTGATCGTTCGATAACAATGCAACGATAAAGTTAGATAAGACGATGAAGAGAATTATAATAATCGTACAAAGAAATATAAACGAAGAAATAGCTTGGAATCGTAAGGTAACGCGAGCAATTCAATTTCTGCATGATTTTAGAGTAAACGAAGCTGTCAGCAGCGAAACCGATCGATTCCATTTTTGCTATGTGCTTCCGTCTCGGTAGACCGATATTCAATTCTCGAGAAACAAATGACCCAATTCGATAACTTTATTTGCGCAAAGAAAACCGGCCATCCAATTACTAACAAACTGCGAAGCAAATTCCGAAAATAATATTTACAACGTCAGGCTGCTGCTCTCTACGTTTCAATTTACCAAGTCCATCAATGCCTGTCGCCTCTCGGCGACTCAAATTAGCCTCAAGTACCGCAGCACCGCGAGTACCTGCTAAAGTACCAAGGTACCAAGCGGCGAACGTTAAAACAACCAGCTCGAGCGGCACAAAAGAGAAACAAAAGCAGCGAGAGCAGCAAGAAAATAAGAGGAAGGTCCGACTGCGTCCTACATTCGCAGGATTCGAAAGGTGTCGCGTGATCGATTCGCGGATCGACGAGAGGAAAATTCCCAGCGAGAGGCATCGTGGCTCCGCGGACGTCGTCGTTGTCGTCGTCGTCGCCGTCGTCGCCGTCGCCGTCGCCGTCGTCGTCGTCGTCGTCGTCATGGGTGAACGTCGGCTGTGCCCACGGACTCGCCACGGACTCTGATGTTCTCTCGCGATCGATACGGCCACCCCAGCGCCCCTTCTCCGACGTAGCCGGGCCGATTTTTTTCCGTCCGAGCGTGGCGCATGCGCGCCACCCGGGCTTCCCCTTTTCCAACTACGAGTCCACGGGGCTAGGAGAGTCCTGGAGTGGCGATGAGGGGAGGTTTGCTGCTGCTGCTGCTGTTGTCGCTCTCGTTATACCTATACCGTAGCCCCGGCCCTCGAACCGGAGAATACGGGGGTCGCCGCCACCAATTTCCAAACGCTCTAACGTTTCGGGTGACGAGGTAGCCGTGGACACCGGGCTGATCTAGCTTCTGACAGGCAAAATGCGAAATGGACATCGCTGGATCGATCTCGAGCAACGACCAAGACGAAGGATCCAGCTTTGCGCTTGTCAACAGTGGAGTATTCTGTTAATTTCCAGGGATGAACTCGACGCGGTCATCTGTCTCGCTCATAGCGCGCTCCTCTTGCCTGGAAGTTGTTTGAGCCTTCCATCTTATAGCTTCGACAGCTTTAGAGACCTGTCGGTAGCGGAGTATTTATCAATTCCAGCGGGTCTGGAAATGGACTTCACTGAGTCATCTGCCTTGGACAAACACGCGTGCGTTCTTCTCAGCTGAAACTCTCGTTTGAGAGAGTTTGTTTCACTGCTCTTACGAGTTTGTCGCGATCTGTACACTCGTCGGTATCGCTTATGGGTAGCAGAGTATTCGTTAATTCGAGCTGGCAGGTCTGAATCACCTGCCTCGCTCATACTGAGTTCCTCTCAGCTGAACTTCTTGCTGGAATGTTGCATTTTGGTTTCACTGGTCTTTTACGTTGCTTGCAATCTTGACACTTGTTACGCGAGCCTCTTATTTGCCAAATCGGTTAACTCGAGAGAAGGAAGAGGAAAGAAAATTGCTGGAATTATATAAGATGAGCATCGATCAGGTGCTTTGGCACTACTTTTTACACTTATTATACGAGCCTCTTATTTGCCAAACCGATTACCTTCGAAAAAGAAAGAGCAAAGAAAATTGGCGAAATTATGCAAGATAAACATCGATCAAGTTGAGAAGGTGAAGTTAACCAGCTTGGACCGACGACTCACACGAAGATCACAAAGAAGAAGATTACGATAAGTACGTTTCTCTGTTGGTCTTTTGGCTTTCAGGGTACTTCATGGTTAAACAGAAAGGTTCTACTATGACATAATCGAAAACAATCTGCTGACTGAAAGATCCGAGTCTTTTAAAAATATCCGCCAACTCGGTCAACTTCTGTAGAAGAGCAAAGATACTAAGATAATCGATATTTTCATACTATGACAAGCAATATTTTTAACCTTTACAAAGAGATCGAATCGATACAGGTTTAGCTGCGAACCTAAATAAAAAGACAATTTTGCTAACTGATTAACAAGGTCCTGAATTTGAACAGTACTTGCCTCTAGAAAATTAGCAAATCTGACATTTTTTGGCTCAAACAGGTTGTGTCCGATTGAAACAATTCTCCAGACATATTTCTATTAAAACATCGGATCACGAAAGCAGAAAATCCATTTGAAAATCTCGCGTGATCTCTGTACACGTAAGCGTCGATGCTTTCGCTAAACATTGAAATAAGAATATTAATTTTCCCCGTGATTCGATAATCTACTTATACATTGCAATTGTAAATGAAAAAGAGAAGTGTCTTCGACGTTTATGATATTTTCAGACGGTTTTGCATATCGTCGATAGTAAAGGCAAGATTAATCGTTATTATATTGGTTGGTATGCATTGCTCACACGTAACAAGGTATCAGACAGAGGTTCTATACGATGGTAATGGAAACAGTGGCAGAGCTCCGTAAGCTCGGGAGCTTTGCTTGGACTAGATTTAATACATGTATCTACGATGAATAGTGCAAGGCACGGAATGACGAGCACATGCTTCAGAGTGTCCCATATGCTTCCCAATAATAAAGATATCACTTAATGATCCGCGCTGTAAAAGAACGACTTTCCATAAAAAAAAAAAAAAAAAATTGACGCATAATTAATCACGAAGATTGTCATTGTTAGAACAACGATATCGTTTTATGCAAATTTTCGATACTTCGATTTCTCTACAATTTTCTATGAAACGATGTTTTTGAGGTATCCACAGCTGACTTCAACGTGTAACATACATTTTACTGACTTTTCTTCGTTCAGACACGTTTCTTAATAAACCTAGAACGCGAGTATTAAAACGTTCGGTCAAAAATCAACACGTTGCTGAAAGAAGGAAATCCTGACTTGCCGTTGCTCTTAATATTCAGCCTCAATTTCGTGTCAATGCGAAGACCAAACATTTACGAATAATCTCATTTTATAGCAAGATCTTATCCGCAGTCTTTCAAATCCTCTTACACGAAATGAATCTTCCGCGAATAAAATAAAGCGTGAAGTAACAATATTTTCGAAAGCCTGAAACGTCTACTCGAATACATTTCATTTAGATAGCCAAACGTTTAAGTATCCGAAATGTAAAATACATCTTCGAATAGAATAAACAGATAAACAACGTTCGTACATATTTCCCCATAGACAAGAAATCATTACGAATATGAACTGTTCTTTAGCTTTTCTATACTATGTAACCATGAAGAAATAAATCGATAAACGGACGCAATTACTCGGCGATTTTCAAAATACCATCGTTTCAACATCGCCTAAGATCAAACGAGCGACAAAAGGGAAGGAACGTTTCGGCCGACGATTATTTTCTGGACGAGACTCGATTTCGTCGCGACGTCACCGTCGACTCTTTGATTATTCATCGAGTGGCCGATTTTTTGCCCGCGTATGAATATTCATCGACCTTTATCGCGGCGATACCTCTAGGCGACGACGTTGCATAGGATAGACGAATGGACGTTGCGTAAGGTTTCACGAAGAGCCGGTGCACAGCGTAGGAAAATCGGCAGAATCGTTGCTGGATTTTAATCTCGTTGTTCGACCTTATCATCAGTCTGCGAGTAATACAACTGTACACGATAATTGTTCCAAAAATCGATGCAGAATTAGTGAAAATCAGCTTTGTCGAATGGCGTTTGTCACGCGTTAAATACGCAGAGTACGAGCAAAGTATTTTAATTTGCAATTTAAACGTTTGCCTCTTCGTCCAAAGAGCAATTTTTCAGGAAACTTTCTGTATAGTTTCAATTCAAGAAGAACGTTGCTATATAATTTTCTCTTGCTACAGATCGCTGCACTGTGCGTCTTCTTTATTTTTTTTTTTTTTTTTTTTAGTCAAATCCATTGGCGATCCAACAGCGAATTTTCGACGGCGCTCATTCCAAGAAAATTAGTCGATTTGCACGAAAACTCCGTTCCTTGCCGAGTGCGGCGCAGTATCCGGAACGGAAAGAGAAATGATTTTTGCGTTAAACTCGGGAAAAACAAATGTTCGATCCGGAAAGTAAGGGAAATATTAAGAAAGAACCGACAGAAGCGGTCGAGTTTCGGGAAAAACTGCACGTTATACGCATTGTTTGATTTCTGTCCTGAATGCTCGTTCCAATGCCGCACTTTGCGGCCAGGTGGTTGCTTCCGCTGTAACCGGAAGTGGAGCGCAAGGTGGACGTCGTGGGTGGTAAATGTGCGACCACAGAGTGGGGATAACGACGAGGTTGCAAATGAGGCGTTAGTCCTATGCGACTTCAATCTTTTCTTTTCTTGCCACTTTTATTACGATAATTTTCTACGGTGTAGCATATAGCGCAACGACATGCACAGGCTTATGAGAAATCCACTTGATAAATTTGTCGACTTTTTGGATAATTATAGGACCGTAGAATTGATACTAGGAGAAATGATCTATGGTGGCCAGCGGAATTGTTTGACAATTTTTGCGGATAATAATTATCTACGCATTTTCTTAAAATTTACTAACACCGTAACGAAAGATCGTCTTATTGGTAAACTTTGGAAGAAAAATGAATTTGTATATACAAGTTGCAAAATATTTATAGGAAACACGCATCCTACAAAGGCACCGCTATTTGTTAAATTAATAAATCAGAGTATTTTTAATGAGATTACCTCTTAGCTAAGGCTAATTACACGTTTAAGATCATTATTCGCGCTGTGTGCTAATTTGTTGCGTTAGATGACGTGTAACTTGTATGTACGCCCTCAAACAGGTTTCAAGTCGTTTAAATATAATTATAATACTCGTTAATGAAAGTTCAAAAAAGTTCCTCGTAACACACATGGACGTACGTAAAAAAGGTTTTGCACTAAACGTTCGAGATATTTCTTGCCTGAGATTCAGCGTGTTCCAATTTTTTATCGAATAAAAATTGAACGATCCAGCGAAAATGATCTCTGCCAAGGTTCCACGGTTTCTTTAATTAAACTTTAATTAAACACGGTCCTCCTGTTATGTAATTAGAGACACGCTTATAGCGATCGCGTAATATGATAAATATTCTTCCAAAAAGAGTAAAAGTCGAATGTAGAGAAAGAAGTGGAAGATTCATTCTGCGGTATTTTTTGGCTTTTCTACAAGACGAGGAAACGTTCATTTTCGTTACAGCTCATCGCTCCGATTCGGTTTGGAGAAGAAAATTTTGGCGATCGTCGAACAACGTACGGAGCTTTCATTGAATCTTGCGATGTTGCTGCGCGGTTAGTGCACGCCAGTGTTAAAGATATGAAGCAATTAGGTTTTAAACGAGGCTTTGCTAGAGATTATCCCGGATTAGAACACTTTACATGACGCCTGGATTTTCGTGGGTTAAACTTTGAATTCGCGCGTCGCTGTGTGGCTTTTGTGCGTTGCGACGAAAATTTACCTTTTAATTAAGTGAATTTCGTGATTTAAAATGGCGAGAAGTGGACGAGAAATTAGAACGAGGCGATTTAGAACGAAGCTCTTTGGCTGGCGGTTTTCGGTGCTCGAAAAACTATAATTAGTGTTAGGAATAATCGCGGCTAAACGTTGCTAGAAAGAAGATTATGTGCCTGTGTTATAATAATGGTATAAGACGTTGCTAATGAGATCGCTATATATTTTTTAACCTTCTTCGCTTGCCAAGCGTTCTAACATTTCTCTTTACTAGCGCGATAATTAAAAAACGCAATTCTTCAGAGCAAAAACTACGTTTATCGTACAGTCACTTTCGAAACGATCAGGAGAGCAACTTCAAGGACATTTGACCTTTTACGTCTTTTTTCAAGGAAGCTTTCACGATAATCTTAATGCGACAATCACGCGCAAACACCTAATACCAAGATCGAAACTTCGTAAAAAACTTCACAAGAAACATCGCCAAAATTCTCCTTTTATTTCATTTTCCAAACAAACATACACTTTTCTATACTCTTCGCGACTTAAAAAATATTAAAAGAAACGACCTTGCACAGAACTTCGTCGACTATACCTTGCACCTAACAGATTCGTCCCGCCGTTGCGTTAAAATGTTCCTGGGTAGCCGGGAAGCGAGATTCGAGCCAAGAAATTCGATCAACAAAAATGCATCGTAATTTCTCCGGCGATCTTCGTATTCATTTCCAAAATTGTGCGAAGCTACGAGAAGCGCATCATATTTTTCTGCGTCGATAAGAAGAACCGGCGAAACGAAAACGAAGATAAATCCTTGGTAAAACTGCTAATAAAATAGGCGGTGGTCAAAGTACACGACTAGATGGGCGAAGCTGAAACGCGCGTCAAACAGGTAGCAATGAACGCTCATGGAAAACCCACGAAGGCCAATGGATGCGGAATATATCAGCGATTCGGCACATGTTCGAGCGCGTCCAGTTTGGAAATTCGTATGGAAGCGTTATCCGATAGCGTTATCGGTATGCGTGCGTGTTATACACGCGGCGGAGCAAGGGTCGGGGGGTCAATGAAACAGGACACGGTCGAAGCAACAGAGAACAGAGCTTTAGAAGCTTCTGTCTCTCGTTCCGCGAACTCTAGCGGCTCGCGCGTGTAAGAGTCCGGTAAGTGAATACGCGGCTAGTGTTACTGTAGTCGCAATTGTCCGCTACCTTCATTACCTGCTAATGGCACCGTATAGTCTTACTGAACCATTAGGCTGATCGTGGATTCGCCGTGGGCTCGGAACCGAGTAGAAAACCGTGTGCCTATTGCCGGTCACCGCTTCTCTCCTCCTTCCCACTCGAGCGACTCTTTCTTTTCTTTCTTCTATCGTTTAGCCGGCGTTTAACCGCGCTGCACGGCTGCCTTTTTACGCAAACCTAAGTATTTTCTATTACCGTTACCGTGTCTTTGTCCTACTCGTCGGCATGTTTTAGGATTCGTACGATTAACGACGAAGCGGCGAGCGATCACGAAAGGTACGTAGATCGAGAGAATCCGAAGGAAGATACCTAAATTTCTAGGAAGTTTCATACATCTGCATCGAATCGACCAAGTTTACTTGTTGTCCGAATCACGCAGACCACGAAAGGAAGCACAAGTAACGAACAATTGAACGACGACCCATAGAAGCAACAGTTCTCACATCCAATGCATGGGGTAGGACACCGTAAGAAACTTACTCGTTAGGTGTCTCAGTCTTATTTCGATTCTCCGCTCAAACTTCGGCGAAGATGCATTTTTCATTTGCACTTTTGGTTGTATCTTTCGACGCTAACGCAGCAGATCGAGGATCATCGTCCGCCCACTGCTCTCTGGCCGACTTTCTCGCGCACATTCGCGTCGTTTACTATGAATACGCATGGTTCATTGAAACAAGTAAGCTGCAGCCACCGTACGGACGCGGCATCATCCTACTCCGATGCAATTTATGTGTTTCGATACGTTGGGGAAGGTGCCAAGATCGTCAAGTAAGTCAAATTGTAATTCTGCCAATCATTTGTCGCAAAAGGCAGAGCGAATAAGAAAAACATGTGCCTTGCAGCTAATAACTCACCGCTGTTGGTAACGTTTCCTCCTCTTCATTACGCTAGAAGACATCAGGAAGCTTCACACGGACGTCGCAGCGCAAGCTTCTTCGATGTACTCGTGCCGTGTGTCGAAGCAAATGCCAAGCGACCTCCTCTACCGATTGACACAACGAAAGAACTCGTAGATACGACTCGTAGATACGCTGGATAGTCTCTGACTTGTTCCGATTGCCTGGCATCCTCCACTGTTTCGCATCTTCCAATTACGTGGCATTCCGTATATCTGGCATTCGCCTAATTACCTTACATGTTTACGAGATTAAACGATACCCAGCATCGAGTGGAATCGAGTCGAGAAAACTTTCAGAATTCTCTAGGTTAGAACTATCCTAATTGCTTCTGTCAGACAAAAATCCAGGCCAGTCCAGTAAAACTGCTCTATGGTCATTACAAGTGATACACTGGCATTCAGCAGGTGATTGTTTTCTTAATAAGTGTGCTCGTGCGTTAGTGTGCAATGGCCGGAAGTGGTCTAGAATGCGGTTGAGGACGCCTTGATTCCTTGTGGCTGGTGCCGGCACGTTGGGCTCCTCTTGCATTCTCTAGGTCGCACTGCGTGCAGCTTTCTACCGACTGGCAGCCATAGACACTTCCAAAATTGATTACGTCGGTCTTTGGCTCAGCTTGAACGTTATTTATCACTTGGACGGTGCCTCGTCCCTTCGTTTTCCTCGGTTTAAAGGGAAAATCCAGAGATCTCTGAGCAGGAGGATTATTTTAATTCTTTCTTCGCATTCTCTGATCCTCTCTTTCGCTCTGGAGGATCCAATTTGAAACAGTTGCATCTCCAGCCTTAAGCAATAGCCACCTCTGTGCTACTGTGCTCCTTCTTCCACCGATTTAGGCTCAGGAGCCTCCTTCGTCCCATTTCTTCCTACGGCCGTTCAGTATTTTCCTCCTTCTATGTACCAGGTGGGATTTAAGCTCGATTCACACCGACGATCACGGCACGGTCGAGTCAGACACGCGATCCAACGAGGATATTCGCAGTACACGCTGTTTCCACACGCGTGATAGGTAGATCATCACACCTCCTTGCAATTTTATCAACTTTGACAGGGTTCTCCTTCCTGTTCATCTCAAATTGAACACGCGTGGCGTTGTTTTTGTCTTCGCTTTGATGCCGAGCGTGTCCACGCGTCACGTGCGCCGAACAATGAGGGCTAATGAGCGAGTTTTAAGAAAGAAGCCGGATGAAAAGAGGGGCTGCTGGTGAAGGTGGATCGTAACGCGAGTAACGCCAGAGGATGATTGATTTTTCGAGAGGGTTGTTTGCTTGTTTCGCTGGAATGCCAGTAGATTGCTTTCAAATGGATTCTATCATGAATTCGTTGAGATATTCTCTCTTTTTCGTTGTTATGTATTTTTTGAATTTTTTTAAATTTCCAGGGTTGGGGCGCGCCTGTATATATATATTTCTCTCTCACTTTTTTTTTCCCCCGGTGAAAATTGCCTCCGTCCGGCTCGCTCGTAAGTTGGACGTTTATCGATCTTTCGTTTTTTTCCAAATCGTATTTGGTGGGCCCGGTAATGGAATTTTTGCCGACCAAGTAACAAATATTGGAAGTTTCGAACGTGGTTTTGTGCGTGAGAAATGGCTACCGTCAAAAAACGGTCATGGCCATTAGCGTCTATGTATTTAATATTCTATTTAATCAACTACTTGTTACTTTTTTTTCACTTTTTATTTACCTTCCAACGCTATTAGTTATTTTTACGTGCTTACAATTACAACGTGATGGCAATTACAGGATAGTTTACACGCATAATAGCAGCGGTGAAAAATAGAAATTGACGCAACGAGCGTATACCAAGCGTTTGATTCCTTCGGTGGTTGCGACAAATATTCGTAAATAATTGAATTTCGTTTCCAAGTTTACATGCTAATACATATTTGCCCCTTCGTTATAGGGCTTCCACCCTCTGTATCAGTTGTCTTTGAATAATTTCCCTCCTACGAGGACATTCGATTTTACCAATAAATTAATCGAACTGAAATTGAATTCACCGAATAGGAAAGCAGAACATGCAGAAATGTAATATTGCACGTGCACGTAAGAACAGGTGTTAGCATCTCATAAGAATATCGAGCATTTACCCGCCACAGAATCTCAACTCGAATGTATTATTTTACGAATAAATGGTAAACGAATTTCCAGAACATCGAAATTGAAATCGAGTAGAAATGGAAAATGTATCGTTACGCGGAAGAATAACAATGTTTTACAAATTTTTTCACTCGTTAGTTACATTCACATATAATTTTTAAATGCTAAACGATACAAACGAAATCTCTAGAAAATAACACACGTAACATTTTCTATTTTACCCGCCACATAATCTTTCTCTTTTGCTCTTGATATAACGAAACTTGTAACGTTTCAAAGTTAGATAAACCAAAGAGGATAAAAATTATCGTACTAAATTCGCTGAATAAATTTTATAATTGCGCGTACAGATCATTAATCTGTTTCTAATCGAATGCAACGAAATTTTATCTGCGTTGCTCATCCACCTTTGATACGCTGAGATTTCGTATAGATAGTCGGCGTAATTAATACACAGAAATATTACGATGCAACGATTACGATT
Source organism: Bombus fervidus (assembly GCF_041682495.2). Taxonomy (NCBI): domain Eukaryota; kingdom Metazoa; phylum Arthropoda; class Insecta; order Hymenoptera; family Apidae; genus Bombus; species Bombus fervidus. The sequence continues at coordinate 7,438,555 of NC_091534.1, read as the reverse complement.
GTGTGTATCGTAGGTATGTCGGAAGAAACCTAATTTACGACGCGGATGAAATCAGACTTGTAATAGGCGGACGTGTGTGGTGAACGTTAGCGAACAAGGGGAAGAAGCATTCGCGTGGACGTGATCGTACGTCGTTCATTAGCAACAATTACCAAGCCACTGCGAACCTGTAACTTTCCGCGCCTCCTGTAATTAGTAAAGATACACCTCGTGCGTCGCGCCTACACGGATTTGTTTAATTGTCCGACAACTCGGCGCGTATCTCTCGTACACAGCTCCGGCTTCTCTCGTGCTCGATATCCTCGTGATATTCTAACGCCTACTCTTGGCGTCTATTTATGGGGCAGCCTCCTATGATACACGGTGTTAAAGCAGAATTTCTGGCCAATACGGTGCAACGTTAGACGACAGCGTTCGATGTCCATCGAATGTGAAATAATTTATCAAATTTCACCAGCGGAATAAATTTAGCATTTAATAATATTTAATAAATAAAGTATTTCAAGATTTGTATTCAAATTTGACGAAAGAAATCATAGCCATTTTCACTGATAATTACACATAGCACGAGTGATTCTCGTTCGAAGAAAAGTTACAGACGACAGGATTAATCTTTTATGAAATCGCGTGATGTTAAAGCTACACTTTTTAACTTACGTCAAATATTTGTCATATTTGCGTTTAATTTACAATTAATTCTCGTTAGAGGATTTTAAATAAATTTATCTGGCGTGCTACTATGACATGATTAATAAGCGTTTGTATTATGTTTTATTCTATTTGAATCTAGTGCTTAGGTCTATCGTCTTTTTAGCCTACGGATCTGTCCCGGTGTTTCGAGTATTTGAGTAATTAGAGGGTTTTGGTGGGTCGAATATTTCAATATAAAATACCTTAAAGATTCAACTTGTGAACATATCATAGATACTGTAATTGATAATCTACGAGAAGCAAAGATATCGTAACTTTTACTCAACTTGTGCCACATTTCTTATATCAATTATATCGTAACGTTACACTATAGTTATTGTTAGATACTATAAGTCACAGTGTACGAGGATTAATAGTTAAGTCCTATACAAGTGGTTTCATCCGTCTAGGAAACCATAGCATTGAACTAGCCCGGATATCGCTTTAGCAAATGTGCGGTTGAAGATAGGTGTTGGAACGCTAGCTTCGTTACTTCGATTATCGATCATTATTCCACGTATGACGAGCACGAGCTTTCCTCAAACACGACCTAGTCACGTTCTCCGTGTGATTTTCGCCACGATAACGCAAAGGGGCTTTAACGCGTAATCCTCTGAGTTCCAACTCCCGAAATGTAAACCAATCCGCTGGTCGCAAACCAGTAAGTTACCATGAGCGTATAACTCCACCATTATTGATCCTTAATTGCTTCATCTTTTATGCAATATGACGACGGACGAGGAAATGAATCGTTACGATGACGAGTAGGTGTATTTATTAAAAAGAAAGAAGAAGAGGAAAAGAATGATGGAAGAATAGCTTCTGAGAGAAGAAATGGAATTTTCATTCAGTTTCGAAAAAATGAAGCGGAAGATTAAAAATATGTAACGAAACATAAGGATCTGTATATCGCGTTCGATAAATTCCTGACAAAAGAAACCAACTGGTTTGTATCCTAAAAAATTCCTTTTAATTTGCATATGGAATTATGCAGCAGAAAATTGAATAGCATGTGCAATAAAATACAAGGATATTATGTTAATATATAGATATCGTGTCTTTTCTTTATTTCGAGGAACAATCGAAGAATCAGTTCCCATAAAAGAAAGGGGATATTTTAAAAAGTTCTAATTCTTATTTGAAACTGCTTGAAAGAGCAGAAAATTGAATGAACTGCGCGTAATAAAATACAAACGCGTGGTACTAAGATTCCCATTGTAAGAATATTCTCTTTAAAGAAGACTCTTGTTTGTTGAAACAAAGCACAGTTTTCCCTTTCAATCTCCAGGAATTCAATATTGAAACCAGCATATGTTGTATACGGTTGGATGAACTTTCGTCTGCCAGTTTCCGCTACCTCGTTTAATCCAACCAACACTTCGAACGAATTTTTTTCTTCGCGATCCCTCCAACACCTTCGCTACGCAACTCCCACTTCATCCGTCACTCTTTTTTATTTTTTCAACGCTTAGCTTGACCTTTCCTCGACCGGGCTGTACCTTCTGACACTGGCCGTGATCGGCGAGCAAAGCTGAAACTGCAAAAGGTTAAAAGATGTGGAGGATGAAGGGGATCTGGCCTCGCAAGAAGCAACAGAGAGGCGATGAACGCGTCAGCGTGACCGAGCAAGTGTCCCGTGAGCCTTGAAACCACCGATCGGACCGCTTTGTCGGCGGTATTTGCATCGCTTAACGGAAACCGAATTCGGGCTACTGCTCGTGGTCGAGATTTCGGCAACGTTAACCGGCTTTCCTACTAGCGTATGTATTAAACCACGTGCAAAATAATGCATCGCCGCGGTGATGTCTGCAGCTGCAGCTGCTGCCTGCCCTAGAAACCTGGCTCCCACATCCTCTTCTCGTTTCATCTAACGTCCTGCACTTTCCCTCTATAACACACCTCCGCCCTTCGGTACTTTCTCGTTTTACTTTTCTTTTTCGTTGTATCATTCTCGTCGTTTTGTATTTTCTTTCTCGTTTACCATGGTAAAGTTCATCTTTTTACCTCGCTCTCCTCTTTTCCACTTGAATTTCTATATAGCTTCTTTCTACTGTCCGATCGATCCTTCGATTTTTCTTCTTCTTTTTATCGTTCCTCTTCTCTTGCACAGTCTTTTCCCGTTCAGCTTTGTTTTTCTTCTTTTCTAGATATTCTTTGAACCTGCTTTTTCTTCCTTTCACGCTATTCTTCTTCACTTTCTCCGCCAATTATTATGGTTTGCCAGGTTTTTATTTTTGCCACCGCTTCTCTCATTGCTCATTTTGTGCACTCTCACAGAGAATTCGCTTTTCTTTTTACCTTTTTACTTACATTCCATTTCCTTCTTCTCGTTTTAGCCCAGCTTTTCCCCGCTTCGTTCTCCTCTTTTTGCCGGCGAATTCAGTTTTCGCTTTTTTCCGGCAGATCTTCTATTTTTTGATGTTTCCGTTTCTGCATCTCATATTCTTTGCAACATCGCTCTCTTTTCTCTTTTATTTGCAACGTCCCATTTTTTAACGCCTCTTCCCTTTCGTTCTTTTTTTCATTTCTTTCTTTTCCTCGCCTCGTTCTATTTTTGTTACATTTTTTTCTTCCTTATTCCTCGCAGATACTTCACCTTGCCTGCTTCTATCTTCGTCATTGCTCTTCTCCAATCTTCTATTCCTTTTCTTCTTCTTATAATTCTCTTCGGATCTATTATTCTCTTCATTCTTATCATCTTCGTCACCTGCTCTACCATAGTGGACCTCCTTCACTACCAGATTTTCCTACATCGTACGTTATCATTCCTTTTCTTATTTCTACAGCCTTTATTTCTTTTTTTATTCTTATCGCCTTCTTCATATTTCTACGTCTTCCGTTCTTTCCAAATCTTGCAATTCTTTCTCCAGTATTTTTCATCTTTATTAATGGTCTCTCTCATATCCTCGAATCTTCATTCCCTCTCCTCTTCATATCGAATAGTCTTCTTCATTTTTCCACATCTTCCATTATTCTCATTATTTTCTTTATTTCTTTATATCTTCCATTTACAATCCCTTCTCTCTCATTCTTCTAACCTCCACCATCGTTGCAGCAATTCCAGGAACTTTCCCACACGGTATTTTCTACTCCATCCTCCTTCAAGTGTCCTTCTACCTCTCTAAAACACTTCAACTCGCTCTCTCGTTCTCCCACGATCTCTTCCTTCTCTCTTCTACATTTCCAACTATTTCTCTTCTCCTATTTCTATTAGTTTCTCTATTTCCCCTGCATCTTCCCCCTACGATTATCCCCAGCTTTTCATATCTTCTTCGTCTTCGCTTCTCTTCTCCTCCACATTCCTAACTCTTCATTATCTTCATTTTTCTTCATTATTCAACTCGTGATTTCCACTTCTGTCGCCCTTCTAACGTCCTCCCACCTCCCTCGAACACTTCAACTCGCTTTCTCGTTCTCCCACGATCTCTTTCTCCTCTCTTCTTCATTTCCAACTATTTCTCTTCTCCTATTTCTATTAGTTTCTCTATTTCCCCTGCATCTTCCCCCTACGATTATCCCCAGCTTCTCATATCTTCTACGTCTTCGCTTCTCTTCTCCTCCACATTCCCAAATCTTCATTATCTTCATTTTTCTTCATTATTCAACTCGCTATTTCCTCTTCTCTCGCCCTTCTAACGTCCTCCCACCTCCCTCGAACACTCCAACTCGCTCTCTCGTTCCCCACGATCTCTTTCTCCTCTCTTCTTCATTTCCAACTATTTTTCTTCTCCTATTTCTATTAGTTTCTCTATTTCCCCTGCATCTTCCCCCTAAGATTATCCCCAGCTTCTCATATCTTCTTCGTCTTCGCTTCTCTTCTCCTCCACATTCCTAACTCTTCATTATCTTCATTTTTCTTCATTATTCAACTCGTGATTTCCTCTTCTGCCGCCCTTCTAACGTCCTCCCATCTCCCTCGAACACTTCAACTCGCTCTCTCGTTCCCCACGATCTCTTTCTCCTCTCTTCTTCATTTCCAACTATTTTTCTTCTCCTATTTCTATTAGTTTCTCTATTTCCCCTGCATCTTCCCCCTAAGATTATCCCCAGCTTCTCATATCTTCTCCGTCTTCGCTTCTCCTCTCCCCCACATTCCCAAATCTTCATTATCTTCATTTTTCTACACGTTCTGCCTCGATCTCTTCCTTCTCTTTTCTACATTTCCAACTATTTTTCTTCTCCTATTTCTATTAGTTTCTCTATTTCCCCTGCATCTTCCCCCTACGATTATCTCCAGCTTCTCATATCTCCTCCGTCTTCGCTTCTCTTCTCCTCCACATTCCTAACTCTTCATTATCTTCATTTTTCTTCATTATTCAACTCGTGATTTCCTCTTCTCTCGCCCTTCTAACGTCCTCCCACCTCCCTCGAATACTTCAACTCGCTCTCTCGTTCTCCCTCGACCTCTTCCTTCTCTCTTCTACATTTCCAACTATTTCTCTTCTCCTATTTCTATTAGTTTCTCTATTTCCCCTGCATCTTCCCCCTACGATTATCTCCAGCTTCTCATATCTTCTTCGTCTTCGCTTCTCTTCTCCTCCACATTCCCAAATCTTCATTATCTTCATTTTTCTTCATTATTTAACTCGCTATTTCCTCTTCTCTCGCCCTTCTAACGTCCTCCCACCTCCCTCCGACACTTCAACTCGCTCTCTCGTTCTCCCACGATCTCTTTCTCCTCTCTTCTTCATTTCCAACTATTTCTCTTCTCCTATTTCTATTAGTTTCTCTATTTCCCCTGCATCTTCCCGCTACGATTGTCCCCAGCTTCTCATATCTTCTTCGTCTTCGCTTCTCCTCTCCCCCACATTCCCAAATCTTCATTATCTTCATTTTTCTACACGTTCTGCCTCGATCTCTTCCTTCTCTTTTCTACATTTCCAACTATTTCTCTTCTTCTATTTCTATTAGTTTCTCTATTTCCCCTGCATCTTCCCGCTACGATTATCCCTAGCTTCTCAATCTTCTCCGTCTTCGCTTCTCCTCTCCCCCACATTCCCAAATCTTCATTATCTTCATTTTTCTTCATTATTCAACTCGCTATTTTCTCTTCTCTCGCCCTCCTAACGTCCTCCATTATCGTAAGAGTACGCACGTACTATTTTCCACTCGTACATCCTCCTTTATACGCCCGCTCCCCCGACACACCTCGTCTCCTCCTTCCCTTCTCCTGCAATCTCTTCTTTCTCTCTTACTTGCCTGGTCGCTGCGCAACGTGGTTCAGAACCGCGCCGGTTATATTTGGGTGAACTCTGGTATTATCCGTCGATGTGACGGACGTGCGAGCGGATGGACGTACGGACGGATATACGAACGGACCCAGTGCCAGCGACTGCTGCAACCAGAGGGCTTTTACTATCCTGTCCGTTACGTCTGACGGGCCGCGACGCTAGCCTGCGGGTTCGACCTCGATGGATCGATATACGTCCATCCGGTCGTGGGCGCCAAATTCACGGGCCTATTCCAACGACCAGCGTTCGCCGACGAAATTTCCAAAATCCAGCCTCCAGCATCGGCGAAATTTTCGGAAAACCGTGGCCACTTTTCCCTGGCCTCGGGCCACCGAAACCCCCTGTCCCGTTCGTTTGTTCCGCTTGCAAGTAGACTGCAGCACAGAGCCAGTCGAGAGTATCGTTTTGTAACTTCGGTTCGACGATCGAATCGGTCGAAGGGAAACGACGGACGCGCGCAGGGCGCACATTTTTGTTGGATACGAATTGTCGTCAAAATACGTTGTCGCTAATTTCCACGTTTATTTCACTCGTTATCGTCGCCTGCCACGTCTAAACGCTTTGGATTCCGAACGATTTGTAGTTCAATTTGCGGCGCGTGTAGCTAAACTGCGTGGCTCGAAGTAAACGACGAGTATACTCGTCAAACGGAGAGTGTGCGACTGTAGAGATAAGGAATTACTTTGAAATGACTATTTTATTTTTGAATTTTATCGCTGACTGGCTTCGATGTAACACGGAATACTGACGTTTCTTCGTAACGAGTATAGTCGTCGGAAACAGCTAACTGGTTAATAGGAGAGATAGAAGCCTTGATAATACTTGATGTATCAAGTAAAATCAATTGCTTTGAGCTGAAGATTTGAACGAGTGTGTATGTGTGTGGATTTCAAGGGTTTTGGATAAAATCAGCTTGCAATTCTGTGCCTTCAAAAAGGTGGTCGATTAAAACGTCCATCCACGTTGAATGAAATCCCTGTTGACACGTGTAATATTAACTTGAAATCAATAAATTAGCCGCAGATCCAGTATGAATAGATATGCATTTGAAAAATAATTCCAAATTTATTACGTACACGTACGAAGGAAATTCCACTACTATGATTTACGAATGTTTGCGTGGGCTTAAAAATATCTGTACTTTCCTTGAACAAAAATATGTACCAAAGCTGAATCAATTGAAATATTGAAAAATTGCATCTTTCTCTATAAATTAATGGATCTCTGTTTACATTAACATGTAACACTGCATTAACAAAATCATATTCGTATTACTAACTTTCGTATCGTTAACAGCAACGAATTTATTCTCATTAATTTCTATAATCTTTGTAAAGGGACGAAAAGGCGTTCGCACACGGACCTATGAACCTGCCGTGGATCATGAAACTGCTTTATTACTTTTGATACTAAATTAACGTCGATACGCATCGTCAGAAATAATTCATATCAGACGAGTTAAAAATGGATAATTTCCGCCGCAAAAGAAGAAGAAATGCGGCGTGTTGTGGCGCTGCTCTTCTCTTATTTTATGCTTCAAATTTGCTGACTCTGTAGTCTGCTTCATCTTCGATATAGTCGGCGATCGTGACGAGGAGAAAAGTTTCGCGTGTCGGGCTCAACTTTTTGCTGGGTACAACGTTCTCGACGTGGTGAGTGCGTTCAAGGCGAAAGGGTGGCGCAAGTTTTCGACTGCGGGTTTACAAAAGCGAAGCTTGTAAGAACGCGCAGGGACCAGGTGACGCCTTCACTGTGACACTGTCAGACACGCAACGATCAGAGTACTTTGGGATCAACGGTACTTGGCGAGCGAGGAAGAAACCCGAGCTTTTGGCAAACCTACTTTACGCCATTTTCAAATCACTGTGAAGACATAAGAAAAAGCGAGTGCCTTAAAAGAAAGAGAATCGTACGTAAATTACCTTTCGCTGTGTTACTTTTTAATTTCGTTACTCTAAGGTGTCATGGAATCTGAACAAAATTGCATTAATATTAATATGATATAATAGTAATTTGTTGACAAAGATCAACAAAGATTTGGATGAAAGAAGCACGAAGCTGAAATTGCACCTGCAACATCGACAACTCCGTTTGCCTACGAACGATTACGTGCGTATTTCTATTGTACCTGGAAATTCGTGTTAACGAAAGGCTTTCGATAAAAAAAGGAGACTCTGGACGCGTATTTTTTCTTCTACGTTAAATACCAACGAGGTGAAAATTGTGCTCAGGGTCAAGGTTAAAAAAACTCGTTACGCAGCGCACGATACACGCTTCTTTCGCAAGATCATCCCCCCAATTCCATTGGATCCAGGTTCTTTCGAGGGCCAGGCTACCAATGGCGATTTAATGGCAACAAAAATATTCGCCGCGGGGCAAACAGTTTACCCGGTAATTTTATACATTATTTCAGCGGTACTCGGTTCGTGGCAGCAATCCGGACCGTGGATTATTTTGGACGGATCGATGGTAGCGCGACTGGTTCCGCCAATCTCCGATTCACGGATTTATTTCCGTATCGCGGCGTTCGTCAGCCCCTTTCGCCCTCCATTTCTAATAAATCGACAGTTTTTTCACGCGTCACGTTACAAATACTGTATTAATAATCGGACATTAGCGCGTGTATATATGTTGAAGTGGTCACACCACTTCTAAGAAAACTCTACATCTGGTCTTTTAAATTTTCTCGAGCACTGAAGCCATCGACTGGGACGAAGACAGACCATAGACGGTAGACAGGCGACGATGGCTTTGGGGCTTTCAATCATAAGGTAACACCGCTAGCGTGCGGATCAGGAGCAGCTCAAATTCTGCGTTAAAATATATTTTCCACTTCACAATTTATCTACGCGTTCCTCTGCTCATACGTCTAATAACAATATATATGTCGGTATTAACATTATCAGGGATGTATAACGAACCTTCATTTGTATTGGGAATTGTTATTACGCAATAGAGAAGATATCCGTGGTAATTAGATACTCGAGATACTAATGACAATGGTCTTAGGTTCAATAACGAACATACTTTCTTCCAAAGTCTAAGTCGGACTCTGCTAAAAGCGCGGAGTGTCGACTGATCCTAAAGACGTTGTTTTACTCGCTGATGGGATCGCACGAGAATGTGCCTCCCCGTCACGGTGATGCTGCAGAGGGAAACTATGATGGGGTGTGTCTCAGGGCACGAGATCGTCGGATTCGTAGAGGACAACTCTCGTTTAGAAAGCGAGGGAAATGGACGTTGCTGTTAATTGGTTATTTCTATGGTTAGAGGAAGATGCTAGCCGCCCTTGAGAGAAAGTTGCCAGCGGGAAGCGTCGTTCGTGAGAGAAGCAGATCTCCCGTATCTTCCTGTGGTAGGTGACAGATTTAATGACTGTTAGGATAAAGACTGTTTGTCAATTTGAAGGACCTTGGTTAACTGAATCCTAAGATCTATAGCGGGTCCTCGGGCTAGCTGAACGCGTACTGTGAACGATGCATCGACATCTGGCAATCACCTTGCCCGAAGAATAGGGTCTGTGTGTGGCTTGCCACGAGGCAAAGACCGTTGGAATGTTTACTGTTGGCTATCAGTACAACTATTTCTTTTTAAGGAGAGCTATGCAATTCTATACCTCCGTTAGGTAAAACGTTCATCCCGTGACCGCGGCTACCTTCGGCGACTAGTTGTCGCCTCGAGACCAAGCTCATTATCGCAAATTTCGGACAATTATAATCGGTTTAATTTATGAAGACTGAAGATTTATAAAGACAGTGTTGGTAAATTTTCTAAAGAATTGCAAGGGGAAGGCCCGGTGTCCTTTCATCTCCGACATATAATAATCGTTCAGAACTGAAGAGATGGTTTCGATTATCTGTGCGGAATAAATTCGTTTTGCGAGGTTTTTTAACGCGTTGACTGACACGGTCGTGATCGCTGGGTCTTGGTTATTAAATGTTTTAAAATGAATAAAATAACATCGATTTTTCGTGGTCCCAGAAATGTTCAACTATATGAATAAGTTAAATAATCGTCGTCACTGCTGGGTCGCGTTATTAAATATTTTTCTACCAATAAAATAACGTACATTTTGATGGGCCAGTGAATCTTCAACTAAGCGAACGACATACATAATAATCGTCGCCGATTGGCTCGTGTTATTACATTTTTTTAACGAACAGAACAATCGATAATTTTGTTGATGGTGCGGCGAATTTTCAACAATGCGAATGACCTAAACATTCGCTGGCCGGTGGAGGGAAAAAGCTGGCATAACCGAGAACTAGAGCATGCGAAATAAAAAAAAAGTAATCCTCGACGAAATCGCAATCTGCTCGCATTGCCGTTTTCAAATTTCCATCAAAGTCCTTAACACGCGAAAACGAAGAAAATTATCTTTCTTCGTTAACCTGCCGCTAACGAAGTACCTACATTATTACGTGGCAACGAACAAACAGGTCATAGGTCAGCAGACAGTAACGCAACAAGGAATCACGTTAACCGCTAACTCTAACTAATTTTTCCATTCCCGCGACCGGTGGATTAACGTCCGCACGTGGACGCGCGCGTTCCTCGCAACCTGCAATTCTGATTTTTAATGCTTGGCATTGACGACAGTCATTCGAAAACTTGCAAATTTACCTGCACTGCACGGAGACTCTATTTTATTTATTTATTTTCAAGACTATTTTGATGAATTTTATCCTCAAGATGAATCCGGATGCGAAAGTAGTCGCGAATTACGTTCAAAAAACGCAAACAGAGACTATCCAATCGCCAAAATACTCTGACAAATAACCGGCGCCATTTATGGCGAGAAAACTAATTAAAAAACAGCCAAATGATTGGAGAAGTATGGCTTGCTTGGAAAATATCTACGTGCTATTAAAGCACGGTTAAAGTCTGCAAAATTGCATCCTATAGCTGTGTGAAATGTCTGTAAATTGCAAATTGCAATTTAGGAAAAAGCAGGTGGTATATAAAAATGAAAAGCGTATTTATAATCAGAGGGCCAAATTATTAAACCTTTGCGATATGTTTTTCTCACCAAGGAAGAATAAAACTCTCCTTTGTTTGTTCTCTATGAAGACGTAATACCATAAATTGGGTACCTGTTCCATATCAGGTACAATTTTCTTCCCAACGTTAGTTGAATATCGAAAATTCTTCACAAGTGTAAAAACCTTGTTAAATCGAGATGAATCCGGATGCGAAAGTAGTCGCGAATTACGTTCAAAAAACGCAACCAGAGACTATCCAATCGCCAAAATACTCTGGCAAATAACCCGCGCCATTTATGGCGAGGAAACTAATTAAAAAACAGCCAAATGATTGAAGAAGTATGGCTTGCTTAAAAAATATCTACGTGCTATTAAAGCACGGTTAAAGTCTGCAAAATTGCATCCTATAGCTGTGCAAAATGTCCGTAAATTGCAAATTGCAATTTAGGGAAAAGGAGGTGGTATATAGAAACGAAAAGCGTATTTATAATCAGAGGGCCAAATTATTAAACCTTTACGATATGTTTTTCTCACCAAGAAAGAATAAAACTCTCCTTTGTTTGTTCTCTATGAAGACGTAATACCATAAATTGGGTACCTGTTCCATATCAGGTACAATTTTCTCCCAACGTTAGTTGAATATCGAAAATTCTTCACAAGTGTAAAAACCTTGTTAAATCGAGATGAATCTGGATGCGAAAGTAGTCGCGAATTACGTTCAAAAAACGCAACCAGAGACTATCCAATCGCCAAAATACTCTGACAAATAACCCGCGCCATTTATGGCGAGGAAACTAATTAAAAAACAGCCAAATGATTGAAGAAGTATGGCTTGCTTGGAAAATATCTACGTGCTATTAAAGCACGGTTAAAGTCTGCAAAATTGCATCCTATAGCTGTGCAAAATGTCTGTAAATTGCAAATTGCAATTTAGGGAAAAGGAGGTGATATATAGAAACGAAAAGCGTATTTATAATCAGAGGGCCAAATTATTAAACTTTTGCGATATGTTTTTCTCACCAAGGAAGAATAAAACTCTCCTTTGTTTGTTCTCTATGAAGACGTAATACCATAAATTGGGTACCTGTTCCACATCAGGTACAATTTTCTCCCAACGTTAGTTGAATATCGAAAATTGTTCACAAGTGTAAAAACCTTGTTAAATCGAGCATCGAGTAAACGTATAATTAAATACCCGCAGAAATTCTATTTCTGTTCCTATCGATTCGGTAAGGACGACGTTTGAAAAACAGAATGCAGTGCGCAATATTCGGCTACCTTTGGCTACGCTTACCAAATGTCCTTCTGGACAAATTGTAAAAATTTTAACAAATAATCAATAAAAAAAAAAAAAAAAAAGAAGAAACCTTTGGCTACGAAGCTCGCCTTGATTTTATCTCAAAACACTGACACGACTTCGATCGTTTCGCGAGGCCACAAGTAGAAGATCGTAGCGTTTTCGCCAACAGTGGCACGTCTGGCGTCAAGTCAGCCTCGTCGGGTCGTTGGAATTGGCGGCGGGGATCTTCTTGTAAATTTTAGAAAGCTTCGTGCCTGTAGTTAACATTTTGTCGAGTTGCCCGCTATCGATGCCGAGCTGCGATTTGCTGGCGGGTTCGCGTGACGGTCGGCGAAAGCTCCGGTGTCGGACTTGGGCGTCGGGTCCATCTCGATGGATCGATACGTCCATCCGGTGACCGCGGAATTTCAGCGAGTTGGAAATTTTCCATCGCTGCCGCGCTATTTCGCCACTTGATTGCTTTGTTATAAATGTATATGCCGGGCGTATTACTCTTTCATTCTGTTTTGCGCCCTGTTATTTTGTTATTTGCCGCGACGCCTGCCACCACCTGCTTAACTTTTCCGCCTGACTCAGTTCTTCCGGTTTTCCAGCGTTCGCACGGTTGTCGAGCGAAAGAGAGACACGTGCATTATAATCCAAGCACGTGGCTTTTAAATATCTGTTTAAATCTGCAGCAATTCTCCAAAAAATTCATCGAGACGTGTTTACGCTGCACAATGCGAGGATTCGCATTTCCCTGGAAATCGACGTATCTCTCGTGTGCTCGAGTTTGCTTATAAACAACCAGAAATTATGCTGCTTCGTTTCTTCTAACTCTGTTCTTTTTTAAGACAGAAACTCGTACAAACTGGAAGGAGATTTTTACCGACAAATTTTGTTGCCTTCAGGTTCAGTTCTGTTATTTTTCAACCTGATGCAAAATGGAACGGCGGTGCGGAAACTCGCCTAAATAAATTCCTGCGACTAAGAATAAAGAAAAAGTAAAAAGAAGTGACGCGAGATCTGCAAATGGAATAACAGAAACAAGGTAAAACACACGATCGATCTGTACGGGTGACACGTATCGTCATAGATAATCTGAACGATCAATGCAAGTAAAAATCCACTTCGGGGTCTTTCAATGGCGCAGAGAGAAACGGTTTGGCCGCGCTCAAAGCGTCGGCTCTGGTCGATCCATCGATCTATGTATATAGCGAGCGACGAGTTCACCCTCCAACAGTCCCGGCTGGTTAATTTCTCAGCGAAACGCGTTTGGGATCGATGCAAATCATATTTTTAGCCGCGTCGGCGGCCAACAGTCGGACGAATTTCTAATCGGCGGCCGATCGATTCCTCCCCAGGCGATTGTCGTTCGCCGCGGATTCATTATTTTCCCCTCGATTTTTCGGGGTTAAAAGGGCTCCTCCTCTCTTTTTCTTTCGCTCTACGATCTCTTCCTCTCTCTCTCTCTTTTTACATCGAGCAAAGGGGAAATATTTCATGGAATTTCTCGTTGCCGGTACATTGTGCGCGCGAGTAACAACGCTTCAAAACCCGGCGAGAGAGTTCTTTGTGCGAGCCGCCCGCGGCGCACGACCCTGGTGTAAAAAAAATTCATTATTCTCTTGCTTCTTTTTCTCTCCACCCTCGTTCCGCCAAACACCGATTACCGCTTCCCGACAGACGAGGAAATCGCGGCCCGCGACGGTGTAAGGATCGCGTCCTTCGAGAAGGCTAACCCAATTCCATCGTGCGACAGGCAAATCGACTTTTCGCCGGTTTATCAACCCTTTGTGCAATTAACGTGCAAGATTGTGCGGGCACAAGTTTCTCGCTCTGTTTTCGATGAAACATAATACAGTGGGACGTATAATAGGACAGAAATGAATATTTAGTTGGACCTTGCAACAGCCATTCTATCTGTTATTAACAATTGTTTAAGGCATAAATTCTCCAGGCTAAGTTAGAAGCGTACAGGTGATTTTAAATTAAACTTTAAACGTATACGGTGTCGATAAAAATCTAACGCTGTTGTTGATCTTGCGAGAGCAGCAAAATGGCACTCCGAACTTGAGCACCTGTCAGGTAGAATTTCCCTTTTCCTAACGCAAGTTCCATTTCGCTAAATAGAACAATAAATAATTCGGTAAATAAAATCTTAGTGATAAAGATCTTGTTACGTTGTGAGAGATTTCGTATAATACGTAAAACGTTGGCGGATGTTACGAGTAAATGTTGGGAAGCGCATAACGAACAATGGACGCTGCGTGGCATATTTTTTCAAACGTTCTTCCAGGCACAGAATTTTCTATTTCGTGTCTCGAGTAAATAAACGAAGCAGTGGAACAGCCTCTAATCAAGAACCCATCCGACACCATAAGCTGTAGAAAACAATGCATAAAACGTAGAATGTACTCTAACGATTTACGAGAATCATCCGCTGTCGAGCAACTGCGCTAATTACCAGTAATCGATACTTCGTTAACAAACAGTTCGAGCGAATTACTACAATGAGATTTGATCCGCGCTGGCAAAAATCTCGAGTTCGTGTACTAAACCTCCAAAACAGCGGATAGTGGCCGGTGATTAGCTTTTAACGTACACGTATTTCGTTATGTCTGATTCGTTCGCTTTGTGTGTACCGTGTTCCCTCGTTTTAATTTCATCTTTTTTAAAAACAATACCATTATCAGGTATCTAACGATACGAATATGAGTTTCCAACTTTAATAAATATACATAGCTTCGAGTTTCATTGTAAAAGATATTTTGTTTGAAGTTGCAGAATCCTGGAAGAACAAATAGACAGCGCCATGTTGATGAAAAATTCATGTTTGTTGCGAGAAGAGGCAAAGAAATTGATCAAGATCCCTGTTAGAGCTTAATATTAGCCAAGACTTAATATTAGTCCTGGCTAATGCGTGAGTTAACAAATAATAACCAAGTACTTAAGTAGAGCTTAAGCGGCAAGAGTCTCTGGTCAGAAGACGTAAGGACGAGAACAATAAGATGGGCAAACATCTAAAGCGACGTGAGAGATGGTTGTTGTTTAAGTAAGCGAGATGGCTGCAGGAAAAGATCGACGAATAAGCCTATTGGCGCATAATATCATGCGATTGACGCAGCTAAAGCAATCAGACTACGTACGATCACTTCAGATGTACAGTTCAGAATGACGTAAGATTTTGGCTGGAACGTTAAGTGTGAATCTCACTGGCGACCAGACAGTTTCCCAGTCTCTCACATCGGGCTTCAGCCTTCCCAGGTCTTGAGTCTTTATAGTCTCTTGAGTCTTTACAGTCTCTTGAGTCTTTACAGTCTCTTGAGTCTTTACAGTCTCCTGAGTCTTTACAGTCTCCTGAGTCTTTACAGTCTCCTGAGTCTTTACAGTCTCATGAGTCTTTACAGTCTCATGAGTCTTTACAGTCTCATGAGTCTTTACAGTCTCATGAGTCTTTACAGTCTCATGAGTCTTTACAGTCTCCTGAGTCTTTACAGTCTCCTGAGTCTTTACAGTCTCATGAGTCTTTGTAGTCTCTTGCATATTTCCAAGTCTTGAGTTTTTATAATCTCTTGAGTCTTTATAGTCTCTTGAGTCTTGCTCATCTTGCAAATCATTTGGAAAATCATGATCGTTTTTGACGTCTTCGAAGTCTCATCGAGACTCGACAGACTGCGGAAGTCCCAAGATCGGATCCAGACTTTCGAGCGTCTTGAGGTTCAGCAATCGCGAATTTGCCAACAATTTCGGATCCCATCGCTAATCAGCTGACCCAATAAATCAGCTAATCGAGCCTCGATCGAACGCGGCGCATCGGTTCGGATGAAAAAAAGCTCGAAGCAGTTGGAATGTGGCAGCGCGCGCGCAAACATTTTAATTGTTGCCTTCCTCTCTGGCCACGTCTGCTCTTTTTGCCGGTGGCCGTCGCGACCAAAAACGCGGACGGATGTCGCGCGGTGAAACGGAGCCCGAATTCACGCACCGGCGAATACTTTCGAAAATGCGTGGCCGCTCAATCAAATCTCGCGAAATTCCTCGGCCGTGCCATAAAGGGATTGCCTCCATTCGCTTCATACCAGCGTGTCCCTGGCAGCCGGCGTTTTGCGAATCGTTCGACCGTCCAGCGCGTCGCCGCGCACGTTCGCTCGCTTTTCGTTCGTTCGACGAAGAATCGTCGCTGGTTCTCGTCGTCAACCATCGCCAAACATAGCAAAAAAGGCTGAAACAGGAGAACAATGACAAGAGGGCGACTGCCGCTCGCGACAGTCATTAGGCACTCGTCATTAAGTACCGCTACTGATTCGCATCTGCGTACATTAGGCTGCAATTAAGTTAAGCGAAGAGGGACGCGTCTGCGAATTTCGCTGAAATCAAGTGGTTGCTGCCAGGTAGCGCAGAAATAGTTGATCCATATGTTCGTTAAGTAGCAAATATATTATTTTATCGTTTGAATTTATTTCTGGCCCTACACTACGGCCTATGGATGTGTTTGGATACTTGCAGCGATCAGGTCAAATTATTGCCCCTTTTACTGTCTTTTCAACGCTGTGACAAAAAGAACGTTTCTCCGCTGTGAGTTCTTTGCTCAGAGCAGAGACACACGAAGCCAGCCCAACTTGATCACTTAATTTCATTCGCCTTATCGTTCATTCTAGTTAACGTCAACTAGTGTTTTCTAGGATCAGAAATTCCAGACTTAATTCTGAAAGATTTCTAGATTGCCTGGGATCAGAACAGAGGCGAAAGTCAGACCTATGAGCTTCGATCGAACTTTACACGTTTCAAATCGATGGCTGGCTGCTTGTTACTAAGAGTCGTTTTTCTCGAGAATAACTTTCGATCGGATGCGCCTATCTGAATTCACAGGGCGGCAGGCGAAGTGGTGCACTGTGGCGTACAAAGGAAAGTTTATGAAACGACGGTAAGAAGAATATAAATAAATTTAATAAATGTAGAATCTCCAACCTTATTTCTATTTCTTCCTTAGCTGATTATTTAGCGTTGCGCGAGTGCTATCGGCATATTTACAACAAACTGAAATTTCGAAATAGAAATTAAAGAATATTCCGCAACCAGCGAACAAGCGATTCGCGTTAAAAAAGAATTCTCGACTTACTTGATTTTTAATTGCTCCAATTCACGCAACTTGATTAATCTGAACGAAGCTTTACGATCGCCAGCAGTAACAAGCTTGCATCTGCACGTTATTGAAAGCGTCAGCGTTTACCCTTCGACCCTTCGTTTCGTATTTTTTCGTCCCTCGTCGATCGCCGTTCTTTCTCCTTTTTCACCCCCTTCTTCTTTTATTTCACTCTTTCTCCGTTTTGCTTATTCCTGATTGCTTTGTTGGGTTCATTGGAGGGCGGCTCGAGTGACATAAACTCTTGCGGGACTTTTTACAGCGTCCACTTTGAAGCTTGTTTTTCGCCAGTTTCAAGAGGCGTTTTGCACGATCGCGGCAATTTTTACCGCACTCTGCATTCGCTGGTTAATCAGCCTGATACGATGCGTATAACGAGACAAATCTACGGATATGCAAACGTTTATTATTGTATTTTTCGTTCGGCATTATCATTTGTGATTGATTAAGCTCGTTTAATTATACGAAGCTTCTTCCTTGCAAAAAATGGATCGCTTCTTTGCCAGAAAGATAGATTACGTCGAAAAATGTATCGTAGGATTATTGACATAACCATCACGGTGAAATAAACTATCTAATTACAATGAAATCTTTCTTCCGCTAAAATTCCACTATATTAAATATAGATTTTATCGATAAGTATGCGAGAATTCTCATGTACTCAAATTTCCACCCCTTTTCCATTACCTTTCCAATGTCGTTAAACCCTCCATCTGCATACTGGGTCGTCCGATAGTTTCACGTCATTTTTCATTTCTCCTTTTCGTTTCTCTTGAAACTTTGCTTTCGATTAAACGAGAGAAGATTAGGATAACAAATAGCAATAAATACTATTGCACGATATTCTAGAAACTTGAAAAGTGTTCGACAATTTTGGAAGATTTTTTCAAACATAAAATAGCGTAGAAATCAGAGATTCCAAGCTGACAGAAGACTGTCGTTTGAGAACAAATATCTCTGTTTAGCAAGACGATTAACAAACTTCCTTTCCAACCATGATCTTCCAGCCAACGTTTACTTATCTCACGCTAATTGCAAAGCATTACGATTTACACTGAGAACTATAGCGATCTTCTTTTTTCTAACTTATGCGTCAGGAAGAACAGAAAATTGAAACGCCGTAGATGCACATGTGCGCGATCTATTAATAAGCATATCGCCGCTGTGTACAGAATTTTACATTTCTATGAACAAAAGCTAAATAAAGATCACTTTGAATATTTTGCATAGTCTTGTATTTGCGCGCGTCCTGTATATTTTTACACTTCTGATTTCCTCGTAAATGGATAGAGGCGCGCGGTCTATTGACAGATACGGAGAACAGTAGACGACAAAATGTATTTTAAAAACGTTTGCAAGTCTTCTTTACGAAAGTAACGACAAGTGGGATCCGCGTGAAAGGAATATGCAGCTCGTACGCAGCCTCAACACGGTACGCGGGCAATAATTATGAAACTAATCAGACTTAATGCGACTGGTTGCGTGACGCAAGTCGAGTTATGCGACGCTTCGGGGAATCGACGATTTCCATCGCATCATGCGACCGCGAAATACATTTTCGTGGTACGATGCCATCGATCAACGAATTCGCGCGATTCTGCCGCATTCTGGCAAAAATGGAAACATTAGGTTGTTCGAGAAGCGTCTTTCTTTCGCTGTTTTTTTACAACAATGTAACTTCATACAGACGTGAAGGCAAGTCTGTGAAATGTTACGGTGTTTATCTCAACAGAAGAAAATGGAACGTACGTAATTCGAGAAAATAATATAAAACGTTGTGCGTGTCATATAACCAAAATCGAAACGATGCAAGCAAAAATACTCAGAACCATAGTAAACGCCCCATGGTATGTTAGAAACGAGGACA
The DNA here is from genome assembly GCF_041682495.2 of Bombus fervidus. Classification (NCBI taxonomy): domain Eukaryota; kingdom Metazoa; phylum Arthropoda; class Insecta; order Hymenoptera; family Apidae; genus Bombus; species Bombus fervidus. The sequence continues at coordinate 7,419,363 of NC_091534.1, read as the reverse complement.
TTCGGAAAGACCTGGGATCACCAACGATCAAGGAGGAGATTAACAGACTCGCAAGTAGGTACAGAGAAAGAATAGCAACGCGCTCGAACCGACTGGCAGCAGAAACGATCGACACAACGAACATTGAAAGAAGGCTAAAAAGGAAACACCCAACAGACCTCACAAAGGATATAACCTAGCAAACACGACGATGGTACCCCGTTGGTAGCCACCCACATGCTATATTTTATTTTTGTTTTTCTTTTTTTTTTATTCACTTCCATCTAGATATAATACTTTACCAAATGTCCTTCTGCACAAATTGTAAAAATCCAAATAAATCAGTTAAAAAATCAGTTAAAAGAAAAACGAAAGAAACTTTTCGGACAACCTAATACTTGGCTAGTTAAAAATTCCGTAACGCGCGTAACTTCTCTGAGAAGAATATCGATCGAATGAATATACGTTCGATATGTTTAAATCATTGCGAATGAAAAGTCGTAATTATCAGAGTGGAAAGCTTCGATTCGACGTTATTTCTTTACGTCTCTTCGATATTTCAGTGTTACGACTGGATATTTTTTAATTACAATTATAATATAATTAATCGGCAACATATTTCACATGAATTTTATGTCCATTGTTCTACCAAAATGGGAAATGTAAGTTACCGTGTAATTCTCCTGTAGTCCACGTTTGTGAAATTCGCCATTCCAACAACAACAACCTAATAAATACACATTTCTGTCTTCGTTTTCCTTTTTCCATCTCCCATCTCTTTTCGTTTGAAAATCTGCCAACACTCTACAATTTCCTCGGTATCTTTCCTCAATTTCTATTGAAAAGGACCTATTTTGAAAGGTAAAGTACCAATTTAAAAAGCGTGGCAAATTACTCCAAGTATTATAATACTGGCTCATTGGCAGACGCTGCGACTTAAACACGCAGAGTAAAATAATGCTATACAAAGCCATATCGAAACCTGTTTGGACCTATGGGATCCAACTATGGGGAACAGCGAGCAACTCCAACGTAGAAATTTTCCAACGATTCCAATCAAAGACTATAAGATCCTCGATAGACGCACCTTGGTACGTTACCAACGAAACGATACATCGCAACCTTAAGACACCCACAATCAATGTAGATGACGCAAATTCAGTAACAGATATAACATAAGAATTAACTGTTGAAGTGGTCACCGCTTCTAAGAAAACTCTACATCTGGTCTTTTAATAAATAATATTCCAATACCAAACAAAGATTCAGTCAGATATCTGGGCATGATCCTAGACAGGAGAATGACATGGAAACGGCACATCGTAGAGAAATCCAAAGAACCGAAAACGAAACTAAACAAATTCTACTGGCTCATTGGCGGACGCTGCGACTTAAACACGCAGAGTAAAATAATGCTATACAAAGCCATATCGAAACCTGTTTGGACCTATGGGATCCAACTATGGGGAACAGCGAGCAACTCCAACGTAGAAATTTTCCAACGATTCCAATCAAAGACTATAAGATCCTTGATAGACGCACCTTGGTACGTTACCAACGAAACGATACATCGCGACGTCAAGATACTCACAGTCAAAGAAGAAATATCCAAGTTCAGAAACAGATATAATATAAGAGTCAACAATCACCAAAACCCGTTAGTTACCCAATTAATTGACACGACGGATCAGATCCGCAGACTAAAGAGGCAGTACCCCTTAGATCGAAGCATTAGATTCAACTAGAAGCAAACATACTACAAGCTTTTATAATCCAAGTTACAGTACCACGCCAAAATAATTTACTTAAAATTCTGTATGAGAATTGATTGTAAATAATCTACTAAATAAAAAAAAGTATTATAATACCATAATCAACTGCATAATAAAACTAAAGCTAAACGCAGCTTAAAGTTAACTATATAAACGAACACACCATTGATAACGTAACGTTCTCTTCGAAGCTTCGAGCCCTACGTAATTTGATTTATGATATCTGATTAATATCAGCATATGCGGAATATTATTTTCCTGCTATCGTTCTAACTTTGACAGAAGAAAACTAAATCCCCTCTGTCAATACATTGAAATCTGAAAAAAAGAATCTACCGAGCAAAAATCTTGTGTAGCTAAACGAATGAGTTTTGAAATAAGTCGCGATTGCGTATATCGTCGATTGAAAGTGACTGAAGGCTTACAGTCAGTTTGGTACGGCGAACCGATTCGATGAACGAATTTTCTCCGACGTTAATTTCACATCATCAAGCGATTTAGTTAACGAACCTGGCGGAGCGTTAATCGTGCTCATTTCACATGGCTGTACACGGGGACAAAGAGCAGGAAAACAAGAGAAACGAATGGAGCCGGAGACAATCGGCACCGCCGGGTTTATTTTAAATCGAACACGAGAAGATATCGCTAGCTGGATGGCTTTCATCGATATTACATATCGATTTTGGCAATGCTTCCTTCAATAGATGTAATTAAGCTCCATGTAACGCTGTTTCCATTCCCTTTTTCAATTGTATCCTCGCGGTCTTGATAGCCGCTGTACACGGAGCAAGCAGCTGCATTTGTATTTCGTTTGTCACAAGACACGTTAACAGCGCTGAGATAGTTAGCCGAATAATTTCAAGCTCATAGTTTTTAGCGTAGTATTAAATTGCACCAAGGTATACAATTTTCTAGGAAAAGAAACGGCAAGTTAGAGGAAGAGAATTTATGATACAAACTGATTGGTAAAAGATGCAGACGAAATGTTTCTTCGAGTAACTGCGAGTGATATCGCGCATGCAGCACGGACAGTGTCGTTAACAATTGGAAAATTGCATTTCCAAGGAATTTTCAGAAACGAATTAAACGATCTCCTCGATGCCGAATATTCAGCCAATCGATAGGAAGATCTCAAGGACTATAATTTTTTAATCAGTCTGAATAATTCTCGTGCGTGACGCTGTGTTATAAAACACAAGGTGGCATAAAAGTATCGCGAAATACAGTGACAGCTTGTAAATGGTGTGCAATTAAAAAGTATGAGCTTTGTACGCGCACTGCGTGGATTGCTATGTGCATCGCATAGATGTAATAAACGTTGGCAGATATTAATAAAAATATGGTCTTTATGTGCGCCACTATGCAGGTATTTGCAATTGTGTGTATACGTATGTGTTCATAGATACTGTAAACGTAATATGACGCACCCTTTTCCCCAATATCTAGTTTCTACCATCTATTTCGTCGCATTATACGTCACAGATCGTCCTTGCTATAAGAAGAAGAAAGAAATTCTAATTCAAGCGGAGTCGCAAGTCCGTGCGGAAAATTTCCCTGTTAAAAGCGTTTGATTCCAACAATGACACGAACCTAACGCGATGTGCACGATTCGAGTGGATGCAGAGTAGATGCAAAATTTGTTTTGAAAGAAGTTTCGCTTCTTTTCGGTTACCTCGAAGACGGTGTGTCCCACTGGAGGTAGCCACCCACATGTTATTTAAGTTACAAAAATTGAGCAAACGTGCAGCTGGACAAATTGTGAAATACGAATGAAATAATGAAAACACAAACTTTCAAAAATCTCTAAAAGGACTGCAAAATGTCTCAGCGGAACTAGAGGAAAATTGGATGCGCGCTATTCCGGCTATATTCCCAGCAATCAGCAAAACAAGTTGCTTCTATTTCGGCAAGATAATCCATTAAATAAATAAATGTAGCGAATAAATAAACGAGCTTCTAACAGATACCGAACTCCAAAGGAAGAGATAAAGTGTCTAACGCAGAGATGATCCTCTAATTATCTTGGTGCTGGTGACATTTTCAAGCGTCCACTGCTATCGCGATCAACGTCCCTCGGAGTTTCTGCTCGATGACAGCCCTCCGTCACTGCTTCTTCATCGAAAGATAAGAGCCGCGTAGAATAAATAATATCTGGCGGTGGTCGGCGTTAATGAAACGCTTTCAATGAAACTTGCGCGTGCAGACCGGCTCTCTGTTACTTCTTCGACCAATCAGCGGCTGTTTATTCCGTTGCAAACAAACTTGAACGTGACTCGCGACTACGTTCGCCGTGGATCGTGTGGCAGGATTTTTCTCTGAAACCAAATTACGTGATATATTTTACGAACAAAGATGAGAAAAAGAAGTTGTACAACGGTAAATTCTTTATTTGCTGTTTATAACGCGAGTTGTCGCCGAAATATTCATTTCCAAATGGTTACCATTTACCGGAGAATTTACCGATCGTTCGAAGCAAAGTAACAGGCCGAAGATAAAGACAAGTCGACCCAGCCTTTGCACATCTTTCGTTCGAAACTCTGTACAGGCTCGCGCTTGTTTCGAACCATTTTTCCATTCTTTTCGCTGTCTGCGTTCGTGCAACCTATCGCACGACGATACCACCAAGATAATCAAGTGTTACTACGTATATATTAAATGTATCATATAACACAGCTAATAATACAAGGTTTTCATAAGCTTTCCCTTTTATTTTCCATATACTGCGCGACTTGTCCAACGAGAGAGAGAGAATTTTGGCGTGTCGTTTCAACAGTCGATGACATAATCTCGCTATACTTGCGTACGTCACGAAAGGGTAATCTGTTGTTAGAAACATGTTGCTTAACACGGGAGGAATCGCAGTCCGTGTTATTATTAATTATCGTGCGCGATTATTGCGCGGGCGGACGCAGGATAGCCGTTAACGAACGGTCGTGAAAAACCATACAGACAAAAACATATACAGACGCGGTGCAAATATTACGGAAATTTATTTTTGACGTAAACACCTTTCACGCAAACATTTCGGGAATTTGTTTTCGATAGCAGCGCGGCCCACGACCGACCCCTTTTCCGAGTTCCATATACACACACGGTGAATTCATTTGCCTGCGATAAACTGAATAACTCGATATTTTATTGGGTTCCATGTAACGCAAATTTGTTGAGAGGATCGAGCTGAACGAGACCTCGACACGCGACCCGTCCAACGGCGAAAAATTGCGCGCCGCCGAAACCCGAAATATTAGACGATGGAATTAGAAGCTTCTCCGGACGTAACCAGGCGCTCGTTTCCGCTTTTCCATTTTTCTCGGCTCTAAACGATTTTTGCCAAGGCGTTTCACCGCGCCTGTTAAATATTCCCATGCGTGTAATACATTGGCTAGTTTTATCGCAAGCGACAGATTACCTTTTCGTACGCAAAATAAGCGTAAAAGCCCAACAAGTATCGTTCGATCAGAAGGGAACAAACGAAATAAACGATACAACAAGGGGAAGGAAAAGGGAAGATTGTTGTTTTCATTAGACTGGAATTAAAAATCGTACACGATGATGAGTAGTTTCGAAATTACTTGAACCTCGCTCGACATTTTGATAATTTCTTATTCACTTTTTAAAGCTGTATTATCAACCGAAGCTTCTTAATTGATATTCTAACGTATTTCGATAGGTTTGGAGAAGATCACGTGAATGGAATCGATTGTGATTTTGTTACTCGTTGCATGTTGTATCTCGTACATCGCTGCTCCTTTTGTTAATTTCTTAATGATCTTTTATCGATATATTTCTATTAAATTCTCATTCCTATCAACATCCGAATGGTTTCATCGATACATTTACGAGTTGATGTTAATAAGCTGTTAGTAATTTATTGATAATATAATTAGGTTAAAGAATTACCAATAGATTATTCCTAACTTATCGATATCAATTTATAAATACGTCGATAAAGTCGCTAAGACATTGATAAGGAAAGAGGAACAGTAACAGGAATACCGATATAATAAATATATCGATAAAATCATTATGATATTGGTCAAAGGGATAGGAGATATATGTAAAAGTAAGAATAGGAATATAAAAAATATTACGATATTTAAGATATTTACAGCGTCTCTACTTTGTAAGCAAACTGGGTCACTCAAATGATGCCTGATTTGTTCACTGTCTGAATATTCTGCATCTTCGAAGCTTTTAAACGATCCGAAACAATTCCAAGATACCTATCACTGTTTTTATTTAGTAACTGGTATTTTATGATGGCACTATACTTCCAGTAATGAAACGAACATGATAGTTATTTATGGGATTTCTACGTATGTAACTGTTTAGCAGCTGGTCTAAAATGAGCAGTTACGGTAAATTACATGGAGTGAGCTGCTCGAAGCGTTGCAAAACCGTTGCAAAGTGAGAGAAAGATGGACTTCTTTTGAATTAAAATGGAACATGGAAAGATTGGGTTCGAGTTCGAAACAAATGTAAACTCTCGCACGAACAAAGATCCCATTGGGCAATTTTTTTTCTAAAAAGTGGCGCATTACGAGAAATTCTGTTGTTTGAACAGCCGTTAGCGAATAGTAAAATTTATTTGGAAAAGTTACGACGCCGTATACCCTTTTCGCATTGACATCGAAAAATAACAAAAGCAAATACGCTCTGAATTAAAGATAGTTTTATTAAATGTATATTTGTCAAGTTTCTATTTGAATATATATGTATCTGTATGTTCGTATCGTTTAATTTCTTTGTTCCTTTTACGTTGCATTTTGTTGCAATAGAAAATTCGTGTAGATAAATTTCAGCATCGCTGAGACCAACAAAATAAACCAATTACGCGCGTGAATCTAATTAATCAGTGCACAAGTAGCGTATTAAATAGGATTTTATTCAAGCAGTGGAAATGTGTGAGTCGTAATCATTTTTTTGCCTCGTATGTGTGACTCATGGTATTGAATAACTCAAGAACACGATACCCTAACTATACGTGCACGTCAAGCAATACGTTTACACAAAGAGTAACATTGATACTTAATTACTTCGAACTAATATTTATTGCCCCATGCGCGTTTTATTGCTGCAGCTCGTGATATAAATACGATCATTAAAATAAGCAGCGTCAGCGATTTGGAAAGGATGCGATAAATACTCTGGTGAATGTCAAACGCGACTTATACTTCGGCTGCAATACTGATTTACGAGCTACCGTGTGTTCCCTATGTGTTAAAACTTATTGTTTTAAACGTTGTCGTAAGAAAATCTGGAAAATGAAATTCTTCCCATGGGGGAAGATAATGTGTGAAGATTTTCAACAATGTCACAACAGAATAATACGATAACGCGTTCTAACAGCTGACAGAACTGTACAACACATTCAGTTTATTGTTTAAAATATTGTCGTAAAATTAAACAAATTGTAACATGCGAAGATTCTTAAGAATATAACAATTTTTACAATGCAGATTGTTCGTCACATGCTGTGTTTTTTATCGCTGAGAATATTATCGTAAGAAAGAATGAAATGAAAATTCCTTTTACAAGATTTCCAGCAATATGATAATAGAAGGAGCACGTGTCTTAGTTGATCAAACTGTAGAGAGCAGCTCGTGCAGCGCAGATTATTCACTGCAGTGTTTAATTTATTATCACGTGCTTAGAATCGCAGAAACTTCCTCGTACTATAAAACGCGTCGTAAGGGAAACGAAACAACGAAACTGCGGAGTAAATAGCCATCAATATGCACAATCAGCGTGGATCTCTGCTTGGAATAGCAACTTATCATCCTTTTTATCACTTGTTCTTACTCATAGCGAACTATCAATAGTTTTATCGTCGTACACGCGACACTGAACAATATTTCTGAAATCTTACTGAATCCTATTATATCATTTCGATAGTAAACTGCGAATTAAAAATATATACCGTGTAGGTTTGTGTCAGCTTTTCTACCGTATAAATAAGAAAAGAATTACTATTTGATGAAGCAGTAAATCTTGCAAAATGTGTCGCCGAACGAGTTGCAAAGTATATGGAAAGCAAAGAAAATAAGATGGCTATAAATTATGCTTCAAACACTATGAAACTGGATCGATCGTGCTAATAACGTCACGAGGCGAATAAGTGCGGTCGCTCTAATTTCTGTAGATCATCTTGCTAATTGTAATGTTAACGTTTCTCCATACAAGATTTAACTTGCACTCGCAAATGAACATAAAACGTATTAATAAATTACATCTATTTTAATTTTCCCAAAGATGTTGATTTGTATCAGCAATTACGTTATATCGACTCGATCTAAGTGCAGATTAATTGTACTATATCGTATTCTAATTTTACCGTACACGATATATGTTCAACGCGTACTATTTATTCAAGTTTCATCGTTTTCCTGCTTCGCTTTTTTTTTTCATTCTTATCGCTTACGAGAAAAACGTTGGCGACGAACGTGAATACTCCGCAAACGTATATTACGTACGTAACGTTAAAAAAAAAAAAAAAAAAAAAAGAAATAAAAACCAGTTCGTCGCTTGTGTTAGAAGGCTCGCAGTTCTTGAACTTTTTTTCAACAGACAAAACCCGGCCGATTGCGTGTAACCGATTATCGCGTAACCTCGCAAACATGTGAAATTACTAATTATCTACTTTCTAGATGGCCGCTAATGGCTTTATCGTTAATGACGTCGCCTTAAAATAAATTCGTGAATAAATAAATAAAGAAGGAGTCGCGGTTTGCCGAATCGATCATAAGCCGCGCGAGAGCTGCGAATTTTTCTGCCAAATGATGACCCCATGTCCAGTCGTGGTGGCGGCCATTTTGTTAACAGACCGTGATATGACGTCACGTGGCCTACATGATAACCTCGCTTTTGCCTTCCAACGATAGCCCGTTTCTTCGCGCTTTCACGCTGATATTTTATTACCAACTAAGAATCATCGCTTGGAAAACATCTGATGGATCGAGAAGCGGTGGAAAAAATTGCCCGCTCAAGCGGCGAGTTGCTGCGCCATTGGTGATAACCTTGGCGGGAAATTTGAACGCCAAGCGTCGTGATTCCCTCGTAACGTTAAAAATCAAGGATGAAATTCGATCAACGTATTTGGATGCGTCGAAGATCGCGTTACGGTGAAAATTAGACCTGAGAACACGGCAAGAGAAAGTTCGAGTTATCGTCGCTTTTCGAGCGGACAGGGACTAGATGGCAGGAATAGGAAAATCAATTGCGCGGCTTTATGAGTGACTATACACGCGACCATTAGTATTCTAGGATAGCTGAACTGGTTTCTACGTCTCGTGGATCTGTAAAAATACTTCCTAAACGTATTACGTTGTACGGGATTATTATCTACTGGGTGGTAAATATCTTTAAATGGATAGAAATGATTTTGATGTAACGCGAATATAATTAAACGATTATTAAAAAATGATTACACAGTAGAGACAAAATTAATAATTCGTAATAACAACTACCGTTATCCGGATATTTTCCAACAGACGAAAATAATTCTCGCATGAAGCAAATGTAATCGAACGATCACCAAAAATGAGGAGTAGAAATAGAATTAACAATTTGTAATGATAACTGATTGCTCGTTAGCTGGCTGTTCGGTGAACGAAGCGATAGCTACGATTTATTACATGAAAATCTGTATACATGTGAAAGAGTTGGCGGAAGTGGCACTAAAAAGATGTTGATATCGCGATCTCGTTACGATCCTCCACAACCTTTGAAACGTGGAAAACGAAGCGGAGAGCGAAATAGAAAAACCGATGAGCTTGTAACTCGAACTAACTATTATTGACTTCGACGATTCGCCTGGGAAACTACTCGAAAACTATCCGTTTCCGTTTCACGAATTCCCGTCGTTTCTGGTCAAATATTAAAACGCGCTAAAATCCCTGAAAAGCGTTCCGGCTCGACGCGGTCCTACGAATACGAAATTATCAGAGGCAAGTAGATGAGATATCGACTTCTCTGTGTCTATCGGCGACTACCTCGCGACTTTTCATAATACGATTCGCCATTTCTGCGTGAATATTACGATTTCATAGCGGTGGCTCGCTGGTCATTCTCAAATGCGAATTTCTTTTCTATCGCGGTTCGATTCCGCATCAAGTACAAGCTTATTAGCGACGATAGAAGAGAATCTGCTGTATATACGTGCGAAATATTGATATTACATTATACGATACTTATCGAGAGATCTGGTTTTCTTCGTAATTTTATCCACAACATCAGCAAATTTCTTTTAACGTGATAGAATCGCTGACATTCGAGATCGATCGCATAAGAAGAAGAAGAAGAAGATTCACACGATTTTTGCTATCCTTCTCCCACTTTTTTTGGAGATCATTGTCTTTCTCTGTTCACAGTACTATTCTATTGCTTCTAGTCTATTTCATAATCAAGTTCGATATTCCACAGTTACGTTCCATGTACATAGGTTCAGTATTAAAAAAAAAAAAAAAAAACACGATGTTTGTCGTATATTCGTAACGTCTGATTCAAACAAACGATGTAACTTCATTGTCGCGTTTCATTGCTACCAATTGAACGACGACTACCGATACCGATAATATCGATGCATACTTTATTCCCGCTACCGTGTGCATCGATATTCCACCACCTATCAATACGCATCGATGCCAAATAATCGATACGATTAAGTTTGCATATTGTCATCGCTCGATCGTCCAAGTAAACGTTCCATCCACGATGCCGTGATGGCGAAGAACTATGAAAATCGATGAGCGACCGTAACTACAAGTGACTATTCGCGGAATCATCGTCCGCCGGTGGAGGAAGGAAGACGGTTGCAGGCAGCAGCTGAAGAATCGAGACCGCTGCGCAGAAACCGCGGCGGCGGCATCGTCGTGGCCTCATCGACCTAACCTACTTTAGCCGAGGGACGCCTGCACGAGGGCGACGGTGGCGCCGTCGCCCGAGGACGTCCGACGGCGACGCCACAAACTGTGTATATCTAACGGCCGTTCTCCAACGTCCTCGTATCAAGCTCCACCTCCTCTTTCTCCTCGCTCTCCTCTCCGCTCTTCCTCCAGCTCACAGTGTCTCTCCTTCTCTTTTTCTTTTTCTTTTTCCTTTTCCTCTCCTCTCGCTCACCTACTCGCGCTCTCACGTTTGCTCACTCCCTCTCCCTCTCTATCTTTCGCTGCTTTTCCTTCGCGCTCCTCATCCACCCTTTCCTATATATACGTCAGTACGTATGGCCTGGCCGCTTTTTCACCCTAATCGCGACGACCGAAAGCACGGCGACCTTCTTCCCCGTAGCCAGCTGAATAGACGACGATTCTCGAGGAAGCGGAGACGAGAAGTTTGCCAACGATCCACGCAAACCGATGGATGTTCCGCGGCAGTTTCGCCTGGGTTCGCGTGGCAACGATTCCATCGACCAGGTGCAAGATCCGCGCTAAGCCAAGATCTTCGCATTGTCCATTGGTAGTCTGCACGGTGTTGGGTGTGCGATTAGATTGGCAGAAGTTGATGGGGCGATTTGAAGATTCGAGATAATCGAAGAAATCGCCTTTCGATATCTCCAAGAATGGATTCCGAGAGTGAATATTCCATTGTTATCGATAAAACTGTACTATTTGACGAGAAGAACGAGTCGCCATCTGAGGATCCTATTTTTGCCTGTAAACGATACACTGTTCGAGATTCTTAAACGTCAAAGCTAAATGGTTGATAATTAAATGGCAAATGGTCAACAATTTTCTATCTCCAATTAATTGCTGGATCGTATCAGCCTGCCATCAAACCGATGATAGATACGTAGTATCCAAACTTAATGTTCAAAGAGATATTGCCAGCTGTTTGATCGTAAGATACTTAAATAGGTAATGTACGCCAGCTACTATGAATACTATGCATTGAGCACGTAATTCTGTATCGAGTACTGTACGACTGAATATATCATACGTATAATAACACAAGTATTATGTACAACGTATTGGTATTAATTTGTTTTAATAGATTCTTCTCATGGTAGCATTAGCATCATTCGGTAGACTTAGGAGAAATTAGTTAAAGCGAAGAAATCTGTAAAAAGGAAATTAAAATTCGTACGAATTATTATTCGACGAGGGAAGTTTTCAACTACGTGTTATTCGTTAATCTTACACGAATACAAAACTCTCACGGATTAATAATCTGTCGCACAATCTGGGTCAATTATCACACGTTTCGTACAAACTCAGCAGCTGTCCTATACTTACGAGTGCAAGAGTACTCACGTGTGCACTTATAATTTATGCCATTCATATTTATCGAGCAATCTGTACGAACTGTAATATTCAAGCAGTCAATGAATCTTGTTAATTCTAACCGATCTTCATTTCGGCCAATTATAACGCTCATGAACCTCGAATAATAGAAACTTAATGACCAAACTCTGTATTTCATGCGATTATGCATTTTCAAACTTCTTTCAGCATGTCATTAAAGAATCGATGGATCTTGTTAATTCCAACCAATCTTCACTTCGGTCGATGATAACACTCGTCGAGCCCGAAAATAAGGCAAACTTAATTTTCAAACAGGATAAAAAAATCAAAGCTTCGTATAAATTGCATCTAATCATCGCCATACTCGTTAGCTCGTGACCAATTAAAATAATACTCGACCGATCGAGACTCGATCGTGAAAGAGGATGAAGAGAATTCACCAATTCTTACGCTACAGTAATAAATCCTTTTCTTCTCTTTTTCTTTTTTTTTTTTTTTTTTTTTTTTGTGTGCGTTATAGAGAGTAGAACAGTGCAAGTAGAATGGCGTCGCTTCGGTCTGCGACGTTCCACGTTACGTAATACGGTCGGGTCTGCGTGAAAATCTTTGCCAAGAACAAAGAACATTGACTCGTTGGCTGGCTCGTATCTTCAACGCCACACGTATCGAACTGGACAGGCTCTCGGTTATTTAGACGTCCAACGACGAGCGTACAAGTTCACGGAAGTTTCGCTTCACGGCGCGGAGAGCATGCAGACTGATCAACCTGCGGCGTTCCTGCTTTACCCCGCATCATTCTCCGCTTCCAGCACATTAAATACGACGAAACGAACCGCTGACTCACAGTGAATCACCGATCCTAGGCCATGCGGCTGCGAGGGGATGATCCGGAGACATTCCGCGCGCATCGCAGGAATTAACAGAGCTCATAGGTAACTGATAAAATACGATGAAATGGAACAAAGTACAAACGTAGCGTAGACGTGATACTTGTTCGTTCTATGTTATTCTTCTTTCTTCAGATTCAGAAGCGATTCTCTCGATGAAGGATCGTAGGTGTTAGGGACGTTAGGGAATTGTCATTTGACTATTACAGGTAAAAGATGCGCCCTCGGAATCATCAGAAATGGTAGTGTGTTTGTTGCTAGTTATCGACACGACTGTTATAAATTTGTTCTTCTTATCATACGCAATTATAATTATAATTAAAAATATAGCACATATTTACCAAGGAGAAACACCATCCAGCAGTACGCGGGACGAAGAAAGAAGATGAGAAACGTAGACGATAAATCAGACGAGAAAAAAAAATGGATAAAGATAATTGAGAACATTTATTACGAGTAACAACTGATGGCAACGATCAAGTCTGTTTTAGAATCATAGAAAATATCAATTTTGTTATCAAGCTCGTCGACCGACATACGCATTCGATTAACAGGATTAAATTTACCGTAAGAGGCACGCTGTTGTACAAAAAGCGTAAATGGAAGCTCCGCGAGGAGCATAGATTTTAAACTATTCGAGCATTCCCGCACGATTTATGCCAGCATTAAAGACATTAAGAAAAAAGCAAGATGTCACACATATGGCGCGGCGCGCCTTTGCTTTAGAGTTAAGAAATTCAAAGTAGAAGGAATAGTCGTACGCGTATAGTTTTTAAAGTGAAAAGACACGAGACGAACCGTATCGATCGCTCTAATGGCTTATAAACAGATGATGAGAACGTTCGCGTGTTTAAATATAAGCTTAACACATTTTAATATATTTTTTGGGAAAACAAACCAGTACATAGCGTGTAAAATATGAGATCGAATCGAACGAGTGTACTTGTTATTAATATTACTTTGAAATTAATTTATATTACTCTGAGTTGTTAAATAAACGCTTCAAGTTTTATGATTTCTCTACGATGATCTGATAAACAGACGGCAAGTGTTCTTTTCTGGCATTAGTTTGACGATCGTCGTTCTAAACACAAATCGATCAAAGTGTTCATAGAACTAATTACCAACTGCAAATGTTCATGAGACATTCATGAGAAATTCAAATACGTGACACTTACAGAATAGATATAAATGTGTGAAATATCTACGGTACTTGTTACGTGTGTTTAGGTGATAAATTTCAATTCAGCTTCCGTTTCTTCAGGTCTACCAACGTAAACGTAAATTAGTGTACATCTTCATGAACATCCGTAATCTACCAATTGCCTAATTTCATCGATTCCAAATGATCACGTTATGACGTGAAAACAATTGCTAACAAGTCACAGCTTCAATAATAGCGAGAACAAGTCTCGATTCATCTTCCGTTTCTTCAGTTCTACCAACGTGAACGCAAATTAGCGTACATCTTCATGAACATCCGTAATCTACCAATTGTCTAATTTCATCGATTACAACCGATCGTGTTGTAACGTGAAAACAATTGCTAACAAGTCACAGCTTCAATAATAGCGAGAACAAGTCTCGATTCATCTTCCGTTTCTTCAGTTCTACCAACGTGAACGTAAATTAGCGTACATCTTCATGAACATTCGTAATCTACCAATTGTCTAATTTCATCGATTCCAAATGATCACGTTATGACGTGAAAACAATTGGTAACAAGTCACAGTTTCAATAATAGCGAGAACAAGTCTCGATTCAGCTTCCGTTTCTTCAGTTCTACCAACGTAAACGCAAATTAGCGTACATCTTCATCAACATCCGTAATCTACCAATTGTCTAATTTCATCGATTTCAACCGATCGTGTTGTAACGTGAAAACAATTGCTAACAAGTCATAGCTTCAGTAATAGCGAGAACAAGTCTCGATTCAGCTTCCCTTTCTTCAGTTCTACCAACGTGAACGTAAATTAGCGTACATCTTCATGAACATCCGTAATCTACCAATTGTCTAATTTCATTGATTCCAACTAATCGCGTTATGACGTGAAAACAATTGCTAACAAGTCATAACGAGAACAGATCTCGATTCAGCTTCAGTTCTACCAACGTAAACGTGAATTTACATACGTCTTGATAAATACCCGCGATCTGCTAATTATCTAATTGCAATTTACCAAGCTGGTTGGAAAAAATAAGCAAAAATTCCTAACAAGTCACAGCTCTTTCGTAATATCGAGAACAAATCTCCGTTCGGTTTCCGTTTCTTCGATTCCACCAACATAAACGTAAATTTACATACGTCCTGATAAACATCCGCCGCAATCTGCTAATTATCTAATCGCTTGATCCCGAATAGATCGCAACTTATGGAACCAGTTGGCGGCAGCAACGAAAAATTGCCAACGAGTCACAGCTTCCGTAATATCGATAACCATCTTCAACAAATGCAACAACATCTCGTCGTAATTAGCGGATATCACGCGCGATATCGATAACAGGTGTCGAAACAGGTAGCTGCACCGAGAAATCGAGATTCCAGAACGGCGATCTCGGTCAGTCCTGTCGGATCTTTCTACCACGGGCATTAAGTTGCGCTGCGACTGGCCGGTTAGAAAACGCGCGATCCAGGCGCGCCTTCTCTTGCAGCTAACGCTTGAGTCATACCGTGAATCACATACTCCACCATCTATACACATCCGGCGGTGTGCCGTACGCTTGCAACGGTTTCTCAGGCGAGTTAATTTCAGTCGGTATCGCCAGAGTATTTTATAGAGAGCATTAGCGTTCACTGTTCGACCAACAAACGTGTTTTTCCTCTTTCGTTGGTTCGTGTCAGAGCGACGAACGGTGGTTCGATCGTTCGACGTTCTCATACCAGCGTGAACGTTACTACGAGTCCCGTTACAGTTATTTTTTCTTTTCTTTTTTTCTTTTTTTTTTTTTCTTTTCTTTGGGGAGCTTCCAAAGAAACGTTTCGGTCACGGTCGAAAGTGGAGGAATCGAGGAACGTTCAGAAGAGAAAGAGTTTTTACGCGTCTATGCCTTGTTTGGTTTGGCTCGTTTTAATTTTACGATTTATCGCTAGTTTGCGATGCTTTGATTCGTCGATACCTACAACGACGAAAATTGTGAATTTCATTCGGTGTAATAAACGAATGTACTGTGTTTAAATAAATGTAATATGTGAAGTCTTTTATTCCTAATGTTCCTATTACAAATCCTAATCGTCTCATGGTTGACAGAGGCAGAATCTTGTAGAAGTCTATGTCAAAGTTTGCTGTAAAAGTGAGAACTGGTCGTGAGAAAAGAACTGACTCGAGCGAATTAGCAAAAGAAAAGCGGTTGGCTCGCTGGTTGCTGATTCCAACAAAATTAAAAATATAGGTATTCTTGCGTCAAGCTACACATATTTTTTCAATTCAAATGCAAGAAACCTTTTTCCTAAACTCTTTTTTTAAAAGAAAAATTGAAAGAAATAATTTTCTTCTAAAAAGTATTTTTGTTTCTGGGGGAAAATAAGCGTAGTATTGGCAAAAATCATTATCTTCGCGAACAGGTACAATTGTTAAATATAAAAATATTCTGATATAAAAATATCAGTCGTTGACTGATGATAATTTCATAAAGGTCAGTGGCTATTTTTAACTTCGAATATATTTCAGATTTCTATATTCGTCCTGATTAATCGCTAAACTTGATTTTAAATTGCTTAAATTCAAGTAACTCGAAACGCTTTTGTCAGTGTGATGCTAATTAACCAGAATCGATATTCTAAAATATTACAGGATATTACAATATTACTATATATTAAATTATTTTATCATACGTGCCCCGTCTCTCTATCTATTCCGCATTAAACCAGATTTCATTTGGAATTTCATCGCTTTCGAGTCTTTCAATTGCTAGCGACGAATTAAACAATTGCAATCGATCGTGCAAATTAGCCAGGTGAAATGAAAAAATTATCTAGGTGGACATATCCAACGAATAAATTCGAACCTTCACCTATTCCTTAACACATTCTCAAGAAATTGATATATCTTTCTGCTGCTGTAGTTTATCTGCAAATTTACCTTTACGTTTATAAACTAGTACATAGCCAAGAGTGAAAAATTTCTAAGCCATCGGACTGAAACAAACAGATGCGATATAATATTCCGAAGAAAGAAATCTGAAATAGAAAATGAAATTTCTTCGCCATAAAATTCTCTCGTGGCTTCTTTTCTCTTTTTCTGTCTAACAGATCAACTCGGTGCAATTCAACGCGAACGATAAACTGTTAATTGTTGGCGTTGTCAGTGAATCATCGTTCGCAGCGGACGTAAAGCGGAAAATTGATCGTGCGTTTTTCCAGGCGACTCGATTAACGTTATTGGCTAACACGCGTGTCAAGAATAATAACCGCGTGTAGGAGCGCGTTACGTTGGACGTGATTTCGCGCAGAAATTCGGCGCGTGAAAGCAAGACCGCCTAAATTTAGAAAGTAGCCAGACAACAGGCTTCTAGCTGGCTAGGCTAGAGCAACTTTCATCGCGGAGCCACCAGCTCCGTAGCACTCAGGATGTTTCCTTCTCGACGAGTCTACGCTACACGACTTGTGTTTTAAACGTTGATTATTATCCTTGGGAAAAATAAGACGTTGAACGAAACACATTTCTCTGGTGAACATTTCAAAGCACACCAGCTTTTTTCCTTCAACTGTACAAGTATTTGCTACGTTCGAGTAGAGATGAACAGCGTGTTAAAATTGTACAGTACAGAGTTTTGGAATATAATTGTAAAAGTAATGTCGAGAAATTGTTGCAAACGAGTCGTAGGAATTGTTTCTTTTTTATTTGCCATGGGGCCCTTTTCCGAGAACTCAAATTACAGTCTAAGTTGTATCTTTACGCGTTCAGGAAAATGAAAAATCCTAAATTCGCGCTGTTGAACGTGGACAATAATATGGTAGTTGCGAAACGGTGTACGTGGTAGGAAAAGGATTATTTTTATAAATATGAATGTTGAAGTTTCCTAATTAGAGAACTATCGATGTAAAATGAGTGGCAAGAGAGCTGAATTAAACTTTGTCCCTCTCCTGTCATCCTCCTCTCTCTTTACGTATCTATCGATAATTGCGTAATTAATGATTATGGTTTAGCAGGAGAAGCTGTTCATAATTAAAGGAGCAAATCATTTTCGTAATAGATCGTTTAGAAAATACACTGAAATGCTTGTAATTGGTTTAAAATTAGCTGCGAAATAATTGGTGGTTAGACGAATTACGATAAATCGTTCGTCAACTGCACGCGTTTACCTGGAATTATTAACTTAAGCTGTTCGACAGCGTGAAATTCGCGCCGCCAAATGTGCATAATAACACGGCAGAATATCCTGGATAGAAAAATTATTCTATTTGAAATTACGAGGAAGCGTGGATTTAAATGACTGTAGAGATAAAGCTACTTTCAATGTTTAATATAATATACGCTGTATAATATTGTATGTATCTTAATATGTAATGCTTGTGTATTTTAAAAAATTAATTCTCATTGAAACGTGTATTCAGAAACGTGTATTCTTAACATAAGCTTCGTATGAATCAGTTTTTTTAATAAAGAATAATTTTACAGAATACATGTTATTCCTTATAAATCAGCGGCCTGCGCATCGCTATGATGCACATCTTTGCGAGAAATCTTAATTAACGTATTACCATATATAAGAAGTTAATTTCAAAAAATAACTTCAAAGCGTGGGTAACAATTTGTATAATAATAGTTTATCGGAAAAATTACAGTTTATCGCTTATCGATCGAACACTGCAACGCGGATTAAGATCGCTTTCCTTCAAAGAGAAACACACAAGATCAATGTAACCGCAGCGTAACATCGTATTTATTATATCACGCTTATCAAGTAAATACATTTTTCTTTTTTCTTTTTTTTTTTCACGTCGAAAATGAACGGTACGATGTATTTTTTCGAAGACAAAGTTCTCCGGCTGATGTAATCGAGCGATTATATAAAATTGAAATTTATCGGTGAGCGTGGCAACGAGAAAGCATCGAATATTCGATTTGAAATTGTTATATCGTAGCTCTGTTAAGAATGCAGCGCGATAAGACATATTGACATCAGAAATAGCAAAAAAAAAAAAAAAATTTCGCACTTTCGTCCCACCTACACGTCCAACTCTTTTATAAAACATTGAACAAGGAAAAATTGACATCTAAATATTGGAGAGGTCTCGCTCGTTGGGAATAGAAAATCGACGGTAAATCATACCACCACTTTTTCCTTTTTTCCCACCGACCATTGCATTCGACTTTCAACGACCACCGAAACGTCGGTATCACATAACAGTACCGCAATTTTTTCTTTCTTTCTGCCTCCTCTTTCTCCTTTTTTCCGACCAGTTTTATTTACGATTCGCTCTTTATTTCTATTCTTTTTCATTGAATTCTCCAGGAAGGGAAATATTTTTGTCCGGATATGCTTGTACATTTTTTCTTGCGATACAAATTACGAATCACGGATATATCATCTTGCTCGAAATTTTAAACGCTGCGAGATTTAACAGCATGGACAAGCGCATTAAATTCCAACGTATGGAGAATTTCCAGCTTTCAATAAGCTGCGCTCCGTTCCATCTTAAATTCGTTCATACGTGTAACTTTCGCGGACAAGTTAGAAAATTAAAATCACACACGAAGAGTTCTCAGTCCGAGAACGGCAAACAAAATGGTGTACGGAGAAGTAGGAAAATATTTCTTGAGAGAAGAAATGTTTAGAAGATGGACGCGAGATAGAGGAAAATATTATTGCGATTTATTATGCGATAAATATAATAAGGGCGGATCGAATAAAAGCGAGTAGAACGATCGGTACAAGCGTGAAAATTACTAAATTTCCCTGCTGCTAGTTCGATGGCACGCTAAACGACTCGCTGTCCACCAATAGACAGATAATAAATTATTAATCACGCGGTGACGCAGAGGAGCGTGCCGCTTTGTTCCTGACAGATTCGCGATATTAAAATCCTACTCGAGTGTCTTTTTCATCAGATTAAATTTCCATCAATGACTCGTGCTCGAAAGTCTGCTCGCGCGACACGCTGATTTATTATGCTCGAGTACAACTCGCCGGACCACGATGAAAATCGCTTCATTTCGCTCGTTAGAAAAAGAATCGACCAGGACACGTTTTATTATATGTTACTGTCGACTTTTACATCTCGTTAGGTTATCAAAATTCCACAGAAAAAAAAAAAGAAAAAAAAAAGAAACACAGACGACGAGCAACATCGCTTCGTTTAACAAATGCCAACGTAAGTCGAAATGAATAACGACGCGACGTACGTATAATGTAATGTGATTGTAATGCAAATGAGGACTGAGAGTTGTCATTAACAGATTGTGAATTTTTACAGCAGTTTATTAAGCTTGTAACCTGGCAGATCGATGAAGGCAAATTTAACGAGACAAAAATGTATTAAACGACGTTGGAGATTTTGTAAAATTTACAGTTCATGTGGCGGATACATGTACGTGCCAGCAAAATTATTGTATCAATGGCGTTTTGATCAGGACGATTTCATTTCTTCGAGTACATTAATTCCAGTTTCGTCTATTTTCTTGCGTATCGAATTTTAATAAAATTTAATGGTAAATTGAATAATGTATTAATCAATTACCT
The DNA here is from genome assembly GCF_041682495.2 of Bombus fervidus. NCBI lineage: Eukaryota > Metazoa > Arthropoda > Insecta > Hymenoptera > Apidae > Bombus > Bombus fervidus. The sequence goes on along the minus strand of NC_091534.1, from coordinate 7,398,804 downwards.
TTATCGGTTGTCACATTCCTAGATAACATCGTGGTCAATAATGTTCGTACATTATTCATTTACCTTACGACGTCACGTCTATGCACGATAGAAGATATGTAGCAAAATAAATATCGTAGATGTAAACAGCTGATGTGTATTCATTACTTATAACGTTTGCCTACACGTTCCATTCATCAGCCGTATATTAAATATCTCAGACAATTTCCTGTAATTAGTTAATCCACTTTTCCGACCTACATCGTTTATTAATAAAACGAATCGATAATTCGCAAAATGTCAAGATTATGCAAAACGGCAGACATTATTGAAAAAATTAACTCAACACGCGATACGATCAACTGACGTCTTTGAACCGACATTTCTCAATTAATATTTCAAGTATCGAAATTGTTCTTTTTTTCTTCCTTGCCACCATTTCTACTTGCTAATTGAATAAAAATCTCTCCATCTATGTTGCAAAAATGTAATTAACTTCTTTCCAATTGATCGATCGATACTTTGCTACAATGTTATTCGCTTCTCAGAAATGATACGAAAACAGCAATTTCCTCGCTCGACGATCAAAGCACTCGAGTGTGTTTCCATAATATGGTGTCCCTTGATAATCAACATCTCTCGATTAACATCCCAAGCATGGAAAATTTATTCCAACGACAGTTGTCTCATTGGCCGATTTTTAATCAATGTTCTTCCGCAGAGAGAAGAAACAGAAAAATTTCTTCGACTATCGACATGCGAAGAACGCAGGTCTAGAAATAATTACGTTATAGTTTGTGGGAGGGAAAAATAAAAGGAGAGGGGAGCCGACTAAATAGCTGACGCGCGTAACTCTGTTCTCATCATACGAGGAAGCTAAATAGACTATCAGTACGGCGCATCGTTCGCGAATAGAGATGCTACATGATAACGTAACCAACAGTGGCACTAACGGTAATGGTAATTTATCGATAACGTTGCCACCCCATTGTTATTCGACACGTAGGTTAGCGTGCGTGCACCTACACGCCAAAACACATACGCTCGGTTCACACGCGTTCACGTCCACCGATGTATACGCGGCCCATCAATATTAATACCGTTTGTTAACGTGTTTTCTATCTTATCAATTACAGGAGTTAACAATTTCCAGCCTGTGTCTGTCCGTTCGTAACTGGACGTTGCGTTTTTTATGCCTTGGCAATTTTGGTAATCGCGACGACGAAGATTGAAGATGACCGATAGAGAGATATCGTCTTTTGTCAACGGCCAACGATATTGTTGAAGATTATTTATCTCGTAGATTGGCTTTGAAAATTTTATTTCCGAGCTTATCTTCCCACCGAGCGTAGCTCGCCTTCGAGTATGTTAACAGATCGTTGGTGTCACGTCACTGCGGTCATCGTTGTTTATTAGATTCCTTTTTCTATTCGGTAGAATTTTTACAATCCTCTGAGAATTATAAGTAAATTATTATCACTTGGATTATAAGAGTTTATACTATGTTTGATTGAACGGGCGATGTATTGGTGATCGTTAAAACTACTATATCATATCTGTTGCTGAATTTGGATATTTCTTCTTTAACTGACATAAATCTATTAAATTAAGAACTCTGTTACTCTAGCAACTACTATAGGCAATATCTTGCAAACAGTTTTAAAAGGAGCAACTAATTCTTCAGAGAAATAGAAACACGTTGACGATGTTTTGAGTCGCTTGGAAGGAAATAATTACAGCGACAAAGTAAACTAAAATTTCAAGTTCCTCGCATCACGTCAAAGCGTATGCTGTCCAACTCCGCGCAACACCGAGCTGAAAAAGTGGACAAACTATACCAATCGTATTCTTCGCTTGTGATATTCTCGCTTAACCGTATACCGAGTGTTCCACGATTCACAGAGACTATGATACGCGTGTATACTGCATACCGATGACATTCACCGACGCGTAGAGGCGGCCGTGACGCCTAAAGAGTAAAATTCTCGGAGCGATTCCTATCGTCTTTCTATGGTGGCTCACGTGTACGCGGTTAGGCGAGCCGCTCGTTTACCAGTAGCGTGCTTTCCATCATCAATCCGGCTGATTTGCGCGGATTCAAAGTGGCTACCGCTCGGTCCAAAGCAGCCGAGAGTGCCACGGGCGCATCGCCAAGAGAAAACGAGCGTCCGCTTGGCTTTTTACGGGGGCAGGTACCGCGTGCGTATCGATTCGAGCCCTCGAGGATCGTTTCTCTCTGTTGGCCGATAGCGCGGCTCGTAATGACCGTGGTATGCCAGCCGGAGGACTTCTCGGTGAGGCTTGCAAGGTCGGGACCTTGCACGACAAAGAAGATAAAGAAGGAGACGAAGAAGAGACACTCGTGGCGGGGTTATACCTCGTGGCAGCTCGTGGAATAGCTAGAGGAATCGATCGTCCGTGAAAAGGATCCCTTTCGAGCAGGGGAGTGCTCGGCAAACGAACCGGCACGGTGAGTTTCCCATGGCGCTCTTTCTGCCGGCCGAAGATGGCGCTGGCTCTTTTATTAAAAATAAATTATCAAGACGAGGATCGGCCGGAGGAGGAGGGCGGAGGGAGGCAGGCAGGAGCTGTTAGTTGAGGTTGGTGCGTGCAGGGAGAACGGCGAAGCTGATGCGAACGACGACGATGAAGAGGAGGAAAAAGAGAGAATCGCGAGGATAGAGGGCAACGGTGGAGAGAAGGTGGTGGAGGAAGCAGAAGTAAGGAGGAGAAGGAGCCGGGAGAGCAGAGCCACGGCACGAAGGACGTGAGGCAAGAGCATCCTTTGGAACCGGTCCTTCCTCTTCGCTGCTCGCTACGCCGTACACAGGAAACCAGAACGCAGGATGCCGCGAGATGCGAGAGCCAGCGAGTCGGAGCTGTTCGAAAAGTTTGACGGGAAACGAAAGGCAATTCGATTATCCAAGTGTTTTCGAGAAAACTTAATCGGAAACGATTTGACGACTGAGCCAACCGACGCAGGCAAATTTGATAGATCTTGCGATTGCCGCAACCACTGTTACGAGGAAAGTATCGTCTTGGAAAATGCTTTACAGAATTCTGCAGCGCTGTGTAGGTAAAGTTTGTTGCGTTAATTCGTTGGCTCAACAACGAAGAAAGGAGAAGCTTCGGCAATTAAACCGAGGAAAATTCGACCGAGGAATCTCACTAATCATGGAAATATTTCGCACGATTCCATATACACCAGTTTATGACGTTTTTTCCTATCCATTTGCACGACGCGTTAGAAGAAGAAACTCGATGAAGCAACTGAGATAAAGAAACTCGTTTGGCTTTACGATCGATAATAATCGCGATCAGGTAGGAGTGTCAGGTTGGGAAAATATTTTACACGTTCTATGTAGAGCAACATACGTTAGCTTCTTGATTCGCCCAAGGGACAAAAAAGATTCTTTTTCAGAAATCGTAAAATCCAGTCGCATTCCCGTGGCGACACGGCGATATCCGTAAATCGCGAAATCGTTTAACTGGTCGAATAAAAGCTTCTCGCGAGTTTCATTGCGTACGCTCTGATCAAGCTGCCTGCCTGCACCTTCCGCTGGAATTTAACGAACCGGGCTACGCCCTGCAGTCGCGTTCGAATAATAATCCCGCGTTCTAACGTGAAATAACAATATATAACGCTGGTGGGACAGAGAATCGTCGTTTCGAGAAACGGAGACACTATTTCCAGCGCTCATATTCTCCAGGGCTCCGTATCGTCTCACAATTTCAGAATCTTCCCAGTATGCGGCGTTACGATCGTCCTTCGCGCGGAGAACAGCGTTGGCGCGTTGCGCCGTAGACGCGCCTTTCCATGGCCTTTTCCCCGTCTTTGTCATGCAAAGGTTCGCCGATGCGAGCTGCAGGGGCCGATAAAGCGGCGCGCGAGCGAGCGAGCGAGCAAAGCCGAAAGAAGAAGAAGAAGAAGAAGAAGAGGAGGAGAAGGACCGACGACGACGACGACGACGACGACGACGACGATGAGGAGAAACAGTGGAGCCAGCCAGTCAGGCATCTTTGGTTCTTTTGCTTCTTCTCACCGGTCTCTCCGTCTTTCTCATTGCCAGCGTGTCATTTCGCTCTTCTCCTATCTACACACGCGCCTCTCTTCGTCCTTAGCGAGCACAAAGTCACACACAGGCTAGGAGTCGTCTCTCACGTGCATTTCTCACGTCTCACTCGCTCCCACCAAGTAACAAGAGAGTAGAGAGGAGAGAGGAGAGAGGGAGGAGGCGAGTAGTATGCCTGGGAGCCTTCTTTCTCATGGCCTGATGCCAGTGTCGACTATCCTCGTCCCGCCAAACAACCGATGACCCGCCAACCTTGTCTCGTTATAGAGTCCGTGTCTCTTCTCTCTCCCTTCACCGCGGCCACTTTTTCCTCCCCCGCCACCATCTCCCTGCTCTGCAGCAGCTACCATCGCCACTGATCCCAGCGTCGTCATCGTCGTCATCGTCGTCGCCGTCGTCGTTGCTGCGCCTCTCTCAACCCCGCTTGCTCTCTTCGACGGCGATGATTGCGCGTTTCTCTCGTCTTCGTCGTTTTTTCCCTTCCTCCTTTTCTTTCCTCGCTTGTCCTTCCCCTACCATAGGCCACGGCGATCGCGCGCGTCACAGCTTTTCGTTCTCTTCTCCCGCGCGCCACGTTCCAGCGTGGTTCGTCCGCGTTCAGCGTGTTCACCGGCCGCTCCTTCTCGCTCCGACGGCCAGCCAGTGTTGTTTTTAAAGTGGCTAACTGTAAACTTCGCTTCGTGGCGCGCGTGCACACGCAGCCACCGGCTGAGCATCACGTACAGCCGCTTAGTTATGCCTTTGCCCCTGACCATTGCACCGGCGACCTTAACGAGTACAAAGTGCGAGAGGGAAGAACGTAGTACCTCCGCGGCCGCTGCGTTCGTTCCACGTTCTTTATTGCGCCGTCGTCGAGTTCCGCGCAACTTTCTGGCCTTGTTTATATCACTAGCGCCACTTGTTACCAGTTATCCTTAATTCCAAACAGTAAACTCGAACGTGTCGTTCTTTCTTCCTTCGACGAAATCGCCGGGCGCTGTAACGTACGTCATAGAAAATTTCCCCAATGTCGACGAATATAAATGGAAAATTCTGATCGCAGATACAGAGTTCCTCTGATGGTAAAACAGCAAAGTTTCAAATTATCGAATCTGCTAGGCGGTAATTAATGCCCGCACCATTTTGAACATTTTGCAATCTCCGTCTAATACACTGTGACATTCGAATATAGTTCAATTTCAATATCAATCTTGTCAAAAGTTAGAAAATAGTTAGCAGAAGCTTGTAATACATCACTATGACGTACTTGTTAGTTCTAGCGTTATCCCGAGAATAAATCATGATACTTTAGGATTATGAAAATTCCTCTATTAGTCGTATTTCACGTTACCAGTGTCAGATATAGATACGTATTTTGATCATAATATCGTGTAACTTGCAAATTCCATATACTCGTGTATTATATATATATATATATTTTTATATATTATTTCGTGTGCACCGAGCAACCTATTTTATAGCAGCTATAAATTCTCGTGCCTCCCATCGTAACGAGAAACCTGCGTAGCCATAATTTTTTTCCTCGTGAACACACACACAAAAAAAAAAAAAAAATCACAGTTGTAGAACGTTAAATATTTATTTCGAGGCGACTTTGCAGCCAGAGATCAACTTTATGAAACGCATAGAGAGACGCACACATGTTCACAGGTACATGTTAACGTGTCTATAATATTTCATTTTCGTCTTGTTATCAGTACACCGAATTGAACGCAATTAGAGACCAGCCGAGTTTTCTAAATTCCTCGTGGTTGTAGGATATCGAAGGGCCGCGTTGTTTATCGAGATTAGCCTTGTTGTATCCTTAAGTCCTATGTTTCACACTTGCATTCTGAAAGAACGAACGCTAACCGCGCAACTGCGCATGCGGCCTGCACCTTGCTCCGCTCTTGCACAGCCTCTTTCGCGTCTCCTTCGAATCTTCAGCTCTTTTCTCGCCGAGCCTTTTCGTTTTTCCACCTTTTACCGTAATTTTTGTCACGTGTCTGTGTGTCGTACAACTTGGCCCAACGATTGCGAACGTATTTCGATATGGTTGTTCGACCGAGATCTTCATTTTATGGAACGGGTTAATTAAAAGTCACGAAACGATTACTTAGACTGAGTTTATCTTTCGATCGCATCTTTACTTTGACTTCGAGCGCAGCTCGCAAAAATTATTTCTCCGTATAATCGTAAACTGTGACAAGGAAAACAACAGCTGCTTAAGCAGTTAGCTCTATCGTAGTTCGCAAAAGGTTTGCTTTCACGTTGGTCTGTTTAAAAAAATACTAGTCACATTTGCATGACAGCGTATCTTATGTTATTTTGACAAACATTTTTCTCTTTCACTTGGTCGTCGGACTAAGGCAAACATCTTCAAATGAGAATTGAAAACTAAATTTCAATTAATGGGAATATTAATTAGAACGGAAACCTGTGATGAAACGAATATAAATCTGCGTATCTCTCTTCTTATCATACAATTCGAATTATCATTGCTTAGGAAAGTACTCCAACACTTACAGAAACTTTCTATAAACATATTATGTGTTCTCTTAAATTTCATTAGACGCGACTACCGTGTTTGTACTGGCAAAAGTGTACATACAAGTTACCAGAAACGTATATTTAATAAAAAATTAGTATGCAGTGCGAATGACCTTCGACATATGACGAGTGATAAGAAGAACGATTCTACTAAATATCGCTCGTTGAAACAACGGATAATTCGCTACGATATTCTACCAATTGGATTAGAATCAGAAGAATTGAGGAGGAGCAGAACAAGAATGAACTGGAACGAAGGAAACAATGAAGAGGCAATGAAGGAGTTCATAAATGAAAAAACGAGTATAGGGACAGAAGTAGAAAAATCACACAATACCTTCCATGCTGGTTTTCTAATTAGTTTGAAATTTCCCATGGTGCAGCTAATGGAGTGTCAAACTGTTCTACATAATACGTACAAGACACACGCAAATGTCGAACCACCTACGTTCGTGAGTCACTGCGTGCCTTTAGATCTACGTTACAGATTGGCCATACTACTAGTGTTGAAAAGAAAACGGATGAAAAGAAACCTAAGGCTGTACACACGCGAAAAAACCTTGCTCTCTCCTTGTCTCTCTGTTTCGCCAGCTCTTTGTGTTCTCCTCGTCAGGCGCGTGGCATGCGTTCATCCTTCTCGGATAGTCAGTAAATTGCCTTCCATCTCAATGAGCCTGTCCTTCGGTATCCTCGCTTCTGTCGCTCCTCTTTCTTCCTGCGGTTGCCTCTCATTGCCTACCGCTACACGGCGAACACGTTCCCCCGTTCGCGTGCGTTTCTGCCGTTGCCTGGGCGATTTGCCCGGCATGCACACGGCCTCCGGAGTATACACGAGCACAGTATTTACGCACGCATGCACGCATTCCCGCAGTTGCTCCAACAATTCCAGCCATTCGAGCGGGAAAACACTAAGATTCGAACGCGATAAGCCAACTCGCAGTCCGTAGGGGCATCAGCATCGGCAGAAGCGAACAACATTATATGAGCATTGCTGACTCTACTCTCATCATTCGTCTGTCTTCTTGCTCGTTCGAAAAAAAAAAAAAAAAAAAAGAAGAAAGCAATTCTCTCGTGATGCGGTACAAAAAGTATTGCCACGCGTGCTTATTTGCCAATGAGAAACGTTACTTCATCGTATTGTACGTTGCATCCTCGTGGTAGCAAATGAATGGTACGAAATTTGGCATACTTGCACGGCTAATTAATTAGCAGGAATACGATGTAACGTTGAATTTCGCATTTCTGCTGGAGATGTCCTCGTGAATGCCACTAAGTACAGCCAAGTGCAGCTTACGGGGATTCGTTTCGCGTATTAGAAATGAAAACGAGTATTTTGGATGTGACGTACGTTCCAGCGTATCGTATATCGATGCTTTAAATCTAAAAGGAACACGTAAAAATCTGCAGGCTAGTTACGATAAACGCGGTACCGTGGCGGTGTTTTTCGGCTCGACGAAACGTTTGATCGTTCGATCTTTTCATACGGTCGACTAATCGACGATATCAGTGGGAGCAACGAGAAGACTTTGGCGCCAGAGAAATCTCGATGCAACCGGAACCGTTTATACGCTGCATCGTCCATTTGCGCTTCTACATGTAATAACTTAATGCCATGTTGCATCCTGTCGTGATTCACATGGTTAGAGTTATTGCAGCGGCGGTCACGCCGAAACTTTTCACACGAATGGGGTCTGAAGCGCTTAGCACCTGATTAGGGTTATGTATAGCTTCGACAAAGTGAGATTTCTGGCAGGAGTTCGCTTTAAGGATAGAGACAGAGGGTTTTGCGAGATACCTCGAAGCGTCGATTGGTTAATTGTAACGTGACACAGACTCGCTTGCAGTTAATTATATTAAGAGGCTTGTGGTCGTATTGCGACATTAGGTTTAATTGAAGTCTTCTTCAAGCTTCCTCTTATCGATGGTCTTCGCGTGAATGTACGCAGATAAATTACAAAATTTACAGAACGATCGATATTTTTAAACTTGCAGACTGAAGGAAGACTGAAGGTTAAAAAATTACATTCCCAATATTTTATGATTTCTAGATTAACGAGATAAGCTTTGTAAAGTCAATCAGACGTACGTATGTACAGTTTGTAATAAGTGGAATTATACTTTTCCGATGCTTGGCAAATTACAATTTAGTTTAGCTTGTAATTAGATCGCGGATTTTTGTAGCAAATTCATATTGCTACGAACACAGAAATTTGTTTCACCTACTGGATATTGTAACAAGGACCTTAAATATTTTATATCTCTGCATATTATGTGCGTATTTCTGAATCTTTAAATTTCCCATAAATGTGTAAAAATCCACGGTTTACATATAATCCACGCGCGTAACGAGTGTCAGTTTCATTTCGTAATTGCGTTCGTCCACGCGTTTCCTAAACGACTATACCAAGTGTCCGATCTATCGACGATAGTACAAAATCTTATAAACCCTACGTACGACTGCTCTATCTTGAACAAGAAATTATTCAGACTACAAAGAAGCATTCTTAATCTACCTTATTTCATCCTTCGAAAATATATATTCATTCATCCTCTTCTAAATTAATTTTTTTTTATTAATAACATAGCATAGTAGTGTGTATTATGATACATTTAAATTAAAAAAAGAAAATATGGGTTCGACATGATTTTTAAAATGATAAGTGTCCCACGATCTATCGACGATAGTACAAAATCTTATAAACCCTACGTACGATTGCTCTATCTTGAACAAGAAATTATTCAGACTACAAAGAAGCATTCTTAATCTACCTTATTTCATCCTTCGAAAATATATATTCATTAATCCTCTTCTAAATTAATTTTTTTTTATTAATAACAGCATAGTAGTGTGTATTATGATACATCTAAATTAAAAAAAGAAAATATGGGTTCGACATGATTTTTAAAATGATAAGTGTCCCACGATCTATCGACGATAGTACAAAATCTTATAAACCCTACGTACGATTGCTCTATCTTGAACAAGAAATTATTCAGACTACAAAGAAGCATTCTTAATCTACCTTATTTCATCCTTCGAAAATATATATTCATTCATCCTCTTCTAAATTAATTTTTTTTTTTATTAATAACAGCATAGTAGTGTGTATTATGATATATTTAAATTAAAAAAAGAAAATATGGGTTCGACATGATTTTTAAAACGGAAAGTGTCCCACGATCCATCGACGATAGTACAAAATCTTATATACCCTACGTACGATTGCTCTATCTTGAACAAGAAATTATTCAGACTACAAAGAAGCATTCTTAATCTACCTTATTTCATCCTTCGAAAATATATATTCATTCGTCCTCTTCTAAATTAATTTTTTTTTATTAATAACATAGCATAATAGTGTGTATTATGATACATCTAAATTAAAAAAAGAAAATATGGGTTCGACATGATTTTTGAAATGATAAGTGTCCCACGATCCATCGACGACAGTACAAAATCTTATAAACCCTACGTACGATTGCTCTATCTTGAACAAGAAATTATTCAGACTACAAAGAAGCATTCTTAATCTACCTTATTTCATCCTTCGAAAATATATATTCATTCATCCTCTTCTAAATTAATTTTTTTTTATTAATAACATAGCATAGTAGTGTGTATTATGATATATTTAAATTAAAAAAAGAAAATATGGGTTCGACATGATTTTTAAAATGGAAAGTGTCTCACGATCCATCGACGACAGTACAAAATCTTATAAATGAGACTGTGTCTTTTTCTTAATTTAAATATATCGTAACGCTACAATGCTATGTTATTGATAAAAAAAGAAATTAACTTCGAAGAGGAAGAAGTGAATATATAAAGAGGAGAGAAATGAATATATATTTTCGTAATGTGAGTAATTTTTTGCTCAAGATAGAGCAATCGTACGTAGGGTTAATAAGATGGATCTGGTATCATACTTGCGTCACGGATTATATTAAAGTCATTTCATTTAATCCAGTTTTTGTGGCTACTAAGTTGCAAGCTTTTGTTTGAGAAATGTATATCATGCAAATTTTGCGCGTCGCTCTTTGCAATTTGTTTCGGGGATTACCGCCCATGTACTCTTTTCACTTTAATATATAAAAGCGGTAGGGCACAGACGCTGCTTTGTAGAATTTTACATTTTTATTATAGAATTACATATCACAGGACGAAACAACTGACTTTACTAGCTAAAATATTTCGCCCCTTTTGTTACTGAAATATCACGCGATGCAGTTTTTATTTACCATATATTTGCACTCGGAACAAAGTGGTTTCGCGTGCTATGCTTTCACGAAACTTGTAACAATATTTCTCCGAAGTTCCGCTCATCGTTTCATCCCTCTTGCTTCGATGAAAGGACGACCACGCGTGTGCCAAGGTGTACGAGTAATAAAACCAAGATGTTTGTTTCTGAAATAATAGCTCTTCAAACATTTACTTGCAAACTATAATATTTTATGCCGTTCGAATTTTCCCTGGAAACATCTTTGTGTAATGGAATGAAAGAAAGATTGCAAAGTGTACGCTTGAACTTGAAGATTCGGCTAGTAAAAGGAAGTTTCACTACTTCAATAAAAAAAAAATATATAGATGATACAGTGCATCTTTATATTTTCGTTTCTTATGCACGTGAAAGAATGGACAATTCTCTTCTGTTTTAACTTCCTACGCTTCGAGACAATTTTCCAACTATCTCGTGCGATATATACATTTATCTGCTTGTAATTCGTTAGTCTATTTCTTTTGATAGAAAACGGTACAGAAAATTGGAATGAAAAATGGGAGTCATCGAAACCATGGCTTCTTCGAGAGGATCATTGCTCGTGCTTTGGCAAGACACGACCAAGAATCATAAGAGGCCACAGGAAACTAAAGAGCCCACCAGTAGATGTTGAACGAGGAAGAAGTTTCAATTTATGCGAAGTTCACCTAACAGTGGAATACATCATCGTTCATTACAGAAGGTACATCGTCATTCGTCACAGAAACCATTCCAGACAAGACGAAACTTGGGAGACAGTTTAGAAGGCGTTAAATCAGTCCAAAAGCTACTAAGCGTAACAAATAAGTGGGACCCCCTTGAGGAATGGACAGGAGGAAGGGAAACAATGAGAGATGTTCGCGCGAACGTGTATTCTGTTCGACTTTGTTTCAAAATTAGCCATTTTTCCCGGGAAAATTATATTTATAATTCCAAGGGAGGAATTGATAGCAATTACCGCAAGTGGATAAACAAGAGAAGAGAAAGATAAGAGAAAAAAGGACGTGGGTGGAATGGAATTTGGAATGCAACAAGAGGAACCTCTATACCTGTAACACAACTCAGGACTTCTACCTGCCGATACATGGGAAATCCATGAACAGAAGAGATAAGGTCTTATTGTTCCGACTAAGAACCGGCTAAAATCATCCATGACCACATCCTCGACCAAACAAACCGGCCTTCTGCGAAAATCAGCTGCTAACAACCATCGCACATCACAGTCGAAGCTGGGTAACTGGAACCTCGAGGGAAGAGCTGAGATCTTCGAGTTATCGAGCTTTTGACGTACTGAAATTTCTGAGTGGAAGAAATTCGGCGAGCGAAAATTCGGCGTACGGAAGCTTCGTACAAATGCACAATATTCGCCTCAAACTTCGTTTTGGAGCTAGTTTTATTCGACACACGTAAATGCGAAAGTTAAAGACGCGAGAAACATTGGCGATTATTATAGACGACGGGAAACGATTAGCTTGTTAGCTTGTTTTACGTTATTCGAGACAATCGCAGCGGTTAAAAGAGAGAAGACAATATCGAACGAATTGTACGTAACGCCATGCTAATGGCCAGCAACATCTAAGAAATACAATTCGATTAGTCAAAGACTTTGTTGGATGACCGACTCCTCATTCTTGTTCCAACAATCATAGACTTAGCCTGCAACAAACGTTATAGACTTAGCCTGCAACAAACATCATAGACTTAGCCTGCAACAAATATCATAGACTCATCCTGCAATAAACATCACAGACTTATCCTGCAACAAATATCATAGACTCATCCTGAGATAAACATCACAGACTTATCCTGCAACAAATATCATAGACTCATCCTGCGATAAACATCACAGACTTATCCTGCAACAAATATCATAGACTTATTCTACAACAAACATCATAGACTCATCCTGTGATAAACATCACAGACTTATCCTGCAACAAATATCATAGACTTATCCTGCAATAAAAATCACAGACTTATTCTGCAATAAACATCATAGACTCATGATGCAACAAACATAAACCTATCCTACAGCAAACATCATAGACTTATCCTGCAACAAATATCATAGACTCATCCTGCAATAAACATCACAGACTTATCCTGCAACAAACATCATAAGACTCATCCTGCAATAAAAATCACAGACTTACTCAGCAATAAACATCATAGACTCATGATGCAACAAATATAAACCTATCCTACAGCAAACATCATAGACTTATCCTGCAACAAATATCATAGACTCATCCTGCAATAAACATCACAGACTTATCCTGCAACAAACATCATAAGACTCATCCTGCAATAAAAATCACAGACTTACTCAGCAATAAACATCATAGACTCATGATGCAACAAATATAAACCTACCCTGCAACAAACATCATAGACTTATTCTGCAACAAACATCATAGACTCATGATGCAACAAACATCACAGACCTATCCTGCAGCAAACATCACAGACCTATCCTGCAGCAAACATCACAGACTTATCCTGCAGCAAACATCACAGACTTATCCTGCAGCAAACATCATAGACTCATCATGCAATAAACATCATAGACTCATGCTGCAGTAAACATCATAGACTCATTCTACAACAGACACCCTAATCTCTGTTTCTCCTTCCTAAATCATCGCGAACTTCGACCCTTTTTCTCGTCATTGCTTCCTGACCGTTGTCCTCGTCATATTATCATCGATTAGGCTTCTCGGTAATACACTAAGCAGAGTTCTGCCTAGTCGGTAGTACACAGTTGCCTGTTACGAATAAAACGTCTAACTTTCCAACTCGTTGTCAAATTTCCATCAGCCAGAATCCAACAACTCGAACCTACGCGATGAAATCTGCTTCAGAAGCTATTTAACTCGTCGCTAACGACCAAGAGGTCGACTGGACGGGAAATTCGGAAGAAGAAAGAAGGAAAGCGAACGTGTATCGTGCACTTGCAGTCAAAGCTATGACTCGTGTTGTACCATCACCGTATTCTGGCAATGTTAACCTGTTGGTAGCAACGCGAGGCTGAGTGCACGTCGTTTCGCGGGAAAAACGCTAACGGGGCCGATAGGACCGAAAGTTTGGTGTAACGGCGCGACTAAGAACAGTAAAACCGTGGTCGGTAGTGCGAGGCTCCTCTCGGCAGCGCGGCGCCAACAGATAAATTTACCCTCTCTGCTCTTTCCCCTCTACTCGCTCGTCCGCCACGTACACGCACATATATACACAGATCAAGCACCCCGATCACTCCCTCCTCCTCCTCTTTTCTAGCTGCTGCAAGACTCGTTCCTCCGTTGCCTCTTTCACGAGACCGGAGTAGCTCCGTCCTCGTCCGCCGTCTCTTCGAGGTTCTCGCTCTTCGGTGAGTCGCGCGCGACCGCCTCGCCTTTCCTCCCTCTCGCGCCACGCGATTCTTTCCTCGTCGCGCCCGTTAACCCAAGGAAATATCTCCGCCGACTCTCCTTTCACATACCACCGACAGCAGTCGAAGGCCTCCGCCGCGTTTATGCGCTCTTTGTGGCAGCGACACGCCGCTCGTCGCGGCGGGAAAAGCGCCACGCGGCTGCTCCTTTCGAACGTTCCGCCGCGTTCGTCGCCGAACTCTGTTCGTCATCGCCGCGAAATTCGAAATGGAGAACGCTGTTGATACTGCGCGACGAAAGCCATCGCTATTTTGCCTCGGATACAGCGGGAAAAATTATGGTTTGTCCTTAGCTTTGATCGTTCGCATAAACCGGACACGTACCGATAAATAGGAAACGACTTTTTCGACAGATGAAACACGTGTTTTTTTACACTAACATTTAGCTAATTCTTCGTAGTGGAAAGGTTGGATTTCCAAGGAAAAACGGTGCAAACGATGACCAACGTTGTCTGTTCTCTGGCAAACATGGCAGAGTGCACGCGACTCGGGCTACTCGTCAGCTTCTGCGAAACGGATCGAGATGGAACGTACTTTGTTTTACTTCCCGGTAGCTAAAGTAAGCCATAGAGGAGAAAAAAGGCGATGAAAATTCGCGAAGTAGTTTGAGAACAGACGGAAATTGGAAAAATCAATTTTTTCCACTTTAGCGGCTAATGAGCTATTTTCGCACCACTGTTTCATCTCTTTTTATTCAATGTACCAACACGCAGACCTTCCAGCCTTTTCTAACATAATAAATAAATAATTAATAATTAAGAAATAATCGCAACGGGATGATCGATGAGCAAATAAGAAATTAGAATCGAATGAAGAATAACGTGGCGATAGTTGTTCGAGTAACGTTGAACAGTGTCTGAGAGTAACGGTGCGCACTTTGTTAGAGAATGGTTTCGTTCTGTACTGTAAACTGCATAGGAATGCATTCGCCTGAACAATGTAGAGATTTAATTATTGCATTCACGAAACATAATGTTGAAGATCGGTAGCACGCGGAAGTAACGTCTTGACGAAACAATAGTTGAGATCACAGTGTTGATTCTAATCGTGGCCTCTTCTAAATTTAGCCAACCTTTCGTTAGTAACGAAGCTGGTTAATATCGATCAGATCTCATTGATTTATACGTACGATTATTATATTCGCCGACGCGAGAAATAAAATATTGACACGGGATATCAAATTAACGAAGCAATACAAAAATAAACAGGAATGCCGCAACGAAACGATTATTACACGGTATTCTTTGCCAAGTAAAATTTCCAATATCACCGATCTACTTGTCGGCATTACAGTTGCAATATAACAGAAAAACTGTTCATAAATATTCAGAAATATTTGGACGTCCATTTCTCTCATACGAAGTGTTAATTAAATAAATTGTTAACGAAGCGACTGATCGGTCAGAATTCTTCCACACGTGGAAGAAGACTGCTGTTCGAAATAATAAAATTTTGCTCAGGCACTGTTCGTATTTTTATAGTAAAATACGTTAATAAATAAGTAAATAAATTATGGTAATTTCTAAGCCAAATCCCATAGAGAAGATTCCATTGGATTCGATTTGGCGAAAGCGTAAAAATTCTATTGAAAATCGTTCGCGATAAGATGAGAATCTTGAAATAGTAATTAACTTCCTAATGATGTTGCAGGTTTGCTTAAGTCTTCCTAATTATTGCCTTAATACTTGCGAAGACGAGTGCACGTAAATGATTTCAATTACAGAGAAGAAATGCCAGTTTTCAATTCATGGCGAATCGACTGTAGCTTATCAGAAACGATATTTCTAGAAAATAACTTTCCAACGAGTTTTCACGTTTATCGTGGTGTTTGTAAACGTCTTAACATTTATGAATGGGATTATACATGCGTCAATGATTTTAATTACAAATGTTTGTTTACGTATGTCAATTTACAAAGCAGCTTTATAAATATTTACCAGCGATTGACGTAGCTTATCGATGTTCTTCAAAAATCTTCTCACAAATAACATAAATCTAAGTGATTTCCCAGATTTACCGAAGCCTTTATTACCGTCCTAATATTTATGAATGGGCACGAGTACAAGCACATCGATGATTTTAATTACAAAGAGTAAATGTTAGTTTACGTTATCAATATTTATCGTGGATCGACGTAACCTTATCGGAATTCTTAGAAACAACGTCCTAATGATTTTCCAGATTCACTGTAATCTACATAACACGTCATTGATTTTAATTAGAAAGAAGCAACACACGTCGGATTGCAAGGCACATTACGAATATTTGTCATGAATTCATCGCGTATCTTATCGATATCTACGATTCGATATCTTCATCCGTGAAACGTTTAACAGGTGAAAAAGCAGCCGGTAAATTGTACTCCTATCGAATGTCAACTAATTAATACCGTTTATGGTTTATGCGATAAAACGCGTGTTTTATTTGATCGCGTTGACACAACAAATCGATGGCTGCGCCGTACACTTTGCGAAATTTACCGAGAATTAGCTTCGCCATCGACCACGCTTTGTTTGCATTTATTATATCGCCAACGCCATCAAATAGGCGATGATAATTGAATAGTTTGCCGCTGTTCTAGCAATCTTTTCCTCTATGTTTGATCGCTGCACGCTGGTTTGCTTATTGGTAATTAAACAAATTTAGAAAGAGATAAGGAAGGAGAACAGAGATTGTGCAAAGAATAATATTAGTTTGATTTATATACCGAGAGAGAAAGAGAGAAATTTAATTGTAGTCATAAATCTTGAATTTCTTGGCGACGTTGCAGGTAAGGAATAACTTTCCATTAAATTTTTCAATTAAATTTTCTCTAATAAAATATTCATAGTGATTGAATGTGATATATATGGAACACAATTTGGTGGCAAGATTAATCGAATATGATGTAACTTTTAATCATTTACACTTACTTAGGCGAAGTCGAATTACTTGATAATTTACTATTGAACGATTATTTGATAATAAATAATATCAACCCTCTCTTCAAGTTTACAACTGTCTCGCTGTGCTGAGATCTGCAGTTAATGAGAGGAAGCTGAGAAAAGCTGGTGAAAATTAGCCAATAACATGTTATTCGACACAATTATTATGGAAGAAGAAACGTTCTTTAAATATTCTCTTCTGTGCGATTTTTTCCCGAAATTAAAGAGAAGAAAATGCGAATGTAGAAAATAGAAAGATTCGAGAGGAACAGAAGAAATAAAAAATTAAGGAACCTCGACAACTTCTACGTTACATAGAAAAATTTCTACATTAAATAGAAAAATTAATTAATAAATATACTAGCAATTGTGCAGATAAATAAAATCGGCTAATGACATATTTTTCAAAGAAAAGAATAACAAAGAAGCGACGTAAACGAGAAGTAAAGATTTTTCTAGCTGTAGGTCAGAAGATCCGAAGAAATCAAATGGAAATGAAGAAAGAAACGGCAGTGTGTAGGCGTCAGAGTCGCGCTACGTGAAACTAAGCAAGGCAGAGAGAAAAGTGAAAAACGTCGACGGTTTCTCATTCCCACGAGGCAGCCTGAATCAAAAAGAAATCGAGCAGAACTGGACCGCGGAGGGAGAAGACAATATTTAATTGCATCGCGGGACAATGAATCATACTTCATGCGATATCTTTCGCCAGCGCCTATCAGATTAGATGTTCCCATCGCGCATTTAAATAATCAAAGTTGCGCGGATCTCCTTGCACGCCTTTTACGCAATCTCGTCGACGTTTTTGACAGCTTCTTTCAATTTATATCATTTCTTTTTTTTTTTTTTCTTTTCTGTCTTCCATCGACATAGAAGAAAGATCGGGAGAAAGTTGCTGAAGACAGGATGCTCGTCAGAAACTAGAAATTTTACCGAAAAGAATCTCGGAATCTTTTCGTGGAGCCAGGTATTTTTTATAGGCGGAATGATTTTCAAGCAACGAGAGAAATTTTTGATATTAATGTTCTTAGTTGTTTCTAGTATAATTTAGTATAATAGAATCTGAAAATTCTGTACTTCTGAGGCTAGTACTACATTGGGATCTAAATTTCTATGCAACGATTAAATTGTAAATTCTGTATAAATTTCTACACAGTGGTACAGAATGTAATACTTAAGTTTAATGTGTATTTTATATAAAGTAAATATGTGTGTATTAAAATAAATTTGATAAATTAAATAAATTTTAATATTGTGTATGGTATTCCGTAACGACAATTGCAAATAGTATTAAATAATGTTGTAAGTAAAATCTTGGTACAGTGAAGAATGTTGATACTTAAATCAAAGTTGATAAGCCGCTCAGCAAACAGAAAGTTGCGCTAATTTTCCCTACGAATGAAAGTGGAACGGTAGCAAGTGGCGATGTTTTCAGAGGGCTCACTTTCTGCATCGTTCAACCTCAAATATCGGCGATTTTTCTACGATCGTAAATGATACCAACTTTTCTGCGACCGCAAATAGAAGAACCACAAGTGGGGCAATGCGCTCTCAACACACGAGTACAGCTCAGTTATCTCGACGAGACTATTTTAACTTTTGCTTCTCCAAAAACGTCAACTACCAAACTGTGGCGAACCTTACGAAAGGTGAGTTCCATCACGGTTCCAATACTTTTAGTTTCAACTGGGTTTTGCAGATTCACAGACATTCAACTTTGACAAATTCTATTCAAACACAAAACTGGAAAGCTGAACTCCAAGACAGAATTGGAAAGCAAAACTCGAAGACAATACTCGAAGACAAAATTGGAAAGCAAAACTCGAAGACAAAATTCGGAAAGCAAAACTCGAAGACAAAATTCGGAAAGCAAAATTCGAAGACAATACTCGAAGACAGAATTGGAAAGCAAAACTCGAAGACAGAATTGGAAAGCAAAACTCGAAGACAAAATTGGAAAGCAGAACTCGAAGACAAAATTCGGAAAGCAGAACTCGAAGACAAAATTCGGAAAGCAGAACTCGAAGACAAAATTCGGAAAGCAAAACTCGAAGACAAAATTGGAAAGCAAAACTCGAAGATAAAGTTGGAAAGCAGAACTCGAAGACGAAATTGGAAAGCAGAACTCGAAGACAAAATTGGAAAGCAGAACTCGAAGATAAAGTTGGAAAGCAGAACTCGAAGATAAAGTTGGAAAGCAGAACTCGAAGACAAAACTGGAAAGCAGAACTCAAAGACAAAACTGGAAGACAGAACTCGAAGACAAAACTGGAAGACAGAATTCGAAGATAAAATTCAAAGACAGAACTCGAGGACGGAACTTAAAGACAGGACTCGAAGACAGAATTCGAAGATAAAATTCGAAGACAGAACTCGAAGACAAAATTGGAAAGCAAAACTCGAAGATAAAGTTGGAAAGCAGAACTCGAAGACAAAATTGAAAAGCAGAACTCGAGGACAAAATTGGAAAGCAGAACTCGAGGACAAAATTGGAAAGCAGAACTCGAGGACAAAATTGGAAAGCAGAACTCGAGGACAAAATTGGAAAGCAGAACTCGAAGACAAAATTCGAAGACAGAACTCGAAGATAAAATTCGAAGGCAGAATTCGAAGACAGAACTCGAAGATAAAATTCGAAGACAGAACTCGAAGATAAAATTCGAAGACAGAACTCGAAGACAGAACTCGAAGACGTCTCCAATGATGCAGAGGAGTTGATATTCCTGTTGGTCAATTCTTGGCATGAAGAATGTTGGCTAGTGGGAGGAAGGTAACAGAATTGCTGCGGAAGGAAGAGATTTATTGAAAAAGTTTAATGGCTTAATGAAGACTGTGTTTGTAGATTAAACTTCTTTATTAAATCTAACGACGTATGCGCGCGTAACGAAAATAATCCTCCGCTCTTTTAAGATGAATAATTTGAAAGAAATCTGTCTCGTTACTGCTGTGCGTCGTTGTATTCTGGCAAATTTGTATAAAATTAATTTTCCAATTTCTGACGTAAACAGTTTCACGAAAGCGTACAATATCCGCGTGAAGCATCTCTGAAATTCTCAGTTTGTTGCTCGAGTTATTCACAACGGTTCGTGCAATTATCAAAATTATTTTCACTCGCGAATTTCTCTAAGAAAACGCTCCATCGAAGAACGATCGCGGTTTAAATTGTAAATAGATCTAACGGAGCAAACGACGCTGCGATCGTATCGAACATCCTCGGCGCACAACAGCTAATTTTACCATCGAATTAATTGTATGTATATTGGAAGAATAATTCGCGCAACGATAATTCCTGTACGAAACAAAACAAGTCGCTGCTAAGCCCCTGCGATTTCAACATTTATCACATATGGCCAAACCAATACCACTGATGCGTTATTAAATCAGACAACAAAATCCTGCTTTAAATCTATTGCAAATGTACCGTCTCGTTTGTTCCATCCAATTCGATCACTGCGATCGCGTCCTCCAGCTTGCTGCATTGCAAAAGAATCGACGAATATTTCCTTTGGCTTGAGCAACTCTAACAAAAATGGGCAACTGTTTTTCATATTACAACCGCGTTAACCAGCGCGGTTACAGGAAGAAAGTCAAAGGAGCACGAGAAGAATGCGTTTTCGTTTCTTTTTTTTTTTCTTTCTTGAAGTTCAATGGCGCGTGTACGAGTAACAGTTGCGTTATCTTTCTAAGTGGAAAGGTATACGTTTCCTAAGCAATGAGTCGAGTTCCCGCATTGTTCAAAGATAATTAAAAAAAAAAAAAAAAAACGCGATAAAATTGCAGAGAAGAATGGACAGAACCGAAGCCATGTAAATACACGGAGAAGGATAACATAAAATATAGGGAAACACGCGGATGAACTGACGCTTAACGAATGAAACAAACGTGCGTTGAACTTCTCTACCTTTTTACTTGGCCGGCAAAAATAAGAAATCGTATAAACATCCGCGGATCGTCGGATTTACAAGTTAACACCTGTTACTGGATTTACACGGTCGCCTATGCTTGCAGCGTGCTCCTTCTTCGCCCGCTTTCTCGTCACAGTGAAATCAGCAATATTTTTACACGCCGGTGCCGGATAAACGGAGAACGAAAACGAAGCGGATAGCCGTGCAGCAGGGAAACGTGGCCGGCAAAGGTTAGCCGTGAAGGCGTAGAGCGAGGGAATTTGCTCCGCGTGGGCGTCGGATCTGCGTCAGCGAGCTCGAATCGGCGTCGCAGCGCTACCTCGTTACGTCGAAAGACGGATAAACGGCACCGTTATGTCCAATCAGAATCGCGACGTCGAGCCAGACGAGCGTGCAAAGGACGAGGACGACGACGACGACGACGACGAGCTGAAAGGTGCAGCTCCGAGAAGCGGAAACCGGACGATTGCTGTCGTGAAGCGCGCCAAAGGAAAGTCGCCATGTTAAAATATAATGGAAGGAATATAATGGGACGAATATCGAAGCGTGAGAATCTTTCGGCCGAAAGAATGCGGCGGAGAAAAGTGGTTTACACGGCGGATCGATTTCTCCATTAAATCCATCCAATGTTACAGTCATATTGTGGAAATTTCATCGCCAATTCACCGGATACTACTTTTCTTTGTCTCTCTATCAGTGATAACAATTTTATTGCAACGTTTTATCGTCTAAGGAACACGCGTGTTACCGAGCTCGCGTCGTTCAATTGTTTTCTGTATGGATTTTTATAGAGATACATATTTTCCATGAACACGTCCACAGAACCTCGCATATTCGCTAATTATAATTAATATGAAATGTGTAACATTATGAATTCACATTGCAAATCTCACACAAATCTCTGAAAACGTATTACGCGCAGTCTGTGCGTTTTTCCGCGCTTAAACCCGTGCGTGAAAATCGCCAGTCCGATGATCGATGATACGATATAGATAAATATGATAATAATAGTTGACATACAAACAAACATATTAATATAGTACAAGAAAAAAATTGTGCAGAAAAATATTAGGTCGTCCGAAAAGTGTCCTTCTCTTACAGACTCGTCTTTTACAACGATGCATTTTTATACAAACACGAAACCTAATCTGTCGAACGTTGTGATCTTTATTTTTATGGAATAAAATGGATCATACGTAATTCGATAAAATAATATAGAATGAAAAATATTGTGCGTCCATTATTTTCTTATAAAACGAAAGAAACTTTTCGGACGACCTAATATAATTAAATTCGCTTAATTATTAATTTTATTTGATTAATTAATTATTTTGATTATAATTTAATACAATTTGCCAAAAAATATTTTCTATTCCCCCTGCGAGCCACGTCGACCGTCTATCAAATTCTAAATTTGTATCGAAATTTTTCCACCAATTACAAATACAAAAATATCGTTGTATATGGGCGTTAGTTGATGGAAAAATGAATACATCCCTTTATCTATTGTTCTATTTGTCCATTGTAAGGTGGACGACATTGTTATATAAATTATCACGTTATATATTATTGTAATGGTTTGATAAAATGACTGACGCTTGTTATCGAGAGGGAATTATTTGTTCAGCGGAATTATAAATTAAGCGCTGACAGCAACGATTCTACAAAGCGGATGTATCGTACGTATAATTGTAAATAACGCAAGTGTTGCGAATTTCATTTAACCTCTACCAATACCGAATCCTATTGTATTTTATCCAGCTCCTACGTTTTTCGCCATGTTTTCGTGTACGTATTTTCGAACGATAAACAATCCGATAATTAAATAATTATTTGAACAATTAAATCATATTCGAGTAATTAAATATTTACTCGTACGTCCTGGTTGTTCGAATAAAAACTTGTCTCTTATCGTTCGACCAAGCTACAGAAAATGAATTTATTCGTTGCCGTGATAACTTCGTTTCTACGTTAATATTTTTAGTATATGAAGCTTCGTTAATTTCAGCCTCAAGTTTGATCCATTAACATCGAGGTTAACACGAGTTTTAAACGTTCGTTCGTCCAACTCTTCCTTTTCTTAATCCAACAACTTAAATATCGTTAATTAACGCGTTAAATATCGTTCCTTTTTGCTTCCTCTTTCTAAATGTTTCAAATTAATTTCATTATTAGTTTAACAAATTCTTTGACTCTTCGCGCGAGATCCGACATCTCCCACGCGACTCGGACTAACGTCGAACAGCAACTAATTAGTGGAAAAAATCAATTCATTCAAGTAGAATATCGACTAACATCCATCCGTGTCGAATTTCTATAAATTTTCAAATGGCACGAGCCTCTCGCGAGCTTCGCTTTGAAAATTCACCCCGTTCGCAACAATAGCCAGGATCGAATTGAAAAAAGGAAAGAAAAAAAAAAAAAAAAAATGGGGAACGATAAACTCAAATACACTGAGCGATGTTTTCGTACGGCTGGAAATTGAAACGCGAGCAAACGGGGGGAAAAGGATGGAGAGGATCGTAAAACATTTCGATACAGGGGCCCCCTGTTATTTCATACGGTGATCGCTAATTTCCTATTACTTCTATCTTCTAATCGAGATAATTTCCTCTAAACCGAATGGAACTTTGTTAGCGTAAAATAAAAATTCGCCGAACCGGCTACGAACCGAGTGTACCATTCGATATTTTCGAAAAGCCACGTTGCCACGGACAATAGAGAAAAAACAATACGCATGAAATAATATTTCCAACGTTATTTTTATACAAGTTTACGCTCCAATCGGTATTCTACTCAAAAAGCTTCGCGATACATTATGATTTTTCGATCATGTTCATTGAGTGTGATATCGGTGCGTGCTACGTGTTGATCCAAAATATTGCGCGCTTTCGAATAAATATAAAATAGATATTACACGAGTGGTTGAAAAGAGGAAGAGAGAGAGAGAAAAAAAAAAGAAACAGCTGAAAAATGATTAGTTTCGTAGGAAGAAATAAATATAAAATAAGCTAACGTAACGGAAGGAAATTAATTCGAAAAATACATCGCCAACGGCGAGTACGTACGTACGGGAAAAATATTATGTCTGCAATTTTATAGAAACACTTTGCGCATTTTTATTTGATATCCGTGGGAAGAAACACAAAGAAAATTTATTTCATTCCCTCGTTTAAGTGGTTAATACGATTTCTTTTTTCTATTAATTGCCAAACAATATTCGATGTCTCCATCGGGAGGGAAAAAATACTTTTTAACAATACGACTCGTTATTTTTCTACCTTGCAGTGATACTCGCTGAACCGAATTTAATAAAGTGCGCTCGCACCCTACGCACTTTCCACGTGAATTTGTTTGAAACAAAGCAGCATGGAAATGAACCTTCCCGCCGCGTTTCTGTCATATTTTTTCCACAGAAATCGCTTATCCCTTTGTACCGCCGAGTATATCGAGCATATTCAGATGACAATGGGAAGAAGCAAAGATTAGGCGTGATCCTGTTTATAGTAACTGTATATACTTTGCGAATAATCGATACTCGAGGATGATCGAAAGAGAATAAAGGACAAGAAGAAACAAAGAGAAAGAAAACGTTCGTACTTGAGGACTGTCTATTTACAGTGTGAAAAAAGTTGTAAACAATAGGTAGCCTAAAGGAAGTTCATAAAAATGTTTGCATCGTCAAAGGTGATGGCAAGACTCGTATAACATAGAACAAAGAACAAAGAGAAAAATAAACGATAGGAGAAGAACAAAGAAATAACCTAGTGCCTACCATATAACCAACTTTTTATTATTATTATTAAATGTATACCTTACTATTTGTCCATTTGGGCAATTTGGTAAATTTTTCTAACATATAATCAATTTGTTAGATTTAAACATTTTTATTTATTAGACTATTCTAGTTATTCCAAAAAAAAAAAAAAAGAAAAAATGCCCAAACGTCGGTTGCTTTTATACGCGAGGATCTGCACTCAAACGAATGGGATTTAACATGAGAAACGAGATGGTTCCATTATCCGAACATTCTTGTCCCCTGTTAGTTCCACTAATAATGGAAGGCTGTGCTATATTTCCAAGTTAACAGCGAGTCTTTACATTTTCGCGAAACTTAGAAAGCCTCGCGACGATAAAAAGACGGGATTACCATAAACGAAGCGGTAAAAAATAAGCCGGCAGACGTAACAAGGTTGAAACGGCGGCCGAATGACAGTGATTTGCGTAATTCTTTCTTAGACAACGGCGAGTAGGTTAAACAAAAAGAAATTTCGAGTAGCAGCGTCGTTGTTGAAGCATCGTCTGCAACATGTGCTTGCGCCGGCCAAGCCAAGTGTGTACGGTGCCAGGTGAACGGTGCAACGATCGTCGAGAAAGTAACTGGTGATTCTGACTCTTGCGTAACGAGTTTCATGGACTCGCAAACGCGGAGCGAGCCAGCGGAGCCGAGCTTTTTCAAAAAGCTTGCGTAACGCCATACCGAACGGCGCGTCTAAGAAAACATTACCCAACCGCCGAGAATTCCTATCGTCGCGAGCCAGCTCGAAATCGCTTTTCTCGGAACGATTCGACCGGATATCGAGACGAACAACGGTTTCCGTGTCTCTGGACACGACCGCTTGCCTCGTCCATCGAATATCGCTGCGCGACAATTTTCTAGAAAATAATTCTTCCAAACATCTTGCGTGGCATCAAATGAATTTCAAAGGAATTTCGCACGTTGTATAGGAAAAGCGAGGTTACTGGACGCGTGACAAACTCGATACAGGTACCGTGGCAGATGTAAAGCACAGTTCGTTCGAGGCGTATTGTCGTCGTCGTCGTCGTCGTCGTCGCGTTTCGCTTTCTCGCCAGGAATCCGACGATCTTGTCGAGCCGCACAAGAACACGTGTCTCGTGCACCTGTATCACGCTATGTACTGTATAGTCCATCAACTATTTCACCACGTCTGCTGTCCTCTTGCATTTACCGCGCTGCCCGTGTAACGTTGTTACGTGGTTGGTCCCGGATCAAGAAGCTTAGCTTGTTGCTCTTCTTGTGACAAGAGTTTGGTTTATCCTGGACACCGCGGTATTTCCATTCTCGCTCATAAGCGCTGCGCAATCTGCTGCTTTCATGCAACGTGCGATTATCGAGCTGGCATTGTTGTCCTCGCGGTTCACTCGTTTTCAATTTTAATCGAAGAGCGTCAGCGAAAAAAGGCCACTGCGACTATCGTTCGCAAATGAAGTTTCCTTTTGCTTGAGAATGCTGTTTACGTGAAATACGCTACGTTGCGGATTTTTATGCAAAATTCGTATCCCTCAGAATGCAATTGGGCGGGTAAAAAATCTTGATGGAAAATTGTCTTGTTTGTTAGATGGTGTTAGAATGCCAGATATGCTTTGGATGTTTGATATTTTTTCGCGTGTTATGGGAAAAATTTTGTTAAAATCAATGCCACAGTTATGGGAACAATTCACACTGGATTTCTATGTTACGCGATCAGTTTTCTAAATTAGGCTGCGAGTATAGCATGTGCCCCAGTCGTGGTTCAACATCTGCTTCGATTATTCTATCAAATAAGAAAATCTCCACTGCCGCTTACTATAGCGTTCTTAGGGAAACTACGTAATGGGCTTACATCGTTTCTTAAAATACAAAATTCCTTTTATCGCCGGTCAACGAGTCCTCGAAACATTAAAATTCAAATACTGTACAGTGGTACACGTAACACGTTTTCTTCAATAAATAACATTATTTACTAAACGAAATATTATTTTCCAAAGACACTTTACTTTTATTCGCCTCCACTTTCCAATTTATTGATTACTTACTGACCTTACTCGCTCATTGGCAAAAGCTTCACTGTGTGAAACGTAAAGTACAAAATAAAATTGAATACTCGAAAATTCAGTTAGCTAATTGAAACTATCGTAGTCGTTAATTAATGATCTAATCAAGCTACCGAGCTAACTAAGAGTTAGACCGAGGATGTCCATGAATTTTGGTAGAAATCTCAATGTGTGTGTTTATATAGAGTACATATATATATATATATGCATGTGAAAAAAACAAAATATCTGAACTGAAATATTTAGAGACTGAGAGGAATTTATGTTCAGCTTGTTCACCTAAATTTTTGGTTAAATTTTTATTATCGTGTTAAACGTACGAGTTTCTTCCAGCCTAGGCTGCCAAACGAGCTTTCAAAATAACTCTTTAAGCTTCGTTAATTCCCTAATATTCGTGTTATAATAATCATAATATGTATACATACACGTAGTTAATTATTTACAACATGAACATAATTCTCTAATTCTATACTAATGCAAAAGCATGATTAAATCCTAGACGAGACGAATCTTCTTCTTATTCTTCCTTCTCTTACTCTTTCCTACATTTTGTTATAGCGTTGTTATAGTATGATGTATAAAAAAAAAAAGATATAAAGAAATTGTACCGTGTCATTAAGCGAGTTCAACAGGCAAGTGATCACACTTCTCCTAAAAGTCTTAACAAATTTCAAACTATAAATATCGAATACATAATTTATTGTACATTAATACTCTATACAAATTTTAAATATATAACTTATATATCAATTGTATATGAATATCGAATGTATAGGCTACATATTAAAATTGCACGCAAATATCAAATATATAAATTAATTTTTAGAATAATGAACTCGAGAAAGTTTATTTTTATTTACGAGGAAATTTATTAATAATGAAAGTAATCAAAAATTCCGTAAATCTTCTAAAAAAAAAAAAAAAAATAATCTACAACCCTACGGAAACATTCGCCTGCAAAACCATCCATTTCAAATCGCATTGTATTTTTAATCGTCACCACCGTGACGATAATAATTTCTTCAAGCATCTAATTTATTTATCGATCGATCGATCGATCCATCGAAAAGAGCGAGTCGATTATAAACTTAAAACAGCGCGTGCTTTACTTTCCTGAATAATAAATATCAATATCTGGAATTGAAATATTAACGAGTACTCTCCGCCAGAAAATCTGACGTCACTGTCTACCATTAGAATCGAATTATTAAATTTCTATCATCATTTGCATACGGCAAGTATTGACATTGAAATTGTGACTTTAATAGCGTCGCGTGTTATATCGAACGACGATGGATTTTTACGACGATATCTCGCAGTTAATAAAAAAGTTACGCGAAAGGCGGAGAAGATGAAAAGTCACGTTTCCTGTATTTTTCTATTTTTTAAGCGAAATAGTTTTAAAATACAATAATACCTCGTCGATCAATCGTACGATATGAAAATTGTCTTTCTATTCTATTTTATTAAACGCGACTCTTTTCATTCGCTTGAAAACTGTTACAATATTTCTCCTGTTAAATAACATTCAAACGTTGCTTGCCTTAACAATTACGCTTTTTACTTAATTACATTTAATCAGAAATCGAGAAGAGACTGGCATCTTCGAATGGGAAAACAGTAAATCATTTCCTCTTCTTTCCAGTGTTCTTCAAACGCAAAAATTTATCACGAATTTTGCTAATCGAAACGTAACTAAGCTCGCGGTATTCGAGAAAAATTGTCGCGGCAAATTGCTTCTAAAAATCTACTATAGAACTTCGCTTATCTGAACTGCATTCGCTGCAACAAAATTTTAGTCGGCCGATTAAACGAACCGTTGATTGAATTCAGTGACAGTGGCGACCGAGCAAATACGAGAAACACCCGTAAACTCGACTAATCGTATTGTGAAAACTCTCGTTTCCATTTTCTATAAGTTTCTATAACGTTCGATAGAGAACTGGGG
The DNA here is from genome assembly GCF_041682495.2 of Bombus fervidus. NCBI lineage: Eukaryota > Metazoa > Arthropoda > Insecta > Hymenoptera > Apidae > Bombus > Bombus fervidus. The sequence goes on along the minus strand of NC_091534.1, from coordinate 7,369,934 downwards.
AATATTAGGTTGTCTGAAAAGTTTCTTTCGCTTTATACAAGAATTTTATAATATTTTATTAAGTTACGATCCATTTCGTTATATTTCTATTATTATTTTCGTGGATAATTCAATAAACTAATATAAAACGAAAAACACTGTGCTTCCATTGTTTCCTTACAAAACGAAAGAAACTTTTCGAATTAAAAATTCGAAGAGAAGAATTTAAAAGGCACGATAAACCTTGGAATTTCCATTTCGAGTAACAACGAACTCTTATTATCATCGAAATACGAACGAAAAACATAGTGGATAAATGAACAGAATCAGTTTAGATACAGTGGCTGCCGTATAGCGCAGTTTTTGTATAACGCGACAAAGATATTGCGCGGCTACTGTTCTCACAAAATAATTTCGTATAATAAATAAAATAATATTCATAGAATAGAATGATTCAAAGGATTGAAAATGAATATTTACCGAAAGGAACACGTCGAAACGAATAACAAAGATCGTCAAGGTATTTCCCAATTTGAACAAATCTAAACGACAAATTTGTATAATTACATGGTTATTAAATTTCAAATAGATAAACAAACAAAAGATATCTTTCGCACGCGTTAATAATTTCTATTTTAATCGACTAAAGTGCGTATGCCATTTGTTTCTAAAATACTGTTCGATGAAACATAGGAAAGAAAAGTTGGCATAGTAACGATCGTTGCAAACGCGTTTATTTTAGTTTTCGCACGTCACAGGGAAAAAATTCCCGTACAACGCAATTTCCTGTAACGCGAATTCGTATACGACGTATTAATCGCGTTGTACGGGAATCTACTGTGTTTGTCGTGCGTTCGTCCACGGAAACAGACAAATGCAGTTTCGTTCTACGACGTATTCGACGTGAATTAACGCAATATTAATTATAAATGTTAATGACTTACCAAGCGAGGCTCACTTGCAGCGTGGGTTAAGCGGCAGCAGGAAGACGGTGCAGGGATGCTCGTGCATGGGCCGCAGCTGTTGAAACGTGGCAGTGAATTCGTAAAACAGCTAATACGAAGATAAAATAGCGCAACGTATCGTTTAGAAAAAATTTCGCGACGAAAATTCGCAACGCAATTGCGAAACGTGCTACCGAAACCGAAGGAGAAACTCGACTGGCTCGTGCCCTACAAACAAACGAGTAGGACGTTTGCGTCGAATTTTCAATGACACGTACCGTTTCTGTGTTTACATTATACGACTACGTCTAATTGCTTTTTCAAATTGAAAACAAACCGCGTACCTGCCACAAAGGCGACGCGGCTCGCGTCTTACGACGATCCACTGGCCTACGACACGGACGTTGTTCTACGTTTTCCTTCCGACGGAGCCAACGACGAAATTTCGATTTCAAACGAAGACGTTTGCGGGAAGAGATGGGCGAGAAATTGGAGAAAATGGGAGGCACAGGAGAGTATCTTCGAGTTATTCAGTTTGCAGAGAACTAAAATTCGACGTACACAAGCTTCGTGGAAAAAATTTTCCTTCCGACGGAGCCAACGACGAAATTTCGATTTCAAACGAAGACGTTTGCGGGAAGAGATGGGCGAGAAATTGGAGAAAATGGGAGGCACAGGAGAGTATCTTCGAGTTATTCAGTTTGCAGAGAACTAAAATTCGACGTACACAAGCTTCGTAGAAAAAATTTTCCTTCCGACGGAGCCAACGACGAAATTTCGATTTCAAACGAAGACGTTTGCGGGAAGAGATGGGCGGAAAATTGGAGAAAATGGGAGGCACAGGAGAGTATCTTCGAGTTATTCAGTTTGCAGAGAACTAAAATTCGACGTACACAAGCTTCGTGGAAAAAATTTTCCTTCCGACGGAGCCAACGACGAAATTTCGATTTCAAACGAAGACGTTTGCGGGAAGAGATGGGCGGAAAATTGGAGAAAATGGGAGGCACAGGAGAGTATCTTCGAGTTATTCAGTTTGCAGAGAACTAAAATTCGACGTACACAAGCTTCGTAGAAAAAAAGCTTCCTCTTGGAACACGTTTTATTCGACACAGGCAAATGCGAAGGTTAAAGACGCGAGAGGCGATGGCAATTACGTGTTCGATCGACGAAAAACCATTAGATCGATCTCTTTTGCGCTGTTTCTTTCGCAGACGTGTTTTTTGCAACAATGTGCCTTCGTACAAACGTGAAATCAAGTCTGTGAAATATCAGGGTGTTTATTTCGACAGAACAAAATGGATCGTACGTAATTTGAAAAAATAATGAAACATTATGCTTCTATTATTTCCTCGTGAAACGAAAGAAACTTTCCGGACAACCTACGTTTGCAGACGCAGAGTCAGTAGACTTACAAATTTGAACTTCGACTCGTAGAAGCCTGGCCATTCGAAATTGCAGTCCGAGCGCGTGGCAAATAATTCAATTTGAATTGAGTCTTCCTGCGATTTCTACAGCGTTTCGCAGCGGAGCAGAAGAACACGAAAATCATAATCTTGCAAAGGTTCTTACGGAGCTTCCCGTTGTCCCGCGTATTTTTATCGATAGCTTTTGTCCAGAGTTTACGTTGCGCGATATTATGGCTTCGTGGACGATCGTCCAGAGGCGCGTACTTTCTCGACACAGCCCCGTTGAAACAAAGTGAAAACGACTGAGCGTAACGAGGGACGCATGAGTCCCCGTAAACGAGGCGAACCCGCAGACGCAGAGAAATCCGTTTCGAAAAAATAATTGCGATCCTAACGGCGGACAACAACGTGTGGTGGGTCTAACACGGGGCAGAAGCGGCTACGCACAGTTATCGCCTGTGGTTGCGTTTCCCGCTCGTCCTTCTGTTTCTTTTCGCCCGGGAAACAGAGACGGTGGCTGAGAATAACGAGAAGACAGAGAGAGAGAGAGAAATTGGAAAATAGGGAAAGCAGAAGAGAAAAGGAACGAAGAAGGAATACGACGATGACAAACGGCGACGTTGACGAGCACCGAGATTCCTGAAGCTAACTACATGCTGTCACACTCGCGTATAACGCGCTATTGCGCGCACACCTGTGTCTATAGGTGTATTTATGTGCACAGGCGGGAACACGTGTTAGGGGACGACGCTCTACATAATAATCTGGCCATACACACACATACAAACGTAGCCAGGCTTTGCTGCCTTTGTACGCAACGTTGGCTACGCAACAGCAAATACGCGGATAACGCGGTTACCAGCGGACGAAGATGACGCGGTTCTCTTTAAAATTCAACCTGGCCGCCCGTACACGCTGCTCTTCATCTATTATTGCTCGTATTTGCGCGTATTTATGCGGCTATGCGCCGACCCGTGTGCAGCTGAATTCGCTCACCTGTTTGCTCTGCGTCCACGCCGTTGCGTGTGCGTGCGCGTATGCAGAGCAGGTGAACGATGATTCTGTGGGAAAAGCAAAGCGCGTGGAGCGACTGTATGGAGGAAATTAGACCGACGATTCTTACCAGGTTAATTATCGGTTCGCTTGGCGGGCAGAGTTATGAATTAGTCGAGGCAGCGTTTAAAGGGTGGAAGGAGGGTAAAAAGGTGGACGATTGGCAGAAATGTTTAAAGGGACGAACGTAACGAAACTGGCTGTGGGAAAATAACGTTCGAGACGGGGACGAGCGTAGGGAAGAAATATGATTATGAAGGTAGGTGTTGTTTTAAATAAACTTTTTCGCCAGCCACGATTTGTGAACTCTTTACGAATGACAGAATGTAGGATTTAATTTTTAGTTTCATTTGTTTAGTACACGTGACATTATAACGTTAGGATATCAGGCAGAATAAAGCTACGGCTAAATGCTCTTTCTGCATGCAACCATTTTTTACAGGAGAATTTATTTTATCTACTCCTAGCATTATAATAATAACACGCAATTACGTTTAATAATAGTAATTTAATTATAATATATTCATTATAATAACAATGGGACTGAAAAAATTGTTGCAATAAAATATAACCGAGCATTTTTCTTATTAAGGACGTCTGTTTATAGAATAATTGCGAAATAAAACGTTACGAGGAAAATATAAAATTTTGAGTAATTCATCCTCTCGTTGCATCTATCAAGTTCAATGTATTTTTATGAAATTCAAAGGAATTCGATCGCCTGATTTATCATCCTCGTTGCATTTTTATAATTACAGGCTTCCAATTGAAACCGGGTTATAAAACGTACAAATGTTACACGATGATTTCATTGTTATTTTAACGCGACACCTCGACAGGACATTTCGCCAACTAATTTTTATTTCAAACTTTTCGTTCGCGTATTTTCTCCGCGAATGCAAAATGTTTGAGAAAAGAGATATTAAATTATTTTACACGCGAGAGAACATTCTCATCTACTAGACATCGTATCGTAATTCTCAATTGTCTTGGTGGAATTGTAATTTGTAATACGCCGATGAAAAAGAACGATCGATCATCACACGTGGTAAAATTCATCTTCGACGGTAAAATCACACTGCCAGGAATATCTCGCGTCCTGACCAGCGCAGGTTAATTTCGAGATACAGGGTAGCAATTAAAAGTAATAGTACACCTACTTTATCAAATTTCCCTAATGATATCAGAGATATGGGATTAAATTTATGGCATATTATATCAGTGCACATATTAAAAGCAATTATTTAATGTAACGATCGTTATTTATTGTCGTTTAAATGTTTGAAATTGGTCGAATGGAAAATAATTTCCCAAGCATAAAGATAATCCCATACCGTTCTGTATGGCATGTTTGACATTATTTGAAACAATTCACAGCGAATGTTTTGCGAAAAAGAAAAAAAAAAGGGAAGAAAAAAGAGGAAAGAGAAGGGGGGGAGGAAAAACCATGAAAATGGAGATACGAGGATTGTTCAGACGCTAAAAAATGGATTTAATTTTATGGAAATGTGTGTAGTCTAATTGAAGAGATGGTATTGAGAATCGTAAATTGCTTTTTAATCGACGAGTTTCATGAAACATTTCAGGTGAAATATGAATTGTCATTTAATGCGCATCACTTTAATAAGTTATACAGGTTTATACACATACTTCGGTTGATTTAAAAATAATAATAAAACAAAACGGCAAACCGAAATAAATGCTTCGTTCGTTTCATCACTTTCATTTAGGGATTAAACGAAATTGATAGTGACGAGTAAACTTTCCACGCCCCCCCCTCCCCGCCCTACCATATTATTTTACCTTTTATTTTACAAAATATTTAAAATTCATGACAGTAAATGATAAAGAGTTTTCAACGTTCAACAATCAATATCGAGAAGTTCGAAGCGGAAATAAATTAATCCCAAATATTTAAACGATACGCTTTGTAACTTTGCATAATCACAGCTCGTCATAACTGGCGTAAAAATAAAAATACTCTGACAACTTTCCTCCGCAAATTCCCCACCCAATAGACGTATAATTGTACAAACGAACGTCAAAATCAATTGCAAACTTAATATCAAAACGGTCACAAGCAACGTCTACTCCGGAGCGTAAGAATCTTCGATTAGACGAGTCCAGCGTTTAGAAAAATTGTACTTGCCCAAGTTTCTCATGCATTGCCGATTGATTGGTGCAGGAATCGGACGATTCCAACGCCAATTCCAAATAATTTGTCGACTGATCGCGAGCGACGAAAATTCCGCTAGATAACGTCTTCCCACTCGGCTATTTTCCAACTTTACGTAAGAAAAAAAAATACAAGCAGAGAGCTACGACGTTGGCCGAAGTTCCCCATAAAAATCTTGATCGTCCAGCAAATACTCGTGGACGAAAAAAATGTTAAGTTCGCCCTACTTCTTTTACATCTGCACGGCTGCATATCCCCCTTTTGTTTTTTATTTATTTAGTAGATTATTTACAATCAATTCTCATACAGAATTTTAAGTAAATTATTTTGGCGTGGTACTGTAACTTGGATTATAAAAGCTTGTAATATGTTTGCTTCTAGTTGAATCTAATGCTTCGATCTAAGGGGTACTGCCTCTTTAGTCTGCGGATCTGATCCGTCGTGTCGAGTAATTGGGTAACTAACGGGTTTTGGTGCTTGTTGACTCTTATATTATATCTGTTTCTGAACTTGGATATTTCTTCTTTGACTGTGGGTATCTCGAGGTCGCGATGTATCGTTTCGTTGGTAACGTACCAAGGTGCGTCTATCAAGGATCTTAGAGTCTTTGATTGGAATCGTTGGAGAATTTCTACGTTGGAGTTGCTCGCTGTTCCCCATAGTTGGATCCCATAGGTCCAAACAGGTTTCAATATGGCTTTGTATAGCATTATTTTACTCTGCGTGTTTAAGTCGCAGCGTCCGCCAATGAGCCAGTAGAATTTGTTTAGTTTCGTTTTCGGTTCTTTGGATTTCTCTACGATGTGCCGTTTCCATGTCGTTCTCCTGTCTAGAATCATGCCCAGGTATCTGACTGAATCTTTGTTTGGAATTGGAGCATATCCCCTTAACGAAACAAGTTACAGACACGTTTCTTTGGGTAGCAGCTCGCACTGTTCTACTAAACTTCTAGGGCGCAGTTCTCTTGCTCGCGTCTCGTTTCAAAAAGCACCGTGAGGAGGACTAAAAGCTTGTGGATTTTCTCCGGTTTCAACTGTTCGAACGTGGAGCGGCAAAAAGCTGCAAACAACTCGTTTCACCGGCGCTCTTGTCCCGCGGACCAACACTTGCCACAAATTCCAAGCTACTTAGTGCACTTGTCATTCAGAGACACGCGGCGAAACATTTACTTTCCCCCCGTTGCATACATCGGTCTGTGCACACAAAGCGCGTGCTTGCGCATGGTACACACGTAAAAGTATGCACGTACGGCAGCAAGGTCGCCGTACAGTGTGCCAGAAGTGCTAGACACGTGGTTTATCGTACACCTTGATCAATGAGCGCAACGCGGCCGAGTGAATGAGCCGAATCGCGCCTCAACTCGCTAATCCACGCTACTGGACCGAGCTACTCGCACAGCCTGGAAAACGAGGCAATTTGTCGCTCGAACAGCATCGGTTTACCCCGAGACAAGATTTTGCGAAAGTTGTGCTCTGTTGATCGGAATTGGATAATGAGAAATTGAACAACTCATTTTTCGGAATTACATCAGCTACGTGTAGTAGTTGCTTAGTATAAAAGTTTACGTTGCATCGTTTTTTCCCTCAATTGTTTCCTCTAATTGGCGCCTCTGACGCTTTTCTTTACGATGTCACTGTGTGCAGCGACCTGTGCGTACACCAACAGGTATATTCGCGGTTAGAAAACGAGAACAGCAGAGGAGAATGTTGTTTTCCTTTTGCCTGTTCTCTCTCTTTTGCTTTCTCTCGCTCTCTCTCTCTCTCGTCGTCGTCGTTTATCGAATCGGGGAATCTGGACAAATTGAACGCGGAACGAGAGAGGCGGATAACTTGATGACGCTGGGATTGTGAGTTACGACGACAAAGAAAAGCGTACGCCACGTGGGTCGCTGTATTGGCGATAAATTGAACCGGTTCGGCAATGAACATGCGACAATGCGGATTGTTTTCGTCGATATATCGAATTACGTGGAAATTTGAAGTTCACGATGTCGTTACCACAAGTGTTTCCCCTTTTCTTTTATCTTTGCTGAAATTAATTTCGAGGAGGAGGTGTCTTCATAAGATTTTTACATCAAGTTCTTTCTTCACTTTCGTTGCAGTAGAATTTATTCACGTTTATTGGAATTAGAACGAAATTCTGGCTAATGTTTGATTAAATGGCTTCTTAATTGCTTGAATTTCATATTTACACGCGAGTTCTCTTTATAGTTTTAACGAGAGTTGTATTTTGCAAAAGAGAACCACTTGTTACATAAAACACTGTTAAAGTAGCTTTCTATCGGCAAAGGATATCAACCTACTCGCTTCCGAGTGAAACACGTTAATCCTATTGCAACGAGCAAACACTGTAAAAGCTGCAATTAGCCTAATAGACTTCTCCGTTAAAAGTGTCAATTCGCTGGACAAGACCAATCGCAAAGAGTGCATGCACCGATCATTAAAAATGTCGCTTCTTCGCTCAAACTAAACCTAAACTATTCCACTGATATTGAAACACCAAACTCTATCAACTCGTTAGCGCTGCACACTGCAACTTGATCCAACCATTGATCCAAGGTAGACCCAAACTCGTAGATCGAACGTTCAAGCTGTTTCTGCTTTTCCACTGTCTGCTACCATCTTCTTAAATTTGCAATCATTCACAGCCGTGTGCCAAACGACTATAGTGAAAATCAAGTGTCTAGAAGCCTACTAAAGAACGTGAAAAGCAGATTGCAAGTTGCGAACGAATCTTAAAAAGAGCTCGAGAGACAAGGTCAAGCGTTACAATGGTCGCAACAGCGTCAAACCACGTAAATCAGAGAAACACAACGTCGACATGAAAATAAAAGTCGAAGCGCGTCCGTGGAAGCTCCGCAGCTTCCTATCGTTGGAGAAATCAATCAAACGAGTGCGATCGGACGATATCGCCCTTGTTCTCTCGCTCTTTCGGTTTTCCCTCGAAAAAAGAAAAAAAAAAGAGACCGGACTCCGGTGCGTCTCTATTTGTTTCACGCTGATTGATCGAGGGATCGACAGGTCGATTCTCGGACGAGGTCGCCGGGAAGAGCGGCACGTGGCGCGTTAAATATGGTAAACGAGCGACGTGACAGCCACCACGCGAGGTTCGGTTTCCTTCTCTTTTTCCCTCCTTCCTTTTCCCCCCTTCCCTTTCGTTTTACACGTGCAGCGACGCCGCAAAGCGCATTCCCCGACCTGATCGCGGATATTCCGCGCGTCACGCGACTCGCTTCTTGCAATCCACGTTCGTCAAGCGCGATCATCGATCTATCACCGTGTCCCGTTCGTCAATCGGACGAATCGACTCGGTCACGCGCGCTCCGAAGAAACGTGATTGACCGAGTCCCTTTTCCCTACTTTTATCGACGTTTCTATGGCGTAACGGAGTATCGCTGTTAAAAACTGCAAGTACGTGATACTTGTACGTTTGATGATCGTAGCGGAGGTCGAATACCGAGTCGATGAACTATTGCATTGGCGACTAAGCGATTGCGGAGTTTGTCAGTAGCAGCTAATGTCACTTAGTTGCACAAAATTATACAGCAAGTAGGATTTTTTATTATCGTTTAATTTGTACTTTACAATTTGTCCAGGACATTTGGTAAATTAGCAAGATGTTCGTTGATTTTCCGTTGCAGATGCTGCGAGCTGATAGTCACATAATGAATCATCAATGTGGAATCATCGCGATGGAGATTAAGACGCCAGGGAAGACAGGAGGATCTGGTGTAGCATGGAAATTGGACTTTAATCGTCGCCTCAACTGTGACCAAATCGCGCCATTCTTCTTCCTCTTTCGAAGGCGAATATAACGGAGACAAGCGCAATAAAACGAGCACCAAGGATCGCGTTAACGCGTGACAAAATCTCACGGACAATTCTCCGCTTGCAAATTTCACTGGCTTTCGGACAAAATTCCATCCGCGATACTGTCCGCTGCGAACAAAGATATTCGCGACGATACAAATATCGAAGCTAAAGAAGAAAAAAGAAGAGAAGAAGAAAAACGAACGAAGGAAGATCAAATTGAACAAACTATCGCCTGTAAATAAATATTCAAACGGGAACGCTGTAGCTGGCGGATGTTCGTTAACGCAAAGTGCGAAACTGATATTACACGTTCTCCGGTAATCGAAAGAGCGGGAAAAAAGGGAGGAAAAACACGTAAAAACGTGGTTAGTAGGTCGGCGTTGGCGGAGCTATTCAGTCGTTATTCCTTTTAGCCGGTGGAAGCGCCAACGTCCTTCCGCGTGATTACGGAATTTCACCTGTTGCCGGCTATTACTTCTGCCGCGGATTACGTAACAATTATTACGACAATCGATTACCATTTTATCGAGGCCAATGGATGGATACTGAAATCGATATAAACTAGATAAGAGCGCGGATCGCCTTTTCGTCTTGCGTTTATCGTTCCCGGCCGCGATTCATAATTTAACAACGCGCAACTGTGCAAGTTCGATTCGTAAATCAGTTGGTCGATTGCTCCTCGAAGGATGATCGTAGTGAAATTTAACGCTTTCTAATAAACTCGCTGACTCGCCTGTTAATTTCACGTTTAGTCGTTTCACTTTCTGCTGGCAACTCGACGATCGTAATCTTGCGGGGATGTCGATAACAACAATTTTGGAAAAATGAGAGAGCTTTTTGCTTAGACATACAGAAGCACGTATCGCGAGATGGCATCCGGCTGGGCATCGTCGTGCGCGTGTTATGCGAGTCGATCTACCATATGAGAGTTTAATATACACAGAACAGGTCACAGGTGTTTTTCAATTTGAGGGAAAGACTAACACGCAGGATTTTGTAAATAGTGAAACCAAAGCAAAACAATGGTAAGAGCGTGTGTATATATATATGTCGGAGATGAAAGGACATCGGGGCCTTTCTTTCGCAATGTTTGGGAAGGTCCCCGATACTTTAGTCCAGACTTTTTATTGTAGCCGTACTTAAACAACAAAACTGAGAAATAACTGTTTATGAGTTAAGTCAATTATGTTTGCCCCAGATTTATGACAATGGGCTTGGGCTCGGAGTGACATAACGGGTCGCTGAACGTAGCCACGTCACGGGAGGGACGTGTACCTAACGGAGGTATGAAATAATTAAATAACTCTCCTTGAAAACAGAGATTGACCCGAGGGATGCAGAGAGGTACGGAGAGGAGTATGTAAGGGCAGTTCCACCTGGACTGAGGCTGAATCCGATAAGTTCGACTAGCCCAGTGAACACGTACGTCGAGTTCCTAATCGCGATCGTCATCCCGTTGGCCGTGTATTCGTTATCGAACCTAAATTCACCGTCATCGACATCTCGATTATTCACTCACCGATGTCACTCGTTAACCTTTGCAATACATTCGCTTCAATAAATATTATCTGGTGTACAACAACGATGGCCAACTCGCAGAAAGATTCATTACACGCCCCTCATTCCAATGCCAACCCGACATACTACGACCCGTGCTTATTATAACATTTGAAGTTTGAACAAAAATTACGTCCGGACCCTTTTTGTTCAGCTGCGCGTCTTTTCCTGTTTGTCTATTTGTTTATTCAATTTGTTTATTCTTCGCGACGGAAACATCCTGCATATATTTACCATAATTGCAACGCGACATTCGATACTGTCCATTATTTAATATTGATCATTACGCGCCCCGTTTTCCGAAGACAAAAGATTTAGTTTTCGAGAAAATCGAGTTGCAAATTTATCGAGTATACTTGAACATGGCTAATGAGTAAATCACGTTATCGCGCGAGCACGTTCAAGTATACTTGGTCAATTTTTAAACTCCATGTTCTCGTAAACTAAACTACCTTGAACGAATCTTATTCCACATTTTGTTCTTATTTTTCATGAGAAATCACCTGGCGCCCGTTTGTCAAAAATATTTCCATATTAAGCAGGTTAAAGTTCCAAACTCGAGCAAATGTTTAGCAGCGCGTGTGCTACATAGGAAATCGCGATTCTCAATTCAGCGATAAAAATTACTGTCGATGCGAAAGATCGTTTAAACGAGAAACGAGTGGCGAGGCGTGGCGTTATAAACAAGCTATTTGCATATTGTGCGAGTATTATGCAACGACGACGCGGTTTGTCAGGCTTCTGTTTACCGGCGAGAAACGAGTACATTATGCGAGTACGTAACGTGATTATTACGTTAAAACGTGGAAACGTAATTATAGACGCGTAATGAGGAATCGACTGGCTGTGATGATCCTATTTAAGGAGACAAACGTGTCAGGCATGTGAACCAACAGATATCCATAAAAAAAATTTCGATCATTACGATTCTACGAGCACCAGATTTCTTAGCGCGATAGACGTAATGACCACTATCCGTCATTCTATAAGACTCGGCTGTCGTCAGGTATTCCGTTGGCAAACGCGTCATTAATCCGATTCGATTGATCGATAAGGTGAGGAGGTAGCCGCACGTGGCACGATGAATATGTCCAACTATTCGAATAGGTGAAATCATCGCGACTTGTTGTTAGCCTTCTCCCGTCTTACCAATCAGCAAGCCGCTAGGCTTCTCTAGAGAAACCTGCCAGAGCCTTAGAACGACAAGAATTTAATTCCATCTACGTTTAGATCTACGAATTCTTTAATCAAACAGCGAAATATGATTTGTCGTCTACGGTAGCCTTTAATGACTAGAAATCATCGAGTTCTTTCAAAAATATACTCTGTTCTTGTCCCATTTCTCCACGTGGAATGGCAGAGGTCTTCACCTTCGCGAACTTAGGTGAACACGACACGGGTGTCATAATTTTCTGATTTTTATCTCTCAATATTTTGTAAAATATTCGGAAAGTAAAAGGCTCTAGTCGCATATGTCATATGGCTAGTCCAAAATGAAATTCGTAAAAATGCCAACGATGCTAACATTGTGAAAGACGATCACAGGACAACAGTTGGAAGAATGGAAATGAGAAAAAATTAAGCTCGTACTTGTAAATTATCTATTTATACTCCGGGAAGCTCTAGTTCCATGTGACCGGTGGTTGTTCTAAAATAAATTCATAGGAATCACTTGCTTTTATCGCTGCTACGCGAGAATCGCTCCTTAAGAATCCTGTCGAGCGAAGGTCAAGCTTGCTCGATTGTTTCTCCGTATACAGTCGATACGTAGGCTATTAATCCGGTTTACGATCGATCGATCGATCGATCCGGATCGAGGTAGTCGACGAGAGGCGCGCGTGCCAGGTTAAATATGGCAAATGACTCAATTGGAGCTGCAGGTCGCGATGTTTGCCGCGCTTTTTTATCTTTGCCCAGCATGTCGTGTCTCGCGCGCTGACTGAATCGCCACACGCTGGTTTATGCCTGCAATATCCCATATCTGCTATTTCCAGATGCGTTTCGATACTGGAAACACCAAGTTTTATTTTGCCGTTGAAGTGAAACCGACGTTTCGTTGTTTCATAGCTTTTTCTTTTTGTTTCGATTCCGTTTCGAAATATTTTTTAATCGATTGCGCTGCGAATACGAAAGGAAATTCTTTGCTCTGGAAATTGGTAACTGGCGGAGTAGCGCGAAATTTGAGGAACACGAAGCTTTATTTTACCATCGAAGTTCCACGTACGGATAAAATCCGAATGCTCGGCGGCGTTTTATTTCTCACAGCCGGCATCGTGATTTATAGTTTCACGGTTTATAGTTTCTCCTCGCTTCGATTTTTTTAAATATATCGCGATGTTTTTAGTTGAATTAGTACGTTTATCGTAAGATGATGACATTGTATGATATCCTTTTCGCAAAATTTCGTCGGCTTTTGGATACTTTGCACGACCAACAAGAAGATAATTATTTTGAGAGGCGCAAAGAATTTCCCGGCGATGCACGAAACTCGTGTTTCGCTCGCGTTAATTAGCCAGCAAATACGAATCTTTATCCTTCGCACTTCACCGCTAAAACAATTCTACGTTCGATGTAGCTAGGATTTAAAGATTCCATGACGAAACTGTTCCGCAGACAAAATTTACTATACTGATTACTTCAATTATAATATTAATAATGTTATTAGCATGAGGACGATAATATTACGTGTAACCTACTTCTACTCTTCATCTAGTGCTGAATAATAACAAAATATTTAATTCCTTCTGCGTTTAGATCTACGAATTCCTTAATCAAACAGCGAGATATATAATTAACGAGAAACATGATTAGAAATTATCGATCTCTTTAAAAAATTTACTCTGTTCTTGTCCTATCTCTTTACATGGAATGACAAAGGTGTTCACCTTCGTGAACCTTAAAACATTAAAACCAACACCTTGAAAATGATACGAATTTTGATCCCTGATGATCTTGGCGAGTCGAAAATGATCGATATTCTTTGAAAATTTATTCCGCTCGTATCTTCCTCCGCGGGATGCTAGAAACTTTTTTCCATGAAAAGTGACGTGAATTTTCCCTGGCGATGGTCCTTAAAAATTAAAAACGATCGATTTCGTTCGCGTTCTGTTCTCACATTCTTTACTTTACCTTGGCGATTGTCAGGAGAAACGTAACGTGTCAGCCTCAAAATTATCAATTTCTGCTGTCAGTGTTTCAAACGGAACCAAAGGTTTTTTACCATCGCCAGTTCCGATCATTCTCGCGCGGATTTTCACACGTAATAGCGTGTAACGGTGAAGAGTCAGCGCTTTCGATCCGAGATGCGCGTTCTGCTGGCTTGTTTTTATACGAAAAGAAACGTCCTTGTCCGTACGAGTGTGTTGCGCTTTCTTTGCGCGTCCAGACAATTCCATTCGCAAGCGAAAATGTGTTACTGTCTATAAACGGCGCGGTTTAGCTCGTGCACCTCGCATTCCCGAACTGGACTGGACGCGGATTCTATAAGGTTACGCCCTTTTTGCGACGATTTGCTCGGCTTGTTGGCACGTGAACACGCTTCTTGCCGGCGGCTTAGACAAGCTGACCGTGTTGCAAGGCGTCGGATTAAACGGCTCGTTCTTTCCACCCGAGATGAAGACGTTCCAGCGAGCTCGATCATAGAACTCGACGTTGAAACCTCTAGGAATTCTTGCGACGCGAGCTAACTGGTTGAGAGTTTAATAGAGGAGGATGCACGACGAACAGACGCTTCTTATATCGTCGTCTCCTTTTTACTCCGCTTTTCTAACCTGTCTTACAGCTGTGAATACATCGATGTCAGTTTTTCGTTCATCGTCGGCTTGTCGCAAGGATCACACGATTAAGAAGTATTCGTTTTTCGGCCTGTTCATTTGCAGCGTAAATTCTCAGACATCTATTTATTTATTTATTTACACGGCAAATGATAGTAGTCAATTTTCTAACTTTGCATTAACGAAACAATTAGTATACGTACGGTTTGGTGCTAAAGTTGAGATACTAACACCTGAAGATACGTTAAAAAGTTCATGTCCAAAGAACTTCTGAATTCAAGGAAGCTTCTGCTGCCTCGAATTTCCTGTCTGACACGCGGAGAGATAATCAAAGCTCACGCCGTTCGTGTCTTTTACGTTGACTCTGCTATTTTTCGCGCAGGGTTTACTTCGTGAAAGAATCTAGTGTTGGAGAAATTATAGTTTCTGAGGCATTTGACGAGGAACGGAGCAAGATACTAGAACAGGGAATTATAATATTTGTATAACAAAGATATTTATTTATTTTGACATTTCCTTCTTGAAGCAAGCAATTATTTTCCTTTCACTATGCGGCTTATTCTTTGCGCTTTAATTGTCCGTAAGAAAATGCTGTGCGCGCAGGGAACATATAAAACAATTTCTTAAAATTCACTTCGTTCTTCGCCACTTCATGACTCAATGACTTTATACTCTCCGTACAGTTAATATACTTTCGACCTGGCAAATGGTTCGAACACGTCCATTCCTAGTAAACGGAAGTTCTTTGTTCGCGAACCTATAACACGAGTCACGTGCGAATGACGAGAATGTCATTAATCGCGCACTAATTAACCGGTCAGCTGTTTTTCACGAGCATATTCGTCACGAAGAAACGGCGATAAAATAGCCATATAGAAATTAAGAAAGAAAACTTTACCGAATGTCTGGACAAATTGTAGGGTACAAATTAAATAAAAAAAAAAAATATAAAACACAAAACACACTCGTAGTACACTCGTCATCGCTAACTTGTTGCCACGCTTGTCGCAACAGCTAACTTAGCTGCAGTCGTTTGGCAATAAGTCGCGTGAATCCTGGAGCGTATCAAGCGACTGGCCGACAAAACTGCAGGAATTGTCCAGTCGAACGTGACCCACGTGGCAGCAATATCGCTGCTAAGAAATACGCAAACGCTATGAGAAACGCCTTCGTAATCGGTGATGGAAGAAGAGCGCCAGGGGGATGGCAGGGCAGGCGAGGGTAATTATGCGAGTACGCACCCCTAGCAAACAACGCGCACGTCGGACGATATATGGGCATAACGTGAAACTGATACAGCGCGTATTCCTGATAAATTGCGCGTAATTACGGCCGCTTATGTAAACAGACGGCAGATGGCGTGAAATCGCCGTGCATTAAGGGCGAACCGTGGAAACTGGAAGCGAGGAAAGGGAAAAGGAAGGAAAGAAAGTCGAGAATGGGGAAAGCTGTTGGTCGACGTACTATACCACGAGCATGTTGCACGCTTGTTCCTCTTTTAATTGATGCCGCGGGCTGCAACAGGACCCACGGGCACACGCTTGAAATTGAAACGCTGAACGAGCCAGCTATAATTCACTCGGCTGTAATAACGCTTGCCCTCTTCTTGTCCTACACGCGTATTCCTCTGTTTTCTCTTGTCACCGTGCGACTTGTTACTATAGCGCGAGGCAACCTTGCCAACGCGAAATATCGCCATCTCTTCGTGACGAGTGTATTCGTGAAAAACGGCTCAGTTTCTACGCGAACATTGAAATAACTTGCACGGAACTAAATATCATTGTAAGCGAAGGCGCTCGGATATTTAGAGGCTCGAAAGGAAAGAAAGAAATATGCATGTAATAAAAAATGAGAACTATGAACGTTGTCGAACATGGTACGTGGTGCACGAGGAACGTAGGTAGCATCGACCAGCCCCGTTTACACGTACACACGGCGAAAAAGCCGGCCAAGCTTCGTTATCCATTCATAAATCCCATTAAAACCATTGAGAGCGGGCTCCGCGTGGCTGACCTTCCTCCCTTCTTGCCACCTCTCGTACGGCCGGCCACCCCCGGCTGCAGGGTCCGACACCGCCCCCTTGTCGTCCCGACACGCTTAACACCTCGCGATCCCAGCCAGAACATAATTAAGTCATTACACGTTCGTTTTACACGGTCGTAGCTCATTTTTCTTCCGGCACGCGGACCAAATCACCGATTTTATTCATGAGATGTTAACAGGTTCTTGCGCCTCTTTTTCGCTCCTGCGCACTTTTCGCTCGCTGGCCGTGGCTCCACTGTCCGTGTTAGCCGCCCGCTCACCGTGTTAAACGCTCCACGCGCAAGGATTTTTCAACGTTTTTCCTCGCTGGACACGCTACCGGTCGCGTGTAATACGCGCAGACGGTTCGCTAGATTTTTGAAGCTTAGAGCAACTTGCAAGTCGAGTGGCTTACAGACTTTTACTCTGTTGGCACACGATTAAACGCTAAGCTTCCTGGTTTTGAAATTTAATCGAAGCTCGTACTTTCGTATCTCCGTTGTTCGTCTAACTTCCGATTAACGAATTTCTCAATTTTTCTTAATTACACGAAGAAGGTTAGCGTTAAAGAGTCTTTGTAAATGTAACCTTCGGAAATTGAAAATCGCGGCAGGTTTCTTCGTTGAAAGTTTCTCTTTTATCATTGAACTTCTACTTTGCAATTTGTCCAGCTGCACTTGGTCAATTTTTCTAGTTTAATTTAAATAAAAGCGCAGACGGAAGGCGAATTCCGTTACCATGCGCGATTCATGTTAATTCGTTTCGCGTTCCAAGCCAATGTGACAAATTGACGAGAAACGATAATTCCTTCTCGCAAGTGTCATCCTTAGAAGGGACCAATGGGTCAGTTTGAGCCATTTATCTACTGGCAAAAATTATCGTTTGCTAGTTTCTACTTTGTTTATTAAATAATAAACACGAAGAAATTTGAACGACAACTTTGATCAAATCAATCCTTGTCGGATTAAATCCGCTTGCAATAAAACAAACAGGTCCATTCACCTGTTACGTTGAAATTAATCGCATATTATTCTTTCGCTCCTCTCTTCTCTTTAATCTTCTTTTCAAGGCGTAAGAAGAATATATTTTATTAAAGATATTCAACCAGCCAGGTGTGTAAAGTCTAACACAGCAGGAAGCTCGTATAATTAAAGCCCCGAAAGGGACAAAGGGGCGCAAGGTCAAGTGCAATAAAACAGAGAATGCCAAATATAACAGCAGGTAGAATACAAAAGAACAGCGGGTAAAGCGGAATATCTGGAGGAGGAAGGAGGAAACGCCAGCCAGAGGCTAATTGCGAGAGTTGCAGCAGCAGAAAAGAAAAAGTATTTTACGTTGGTTCAGACGTTCAAAGACGCCATGGTTTGGGCCATTTCGAGTCCCTTGAAATTTATTGTATTATAAATAAATGAATATTACAAATATTCCAATGTTTTCCAATATTTTCAAATATTCCAATATTCCCAACATTCAAATGTTTCCAGTGTTTATCAGACAAGGGTTTAACAAAAATCGATAAAAGGAGGTTAATTAAAAAAGAAGGGAAGTTAGGAAACGAGTGGTGCGCGAGGCAGCAGAAATAGAAGCAGAAACGCGCGGCTGACGGAAGTTGCAACACCGATAGCTCAAATAATTGCTCGCCGTCATAGTACTCGACCAAACGCGTCGGAGTCTGGTTAAACATAGTATCAATTCACGTAGCACGCGGGCACAATTATGTCATTACCCGCTGTCGATGTTTAATCTTGTCAGCTAATCGAATCGATCCGTAATCGAGTCTTTCCTCCCTCGATTCCCCGCTTCCGGCCAGAAGCTCGCGCCAAACATTCCACGAGAAGTTCGTGCGAACCATCAATGAATCTCCGTTTAATTAACTAGCTATTACCAGGCACTGGTATCGGAAGAGTAGTCGGAAAAGAAAGAAATCGTCGAGTGGGAAATAAGAAAGCAAATTTTTTGGCACATTGGCATAAGGGCGGATTTTTATTCCTTTTATTTTTGTCGATTTTCACCGAAAATATAAACAAACGTAACGTAATAAATAGCGAGAAGTCTGATTAATACGGGGACCTGGTTGTAAGACAGTTTTATTTCGGAATAAAGGTAGAGATTTTTTAAATCCTCCACACGATCCACATTTAGCGTAAACTTGTGGTATTTTATCGTAGTTTTAATAGTTTTTCAAACACGGAATAAATTAGCGACGGTGTATTGAAATTTAGTTCGGAAATATACCGATACATGTATTTAACAAATGGGTTAGAGTAGAGGAAAGTATGAAAATAGGAAAAATATAATAAAGTTGTAAACAGCTTTGAAAATATTTCGCTAAACGTATGAAACTCGTTGGAACGAAGTGCGGGGAACTCGATACAACTGAACGGTATAAAACAATACAGGGGAGGAACTTTATCGATATAAAACGACTGCGTCACGCGAAACTTTTACTTTCAGTGGCACACAACGATTACTCTGCTCACGCATTTTCCACACGTGTACTTTTTCTATATCCTTCTTTATTCGCTTGAAACGAACTGTGCAAATATTTCCTTTCAAAGTGCGCGTTCAAGGTCTGCATGTGAAATCCTCGAAATTCTTGAACTTCTCCAATCGATATTTTTCGACATTCGCCACACGTGTACTACGAATACATAGAAAGGAACAACTGAATATTTAACGCGTAGTAATTGTTGGCCAATTACACGGAGACTGGCTCAAGATGCTAATTCGTTTGAATAAATAAAATATAATAAAAAAATCTTTTGATAAGTCTGAATGGGATTACCATCGAAGAAAACGTCAACGGTTGAGAGAGAGAGAAAAGGACAATGAGGTAGTGAAAATAGGAAGAACAAAAGCGAGATTTTATATTTGGTTGTGCAATTATTAAGATCGAACAAATGCGTCTGATAAGATTAACGTGCAGTTGAATAAAACGACGAAAGAAGACGAAGCATTTAATTTAGTCGCGTGAAGCATAAAGTATGTTCAAGTATGCGAAGAAGGTTCGAAAATTACGAGAGACGAACTATGCTGAGATTTATTTACCACGAGGCGACCTTGCAAAGCGATAAAACATACAAATAAAATATACAAACGCGATCCTTCGATACATAGCTGACGGTCAAAAAAGTCGGTCAGTCGTTAAAAACATTTACAGGAGAATTGCTGGCATTACGGAAGCGACGACAAAGACGTTTGAAGACGAGGACGATGTTGGAACGCGCGAAACTCGCAGTGAGACACGGGGACGTATATACGCAGTCCTTGGACAAATGCCCGA
The DNA here is from genome assembly GCF_041682495.2 of Bombus fervidus. Lineage (NCBI taxonomy): Eukaryota > Metazoa > Arthropoda > Insecta > Hymenoptera > Apidae > Bombus > Bombus fervidus. Next base: position 7,349,929 of record NC_091534.1, on the reverse strand, counting down.
CAGTCGAAACTCAATGACTCGTTATAAACATTTGCTGGAAAATCAGCGCGTTACAGAAGCGGCGGTGATTCATCAGGACGAGTCAATAGCACTGGCGCTTCGTCAAATATTTATGTTGATTCGTTACGCGATGAGCGCGATCGGGCCACGTGTTTTCGTGCGATCGCGAAAGAACCGAGGAATAATAACGAGCACGGGAATAAATGGGAGGCGGGAAGGGGCGGAGGAAGGCGAGCCACCGACGGGACGGTTATTAATCACGCGGCCCGGCAATCAAATGTATGTAAATATAATCAAACAATGTAATGACTGTTTTGCTCATGAAATATTTATTACGTTCGACGTTCAGCACCTGTGGCAGGCGGTGTAATTAAGTTGCCGGCGTGCGCCGGGCGTCACCGGCTTTTTCATTTCCCGCGTACAACCGCGACTTTTCACTTTGAACCGGCGCAGCAATCCTCAGAATACGCGCGATAAGCTGCTATTTCTCAGTCGAGAACACCGATGACGAGCTTTGGCACATCGTTCGACGCAACTAGCTGAACGTCCGCCAACGTCAACGTGGAAATCGAGTCCTTGAAGCATCGTACGCGAAGAAATCTGTCAAGCGAACCTTCGAGCAGCCTGCTGACCCCAACGATCAAGTTGACCAAACGCCAGCGACTGAACGCGACGAAAGTCTATCGAAGTAAACGCGATATACTTCCCGATGGGAATTCTCGTAATTACCGTCGATTACGTGCGACAGAAGATGAAGAAGGCTGGAACTCGCCGCTGTAATTCTGCAGCCCGACGCGTTCGATCGGATATTCCACGAAGACAGGTAGCAGAGATCAATGGGAATGCGCGCGTATGCGTACTATCCGCACACGAGTGCAGTTCTCAAGGACGCGAGGCACCAAGTGTAGGGGTGTAGACAGGGTGCGAGCGAAAGAAAACGAGAAAGAGAGAGAGGAGAAGCAGGACATTTACTAGGAAACGAGGTGAACCGTTGAACTGCAGGTGTGTTCTGGCGTTGACGTACTCGCAAAGCTCGTCGGTACACAAAAGTCGACCCATTTTCCATCCTTTCTCCCTTCCAGCCCTCCGTCCTCCTCTTTACGGCTGATGCAACCTCTCTCTCTGTCTCTCCTTCTCTGCCCCTCTTGTTCTCCCACTCACCCTCTAAATCGTTCTCTCTTCTCCCTCTTTTATCTTTTTTTTTTTTTCGTTGGTTCATTCCCTACCTACCCAACGCTACGAGCCGTCACACTTGTTGCACGACAGAAAGGGAGAGGAAGGGGTTGAGAGCGGCGGAGAAAGAGGGAGGAAGGTGTGTAAGGCCGTGTATATAAACGACGTCCGCAAGCCCGCGATTGATATCGAACTGATATTCAAGTTCGTCTGTGTGCCAGTTGCTACGTGTTCTGGAAATTGTTGCAGCACTGTTCATTGTCAAGGTTCGCTGCCCCTAACCTTCCAGCCTCTTACCGAATAAGCTGCCTAAGTCGAAGTGCTGGCTGTTGACGTCTAAACGTTTCTTTCAATTTATGGTGCTTAGTTTACACCGAACGTCTTGGCTTCTTCTTCCTGTACCCTTTTTGCACGGATTCTATTGCCCCATAGTCTGTAAGTTATATACACGTCGAGTCCCTTTCTTCGAAGGGATATTTTTTCAACAAACTTACTTTGCGAATATTTTGGACATCTTTTTCTTGGCTTAAATAAACTTGAGGTTAAATAGAATTCGAGGATTCTTGTTAAGGTCGTTAGATCGTCGCGCAAGCGTCCGTAGACAGGTGGACGAGACAGTTTTCTATAGAAATGAAAAGTGGAAGGTTTTGCCGAGCGCGAGATTTGAGTTGAGAACGCAGAATCCGATTCTCTTAGAAACAACGTTCCTATTCTTCGCGAAAACGTTGTTCCTAAAGCGCGCTACGACTTTCGACGCTCGATGGCTAAGTAGCTGATTTTGAGTCATCGTTCAGCTTTAACATCTGCGCAATCTCATCCCAGCCACACACAGTGTAACCTAAGTACCTGCCATAAATCCTCCGAAAAGCAGAACAGCGTCAGACTAACTGCCTTAAAAATATGGACAACGTTGTAACTGCGAGCCGAGAAATTACAATAATCCGGGCTAAGGGAAGTTGTCAGCGTGTTCTTAGGCAGAAAATTTATGACCGCCACTCAAGTAGGCTTACTACGAGGGGCAACGACGCATAGAGCATCGTCCAAGTTTCCCTAATGCGTACAAGAAACATTTTATTTATTTATTTGGAAGAATTTTGCGATCAATTCTCATTGAGAATTCTAAGTAAATTACCATGGTGTGAATATAAGAAACACAGAAAATCCTCTACTTTAAATACTCCGTTTTTCGCTGTACATTGTCGCGAACGAACTCGCGTTTCCCAACGAATCTAAATCCAAACATTAGATTCGCCTAATCACGATGATCATTTATTATTATTCACGTTATAGTACCACGCCAGAATAATTTACTTATAATAATTCTCAATGAGAATTGATTGTAAAATATTCCCAAATAAAAAGAGAAAAGAACGAGAGATTTCATTGAGTTCGATTGTCATAAAAATTTCGAGTAGGCTTACTACGAGGACCAACGACGCATAGAGCATCGTCCAAGTTTCCCTAATGCGTACAAGAAACATTTTATTTATTTATTTGGAAGAATTTTGCGATCAATTCTCATTGAGAATTCTAAATAAATTATCATGGCGTAAATATAAGAAACACAGAAAATCTTCTACTTTAAATACTCCGTTTTTCGCTGTACATTGTCGCGAACGAACTCGCGTTTCCCAACGAATCTAAATCCAAACATTAGATTCGCCTAATCACGATAATCATTTATTATTATTCACGTTATAGTACCACGCCAGAATAATTTACTTATAATAATTCTCAATGAGAATTGATTGTAAAATATTCCCAAATAAAAAGAGAAAAGAACGAGAGATTTCATTGAGTTCGATTGTCATAAAAATTTCCTGTAACTTGAATCCTATAGCGACAATGTCTCTGAGCTATAATACTGAAGATATATTAATCGCTTAACGTACAAAGACGTCTGGCAGACGGCGTATATCATTTTAAACGTGGACGTTTAGGTGATGCCAAGAATTGTACATAATTTTACGTTGGCCTACATTAAATGGTATTTTTAGTAGACGTAGAGTCCTATTTCGCTTGTGTGTCAACCGGTTAATTATAAATTTTTTATTTAAACTTTCATCTCGACTTTCTCCATAGAAATATGCTGAACGTACTGTTACAATGATCTTGAGGTGGAAGACATCTGAACGATCCATACAGACCTACTGCTTTTTGCAAACTTTGTATCCTTTTTTTAATTATATCAAAAGATCGACGCGATTAATAATAATCGAACAACGTTGCTTGGATAGTTCGAAGAACAGGATTCGCGAATCGTTCCAAGATCAACGTGGAAGTCATTTGAAAGGAACAAAGAAGATTATAGATGTTCATAAAAATTCCAACTTCGATGGAGGAAAGAAAAAAGAGATTGGTCGCGAGAGGAAATGACAAATTAAACAAGCTAATACAAACCTTGTATGCTGCGGATATACCGAGACCTATGAAACGCAAAAAGCGTCCAGCGGATCTCACACACACGCGCGCGCATCACTCTGAAATAAAAAACAAAAACTAAATTAGAGAAACACGTGCCATTAAGAAAACAGCGTTAGAGAAACTCGCTGGAGGTCTGCTGGCACTGTTAATTCAAAAACCTTCCATTTTCTACTCTGCTCGACAAATTAATTACAAAATGTACACAATTAAAAAAGAAATGAAGGAAGAAACGCGAAAATTTTCGCACGAAGCTCATTGATAAAAATATTTCACAAGGTAATTACCAATGTAATATCATCGGTGGCACTTTCTTTCCGATTCCATGGTACTTTTTATAAACATATCGAAAAACCTACGTACATGTATTTTCCTCAGAAGCAACACACACCACGGTGAAAGATACCAAAATGCACAGCTTGCGAGTACGTTAGAAAAGAAAAGAAAAAAAGCTGGTGGACAAAAATATTGCGCAAAGGTAGCTGCTAATCCAATCATCGACGATGTTTCCTTCCCATATTGTTGCGTGTTTCTAGCGCATCCTTTGAAACCACCTATCGAACAACCTATGTATACGATCCCATGGGCAATGGAACCGGCGTTCTTTAAAAACACCCACGCGGCGATATAAATCAAAGTAAGTGCGCGTAGCGTTCGACTCGTGGACAGAATGGCCGGAAGGTAGGTACATAAAACGGGAGCAGGGGAGTGGCAAAAGGATAGAAATAAAGCGAGAGAAATAAAAGACTGTTGATACATGCACGTACGTAGGTACTCGCGAGAGAAGGAACGTCGGCCGCTTCTCGGCCCCGTCTGACGGCCAAATCGAGCAGCAAGAGACGCGGCAGCACGTGCTTCTCCCGCATTACGAACCGTCGCAGGAATGCGGTCTGCAAACATACAGGTTAAGGGACTCGTGCGAGCCGGCCGAGCTCGTAAATCACTCAACGATCGTAATCGCCGGGTTCCGCGTATACATTCGCTAAACATCGTGTTGCTTTCGGGGCGAACGTGTGTGCGAGACACTGTTCCGTTTACCGGCGTAAGAAATCACTCGGGGACCACACAGACACGCGCGCCTCCTCTTCTGCTTCGAGAGTTGCGGAAGGTAATGGACTCGCGTCATTCAGCGTCACGTCCATGGATTCTCTCAACTTTCTCGATCAGCGTGAAACGTGGTGCATCGTTTGTCTGGTCGCGCCACTCGGTTCACCCGGTGACTCACTCGCTCGTTGCTCCATTTTATTGCATACGCGAGATCCAACCGAGGCAACAGCTTCGGAATTTCTTTAAGGAGAAACCGTTCCGTGCAAGTGGCTCGGATTTCCTGGCAGACGTAGAATTTCTAGCAGCCAGATTTCCAACCTCCTCTTCTTCCTCGAATATGTACTTTTGTCGGCGCTGTTGTTGCCGTAAATTCGTTCCTTGTTGGTTGGTCTAGTTCGCGAGAATTGCTTTGTTTCGTTCGAGCTTGTGTGTTGCTCTTTCGGCACGACGACCCAACTAATTTGTTGCTGCGCATGAGTCATAGGACGATTTGGACCGAGAGTGACTCATGTTGTTGTTTTGCCTCGGAGTATCAACGCCGTTTCGATACACGAGATTCAAAAGTAAACAAACTCCGGACAAAACAATATCGCTGCTACGTACAACCGTCGACCGGAGTCAAATTCCCGGTATCCCCCTCCCCCTGACTAGTAAAAATAGACGAACATGGTCTCTAGGACGATCATTATCCGGTATCATTATAGCGAGTAGCACTGAGATTTTTAAATGTACCCGACTATTACAAGTATTCAGTTGTTTCGTCATTTAAATCAACACGTTTAATATCCACCAGAAATTTTTCCATCTGCGTCGTTCGTGCATTTCACGAAATTTAATAGCATCGTTTGTGTCCAATGTTGTTCTTCTGTTTGATAATTGGAATATTGAATAAATAGTGAGAGAATAAATATGTGATAAAATTGGAATAATTAATTTCAAACTGAAAGTGACATTGTTTCCAGAAGTATAAGAAAAATTCAACCACATTAGTCTAACACAAGTATTTTAACATTTGACTAGCAATTGTTATAGTCCACATATGTACATGCATGGGAAAATTAAAATATTTCTATTAGTGTTACGACGATATTACTATACTTCTCGACACTCTCTTCGACTTGCAATTCCTTTATCTTATATCGACATAGCACAGCATGATAATACACTAACCTCATCCATCGAAACGTCTCCATCAAACTTGGTCAAACCTAAAGACTTTCATAGAAAGACTAAAAAGAAGACATAAGAAAGAAATAGAATAGCCAAATTCAAAAATGGTACCCTGTTGGGGGTAGCCATCCACGTGTTATTTAGCAATTGAGTTAGAAAAATTTACCAAATGTCCAGCTGGATAAATTGTAAAGTACAAATTAAATAATAAAAGTAAAAAAAAAGAAAACTTTGGCTACTTAAAATAGCCAAACTCGAAGATGGTATTCCGGTGGGGGTAGCCATCCACGTGTTATTTAGCAATTAAGTTAGAAAAATTTACCAAATATCCAGCTGGATAAATTGTAAAGTACAAATTAAATAATAAAAGTAAAAAAAAAAGAAAACTTTGGCTACTTAAAATAGCCAAACTCGAAAATGGTACCCTGTTGGGGGTAGCCATCCACGTGTTATTTAGCAATTAAGTTAGAAAAATTTACCAAATGTCCAGCTGGATAAATTGTAAAGTACAAATTAAATAATAAAAGTAAAAAAAAAGAAAACTTTGGCTACTTAAAATAGCCAAACTCGAAAATGGTACCCTGCTGGGTGTAGCCATCTACGTGTTATTTAGCAATTAAGTTAGAAAAATTTACCAAATGTCCAGCTGGATAAATTGTAAAGTACAAATTAAATAATAAAAATAAAAAAAAAGAAAACTTACTTAAAATAGCCAAACTCGAAAATGGTACCCTGCTGGGTGTAGCCATCCACGTGTTATTTAGCAATTAAGTTAGAAAAATTTAGCAAATGTCCAGCTAATTATAATTTTAAATTTTAGTTTAAATTTAAATTATAAAATACAAATTAAATAATAAAAATAAAAAAAAGGAAAACTTTGGCTGCTTAAAATAGACAAACTCGAAGATGGTATCCCGGTGGGTGTAGCCATCCACGTGTTATTCATCAATTAAGTTAGAAAAATTTACCAAATATCCAGCTGGATAAATTTTAAAGTACAAATTAAATAATAAAAATAAAAAAAAAAGAAAACTGGCTGCTTAAAATGGACAAACTCGAAGATGGTATCCCGGTGGGAGTAGCCATCCACATGTTATTTGGCAATTAAGTTAGAAAAATTTAGCAAATGTCCAGCTAATTATAATTTTAAATTTTAATTTAAATTTAAATTATAAAATACAAATTAAATAATAAAAATAAAAAAAGGAAAACTTTAAAATGGACAAACTCGAAGATGGTATCCCGGTGGGGGTAGCCATCCACGTGTTATTCATCAATTAAGTTAGAAAACTTTACCAAATATCCAGCTGGAAAACGTCCAATTGTAAAGTACAAATTAAACAATAAAAAAAGAAACAAAATAGCAAATCCTACGTCAACATCTTCGTCTCCACGAATACTACGTCCCTGGTCCTCGAACCTGAACTTCCTCCACCCGTGACACAGAGATAAATACGCTAACCTCAGCCATCGAAACGTCTCGATCAAACTGGAGCAAAGGTAAAAAATGGCCCTGGCGCCGAATAGCAAATCCTACGTCAACATCTTCGTCTCCACGACTACTACGTCCCTGGTCCTCGAACTTGAAATTCCTCCACCCGTGACACAGAGATAAATACGCTAACCTCAGCCATCGAAAAGTCCTGATCAAACTGGAGCAAACGTAAAAAATGGCTCTGGCGCAGAATAGGAAATCCTACGTCAACATGCTCGTTCCTACACGACTACTGCGTGCCTGGGCTCGGCCTTGAACTTGAAATTCCTGCATCCACGGCGCATCACGATAAAGCAGCGCAGGTTACCAAGGCATGCCAGTGTCCTCTATGGCAGTCTCGTAAGCAGCAAGCACACGGTGAGCCGTTGCTGCACCCGCACGGATTCGTGATGTTTACAAACGCGAGCGGGAAGGATGAGGGCAGACGGGTCTGTTTAAAGGGCGGGTTAAACGGAGGGATGAAAGCGGTTAGACAAAGATGGAGAAAGAGGAATGTGGAGCGAGGAATCCGTGGGACGGCAAGAGTACAGCGGATTGCGAGCGGAGGTGGAGGAGATGGTTTGAGGAGGATAAGGCGAAGGAGTACGGGGCCAGAAGGCGTGCAGTTAGACGCGGAACGGAACTGCAACGGAGCAGAAATGTTATCATAAGCGTGGTGAACTTGACCTACTCCATCGAGTGGTCTCCTACAACCACCACCAGCACGATGATATGAAGTTACGGGCCGCTCGTGCGAACCCGTAACACGATAACAGCTGTTGCATACCTCTCGATTCGCGGGACAGCAAAAGTTTCGACGATCGCGTGCCACTCTCACGTACACACACCGTCGCACGCAGACAACGCGAACGCGTACACGCGTCTCTACAGACAGAGAGAAAGAGTCCACGTTCCTGCTCTCCCTCTCATTCTCTTTGCCTCATTTTTCTTTTTTTCTTTTTACTCTCTTTCTCTTTCTCCGTCGCGCTTTCTCCGGCTTTTTCCCAGCTCCCAGCAGACACGTTCGCGCGTACACGAGACACTTGGCGTATCCAGAAGCGGGTATTCCATCCACGTCGATCACACGAGAAACCGCACGTGCCCCGTAAGGATCAGCCGATAGAGGGGCAGGAAAAAGTGGTTGTTTGGAACCGGGGGCTGAAGGATCTCCTTAGGGCACGCCTAACCTGGGCAAACGTGACTGACTTGGACGCGAACGTACGTAGAACGGCGTGCCGGTGATGGCGTTGCGTAAACGTCGATGGCGCGCCTCGATTTGTCTCAATTTGTCGCTAGTCGGAAATTTGTCGAGAGGTTAATTGGAGTCTGAAAACTGTTTAAAATATTGATCGCGTGCTGGCGTGTTTGATTACGGATGATTGATGACGTCTGCCGTAAGTGCGGCCTGCTGGCGGTTTTTTCCGAAAGTTATTTACAGGAAGCAATTGTAGTTGCTCTGTGCAGGGCTTATGAACTTTCCATTGGATTCCTCTTTTTGCTCGTCAAATATTTCCAAACAGGACAGCGTCCTTTCGTAGCTTTTTGTCGCTGCTGTACAGCAGTACTGTACTGTACTGTACTGTACTGTACTGTACAGCGTAGCAATTGTTTCAAGAGTTTCAACGGAGAGTTGACGACCTTGGAACAGAGGGAAATTATCATTTTGACGTTGCAGACGTAAGGAAGTTTCGTCTACGGAACTTGCACGATACGAAAGGGACCGTAACACCGCAACAATCATTTTTCTAAATGAATATTTATTGTCACAGTAGAAATAAAAGCTAGAGCTTGCCATTGAGAAGATATAGATGGCTATAAAAATATGCAGAAACCATTCGCCAAAGTTTTCGCAAATGAAATCATTTTACGTATCTGCAAGAAACGCTGACGCTTATCGACGACAAACGATCATCGATGAATCTTTATCTTTGTAAGAATATTAAGAATCGTCCTCGCTTAATACGACAGGAACGATATCACAGAAACATCAAGGACGCAAGATCGAATAAAGAAGATCCTTTCTAAGGAAAAAGATCTAAAAATTCTAAAAAAAAAGATCTAAAAGATCTAACTTCTTTCGTGCAAGCTGCTTTAGGTTCTTTCGTTTTTCGATACCTTTCGTTAAAAGTACTACGTTCTTTTAGGAAATTACTTTTTAGGAACACGTTTAACGGAGAAGTTTCTAAATTAATATTTGCAGCGATTATAAAGCATAGTTGACCCAATTAAAATTTCACGTGTTATAATAGAAATTTGCAAAGAGCTGAAACAGCTACAGCATGTTATTTACAACGTTGATCGGGTTATGGTGAATAAATTTAGAACGATGATAGCAGCCAAGTAAAACGTAAAAATCCTCCTACATATTAAATCAGACTCGCGTCCTGAGCAACCCGCAGGGACAAAGATAAATCCCACTAATGGATTTCCTCCCATTCTATTTCCTTTCTCCTTTCTTTCTACTCTTTTGTATAACGACAATACAATTTTCGTACATTCTGAAATAATTTCCTACGTATTCTACCCTTATCACTGATCATCTCTCGTGATTGACGATCAAACTTGAAAGGTATTTTAGCGTGTTGAAGTGGTCATCGAAACAGCTGTGCAATTTATCGAGCTGTGTCCTTGCGATATCGGCGGTGGAACTTGCCCGTAGAGAGTTGAATTTGAAATAATAATTGGAATTTCGTAATGGGAAAATTTAGAAGAATAGTAGCTTCGAGGAACGAAGATATTTTCTGGATTAAAAGAAGAACCGATTCAGAGAATTGCCTGTTTATGTATTAGATCGATGTAGGTTTATGGGATAGCGTGTTCAATGAGAAGCAAAATAACGCGATACTTTGTGTTGAAGCGGTCGTCACTTCTAAGAAATCTCTACGTCTGGTCTTTGAGTTTCCTCGAGCATCGAAGCCACCGATAGCATAAACAAAAGACTGGGTCAAAGGCAGACCATAAACAGTACACAGGCAACGTTGGCTTCAGGGTTTTCAGTCATAGGGTAACACTGCTAGCGCGCGGATCTGGATCAGCTCAATTATATTCCCATTTGTATTTACACTTCAGTATTTAAAAATATATATTTTCTGCCTTGCAATTTATCCACGCGTCCTTTTGTATTCACACACATCTCATGAGCTCAACATAGCGCAAGAAGCAACTCGAATCATCGACAAGTCCACTTACACGTACAAAATTACAAATACAAAATGTTGGTCAACCACAAAGTCTTCCAACTACCATCGTCTGAAATGCTGTACACGTAGGTGTGATAAGCGCGAGCAGGATAATCGCTGCATCTGGTGCTGTAAACTAAGAGGAGGAGGATCCGCGCTCGTACGCAAAGTGCAACAACCTGTTATACAAAGCCTACGCGAACTAACGTCAGCGACATGACTCATTGTACGATGGCCCGACAGCGAAAGAAAGCGAAAGCTGGAAGACAGATTGAGACCGTGGAACGGGCAAAAAAGTAAAAGTGAAACCGCTGGACCCAAGGAGACCTGCGGGGATCGGAGACAAGGCTCGGGTTCTCCTTTAAAGAGGAAGAGCAGAAAAAGACGAGACAGGAGGAAGGAAGGATATCTCAATAAGACATCGATTGCTCATTAGTATCACGAGATTGCCTGCTCTCCTTCTGCGCTTTATCCGCCGTGTATACAAGGAGTCGGACTTCTTTATCGTTCAGCAAGACCCTTCGACTTTCCTCTTTCGAACGGGATAAACTTGACCCGGTAAAGATCGCGTTTATCGTCACAGCTACGTACACTCGCCAACATTCGTATTTCTTGGTAATTGGAACTTGGTACTTGGCAAAACCAGAATGTTTTGTAGGGAGCGTATAAGTTTAGCGCGCAACTAATGTCACATCGTTGAACGTTGAGGACAGTGAGAAAGATACGACTTAATTACGAAATCAAACAGCAGTGATCATTTCGACGTGGAACTGGTTGAATTTGAAAACTGCTCTTCTGTAAGAGAACGTAGAGAAGATTAGAAACAGGAAGCTCGTTTCCTATCCTACACACGCTAACACTCGTAATCCACCTGTCCCTGCAATTGGAACCAGCCAATCCTCGGAAGGGACGTAGTAAAAATTCGAAACAGCAACCTGGCTTTCCACTAAAAATCATCGAATCATCTATACGTGGAGGAAATATTATTATCCATGTGATAGCCAAATCTTCAGAAGAAAGCTCCTTTTCGATGGAACCACGAAGAGGAGAATTCGCACCTATTAGAGACTCGCATAATCCTCTTAATGGGAATCGGTTAATCTCGAGAGGAGACGTGGCAAAGGTGAGGAACAAGAAGCTGCTGTGCGAATAAACTCGGTGAAAATCCTATACACACCGAAACTCATAGGTTAGAGTGTACTTAGCCGTGTAATCGGAAGCAGCGGATCTTGAGGAGGAAGCCGGTAAAGATCGGGAACAGGACGTGCAACAAGGAAGTCGTACACGAAAGGGCAGATCACCGTCGATGTTTACAGGCAGCAGGAGCGATAAGCGGACCGGATTCCTGCAGCGCGCTGCCATCGCGATAAGCCCTTTACCTTCTCTCCGTCTCTTTCTCTTCTCTTGGTTGCTCTTTTTCCCGGCAGTCGGCTCGTTCTCTCCATCTCTGTCTGTGCTATGGTGGCGCGGTCGTGCCGCGAATCTGGAGCACCAGGTATCCGCTAACGAACCGTGCAAACGTGTCAGCCGGTGCTCGTACCGGGCGCACACAGTGTCGCGTGCACACGGAAGTGCATATAAAGCATACACGGACACACGCGTGCACCGGCGTGGTCTCGACGGTAGTTTACCTCGAACCAGGCAAGTTCACCTACATTCGCGTGGGGTGCCGCGCCGCAGAGGGAGAAGATTAAAGAGGGATACTCGGCCGGAGGTAGAAAGAGAACGAGGCAACGAGCTGAATGAACGGCCGACAGAGGGAAGAAGAGAGCAAAGGGAAGAGCGAGGGATGGGCAGGGTGGCGACAGGGGGGAATTTAAACCGGCATTCGAAACTTCGCAAACCCCTTATAGCGACCTCGCCTACCTGTTATCTCGATCAACCATCGATCGGTGGTTACTAACGAAAGAACGACTTTAGTCGTCCTTCCTGCCTCCTCCTCGCCCTCCTGCTTCTCCTTTCTCTCGCCCTTCTTCCGCGTTCCTCGTCTTTCCGCGTTTCACCGTCTTCCTCGTTTTCGAACAGCCGCCTCCGTCTTACCCGGCGCTTTGAACTTGACCCAGTGAACGAAGAGAAGAGCCCGCAGCACAGGACGACTGGAATATTTCAGTTCCAACGAGCCGTACCGTATCGCCACCCTCGCGAACCAGCTCTGCCTTGCCGGGTACGCCACGTGTGACACGAACCCCGAGGTATCGAACGACTTTTAGCCCGTCGAGGGAATCTTTCTGACTCGATCGAGCGTCTGCTCTCAGTCAGCGAAGCGAAGGATTATTCCGCTTGTATCGCCTTTCAGCTCGCTGCTGCCTCGTCACGCTGGCTCCTTCCAAACTGCCGTTTAGCTTCACTAAGCTACCGGCGGATTCATGAAATTTAGAAATTCTCGTTCGGAAACCAGCAGCCTCTCTCGAGTTTATAGCGCCACCTTCTTCCAAGTTGCTCGGCTACGCCGTTGGGTAGGTTCGTTTGAAGCTACCAGGGAACATTTCAAAGTGGTGGAAAATAATTCATGGAAAATAATTAATGGAAGTGGCGGTTACGAATCTCGTTTCTACCCTGTGGACGTTTAGCGTCTAGATCTAAGGACGTGAACGTTTGCTGAGTATGAGACATTGTTAAATACTCGAAGAAATACGAATTTCTACGAACGTCATTCGTACGAGCTACTGATTGCTACTCGTTCGATGAAAATGAATAATTCCAAGCCGCGTTTAAACTCGATAGGACTGCGAAAGGGTTAGGCGAGGGTTGCTTCGATTCTCCGCGAAACTTCCGCAGGCTGGAAGTTTCGTTATGAGATACACAGCTCGTTGGAATGATTTAGAGTCGTATTATCGTAGATTTTCGGCGGACGAGGGGTAGATATGGTGACTGTGCACGAAACTGTGTCTTGGAAGTAGGCCAGCTGGGACAAGCGTATGAATCCTTAATACCTCGGTAGAATGATGCGACACGTACTAGATTTCATTATTATTTCACACGCTATGCGGTAACTTTAAATTATTATCAATTGTTTTCAACTTATCTCGGCGTATTTGTTGCCAGATTCGTAGCAATTACCTAACTTTCTTTAGCGATAGACAAAAGAACGCTACGTTTAACAAGTTTCGTTGAATCGTAGATCTTCTAACTTACCATGTTTGTACATTGCTCAAGGACTCTCATTTTCAAGAAGGAAACACTCGTTTGCCGCTCTGGCGAGAACGTTTTCCACCGCTGTCGGATATAGTTGGCAAAGATACTTCGCCGGAAAAAAAATGCTCGGGTCAAGGAGACGAGATGTAGGACGCGACTAGGCTGAGTGGTGAAAAGGGTTTAAACATTGAAGATAACAGCAAGTTGGTTTTTAACTGCGAAGAATGCTACAGCCTGTAACGGACTGGACTATGCCACTGCCAGATTTAATGGTCACCGTTTCGAGTGCAGTTTACCTTTCTTATCCTGTAACGAAACTACGCGAGCAAATATAGGCGACTTTTTCATAGTGTTCTACGGTTCAGCAAGGTAACAGCCTGTGTATAACGCGTTAATCGTTCCACCATTTTGTCAGATGTTGTTCGATCGACACGTTACGATGAAACGTAACTTCTGACAACCAGATGAAGGTGATATAACTTGCGCTGAGTCTCCTTTTCAGCAGATTTCTCAGGAGAGAAAGCTTACGCGTTAACGTAGTCCGGACATCTGCTGCATCTTCTTTTTTTTTTTTCAATAATAACCGAAGATAACACTGCAAGTGCAAAGAAACAGATTTTTCAAGAGGAACAGACGACTTCGACCGATCGATCGACATTAACCGTCTTAACTGGTAATAGTTAATTAACTGGTACTGGTTGGTGGATCAAGTCGCGTATGGGAAGATACATTGTACTCCAGGTTTGTTCCATTTTTGTCTGTTAGCGTGTCTCGCTACATTGCTTCTGATCCTGACAGAGCTGTTCAGTAACTAGCTTCCAAATCGCCACTTATTTATCCTGTTTGACCCGACCTATTAAGAGTCAGCTACATCAAATGGAAGAGTCAAATTCCGACTCGACCGGGACATCGATCTGTCGGAGTTGCCCGCAAAATTCCAAACGCACGAACAGCCAACGACGCCAGGCTGTCCTTGTTCGTAGCAAGCGGCGTCTCTCGTTTCGCTCGAACTGTTAGGATCTCGCGTGGCCGGCAATCGTCTTCCTCGTGGCATCCTTGTTGCACGAGGAGGTGCGCGTCCGCCCAGTCCAGTCGCATTCCCGCTCGTTTCTTCCGTCTTTGTTGCGCCAGCTACCTGCTGGCTAAGTTGTTCGCGGCGATAAACAAAGGAAAATACCGGGGCTGGCTGAGCGCTGGGCGAGGAGAGCGGCGGGTGAAAGAGGAAGAAAAATAGCGACGGTGAGCCAGAGGGATGGCACGTGGAGGTCGGTGAACGTGGCCAGACGGTGAGCAGAGGGAAAGGGTATTTGTGTTAGCGAAGGCAAGGGGATGACGCGGCGGTAGCGAGCCGAGGAAGCTTCGTTGGATATCCATGCTTCTTGGTGGTCGTGATTGCGCGTTAGTCGTGGTGGTATTACCGCAAGAGGACGTTAGGAGAGAAAGATGCCGAGGGAGGAGGGAAAGAGAGGGTGTAATCGGCCGACATAACGGCCAAGCCTGGTGGCTAGACCGGGAGGGAACGAGGAAGAGAGAAAATAGAGGCACGTCAATGGGCGAACACGAGAGGGCCCGCCGTGAATGTGTGAATGAAGAAAGAGAAGCTGGGATCAGGCGGGGATGAATGGGTGCATCTTAGCAACGGCGCCAGTCAGCTGATATCCCTAGCCTGACATCTCTTTTAGGGAATCCCGCAGCCGCCGCATCTTGAATTTCAAATTAGCGGAAACTTACCCTCGTGTTTACGCGCCCGGTAGCATTGTCAGCGAGAAAGCGGCAGTCGCGCGTTCACGATGCTGCGATCGACGACCCGACGATTTGTATTTTTATCACGCCGACGTTGGTCCTTTAGAAACGTCGTCCCTTTAGAAAGAGGCAGCTACGAGATGGATGGGTAAGTGTCGTTCGAGTCGAATATCCAAAGAAGACGGTTGATAATGTTCGGGTTAATGACGTTAGATATCGTCAGTGAATCCTTCTGAAGAGAAAGAAACTACGAGATGGTTGATTAAATATAATACAAGCCAGTTATTTAACCAGATAATTAGGTTAACGACATCGATCAATGTACAAGTTAATGACGTTATACAACGATCCGTTTAATTGCTCTTATCTTCACCGTATCGATATATATATATATAAGAGCGTCCACGATCGCAGTTTTTGAAGAGGCAGCTACATGATCGATCGATAGATGAACGTAATCTCGCCGACCTATTTCTGCTGGAAGACTGAAAATTGATTCCGCAAAGAAGATTGGCGGGATGTAAATTCTAATTAACGACGCTAACAATCTCCTACAGAGAACTGAACCACAGAACGACGGGTACAATTCGAAGGACGTATGTCTGCGAAGAAATTGAATTGCGTTACGATTCGAGCAGTTGCAATGACCGGGATGCTAAACGTTACCGCAACACCATAACGTGATATCTGCAAGCACAAAACTAAACCGCAACCGCTAAAATTCACGCAGTCGATTCAACAAGCACGTTGAGTTACACAAATGATGCCCGGCCCTCCGCTAGACATAAAGTCGATCTTAAAACGCTCGTAAAACTTCACCGACCATTCAAGCTGCACGCGTACAAAGAAAATCCACGAGAGAGAGAGAGAGAGAGTGGATCGGTTATCGCAGCTGATCCTTCGCAAAACGATCACGCCTGGTGACGTAGTGGAACGATCGTGGCAGTCGCCTTTAAACAGGGCCATTGACCCTTCGCCGTAGGACCACGCGAGGAAAGGTCGTAGTAGCGGGAAACGATCCGTTCCATTCACGAACGCTCTAAGAGAGGCATTATCTCCCTACGACCC
This sequence comes from Bombus fervidus, assembly GCF_041682495.2. Lineage (NCBI taxonomy): Eukaryota > Metazoa > Arthropoda > Insecta > Hymenoptera > Apidae > Bombus > Bombus fervidus. Next base: position 7,333,519 of record NC_091534.1, on the reverse strand, counting down.
TGAAATTCCCGCTGCCCTCTGCCGCTCTTCGTCCTTGCGCGTCTGTACACTGATACGACGCCGTAGCAAACCAACCCCTCGCGTTCCCCGTCTAGCAGCCGATGAGTGGCGGCGCCTCCTCGCCTCAGCCCCGGCATCTTCCTCTCTACCTTACTTTATCGCCTGTAGGCGCCTGGCGCTTCTTTACGCCAGCGTGTGAAGCGTTAATAGCTGCTGTGAACCTGACCCAGCGGACGTGCCACACCAACACAAGCGAGTACCCTTTGCAAACCACTACAGAGAAAACGCTAGTTGTACGAGAGCCGCGTCATTACGGGCCGTGGCAGCCGAGCGTACGTCGTTACTGACGCCAGCCACTTCATTAACGAGCTGAAACTCGTGCAATTGGTGCAGTTTCTCAACTACCAGACCGGCTATATCGACCACGCACGCTCTCTGCCGCCCGTTTTCCCTTTCTATTTCTCGTCCCCTACGACTCCCGTGAAAGGGGATTAGTCCGACGAAGATCAACCTACTAATTAATCTGTCCGCTGCACCGGACAGCCTGTTTTTCTGCACTTTGCCTGTAGATGGTAGAAGGTCGAGATGGTGCGTGGTGATTTGACGCAGAGCCAGGACCCAGCGATTTGACCTACTGACCGAGATGAACGAGGGATACTTTTAACAGGGGCGTGTTCTTTCCTTTCTCTTGCAAATGAATTAAATCTACATGGGGTTCAAGTAGGATGAAGACACATCTAATCTGAACTGATTCGATCTCGTTGATCCTTACTAACCCTCTTCAGAGACAAATTTATTAGGACGCGGGACGAGCAATTGTTTCTTACTTTCCACTTGTGCGGCGTGTAGTTGCGAATGAGATAAGAAAGATAATATTGGAAACAGGATGGAGCGCAACACCGAGCATTCGCTAAACCGCGGCAAGTTAATTTAAGATTCGCACGGTTCCGACTGCTTACACCTTTTAATGATCTTCGTTTATCTGATAACGAAGAAGCGACGAAAACGTTGCCCCAGATAACAAAGTATATAAAAAGAATGTGAAAGGAAAACACGCGAAGGAATATTCTGCGAGGCAGAGCGAAAAAGAGCGAACTGCAAGGAAGCGCGCTATCAGAAGCACACTGGGAACCTGAAGAGCCACGAACGCGACACGCGACGATCACCGTGAAACCTACAAATTTAAAACACCCGATTGTCCTGGCTCGAAACATCCTAAAGCCTCGATCCGCTCGACGGAAGCTGCCTCCTTTGACGAGGAACAAAAGGAAGCGATGCGAACGAACCTCGATTTGCCCGAGCTCCTACGTCCCTCTCTCTTGCTCCACGTTGGAACGCGAAAGCTCGCGTAAATCCCCTTCTGAATGCGGCGGCAACCCAGTTTATCGGCCGTAGGCGCCACAGGCGCTTCTTTATGCCGGCGTGCGAAGCGTGAATGGCTTCCGTGAACCTGAACCCGACCGACAAACCACCGTCGCCGCCAATGTCAACGGGACAGGCCGCCGTTAACCAATGTCAATACACCGGCGACGTGTGTCACCAACATGGACGAATCGGCACACGGACGACGTCGCAGGCGGCCGCGGCGTTCGTGGATTTGTTTAGCTTATACGGTGGCCTCGCTCTACAGCTTCGTGCGATACATCCGTGTAATACATACTTACACACGGCCCTGTTCCCCGCCACATAGAGGCGAAAGGCTTCTGTTTAATGCACGAGCGGTTGGGCGCGTGCCAGTTCTTTCTAGGGTCGATCCGTGTACGAGAAGAAAGATAAAGAGAGACAGGCAAAGGGAGAGGAAGGGAGAGAGAGAGAGAAAGGACGAGGAGTAGGTGGATTCCGAGTTAGACGAGAGGAAGCCAGACCTGATAGAGAGAAGCACGGGACACATAGCTAACGACCAGACCTGTTTTCTTTGACGCGCTATCTGTCACGTTTGATTACGATCGTAAATCTCGCGCTCTCATTACAAGCGCTACCCACGCGGCCTCACAGAAACGACACGTTAGAGTTCGTTTGGATCTCGCTTGATGAGCTCTGCTGCCTCTCTTATAGCTGGCGTTCTTCTATCTGGGCTAGTCGAGCGTTTTCGAAACGTAGGAAAGTTGGTTCTTGGAATTTTCATGCACATGATGGAAACACGTCGGTACATGGAGTAAGGTAGAGTTATCTTCGTGTTAAGTTCATTTTTATGACTCAGGCTGGTTGCAATATAGTATCAGAACAGGTGTATCGTAAGCTACGTTTGACTACCACGTGGTCGTTCTAAACCGTAACGTTCCCTCGGCTCACTTAGGTACTTCTGATCTACGGGTCACGTGACTCGCTTTTCAACGAATAATTTCTATCGTGTACCTATGTTAATAGCTTGTTTATGCCACGTAGCTCGTATCCTCGACCCAAGATGCAAGTACCAGAAACAGCCACGAACCTTATCGAGTGAGCGAAACGATCCAACAGTCGCAGACCCAAAGCTTCGAGAAGACCTGCATCGCTGTCCACTTTTTGAAACCTCCAAACCTTCCTCCGATCGTTCCTACGTTCCCAATCCGTAGATTAGGAACAGTCAACTCGATTTCCCTCTTTTCTTGATAAGCTTGACAAGCAGCACGCACGTTGTCTCGACCTCAGCGTCGCTGCACGAGCTGCTCTCTTCGCAGGCACACGCGAAGGTAAAAGTAGACTTACTTACGGGCAGGCGAGCGTTCTGTGTGTTCTGTGTGTGCGCGAGCACGTTCCAGCGCGACGGCTAAACAGACGGTAGAAGAATCCGTGCGCAAATCGCGGCCGCTGCGAAGGTTTTGTCCCGCGGCGTACCTTTCTCTGTCTCTGTGAAGTGGCGCGTGCCGCTGTTCACCAGCCAAGGAACGAGCACCGCGCGCGTCTGGTTTCCGATGGCGTGACCGAGGGGCCGAGATTTTCATTGAGGAACAATAGGCACATGACACCTGCTGAGAGCAAGCCTAGACCTAGATTACGACAATAATGCCTGGCTTCAGCCGGCCAAGCGGACGGAGCACGAACACAAGCGTCGCGGAGCGAAGAAAGACGGGGCCACGTGGTGAAGCAAAAGGGAGTCTGAAGGTGGACGAAGAGGTACCGTGTTGGCGGAACAGAAAGAGACGGAAACCGCCTGGCACGAGTCTAGGCACTGGGGCAATGTCACACCTAAGCTATTATTCTCATTCACCGCGGCCAGACTTACGGCAGACTAATAACCTGTCACCAACTGCCGCCACGGTTGCGACCAAGCCTCCTTCCGTTTCCTTCGTCTCTCTGTCCGTCTCTCTCTCTTTGTCTCTCTGCGTTCCTCTTTAACGTGTTACTGGCGACCCTCTTCTTTCTTCCTGCTTTTCATTATTCTATCTCGCTCTAATGGGATCCGTGTTGGTAGCCTGTGCGTGTGTACACGTCACCGTGCCGCTTTCCTCCCCCGCAGGCACGACACCGTCGAACCGTTCTCTTTTACAGCGGCACGAGCCACGGTCCCGACTATTTATGTAAACGTCAACTAACCTGAGGCAACCCTGAAGCAGGGCTATTAACTCGGCCGCGTGCCACCGCAGACGCGTGGTTTCCCTGCTGATGAGGCGGTCGAGCGCGGTTTCCGGCAAGAAAAATCACATTCCCGTTTGCTTTGTGCTGCTTCGTCCGCGCAACTCCGTCCGAGGGACAGAGGCAGAGAGATAGATATTTATGACTGTTGGGATGCTTCCCTCTTATTGGAAATGAAGAGTTTCTTTCCTTTTTCTTTTCTTTTTTTTTTTTTTTCTTTTTGAGGGAAGACCGCAGAGGAAGAATGCGGTGAGTCGAATTTCAAAATTCGGTACTTTGCCGGTGTGGAAACCGCATCCGATTGTAATTGCAGCGCCAGCCACTTTTTAAAAGCTTGTACTCATGACACGTCAGTTATCATTCACGTGTACCGTTATTTATTTCAAATTATTTACATCAATTATCATACACGTGGAAAATGAAGGCGCAAGCCAGAGTAACGCAGGTATATTTTTCCTTTCGGTGTCCTACACAGCTGTACATTCGATGCCAGTTATGGCGAGGAGCAAAAGGTCGAATCAAACCTCTCGTGTCGTAGCTAGACGGATATTTACGCGGATTAATATTCCCATTCACGCGATTGAAAGAGTAGAACCCGCTCGGAAATTTGCCTTAGCCAATGGATGTTATAATCGACAAGTACGCTTTGCGTGTGTTACTTTGTCTTTGAATTTTACGCAAGAACATAAAGAGAATAAAAATGGTACCTGATGCCGCATAGTCGCAGGTTGTCGCTGGTCGCTCGTGGGGTTCCGGTAAGGTGTCTTGGAGTTTCAAGGATTGTCCAAAGGAATCTGAAAAGTTTGGAAAATGGTCAGTGTACAAAGTTCGTTAGAGAATGGTATAGATAGGTTGGAGGGAAGTTTGAGATCGATGATGGGAACATAGGGAAAAAATTGGTATAGCGAAGAAGGTTGGAAGTTGGGCAAGTTAAATTGCTTTAAGTTGGGCTCGTTTTATTCAAAGACCAATCTCGTCCTCGAAGGCACTGTCGCGTTCCAAGAAAATTTCACCTAAAGATAACGAGCGGTTTCGTAAGATCCGTCGCAATTTCATAGTTGTTAGTAACTGCAGCTCCTTCGCGTTAAACGTTTCGTTCCAACTCCACCGACTCTTCGATTATTCAACCAAACGTGATAATGAAACTAATTCCCTGTCTGGTGGTTGTGAATGCACGTAAAACAATAGGTCCAGCACCTAATTCGTGAGGAACGAGCTAACTGCGAAGCATCACGCATACAACAGAGGCAAAAGGAGTTTCTCCAAATAGAAAACGACCGCGTATCCAGCGGCTACGAGATAAAGCACTGCCAAATAGCCGGTAGATCGAGCGTAATCCTTGGCCGGCCCATTCAGCCAGCCATTCAGTCATCAATTTAGCCCGGCAAGTTGCGTTCACGCTCGAAATCCCTCTAACGTATCAGCCTGGCCAAAAAGAAGACAGGTGACGGTCGTGCGAGTTATAACGGGGCATCGAGCCGGTTAAAAGCGAACTGACCTCGCGCAACCCTGAAGCGAGAACAAGCTATTAACGCGGCGTATGCCATTCATTCTTGCCTGGTTCCCCGATCGTTCGTCTCTGTCCCGCCGTTTACGCCGTCTCGTTTTCTCCTTTGCCCTGTTACGGTATACGTACACACACGGAAAACGACTGGCTGTGTCGTGGCTGATGGCCTAATAGTACATAGTTCGAAGCCATTCACGAGCCAATGAACGGCTGGCGGAGATGGTTGCAGGGGAATGGCACCTTTTGTGCAACTGCTTTCTGTTCGTGTTCCTGTCACCGTGATAGCAGAACGTGGTACAGTCGGTAGGAAAAATACGACAAGGTCGTGAACCGGACCCTTCGCTGCGCTATGACGACGTTTCGCGAGAGCGTCGATGGTGTTGATATTAGTAGAATTACGAACTGGGCAACGAAACCGCGTCAGGATTAAAGGCTTTCTGTGACAGACAGCTACTTCCTGACGCGATTCAGACGCGATACCTCTGCGTAGCAAGATTATAAGAAGAGTTTCAAAGCTGCGAAGTGGCTTCCCCACTGGTGGAACAACTGCTCGAGGCCTGAACGTGTCGCGTAATTTACTTCAAACTGTCGTAGTTTCAAGTCGAATTAGGACAGCAGCGTAATTTTTACAGCAGACTATGAAGCTTCTACTTGCACGTTTTACAAAGAATAATATGAAGAATATATAGAAATAAAATTTTGTTAATTGCACGATATTTCCCAAAGGCTATCTAAGAGACGATTAACAGTTTCATCTTGTGGCAGAAAAACTGACAAAACACGGTTTCCCTGGCTTCTGCGTGTCGACAGATTTACTCGGCAAATTCGAACGTCACGTACATTCAAATGTCAGGCTAATTTTACCGCTCATTGGCCGACATCGTGTTCGTTTCATCGACTATACACAGCGAACCAAAACGAAGAAAGAAAAGAGAACGAGCGGAGCTGATCGAGCACATGTACGTGACAAAGCGATGTTGGCGGAAAGGAGACTATAGGTTGGATAGATTAAAGGGAAAGAGAGGCTAGAAGGGGTGAGAACGCGATAAAGAGAGGGAGGTGAAGGACGAGCAGCCGCATGGCGTGGGAGAATCTGTGTAATTCGCCACGTGGTCGAGCACCCTGGGTCGTACCGATGTTACGGCTGCTTGATCGTCTATAATACCAGCGCAATCACTTTGCACGCCCTCCCGGTCGATATTTTTACCGCCAGCGGTTGATTTATGGTCGTCACGGTGTCTCGTGAGAGTTTGGCCAGTGAAACGATTCGCATAACGACTCGTCAACGAACAAATTTCGAATATTTCACTAATCGACAGCAAATACCTCTCTATTTAATTTTGAAACGCGTGAGACGTCGTTCTTTGTCCTCTTTTCTCTCCGAGTTTCCCGCTGCGTATACTTTTTAACTTGACTTTTCCGCATAGCTGACAGTCTTTGACAAAATGAATTTGTATCTCTCAGATGTTCCTCTGATGGTATCGGATGGTAGACTTGAACCTAGTGCTAGGATTGATGCCACCTCTATTCTCTAGCTCATTAAGCTAATAGCTACCTGCCTACGTCTACCTGCACGAAGGTGTACGGTTCTGTGTACCCAGTCACCTGTACGCGTGTGCCAATATTCTTTTCTTAACACCTGGACAACTGTGAGTTTGCCGCGCTCATAGAGCTTACAGGATCACGATCATTGCAGTCTTGGAGGCTTAAGATGTACCTTTCGTTCACCGAGATGTCACACGTCCGCCATGTTCAACGTCAACATAACCGAAGTCCCAAGTTCTACTTGTTCCACGAAACGCACGCAGACTCCAAGCTATTGGCCAAGTAACAACTCCCAATTGGACGAAGGGAATCTCCCTTCGTGCCACGAATTCCCTAAGAAAGGTATCCACCACGTGGTGTACTCGCATTCCTGCTGACCCACGTTCGAGCCTCACCTTCCATCCTGACGATCTTCGAACCAAACAGAAGCTGCCAGTCGAAAGACCAGCCTAGAAGATCGAAGTCGCTGAGCTTTGGCCAGCTGACGAGAGGACAGTGTCCTGAAAGGACAAGTGGCACGTGGCTCGGGCTGCGGAGATCGATCTTAGGATTAGACTGGTCGGTGGTGTGAGGCAAGGCACGACGACCGGATCGAAAGGTCCAAAGAAAGAAGGCAGAGCGAGAGAAAGCCGAGGAAGAGTAAGAAGGACAGCAGCGAGGTTGTAAGAGCACGAGACAGCGCGGAACAGGAAGAGCAGGACGAAGGAGGACGAAAGGGAAAAGAGGGTCGGACGACGGTGTACTCGGTGGACGTGCACCTGCCTCTCTGTTCTCTCTGTTCTTTGGGAGGGCGCGTGATATAAAGTGGCTGAGAGGAAACGTCGCGGCGCCAGAGGCAGCTCGACGACTAAAGGGAAACGAGCGGGATGGGGTGGACGGGCGGATGAGTGTGCGGGGGGCGAGGGGATGGAAAGGGAGGGATCGGGAAACTATTGACCACGTTGGGAAGCCGTTTAACCCCCACGGGAGGACGTGCACCGCGCTTACACACATACACAGAGAGAGGAGCGAGCGAGAGAGTTGCACAGGCAGACACACAATGGTCTCACGCACACGCAGCCCGCCAGCCCGTGTATACGTACACGTGTGAAACGAACGACGAGAGGCGGAGGCAGGAAGGGAAAGCATAAACGGTTCCACACAAGGAAGTTCATTCATGACTACGGAACTTTGGTAGGTGTGAGGTCTGCACGGACACGACCTAACGCCCAGTCACATCGTATTCGAGAGTACGCGCGTAGTACGCCGCCCTTTCTCTCTCTCTCTCTCTCTCTCTCTGTGTCTCTCTTTTTCTCTCTTTGTACGTTCTCTCGCTCTTTCGCTACTCCGACGATGTGTAGCGTCGTCGTAAGCAGCCCAAGGATAAAGAACCATTACGAAGGAAGATGGAAGCAGGTAGCTGAGAGAGAAGGGACGGGTGACATTGTTGTAAAGCGATAAGATAGAGAGCAGGCACGTCCAGAGCACCTGCATGCGAGCAAATCGCTGATCGGTATCGGAGGTCGAAAGTGAAATTCGCGTGTGTAATTATCGCGCGCCAGGTTACACGCGACCTGTCGACGGTTGAGAGTAGACGAGGATCGGGTTCGCTGGTTTCTTCCAGCTTGCGATAAGATACACGAGATACCTGTTCCGCTCGTGTAGGCCACCGTAGGCTTCTTTCCTTCTAAGCAATTTGCCTCGTCATCTCTTACAGAATTCGGTTACGAACGATTCTTAAACCAGTCCAGCTTTGACAGCAAATTATTCAAATTGTTGGTGGCGCGATGAGCACAGCAAAGTCCCGGCTATCCGCTTGATCGAAATTTTTCATTGTCCGAGCTGCTTCGACATTTTTAAACCAACACTACGACAGTAATTAATTAATTACGATATTACACGATCAAAAGTTTCCTATCGTTCTATTGCACATTTTATACAAAACTCCGTTACATCACCTCGGATAACCCAGCTTCTACTGCAACGAAAATTAAGTAAATCGCTTACACCAACAGCTCTCCAGTGCTATAGTTTTCCTAGCAGAATTTCCCATTGTTCTCTACATCAAACTACAGAAAGTTGTCTGGTACAATAGAGCCGACTATACCTTGCAGAATTCAAGATCGAATTCTCAGGTGTTCAAAGTTACAGTGATTCGAGTAAACCAACCCTGTTCGTTTAATGTAAACCCTGAATCGTGCGGTGTATCGTTGCTTTTAAATCATGAGCCAAGATTATGTTCTTAAAAGATTATCGTCGACTTGCTAATAGAGGAGAAAAATAAATAAGAAGTGCAGGTGTATTTATGGGAAAAAGAACGTCACTCATGAAGGCACTTTCATTTTAAATTGAACCGATAAATCACTTCTACGAGCGTTCTTCCCACTTCATAGACACTTTCGTTTATTGAAAGAACTCGAAGGAATATTTTTTCCTGTCCTTCGTAGAGTGACTCTGTCAGGTACCGTGATACGATCGTTGTAATTGTCCTATCTAATTACACAGCGTCGTTCAGAATGATTTGCGACTAGTAGATTCTATAGAGAATCATCATACCACCTTACTGTTGATGTCATTGGATGTACGTGAATACAAAGGAACATGTGCATAAATTGCAAGGTAGAAAATATACTTTAAATACTGAAGTGTAAATACAAATGGGAATATAATTGAGCTGACCCTGAAGCCAACGTTGCCTGTGTTTATGGTCTGCCTTTGACCCAGTCTTTTGTTTATGCTGTCGATGGCTTCGGTGCTTGAGAAAACTCAAAGGACAGATGTAGAGTTTTCTTAGAAGTGGATACCACGTCTTTTTCTTTTTTTTTTTTTTTTTTTTTTTTATTATTTGCGTTTATTTTACAATCAATTCTCGTTAGAGAATTTTAAGTAAATTTATCTGGCGTGGTACTATGACATGGTTAATAAGTGTTTATAGTATGTTTGAATCTAGTGCTTAATAAGATACCACGTAGAGCAAAAATGATAAAAGCTTGTCTCAGTAAACGAAGCATTGTAAGAGATAGTATTTTCTCTACCTTCGCCTATCTTAATCAGTTAATTAAGTAATTCGATGTTTAAGAAGGTGAAGTCGCTATCGGCGAGTGTAAGTGTTTGTACAGGTGCTTTTTTGGCAAAAATCGTCGCAAAGGGTTGAGATAAGTTGCGATAAGATAGAGAGCATCCGCTTCTTCGCTGTAAGTGTGAAGCGAAGTCGAGCTGAGCGAATTATCGATTAATAAACGTTGAATATCAAATAATACGAAGCATAATTTTTATTAAAAATAATTTGACCTATGCAACTTTGAGAATTTTTTTTGAGGTAAAATTTGTGACCAGAAACGTAAGTAGAACAGGAATGATCGACGCTGCGTATTTTGACACGCTGTTGTAACTCTAAACTTCGTTCTGGCATTGTCTCCTTGCTTTGCTCCGAACAAAGACAGCAACAAATTTTTAAGAAGATTCGACGTGGTCCCGAGAGACTTGTATAGCGTGTAATTTTTATTTATTATCGCTAAAACCTCTGTATCGCGCGTTTCATTTACGTCCTTCGATCTCGTCCTTCGTTTTCTCTCAAAGAAACAAACGAATCGACTCCGCTTTTTGGAAACTTGTCAATATCGCTGGGTGCTCGAAGTGACGTGGAATTTCAAGCTTACGAGGAAACGAAAATTACGGCGAGAAACCAACGTAAATAAAGATAAACTACAAGGTGCGCGTGACAATTACAAAGTTCCTCGTGAACGTCGTGAACGGAGCAGTTTATCGAAAAAACGAAGTTGTTTGTTAAAAAGTACAAGGCACAAAGGAAGGCGGCTGGTGATGGAAACGGAGCGAGCAGAATTTCTGGCCCGAGACTCTAAGCTTAATGTTCGAAAATCGTTTCCATACATTAGAATAAATAACGACGACACAATGGAAATTATAATTGCCGGTGAATCGAGGGGCTCTGTTGGATTCCACGTTAATGTAATTTACATGATATTGCAGTTCGTTGAGGTAAACCATCGGGCGTAGATGAATTAATCGATTTATTTTAATTTACGCGCTTTGTTCATTGAAATGTTACGCGAAATACTGTGCACGACGCTGTTTTACCATGCCGCTCAATGAATATCGTGAAAGTCGAGTCGAGCAGAAGCCGTAAAACGTTATGAACGAAGGAATTAGATCGGTAAACGATGTAAATGTAAAAAATCTTCGAGAGATTCTTCGCTAGAGGAAGGAACGTGTAAAAATTGCGTTGCGAATGCTGTGAGAGGAAATGACAAGCATCAGCTTTTAGACTGCTGTCGAAAGACGGAAGCACGATGTATGAATAAATAAATAAATAAATTTAAATATTCTTCTACTCGCCATGAGATAATGCATCGATGGAAATTCAAAAATGAGACACGCACTCTGAAACGAGTACCGTGTACGAGTACTTAGAAAAGTTCTAAGGAGATAAGGAAGCGCTTAGTCGGATACGATCGCTGCTTCTACTTGAATTTCTATCAGTATATTGCCTTTTTCCTTGGTTTTACTTTCTTCTTCAGAGAAGCTAATAACGTTGCTGGAAACTCAAGTTGGGATAACGATGCTGTCCGATCAAGCAATTCCTTATCTCCTTAAAACTTCCGTAAATATGCTGCTCCTTCAGACGCTTATTTACCTACGCGTGTATTTCATCCTTTTATCGTCTGAAATTCCAACGCAGTTTAAGGATTGTTCTATCGAGGGAAACTTATCGATACAATATAGAAAATTTGATTAGAATAATATGCACTTGGCAGAGAAAAATTACTGCGCAAGTTGGAAACGTTAGAAGGGAGAATTGCGGGAGAATGGCGCGCAATTTGCAGGAACTTGTGCAAGCGTTTATGTGCATGGAGGAAACGATAAATGCATTATTCGCGTCACAAGGATCGACATAATCGTCTGATCTGATCAAGCAATTCCTTATCTCCTTACAACTTCCGTAAATATGCTGCTCCTTCAGACGCTTATTTACCTACGCGTGTATTTCATCCTTTTATCGTCTGAAATTCCGACGCAGTTTAAGGATTGTTCTATCGAGGGAAACTTATCAATACAATATAGAAAATTTGATTAGAATAATATGCACTTGGCAGAGAAAAATTACTGCGCAAGTTGGAAACGTTAGAAGGGAGAATTGCGGGAGAATGGCGCGCAATTTGCAGGAACTTGTGCAAGCGTTTATGTGCATGGAGGAAACGATAAACTCATTATTCGCGTCACAAGAATCGACATAATCGTCGTCCTAACTCGAATAACGAAAATCTTCTCGCTACACGCGCGATGACTCGACCGAGTCTCAACTCAGTGGCTTGGACATTACCAAAGGTAGAATGAGCGAGCGAGAAAATTAGCAGGCGAGTTTATATTTTTCCACGACGAAAAGCACAACTTTAACGGAAGATTTATTTCCTTCGAAAGTTCGAAGAAGCAGAAAATCGCTGCTGCCTCGTTCGGTTTTGCTTCAGATCATAACACGAAGTGGTGTAAACGATTTCCTGAATTTTCGTTGCAACATTGCTACGAAGGTAAAAGTACGTTCTCGATAAGTTCGTAATTATTCACGGCACTCTATATAATAGCGCGTAACATGGACAAAGTACACGATTAACAAGCCAAACGTTGAACCAAACGACCCATAAAGATACACGAGATAGCATAAAATGGCCGTTAAATCGCGACACGGCGAGCAAATTGTTTGAAGCGTAGCAGCTTTTTCAGATGATCGCCAAGTCGATGAAGGTATCCCTCTCTGTATCCCTGTTGCTTGCACGCATCGCTGTCGTCGCGCTCTCCATCGTGCGACAGCCGCCTACCTAACGCCCTGTTACGATTCGCCGATTAACGATAATTGTGCCGTTACGGTGTTTCAGTGGCTCAAAGCGCGTGCAACGGCGTCCTGCCTCTCGTCCCTCTCTCTTTCACTCTTGCTCTATCGTTCACCAGGAGCACGCGGTCCAGGCGTTGATTACTGGGCGGCACAGCGACGTCGGCTAATAGCCCCACTAACTACCCGGAGCTCTGATTGTTAGGTTACGATCACGGTCTTTGAAACTCGCCCCACGCATAATAACTACCAGCTAGCAACGGGGATGAACCGTCGTTGGACCTACGGCTGCTCGAATCACACGCCGCGGACACGAGGCGCAGCACACTTTGGTGAAAGAATCTCGTGGAAAAGGAGAAACGTTGGCGCAATGATCTTCCAGGCTGTTGCAGAGGTTGCCCTCGTTTTATAAGAAAATAATAGCAAACTCAAGGAGCGAACCAGCAAATAAGACACGTGGACGAAACACGTAGAACAGCGCACGTTTGTGTCTGGAAGGAGTAGATAGAAAAACGAATCGACGGTATTATTATTTGACGAGGGAAGGGCGTAAAGAGCGGTCGATGGGGCGACCAGTGGAACGAAGTCGACAGGTTTGTTTTGTTGCAGCGTGCTTGAGAGCAGTTCGAGAGCCTTCACTGGCCATCGAGAGTTTGTAGCCAGGCGAACAACCGTTTAAACTCCGCTTGGATATCACTGACCTGCCCCCATATCGTAGCGACGTCACCTCGACAAACTGTTGGCCCACATGTACCGCCAGTTACGGGCTTCGTTCTCGCCCTTTCATCTCCTCGGCTTATCGACGTTTTACGCTGGCATTCCCTCCATTTATTTCGCAGCCTCGCGCCGTTACCAGCGTCGCTTCGTCGCCAAACGGATTGCCCTTCTTTGCCACCTAACGACCCAAGCTCTCGCCTTGTCTTTTTATCGCAGCAACGTGAAACGACCTTCCTCTCCTGTGTCCTGTCGTCCTGCGAGCGCGCGCCAATCGATAGGCCTTCCACTGTCAGAACGCTCGCAGCAACAATAAAAGTCGCGGGAACGTGGTCTGTACGAACTGCGATGTTCAAATTCTATTTGTCACGACGAAGAAACAGGTGTACGGGTTTCGCGCCAAAGTTGGTTACCTGATCGTCAACTTGTACTTGTATTTTCATGTTCCAAAAAAGTGATTCCATTTCGATGGATTTCGAGCTATCGAATGGTATCGATGCAGCGTAATCAGTCAAAGGCAAGGACAGTTGGACTGATCTACGAACTCAATCAGCGATTCGCGGAAAGCTCGGGTCAATTGGAAAAACCTCGAGAGTTATACGTTGTAAAAAGCACATATGTTGCAAAGTGTCTTATATGTCGGAGATGAAAGGACATCGGGGCCTTTCTTTCGCAATGTTTGGGAAGGTCCCCGACACTTTAGTCCAGACTTTTTATTGTAGCCGTACTTAAACAACAAAACTGAGAAATAGCTGTTTATGAGTTAAGTCAATTATGTTTGCCCCAGATTTATGACAATGGGCTTGGGCTCGGAGTGACATAACGGGTCGCTGAACGTAGCCACGTCACGGGAGGGACGTGTACCTAACAGAGGTATGAAATAATTAAATAACTCTCCTTGAAAACAGAGATTGACCCGAGGGATGCAGAGAGGTACGGAGAGGAGTATGTAAGGGCAGTTCCACCTGGACTGAGGCTGAATCCGATAAGTTCGACTAGCCCAGTGAACACGTACGTCGAGTTCCTAATCGCAATCGTCATCCCGTTGACCGTGTATTCGTTATCGAACCTAAATTCACCGTCATCGACATCTCGATTATTCACTCACCGATGTCACTCGTTAACCTTTGCAATACATTCGCTTCAATAAATATCATCTGGTGTACAACAACGATGGCCAACTCGCAGAAAGACTCATTACGCGCCCCTCATTCCAATGCCAACCCGACATACTACGACCCGTGCTTATTATAACATTTGAAGTTTGAATAAAAATCCGCGTCCGGACCCTTTTTGTTCAGCTGCGCTTCTTTTCCTGTTTGTCTATTTGTTGATTCAATTTGTTTATTCTTCGCGACGGAAACATCCTGCATATATTTACCATAATTGCAACGCGACATTCGATACTGTCCATTATTTAATATTGAACATTATTTATGGTTTAATGTAACAACACGCGATACTAAGAAATGGGCAGAATCGACGTGTTTGTGTACACAATTACAGAAATTGCGCAACAGTTGCACGGAAGGAAAATTCTTGCGCGAGTTTTCGCTAGTCTACTCGAATTACCGGAAATATAGCGAAGCTGACTGCGTATTACAGCAACCCTTTTCCATTATTACTATTCGGTCGAACGTTTCGTCGGTGCTTCCTGTCCCGCGATTCGGCCAATGGAATTTTAATGTCAATATTTGCGAGCATGCAGGATGCTGCGTAGCTCGTAGGGAGTTATGTTGCAGCGATGCGTGGGTAAATAATTACGAGAGGCAACTAAAATATTTGCAACGCTTAAACGGTCTATTGTTGCCGGTTTGCTGACCATACTTGGCCTACCACTGTCGATGCTCGTCTATTTGAAAATTTCCTGCGAAAAGTGTTTTGCTCTAACGATACGCTCGTTTATTCTTCGACATTGTAATCCCAAGTGCTACGAAGACACAGCGTACTGCCATTCTAACGATAGCTCGTTAGTATCGTTGTACAGTGCATCGAATATTTCGCTTGCTTTTTGTGATAAACGCGTGAACAATTAAACGTTGTACAGATTTCCCAGGCATTGTACGAAACGTCTGTATTTTACGCACTGCCGGTGCAGATATTCGAGAGACAGCGGTTGGCGAAGGAACAGGGACAATCGACGTTCAGCAACAATGGAAGGAGAGCCGGCCAGACAGAGGTAAATGCCCCGGAAGCTCGTACGTCGCAGAATCCGACGGCAGTTTCCGCGAATCCTTTATTTCTCGGAAGTTTATGATTCAAGTTACGGCGATCCAACAGGGGAAGAAGAATGACTGGCGAAGTTATATGGCGGTCGAAACTACGCTGTCGGGAAAGGGGACAAGTTCAAGTGGCAAGGTCAAGTCCCACGCCACCCACCAGCAAGATTTATTATAGTTTCCATACCGTGTCACACGTTGACCCAGTTTGGAAAAAAAAAAGGGGAGAAAAATGTACTCCGTGGCGACTGTGTCGAACGACATGGCTCGTGATCCGACGATTTATTTCCGGTCGCGTGCGTTCCGAACGCGATGGATTGATTGCCTTCAGGATTTCGTTAACGAGTTTCACCAACTCACCAACTCGCGCCTTCTGCTTGTGTGCGGACACGGGAAAAATGGAAAATCGAACTCGTCGCTGGTGGGCTCGCCAATGAATTTTTTCAAACGCTTCCTTCGATGCAACTTTTTCATTTAACTGGCCGATTTGATAACGATGGAAATATTCTTCGCGGAACGACGTACTTAAAATCATAGTTGTTGATATCTCGACTCTTATTCGATCGTATATTTAATATGTAAATTTCTATGGAATGAAATCCATGGAATGTCCGTCGAATTAATTTCGGAAAATGTTATTAAACTATAAAACGACGTTAGATATTCGTACGTTAAAATATTCAGCTCGAAACATCTTCATCTCTTGACACGCGAACACAACGAGGCTACGTACATTGTTCATTTATAAACAAATTATATTTCACGTTGGAATACAAGGATATTTCACGCATAGGCATAATACCCTTACGCAGACACCCACACAGGCATTTGAACAGGACACTTACACAGGTCATACTCATTACTGTATAGAGAGTGGGGCTCAAAGTATTTAAGGGATCATGGGTCACTACCTAAGTCTACTCTGAGAGTAACTGGCCAACAATTAACAATTCTTGTACACGTTGTTAATTATATCACTCGCTTGTATACATCAGGTTCAGTAGTTCTGTTTAATAAACATCACTGAATATTATTTCAGCATAAACGTTGTGTCTTCCACAGATTATTAATCTTAACTTCAAGACTCAATTCTAACATTTCGCATCAATATCGAGGGATTAAGGAAGCCTAAGAGACGTAGTTACATGAAGAAAATTGAATCTCCTGCACGAGATATAAACATTCGCCTCATCCACTTCCTTCGGAGAAGCAGGAAGGTTTCAACCCAACCACCTGTTCTACGAACAGAAATATACAAATCAACGAAGCAATTGCGTCAAATCTTCTAAGGAAACCGTTCTACTGTCCTCCTTGTATGAAGTACAAAAGCTTATAAGCGCACATAGTGGGAGCCTGTCCGCTACCTACCCGAACCCTCTTACACTTCTCGCCATCCTCGGCAAACAATTCGCGCGCGATTTCCACATCTCGTCACCTGCTGCACTCGCCCGCATCCTGAATCTTCTCAGCGAACACCGGAGGCCGTAACCTTGGGCCAGTAGACGGTGCATAGGCTTTGTTAGCGCGTAGGAAGCTGGCGGCAGCGAAGCCAACGTGTGATGGCGTCCTGAAGGACCTGTTGCTCTGACCGGTGGTCGGATCGGAGGGTGTTGGTGTTTGCCTGGCAGTTAGAAACAAATGGCCTCTGGTACGCAACAGAGACGGCCATAAAGCGGCGGCGGTTAGAGGCGGAGGAGTCGGTGTTTGTGGAGCAAGAGGGAGATGAGGAGACGGAGAAGCTGCAGGAGGTGGGGAAACGGTGTGGCAGGCTCGCAGGTCAGGGGTCGTGGGCGCGAGTATATCTACCCTTTGTTAATTCGGGCTTAATGGTGGCGGAGGGGCCTGGAAGAAGGAGAAGCGCGGCGTGTTGCCTCTGCGAGGCAGACAATGGGGTCACTAGGATGTTTCGTGCCAAGTTTTCATCGCCGGACAAGTTTAGACCGCGACGTACCGCCGACCACGGCCTTGCTCGTGCTCCTTATTCCAGCTGGACGTGCACGAAGCGAAGGATAAAGAGAGAAAGAGAGAGATGAAGAGGAAGATGGAGCGAAGGGAACGATAGCCGGAGCGAGATCGAACCGATAGGATCGTACGGCTTCGAACACACGGCGTGTTTTCGCGGCCAAGACAGACCTGGCGTGCTTTGGCGAAGCCGACTCGTACATTATGGATGCGGCAGCGAGCCGTGTTTTACGTAATCGGCGCGTGCCACCTGTGCTCCGGTAATGCGCGGAATGCGCGCGTAATCGCGGCGTATCGTGGAGAAAGTAAGGAGCTTTGTTTGGCAACGCTGTTTGCCAACATATTTTCTGGCCCGTTTAAAAAACTCCGCCGACCGATAAACGCCGATCAGACCGACGTTCCTATTATGACTGCGCGTATCGCGCGCTCTTGACCTACGACCACGTCCATTATGTTCCTCCGCAATTTCGGATCTGCCGATCGACCGTGTTCCTTTTATCGCGTGATTCGTAGTACGGGAACAGCAGTAGATCGAACGTGGAAACGATCGTTCTCTATAGAAGGAGGCAAAGATTTTGACCATTCGAAGCTGCTCGACTATAAATCGTTGGAATGGACTTGCAGCTTTGTGGTGGCGCGGATAGGGCGTCTATTTATGGGAATCTTTATTGTCCTTTCTTTTTCCATTTAGGGCTTGTAATAGTCCCAATTCCAGAGGATATAATTCAACTTGCGCAGGAATATAAGAAGGGAGTAAACAACAATTAGGAAGAAGATATATTACGAATCTCTTTAAACGTATCACACATCTCCTCAGCGACCGAAACGTACAGTTAAATGATTTCCCCATATTAGTGGAAGAATGTGATGCCATTATAAAATATACAAGCAAATTAACTGTATGTTTGTTTGTTATCCTCTGCGAAGTTTTACTACAGCGGAGGAGTAGGAGTAACTGTGGCAGTAATAACAACAGCAGTTGGCCTTGCGTATAAAAATTGCTTTTATAGCCAACTACAAAGCGTACAGTTATCGAAAAATATTTATAACGTCGTCAGCTGTCCCTTCGTCCCTTTCTGCCCGAGTTAACTCATTTTAGAAGCAACCGAAACTAATGAAAAACGAAATAGAATATCGGACAGAAGAACAGTTCGGTCTAAGGCCTCTTCTTCGCTTGCGACTAATCGCGCGCGACCGCAAAATCCATTGTCGAACGCGACACATTTTCCATTTATCAGACGCGTGCAACTACCAAGTACATGGAATAATAATCGCCCACGACTGGACGTCATTTTGCTGGCAGAGGCGCGAGAACTTCTGACTAACGGCGCTCCAGTATGTAGCACTGTTAACTTACAACGATGCTAGATACCATGATACAGTAATACCATATAACAATATGTAACATTATAATTTATAATTCGATATGACACAATTAATATAACAATGAGAAACTTTCCATGATGCTACACGTACGTTTGCCAATACTCGACAGAAAGGCAAAATAGAATTATTCGCGTTGTTCCTCAGTTTCGCCTGCAATCTTTCTCTTCGCTGCTGACTACTTTTTCCACGCAAATAGTTCATCGACCTTTTACAGGCAACGCTATGGCGGATCGATCGGTGTGTTAAAAACAGTACGGTTCCGTTAAAGAGAAGCAAGAAGCTGGGAAAGAGCAGGGGACAACCCTGAAGCCGCAGCAGCAGGTTAACACCCCGAAGAAAACTGAATCGTCAAGCTTGCCTCGGATCCGGCTGACGGGACCAGGAATACCGCAACGACAGAGACTCGTTTTGAGCGGAGAGCGAGGCGAAGCTGTCGAAACTCACGTCACGGACGTATTGACTAGGAAATCCGACGTAGGAGGAGTCGGAGGCGAGCGATGAGAGGGTGAGCCAGTAAACCGGGACTCGACCTCGCTCTGCATCTATGCCGCACACATCCAACCGAATGCTGCACGGCTGTGTGCATATCGGTGTGCAATACATCGAGCAGCTGCAAACTCGCAGTGCGAGCGAGCGAGAGAGAAAGAGAGAGAGAGAAGAAGGATGACGGCGGAGGATGAGGATGAGGTTGGAGGAGGTTGAGGGTGGAGAAGGCCCTCCAACCTCGTTTTCGCTTTCGTTCGGCCGCTAGCTCACGTGGCACATATTCACATATTCATCTCTACGCCCCTGCCTTCATCCCCTTGGCGGATACACAGGGAAACGTAGCACGTGAGCCGGTGTTCGTACGCGTACGTGTGTGTACGTGTGAAACGCACACGGCCGAGGAACGTGACGGTATTTCACGTGGATGCGAGAGAGGCTCAGCTGTGCCGTGACGTATAATCCCCGACGTGGCCCTAGCGAAACTTATTCGGCCACGTGCTTTCGAAACTTGGAGCCGACGCGCGGCGTGTGCGTACGCGCGGACCACCGGCTTCCCACGCGATCCCGCTCGCTACCCGTCACGAAATCGGGATGCACCGTTGACCTTGCGGCTATTGCCGCACCGCACGATCTACGATTTACGAGGCCGCACCGAAATAGTTGGCGGAATTACCGTTTTCAATGGCTCGAGGTATCGCATGGGCTTTGAGAGCGAACATCGAACGGGTGCAGCGCCTGTGGACTTTTACGCGTCCAAGGACAGCGCTGGGAATTTTTGACGAAAATCGGGTAATCTGATAATCAGGCAAGAAACGACAGGTACGTGCCAACAGCAGGTAATCCTGGCTTTTCTCAACTTTCGAGAAATATTCCAACGGAATGGAAAAACGAGATTCCATCGAACACGACGCGGAGAAGCTACGCGATCTTGCGAGGGTCCAGACACGCAGCCAATCCGACTCGGTTTCAACGTGCACCCAGTTTAGGACTGTGGTGCAGGACGCAAAATAGCCGTTTCGCGAAAATCCCCGAAGCGTGTCATTCGAGCTTTAGGGAACCTGTTGCTCACCTCTGCCTGCATCGTCTCTCACCTACTTTCCTTTTACACCACCCAGCCCTGTCTTCGGTTCTGTACACCAGCGATCGTGTGTACGTGTGTACAAGCAGCGACAACAACCACTTTGCGAATACTCCGAGATCCGACCCAGAAGTGAAAGCAAGGAAGGAGAGAAGACGGAACGTACGCCACTGTCTTATGGTAAAGTTCGCGGGTTGCACCGAGGGACCAACGGGGATTAAGTGGCGGGGCGCCACTTGTCAGGTTGGCCGTTTCTACACCTGTTCTCTGTCCATTGTCTCGATTTATTCCGTTACATCGGGTGCGTGGAAAAGTTTCAGTCTTTTCTTTTCTTCGGCGATTTTCTTCTACCTGTACACAGAGTAGACGCAATGGTCCTAATGCCGTGGCCCATTTCGCGCGACTTCTCGTCAGACAGAAATGCCATTGCCACGTTCTCTGCTGTCCGACTAAACTGTGGAATACTTTAATCCTTCGGAATGCATCCACGTCGTTCGTTCAGACATGGGAAGAGACGAAGTTTGGCGGAATTAAGATGAACGTGAACATGGAAAAATGGTAAAATGCTTCGCACTAATCGCGGATCGCTAAAGAAGGATCGCTAAACGCTCATAGAAGGACAGATAATAGCAGCGGAAAGTAAAAGCGAATAATTCGAGGCTCGCAATAAATCGGCACACGCGCTCTTTATATTGAGAAATATGGAAAATATCGCGGATTCAACCTGCCAAATAAACCTTCGTTCGCAGACCTGAGAAGAGACGAAGTTTGGCAAAAATTAAGATGGATATCAACGTTGAAAAGTGGGAAGATATTTTGTATTAATTGCGGGCCTAATTAAAGTCATAGAAACGCGGATATTATCTGTTGCTAACTGCTACGTAGGAAAAGGCAGGAATCGTGAAGAAGATCGGTACAGGACGCTCTTGGTATTCAAAAATATCCAAAATATTGCGAGTCTTGGTCTTTCTAAGTTGCCCATTCAGTGCTACTTAGAAGAAAACGTACAAACTACCCAAGATGGGGGTAACTTTTGTCTGGTTTGCGAGAAATACGGAGACGAAGATGGTTTTAATGCGGATAGAGCGAAATAAAGATTTCATCGGGGCGCACTCGGCTGGCGGAAAAAGAAGGAGAGCGGATAATTCAGGGAAATCAGGCTGTGGCAAAATGTTAACCGGGCCAAACACAAACGGTGCTCGTCCCAGTAGTACTTCTTTTCAGCCGCAAATGCCGAGTACCATGTAGACGTTGACAATAGAAGCGGGCGCACAAAGGCCAGCAGTTCAACCAGAAAACTTCTTTCATCCTCCTCGAAATCAGCGAGCGTTGAATCGCAAATCGTCGCATTAAGACGAGCCGCGACTTTTCTACGAGAGCAATCTCAGCGTACCACGCGCCGTGTGAAGAGTTCAATTTGTGCCAGGGGCAAAGATCCGATTCACCTCGAACTAGCGTGTACATTTTCAAAGAGCGAACGCAGGAGGAATTAAAGAGACCAACTATTGATTCCTCTGCAGCTTGGAAATTGCTTATCAGAAAATGGATTTCAATTACGAAAGAATATCAGCAAACGACCAAGTTACAGGAAAATCGATGCTTACTCGAATTCAGCCCACTCGAGTTTGAATAACTTAACTTCAAAAGAATGTTTAATAGAAGATACGAAGAAGAAGAAAAAAGAAGAAAGAAGGAGAAACGTAGGAACGCGCGTGTGTATATCGTACGTATAGGCGAAATATTTTATTGGAAGTGAAAAAAGATGGAAAACAATATCGGGAAGTGGAAATAACATTGCGTTACACAGCGACCTTGTTCTTTTCAACTTGGAACTTAAAAGCCAAATAAAATAAGAAACTCGCGTTAGAAAGGTATATCGGTTACAGGTCGGATGATCGTGCTATTTGGCATAAAATCTCTCCTTCTTTTTCCGTAACAATGATACTACCCGAATATTCCATCGGAATATTTCCGTCTCTATGGAGACAGTGCGGCCTGAAAGTTCTTCCCCGAAGAAGTAGACTTGGCGTCAGAAGGCAGAAGCAGAATCGGCAGACGTTCGTTTATCGCGAAAATCAAAATATCTCAGCAGTCCGAAGTGGGAAATTCAGTTTGCTATCGCAAAGTGCAACTTTAAATTTCCCATACAGAAGGCGGAGCCTGAAAATCCTCGGAATTCCTGCCCTGAATCGGTAGAAGTAGACCGCCAGTATCTACGAAACTTCGACGCAAAAGCGAGAGGAGATTGTTCGTGCCAAGAAATTGATAATATCGAGACAATGCGAACAAAGTTCTAACGTTGGACGTTAGAGAATATCGTCCGGCCCATCCTGGAGCTGACGTTTCCACCGAAAAAGCGGGGTCGGGCGATGGCCGGAAGAGGGGTCACCGTAGCGATGACAAGGCAACGAGCGACCTTGGGAGCCTTCCCACGGACGCGGCTAAGCCGTACTGCGAGCGTGCAGGAGGGGGGGGGGCCGAACGCAAACAACGAAGCAACACGGCAGCGTGAGCACAGTCGTCACCGGCAGTAACCTACATTTACCATGGAAGAGAGGAGAGCAAGCGAGCCGCTTCTACGTGTACGTGCACGAGCAACAGCCCGAAGGCGGTCGAGGGACCATTTGCAGCGGCATCCACTTGCACGGTTATGAATGGAGAAACTTCTGGTCTCGTGGGCTCGCGTAAACGTTAACACGCCGTCCGTACACGCGAGGGTCGGCCCGCTACGAAGAAAGGGCTCCGGTTTATATTCTCTGCGAGGCTCGTGCAACTGCAAGATCCGCCAGGCCAAAGGAACGGAAACTGAAGAAGGATACAACGAACACAGGGAACATGAATGCGAGCGGCGAGGACCGCAAGATCAGCGGCTAGCCGCAGCGCGTTGCTGTTGTACGCGAAGCATAGCTTAGCCTCTCGCTCGCTCTCGCGTCCTCTCTTTTCTCTTCCTCCTTCGTCTTACCCTCTGCCCATTCCGCAAGCGTTTATCCGACGCGTACATAAATATCCGGTCGACCACTCTGTGTACACGAAGAAGAGCGAACGAACGGCGATCCCGGCCGTCTTCCCTCGTGGCAGGCCCTCGTGTACGTGCATAAGTACGTGGCCCAAGTAGGAGATGAAGCAACCGTGCACCGTGTTCCTCCATAAATATACTTTGCTTACATTCGTAGGTTCTTGCGGATGAGAGAGCTGGCGAGAGTGGCCGGTAGCTGCGAGAGTACACGCCGCCAAGCAGCGGCGAAGAGGGGAAAGAGGCAGACAGATGAGGAACGTGTACATGAAAACCACCAACACGCAGAACAATGGAGTAAGCAACAGGTACGTGTATGTACATACACACGTATATAGACAGGCTGGCGCATTTTCCACGTGGGCCGTGCGACTGTGCGCTCGTACATATTCGTACATAAGCTGGGCTCACCCTACGCTAGGTATCACAGCTCGATGCGCCTTCTCTTTTTCTCCTTCTCCGCGTCTTGTGCCTGCTCTTCCGCTTCCTCCCACCCTTCCACCCTTCTCACACAATCTTTTCACCCTTTTTATCGCCCGACCCTGTTCCCTACCGCGCGCTATCTCGTTCTATCCGTCTTTCCACGTCGGTCTATCTTCCTATCTGCGCCTCAAGGCCGTTCCTCTTCGCTCCACGTGGATGAATCGCAAATCGCGGACGGTCGCCACTGGACGCGTGTCAAATCGAGCGGAAGCGACCAGACCAACGCCAAAGGTTCTTCCGCGTTCCTGCCACGGCTCGCGAGACCCGCTAGGTTCCAGGCAACCGGACACGACCCCGTTGTTGGGCAGAAAGAGAACGGCTCGTGGTCACGCGAGAGCAAAGGACGACCATGGCGATACGTTGACCGCTCGACAGCTGAGCTTCCGTGACGCGTACGTAAGCCGTACACTTGCGAGGCTGTGAACCGTGGACAGACAGTAGAAGAGATACCGTAGCTAGGCACGATCACCACGAACCTACTGTTGTTCCAAACGTGGGCGAATCTCGCGGCCACCTTGCAACTAACTGTAGCTTCTGCAGCTACGTCGTCCGAAAATAGAATTCGAGAACGCAAGTCGATGGCAAGGTATCGCAAACGAAACGTTGCGTCAACGCCTTAATGGGTTGGTCCTTGGCTCTTGCGACCTCGTTGGACACTTTGAGAAGCGCGTGCCTCGAAGCAAGCGATGACGAGTATACTCGTCGAACACAGAGTGCGCGTGGCTGTTGTAATTGTCTGTCCTTTTTACGCAAAATATTGCCATTTGCTCGTGACGAGTGTACTCGTCAGAGGCAGCTAACTGGCTGTTATCGACTGGTTTTCCCACTGTGTATGGGACTCCATAACTTGGCAAGTCATTTATCAGAATTGAGTCCAAGATACTTTTTTCATTAACCTTAATTAACGTTAACGAAAGCTTCCTAAAGCTTGAAGGACAACTGTGTGCGAAAGAGTGTTCTCTTTTCGCAGACACTGCTCGCTCCACGAACTACGTATGAGCCACCCTATAGAAGATCGAATTGGCAGAGAACTAGAGAGATGGATGGAGGAGGAGGTTCGCATGGACGTATCGTAGTACGGCATAAAGATGATAGAACCGAATACCGAGCGCATACCAGCAGTTTGACGTCTGTCTGCCAGCATAACCATCACGGAATTCCGCCTGGTGTTCTTGACCTATTAGCTGCAGGGTTGCAACCTGACCGTTTCACTTTCTCTGCTTGCGCAGCACTGAATGGAAAATTCGAGACCGAACTGTGAATGAGAAGAATACGGTTCCTACAGGTGGACTGACGCATTATTTATTTATTTATTTATTTATCTACCTATTAAAGCAGACGTATAAGTATGCGTAATATGAAACGCACATAGGAACTACGTACTAGCAGACAGAAGATCGGAAACTAATATAAATCAAACAAGGAACAGCAGTTCTTAATCGATGATCGAATTGAGAAGAAATATCAATCGAAGAATAGACACTATCGAAGTTTACTATTACGCCATTGACATCCGTATGGTATAGAGCGTTTCATGGGGTGCGCATAAAGGAAATCATAATATCGCAAACGTCTCGCAGGGGCGTTCGATCCGAGGCACTCGACGATTCAATGGCAGTCAACAAGTCCATCGAATACTCTGCAGGTAAACAAACTGTCACGAATCTTCCCTGCGTTCTTCCCACGCGAACATTAACTTGGAAACGATCGAACGAGAGGAACAATTCCGCGAACAGCGTGACCCGACGCTTTCGTAACAAAATTTCATACAATCGACGATAATCCAACAGCGGCGATCAGCTGGTGACGAGCGGCCAGCGACGCGAACGAAAGCGACGGCGAAGGATCTGGGTGGCGTGCAGGACGTTCAGACGCGATCCGAATTCGCGAAACTTCGATTTCAAAATGGCAAAGCAACTTTCACCCAGCATCGGCATGCACGGCATGATAACATGTTATGACGACGCGGCGTGTTTACCCCGCGCTCGCTCAACGCCAACGTAACGATATAAGCCATTCGTTCTGTTCCTGAAGGCATTACGCGCCACTATAGGCGTCGTAATATCGTTGTTTGCGGATTGACCGCGTTTTACCATTCGGCTAATTAATTCCATTAACTCGCTGCGGGGTGGAATAAAAGCGCGCGTATCGGCGCCCGGCAACGGAATTGTAACGCGGCCACGCGCACCACACTATTCCGTGTGTATCGAATTAATGAAGTTGGTAATCAGCGTTGCCAGATTCTGACTTTCGTACGCCGATGGGGGCGAGGAGGGAGGAGGTGCCTCGCCCTCCCTCCTCCGGCGTTCTCGCCCGACAAAAGTTAATTACTGCGGCCAGATACATGGGCGTGGGCGTGATTAATTATCGCGGCGGAGCGACGAACTCGCACCTTTGCCGGCATACGCAGAAATTTATGGAACATGTGCTTTGCGCTGTTTGGGAAATAATACCTGGTTTAATTACGAGACCGGTGTGCACGCGCGTCTGCAATTATGGGGAAATAAAATGACGATAACGAACGAGCAGATCATTACAATAGACATACGTCGATGCGACGCGATTCCGCTACCAATATCCCGCTTCTCTTTTTCTTTTTCTTCTTTTTGCCTCTCGTTGCTGTTCTCCTTTTTTTCGCCGACATTTGTACGCGTCTGTGAACATCAATAGCGCTCGTTGAAGCGGATCAAAAGCACGTAATAACGACGCGGTGAATGATTAACGTTATTTTCACGTGGTCAAAGTTTCGTCGACGGAATTCGCGATAATCGCGTTAATCGTGGTAATTAATAGGGCGCCGTTTCCCGCAGCTTCGATATCGTCTAATCGACACCCTGTCACGATAAGCGAACAGCGACCCGACCAACACTCTTCGTCTCGTTAAGGAGCAAGCAGCGAGACGGTGCGCGTTGTTGCGTATCGAAGGAACGTACATCGACGAACAGCAAACAAATCAAATGCAAATAGTCACGAAAGGTGGGACTGTTTGAGTTTGAGTGGAATCTTTGAGCGATCCACGTTTTATATTCGACTGTTTGGTTTGTAATTTGTGATGTCTAATTGTATTTGTCTATATAGTTAAGTATGATGAAGCGAAATGGCGGGTTTCAAAATTTAATTTAGAATTGCACGTTCATTGTTACAGGTTCTACCAGCTCGGCAAACTTTATGTAAATTCTTACATCATCCGACTAATCGATTTCTCAATTTTTGTTAATACAGGAATTTGCATAAAGTCGGACGAACGAAGGAAACAGCGACGAATGTACAGTTTAAAATAAAATGTCGAAGCCGGTCGTTCCACCGGGCCTGATAAGGTTAATTTAAAAGATTTGATTACGCAAGTTGCCAGTTTTGTAATTTAACGAACATCGTTTGTCATCGCGCTTAAGATCTTTCCATCGTCAATTATCTTTTTACCATAGTCACAAAAGTGTGATTTTCGAACGTAAGAAATCTTTTGTCAACGTATGGACATTGGAGAAAATATCTGCAGGGAAAAAGCCGACAAGTTGTAACTTCTCTTCCCAACGTCGACTTCGATGTTCGCGTGAAACACTTGCTCCATGGAAATCGATATCTAACGTCTGCTTACAATGTGCAATTATTATTAACGTAACTTTCGCAAAAATACAAATAGCGTGGATATAAATATACGCATTGTCGCGACTTATAACAAAAGATATTCTAATAAGTTAATTGCTGTGTAATTGCTTGGCTATGTTGATGTACGATGTTCAGGAAACAATAGCACTTACACAAACTTATTACTGATTTAATAATCTCGCGTTACATGAGTTCCAAACGCACTATTCTACGCTGTGATATCCTGCCAGAGATATTTCAATAAATAATTCCTATACGTAATAAACTATTCAGAAAAAGCCACCACCTACGCCAGTTTATTATCCCTTTGATAATTCCTCGTTACATCGATTTAATTCGCTAGGTATCTCGCGTTTTGTCATTTAACTGAATTAGCACCGAAGCTTGTAACATATTCTGCAAAAGATATTTTAACGACTAATGGAGAGATATTTAATAATAAACCAACCAGCAAATGATTAACACCGTCTAACTTAACACCAGGGCAAACCATCGCCTGCGTTTGTTATTCCTTTCGTTCGTCCAACTTCGCGTAGATTCTTGTATTGGCTTGGCAACTAAATGATTGCGGATCTTGTCATTAGGCGATGACTGAACGCTAGAACTACCACACCATTTTATTTTAAAATTCCTACTTTGTGTTATTGCACAATGACGTAGCGGCTTTCGCAAGGATAACTAGAAGAATAATTTTACTTTGCTTTTTATCTATTCAAACTGAAAATAATTTTTTATCAAAGTGCAAAAGGGTGCTGCAATGTGTTCATCGGAGCCCGATTAACCAGTTTCCTCGTTTTCTACAACTTGCTACGCGTTTTTCAAACTTTTCACCGCGCATCATTCGACGTGACGATATCAGTTATCAGGAAAATTTCGATCGCTAGATCGCCGGATAAATTTGTCTTTAACTGCGGGTATCTTAAGGTCGCGATGCATTGTTTCCCTGGTAACACGAAGAATCGTAGAGTTCTCGATTGGAATCGTTAAAGAATTTCTATGTTGGAATTACTCGCTGTTCCCCGTAGTTGAATCCCATAGACCCAAACAGGTTTTGATATAATACAGGAATTTAAGGTTGGAGCTACAAAAGGAATAACGACGAATGCACAATTTTGGATGAAACTTCGAAACTGGTCGTCCGACCGGACCTGGCAACGTTGGCTACTGTTAAATCATGCGAGATCGGTGATCACTATGCCAGATGTTTGTAACCGGCATCGAACACGATATTACCTACACGTAGGTGTATCGACGATGTTCTGAAACAGCGGTGCGTTTATGTACTCACTGGCAGACTGTAAGTACGTGGTACTGTTATGCGTTGGCATGCGTGACGCAACAGGAAAGTGCGATCCGACGTGGACTTCCCTGTGCCGCGTTGGAATTATATTTGGAACATCGTATCGTCCTGTACATCGCCAACGTTCGAGATAAGCAAACGCATTCTAAAAGACATTTTCGCTGCCGTTACCCAGGTGGCATTCGCCCGAAGAATGTGTTATGCTACTTGGACCAGCATTATTACGCAGGTATAATGAGCGTAATTGTAGGAAATATGCGCAGCAAGGGATGGAAAACAGATATTAAGTTACATATTTAGAAAGTTCGGAGCGTGTCTAAGGTAGCGGATATTAAATTCTCCTTTATATTTCACTGCGATAGAAGGGCATCGTTTATTAGGATATTTTATCAGACAGAGGAACGCAAGGTGCCCGAATGGGTCGTTTTTCTCATTGAAAGATAAATATTCAGCAACCAAACGTTCGATATGCAAGAGAAATTGTCAAGAGACAGAGAAAAGAGAATTTTTTTTTTTTTTTAATAAACGTTCAACCTCCACCGCAATATTCTTCTATTCGCAAGATTGTCGTTTATTCTAGTTGTTGTGAATTACGTTCGAATACGTTAGAAATCTGCGGCGAATGTTTCTCTAGGCGAGTTTCTATTTAAAAAATGGAGAAAAGATTTCCGGGAAAATGACGAAGCTATTCAACGGAAGAATGAAATGCTAATCCCACGGACGTGCATCGCTTCTGAATTTTCCTTCCATCTCGCTTTCAACTACCCGATGTATTAATTTAATTTATCAATTCGCTTCCCTTATCGATCTTCAATGAACATCTTTCCAACTTTATACAACAGACTTTCCAAAAGAATTGTAAGAAATGTTTCTAGTCCTTTCTAGAAACCTACAAAAAAAGGAAGAAAGGGATTTTTCTACTACCATCAAAAATATTTCCAATCTTCGACTTAATAAATAATTGTAAAACATAGAAAACCATTGCAGAATTTCCTCAGATTTTTTTAACACTCGGAACATCGAAGGAGTTAACATCGAACGTAAATAATCTAACGAGAATGGTTTCAAAAATTTCCAGCATATACCGGGTGTTACTAATATACAGAATAACCCGCAAATATAACTTTAGAAAACACACGAACGTATAAATAAACAATACCGATGTTGCAAATATTTTATTAATTCCGTATATCAACTTCGTGCCTTCGAAACACCGATTTTAGAAATTGTTTTATCCAAAACAATGTTTAATATATATATATATATAATAATACAAAAAATAATACATACAAGGTTCCAAGACAAATGTATCAACGTTACCCTGATCGTCGTTATAATCTTACGCTTGCAGAGTGACGGAAGATGATTTAAATGATCGATCCTTTCGTATGGTTATTGACGTGTAATAGTTTCGTAGGAAATAAAATGTCGTTTAGTATGCAGTTCGTAATGAGAAATTGTATAATATGAAATATGGATCGTCTATGGTTCTAACCGTATAAATATTTATTAGTTATGGGAGTGTTATCACTATGGTCACGCTTTTAACCCCGTTACGGTGCTCAACTTCACTTTGCGTGCGAAGGTGATTCGCATGCATGTAAATATTATCTTTGCGTTGTTCACTGCGGTGAACGGGCTTCTGGCGTAAATAAAAGAAATATGAATCGTATCGAAGAGCGAATGATATAATTTCGCGCGAATATGCGATTGATGGAAAAAAATAGCGAGTTTCTAAACGTCGAAACAGAATGGAAAATTTGTCTACGCAGCGATGACGTACTGGCCGTAAGATAAAACAATTTCATCCTCTTTAATTAGCCGCGGTACTTACATAGCTAATTAATTAGCCGGTAATTAAGCATTCCAAAAGGATAATTTCTCTTTTATCCGGCGAGATCTCATTTTAAATGAAACTTTCCATTGATTCGAGTATTCGAAATAAACCTGTTGCTAATCTCTGCGTGTCCTCGTTAACGTAAATAATTGAGCGTGATATTACACGGTATAATAGATCTTCTTACCCTCGGTTCTGCGTCTTCTTGAGCGTTTCGAACGCGTGGAAATTACTAGTCGAATAAGAAAAATGTATCGGCTGATCTTCTAGCGATGCTTTTCATCCGAATGATTTTCACGGAAGCTCGACGAAGGTTAAACTCGTTCCCTAAATCCGTCAGAAGTGAGGAGACCATGAAGACGTGAACACTTGTCCCGCAGTCGGCGTACAATGGAAAAATTCGCATAAAAGACGCGCGGTAAAAGATTCGTGGCCTGCGTTCGTGAAGAATGGAAACACCATAAGAAGGTGCAATGGTTTCTCTCACAGCGGAATATACTGCACGGTAGCCGCTTAGAAAATTCCCATAACGAATCCAAAATTCCATTCTCTCGTTAGACTGGTTTGCCAAGGTCGCCAGGAATTCTTCCCTAACAAGCCAGCGTAATTAAAGGAATAATCTTTAATTAAAGTAAAACACCAAACAATAAAATTAATCATTGCGTTATCTTCTTACGAGAGTTCGTAATTATATTAACGCAATTAACGAACCCCTGGCGTTCCTCGAGCGAGACGCGCGCTTATGCGTGTTCGACGGCCGAGGGAGCGTCGGGACGCGTCGCAGCCGAGCGGACAGCTCGCCGCCAGCGTCGAGCAGCTGCGTGAAACAGCCGGCTGGACGAGCCCCGTGTGTACACATATACTTCAGGTATAAGTGCATTAACGTTCTTCCTGCTGCACTTCATTTCTCCCCGCGTTCCTCTCGCTCCGTCTACTTTGCCCTCTCTCCGGATCAATCGACAATTGATTGGCAAGACGAGATAAGAATCTGCAATTTGGCTGTACAAGAAGCAGGCTTGTTGCTGCAGGAGACCCAAGGTTACTCGAGTGTCCAATAATTATCGAGCGACGCGATACCGAATGTGTACAAGGACGCGTGGACGTAGGTTGAAATAATTAGAGGGTTGGCTGGTCGTACGAGTTGATCCAGCACCGATGCGTTTGGTATTTCAAGGCCAACTATTTCAACCCATTTAAAGGCCTAATGATGATTTATAGTAGTGCGTTACGGATACTACAATTCTGTATTTACAGTCTGTAGATTTAAATTCTGTAGATTTCTAGAAAGGTGAAAGATACGGCGACGAGGTAAATGTTAAGTTCTAATGTTACGACATTTGCTGTTTTATTTCGAGTATTTGATT
Organism: Bombus fervidus; assembly: GCF_041682495.2. Classification (NCBI taxonomy): domain Eukaryota; kingdom Metazoa; phylum Arthropoda; class Insecta; order Hymenoptera; family Apidae; genus Bombus; species Bombus fervidus. Next base: position 7,301,640 of record NC_091534.1, on the reverse strand, counting down.
TTCTCATTGATTTTGACTATTAGAGCGGAAACTGTATTTAACCGGATACTGCGTTTAATGTCATCGGTCGGAAAGTTTTAGTCGGACGGATTGTTCGTTCGAAATCTTGAAAGGGGAAGAAAAATTACTTTGGAATCTTAGGAGAAACAGTGGAGCGCAGGAATCGAGTAGAACACGAGGCTCTTCTGGCGCACAACTATCTCGTATTAAGCTAGCTGTTAGGAATAAAAACGAGAAGCAGTTGGTATAAAACATTCCTTCCTGCTTCCTTCCAGATTAACACGCCGTAAAACCTCCCAATTCCAGCACCTAATTAACGCCAAATATTAACACACGTATTTCCTTCATTTGAGAAGACCCCTCGACCGCTGGATGTTACAGCGAAACGTCGCAATTAAAATAACGATAATTAATCCTTTATCTGATTTCCGTATCCCTTTCTGCTTCCCTGAGCAAACTTCTCACTGCCTGCTGCTTCCGCGGGCGTAAATATATCGATAGAAGAACCAGAAGACAAATATTATGCGAATAAAAAGTACGGAAAGCGTACTGTGTAAAAATTATGCGACAGCAGGCGGAACATTCGACGGTTCCAAAAATTTGAGATTGTAACGAACGAGGGATCGACCGTACGAGAAGCTGTGTTCGCCTGTCCGTCGAAACAGCCGCTCGAAAGCGTACAAAGGACGAGCATACCGGAAACAGCTATAGTGTCGTGCCATCCGTGCTACAGCGTGGGCAAAAGGCAAACGACAGAGTGGGGCCTGATGTTGAAAGAGGCCCACATGTACGTCTGCACAGCTGTCCCTTCGTGTGCACTCTCAGCCAACGTTTTGCTTGCCACCAGAGGCTAGATTCCTGCTTCTTACTTCCCCTTCCTTTTTCTTGAAATTCGCGAAATTCTGTTCACGGTTAGCGGAACTGCGTGCAACGAAGATACTAATTGCGTAGAGTGCACGTACGTATTTTTCATACACATCGTATGGTAGGTTGTGTATTTTTAAAATAGCGTACCGTATGCTATATGCATCGTCTTTAATACAACGTATTTCTAGCGTAGCGTGTGTTTAATGTAATTTAACATAAATACATGGCAACAGAATTGATTATAGAAGAACGTAGATGCGTTAATTACATTTATATTTTTTGCTTCTCTAAATGAAAAGTAAAGATTCCTAAAGAGTTGGATTTTTCAGACTTTTTCATCACCCTGTATATTTCGTGTACTCAACGACCGACACGTAAATTCTTTTTTTTTTTTTTATTTAGTAGATTATTTACAATCAATTCTCATACAGAATTTTAAGTAAATTTATTTGGCGTGGTGCTGTAACTTGGATTATAAAAGTTTATAGTATGTTTGCTTCTAGTTGAATCTAATGCTTCGATCTAAGGGATACTGCCTCTTTAGTCTGCGGATCTGATCCGTCGTGTCAATTAATTGAGTAACTAACGGGTTTTGGTGGTTGTTGACTCTTATATTATATCTGTTTCTGAACTTGGATATTTCTTCTTTGACTGTGGGTATCTCGAGGTCGCGATGTATCGTTTCGTTGGTAACGTACCAAGGTGCGTCTATCAAGGATCTTAGAGTTTTTGATTGGAATCGTTGGATAATTTCTACGTTGGAGTTGCTCGCTGTTCCCCATAGTTGGATCCCATAGGTCCAAACAGGTTTTAATATGGCTTTGTATAGCATTATTTTACTCTGCGTGTTTAAGTCGCAGCGTCCGCCAATGAGCCAGTAGAATTTGTTTAGTTTCGTTTTCGGTTCTTTCGATTTCTCTACGATGTGCCGTTTCCATGTCATTCTCCTGTCTAGGATCATGCCCAGATATCTGACTGAATCTTTGTTTGGTATTGGAATATTATTTATTAAAAGACCAGATGTAGAGTTTTCTTAGAAGCGGTGACCACTTCAACAGTTAATTCTTATGTTATATCTGTTACTGAATTTGCGTCTTCTTCACTGATTGTGGGTGTCTTAAGGTTGCGATGTATCGTTTCGTTGGTAACGTACCAGGGTGCGTCTATCAAGGATCTTAGAGTCTTTGATTGGAATCGTTGGATAATTTCTACGTTGGAGTTGCTCGCTGTTCCCCATAGTTGGATCCCATAGGTCCAAACAGGTTTCAATATGGCTTTGTATAGCATTATTTTACTCTGCGTGTTTAAGTCGCAGCGTCCGCCAATGAGCCAGTAGAATTTTCACGTAAATGAAAGATGAATTGTATTACAAAGATCGTGGTGTAGATTAAAATACAAGTCGATGGATTTCGTATCTCTTGCACTTTCCACTATCAGTACGTTCTTGAAGCGCACGATAACAGGTGTGGTTTTATGATCCATTTGCTTTATCGATTCCTCCATTAAAAGATTATAATATAGATTCCATACGAATGAATACTTTTTACGGCTTCAATTTTACTAACTAAATATTTGATTCTTTGCTTAGACAGGAACGAAAAAGTTCGATATCACATCCCTTAAAGCGGATCTACTTCTCGCTCGAGTAATTAAGTGACTCTTGTACCAGCCACTATCGGACATCTATGAGAATAAAAAGCCAATATCTTGCCCTCGCCATAGTCTCATGCAAAAAAAAAGAAAAAAGAAAATCGTACCAGCTACACTCTGCCATACGCTTGTCCCTAAACGATCTGGTAAAGCGAGACTCTTAACACGCCCTTAATACGCACAGAGTGATTGATGAAAGAAATAAACTGTAAGACTTTAGGCGTTTAGAATTTTACAGTGCTCTCCGTGTAGAACACAACGATTTAGCTTCTTCGTTGTTAAAAAATATTTAACGTATCTTCAGTCTATTTAAAAACGAACACCAGGTACATTTTTAATTATTCGTTGCGCGTCTCGCAATATGAATATTCTTCATATTTTCCTCAAACTCTTGTGGTATCGACGCCTACATGGATTAAATAATTTTTGCCACGCCAGAATAATTTATTTATAATTCTCGATGAGAATTGATTGTAAAATTCTTCCAAATAAAAAACAAAATTTCGCAGAAGATGTATAACCCAGCAAAATGTGTAGAATGTCCTTGCCTCTTTATCTCTTTGTATACATAAAACACCCTATATATATATATATTTAAAGGAGTATCCTTAATGAAAGTTCAAAAAGCTGGAAGAACGCGTGGCTTCGCGGCGTCTAGCTCGGTTAGAGATCAAGGCAAAGTGAAAGAGACAACTCGTGCAAACTCGTATGTGGAGCACATAACCGAACCGTGGAGGAATAAAAAGAAGCAGCGAAAAAGCAACTGTGTGTGCATTAAACTGCGGCAAGTTTCCATGGGTCGCGACAACGACTAAGAGACATCCTTGTCACTTTCTTCTCTCTCTCGTATACTGGTCTGCCCACAAAATTCAACTCGAGTGCATTCCACCTTGCTCGGCTTGTTCACGCTTATTTACTGGACGGTGATTGCTGTTCTCGAAGAACAGTTTCGCGATAACCACGAACGTCCTCGCTGTGCTTAGATCAACGCACTATAGCGGCCGTCTCGCTATAAATAACGAGGCCACGGTAAAAAGCACAAAACTGAAACGAGTTCAGTGGAACATCGCGCAGAAGAAGCCGTGAAAAAGTTTGTAGTCGAAGGTTTAAGATTGGCAAGTTTAAAGAAAACGATCGACCAACACGCCGTAAGGAAATAATAAAGGGAACGATCGACAAAACGAATTCATGGTTGAGCGTATTTTTACGATTTCAACGATCATAAAGTGTGCAACATCGACGTTCCATCGTCGCTTATTTTTAAATTGTTTTCACCGATTAGATATCGTTTATTGCCGGGTAATCGATGAATTCTGCGCTGACGTATCGCGCTCTCCAACGAAATTGATAAGGACAGAATGGAAATTTTATTGGCTAGAAATAAAAATAAAAAGGAACGGAGAAAAGTCGGAGACGCGAACGAATCTTCCAACTATTTCCGCTGTAATCAGAACCGGAAATGAGAACCTAGAGACATCTGGAAAGTGTTTCCCTTATTTCTATATATTTCGAGATTCTTACTACTTCGAAGAAGGCGATGCCTCGTGAAAATGAAATTATTAGATTGAGAACGTAGGCAACTAGCGGCAGCAGTTCCGAGGGAATCGATTCAGAAATATATCCCGGCGTCGGAAACATAATTAGCATGTCAGTGGCGTGTTTCACACAGCGCCTCGCACTATTTTCGTATTCTCATGTACGTCGAGCCCAGGTGCCTTACGACGGTCCTCTTTGGGGAACTTTCCGCGTTCACCGAATCGCGGTCGGTAAACAGTTCCCTTCACGGATGCATATGCGCGCACTATGAGCCCAATTCCGCCAGAAACGATTGGTTCCCTCTTCGACATCCTGACGTATCGCCGATATTGCAGCTACCTTCTATTCCCAGCTTTTCTCGCGATCCCACGATTTTGTTTGCAGTATAGATCTCGCCTGTGCGAGCGAGACGGAAAGCACGAATTTATACGAGGCTCTTCCGTCTCTCTCGCTCTTTCTCATTCCCGCGCAAACGCTCCCTCTATATATTATGTCCATCCTATTCTCTCGTTACGCCATGTCTCTTCTATTTCTCTATATACTTCTATTTTCACCGCTGCTTTATTTCTCGTTGTATTTTATCATGTGTACCGTGTTTGCAGCGGTAATAGAGTTTTATTTGTGCGTGGAATCGAAAAGTATTAACCAGCGGCCATTAATGGCCGCACGCATTCGATTCACCGTCCTATTGAGCCATACATTGATACGCGATACTCTTTAAATTGTCATCAATGATAGAACAGGCATCGGATGCTCTTCGATTTTTAATGATTCTAAAGATACGCGAGAAACAAAAGCAACGAGAGTCCCTGCAATTTTCAATAAATCGTAAGATACTCTCTTCGAAACTCTTGGATAAAATGTTATCGAATGGATAGATCTCGAAACGGAAAATGTAGTAGGGTTGAACCGACCGAAGTAATCTGGAGTATGCTATTGAGAACGGCCGCTAGACTTTCCGAACCGTTTGAAAATTTAATGTACGAACTGTAATTATATTTGGCGTCAGCTTACATCGATTTCTGAGAGAAGTACGGAAAATTCGTAGCTTCTCTTGAGATCGGTAGAGCTCTAGCGTTATATCTGTTCGGTAGTTTGCAATAGAGAATTTCTCGTTCCAAGTAATTTACTGAAATACGTATTTTATATCAAAGAAAAACTACATTCAAATACAAGACTGCCAATAATGTTGAATTAGAGCGGAATTTCGTATTTCTTCCGCCATTTTGTCATAACCTACATCGTATATTATATACTACATTCTTAACGTAAAGAAAAGAATCCACGATACGTAAGACCAGTTTAGAAGTACGTTCGCGTGAAAAGACGATGGTTACGTAGAATCGTTACGAAAAGAATTACGTTAAAATTGTAGAAGCGTGAAGAAGAGATACCGTAAATATAAAAGAAAAGGTTGCTTAATCTAACCGTGAGCAGCGCCGAAATTTCGTCGTAGGCGTTCCGCAGCCCGGTATGTTCGTTGTTACAAAACGTCGGCCTTCGGCCGCTCCCACCAAGTCAGATTTCAGTCCAGAGTTCTCTCCTCGTGTGCCTTGGTTTCGTCATCGGCGCAGACAAGGAGCTCCCGGGGCTCGCTCGCACGAAATTCTAAACACCGCCGCGATATAACAAAACCACTGGCCACTGGCCGCGAGAACGTCTTCATCTAAAACTATTCTCGCGTCTCTGCTTTATCGGCTGCTGATATCGCACCGCCTTGGCACTTAAGCTCCATTTTCCAGCGGTATTATTTCCAAGTACTAAAAATAGGATAAATATACCTTTTCGTTTAAAGTTTCGACACTACCGTACTAGGATACTCGTCCCGGTTATTTCAACTACATTAAAGCAAAAGATATTTAAAGTCATCGGGTCGATGAATTTACGACGTCATTTTATGTATTTCAAAAATTACGTATACATGCCTCGTTACGAAGAATACTCGTGAATTCGCAGAGCAACTATTTTCAATAGCGATATATATTCATTTCATCGTGGTAGACTAGAGACTGTGATTTTCATTTCAGAGGAATCGTTAACGTTGCATCCATCGATTCGTAATTCGAATTGATTTCTGGTCTGCTCGATACGCGTTGTTTTCGGCACGTGTTCCACGAAAGTGGACTCGGTTGGCAAACACGTCGCCGTCAGCGTATCTCCGACGTCGCGCCGTGACACCGTGGGCAAACGACGCCTGGTCTGGTATTCATACAGAATCGAGTTACAAAACCGAGTTGTAAAAGGTCTACATTGACGTTGTCTTATATCACGTAGCCGACGCAAAGCGTAGCGCACCAGTACCATCAGCAGCAACAGCGCTGCTACCCGGTGCTGAGTCACTGCTGCGTTGCCGATACACATCCACGCTATTGCTGGTGGCACGGTCGTGTAGCGTTGCCACGTTTCGTGCCTTCCCTCCCTTCACACCACGCCCCTTCGTCCAACACGATAGGCGTCTATCCCCACTCCTGCCGCTCGAACGATAAAGAGGAAAACAGGAATAAAACAAAGACGGAGAGACCGTGCCGATGGAACTACCGTAGAGAAAGAAGGAGAGTGGCGAGCCCAGCGCAAGCCAAAAAGAGACAGAGATAAAGAGAAAGAGGGACAATGCAAGAGCAGAGAAGGACGAAAGAGGCGTCGCACCGCGCGTTCAAATTTCATTGCGTCAAGCTCACGGTACTCTCGCGTCTGCTTAGCGCGGAATTCAGAGAAAACGTCGGTAATGGAGTTTCGTGAGATAAACGGCAGCAGCGACGCCAGCGCGGCACGGTGTTGGCCCTGGTACCGGATAGGGTTACCAACGGGGCAACCAAAACATTTTCCAACAATGAAAATCCACCCTCCTCCGATCCTCCCTTAGACACGTATATTCCTTTATACGTACACGTAATAACAATATCATATACACGTAGACATTATCTACTAGATATAGCGTTTAACAGAGAACCTTCCTCTTGTCCGCTTTGTTTTTCCTCTCGAGTCGAAGTCGTTGCAGCGAGTCAACAATCCTCGAATCTCCAAAGGCGCGAAAACAATCCATCCATCAGCGGTGTTTACTGTACCGCGCTCGGTCTTCTTTCAACGGAGGTTGGCTGGCAAGAGCGACCAGACTCCGGCACCAGAGTCCGTTTTGCGCTCTGATTGCTAACCCCGTGGTTCTTAAATCACCGGTGATCCCGATTTAAGCTCCGACCGCGTGAATTATTTTTCGCGTTCAAGGGAGCAACCCGAGCTCGCTGTTTATACATCACCGTAGGCGTATGTACTATCGCGGCTCGTATAAAACACCACTAAACAACGCGCTTCCTTTCTTCTGCCGGCTTTAAATTGTTTACGTAACGGTAAATATAATGATCTTTTTCCAGTACACGCACGATAAAACGCAGATAGGTTCGCGCGAGCTTCTGCGTTTAATGCAGAAATCTAATCGACCGTTCGATCGTGCCTATCAGATAACGGGCAATAGTAGTAATGGATGGGCTTTGGTAAGCTGCGAGAATGCCAGTATCGAACAAAAACGTCCGCCGCGATTACAATTACCGTTCGTTCGTTAGACGCTTCAATTTCCTACATTTCTAACGATTAGTCTTACGTCAACTAGACGGCACCTCGCAAAAGATGTACGCAAGGTATATCGGGCGTTTTCGGTGGAATTTTTCACTAAGTTCTATGAACAGTAAGAAAAGAGATTGGGAAAATGTGAATCAACGACGTTATTTAGGTTCGATTCAGAAGAAGCCGACCGACTCGATGCTCACAAGCTCGTTCATCGCACGGGGACGATATAAACGATAATAAATTCTGAGCTAAGTTTGCGAAAGGATGTCTGTGGCTTCTGAACGGTTAATTTCCCACTGTAGTTAATTTTCTACAGTATCTTATTTCTAAACGAGTTACCAATTACTCTCATTGTCAACTTGTTCTGTATTTTGTCTTGTCTGTATTTCTGTAATCATTTCTTTCGGTTTGTCCTAGCTATTTCCGTCCTAATAATGTTTTAATCAATTTTCCGATGGCCCATGTGTATATGACATTCCTCTTTCATTTATCCCGACGGAACACATTAACGAGGTTTAGCGGAAAAAATCGGGCAATATCGTAAATAATAGAAAGGCCAATATCAGCATATTTTTCGAAATAATTCGGGAACCTAGCTGGCGTGTCCTTGCAAATTCCCCGCTGCCACGCAAAAATAATGTCACCGATACGTAGTGCTTCTTCGAATTAAAAGAGAATGCCAGGCGATTTTCCGGGAAAACGATGCATCGGAGAGTGGCTGCACGGCTGGGAACGTGGCATGGAAAAGAGGAAGCTGACGTGGAAATAAAAAGGACGACAAACGAAAAGGGGAGACGAGCGAGAAGCAAGGACGGCGCGGCGACCGAGAGACAGAGAGAGAGAGCGAGAGAGAAGGAGGGAAAATACGTGAGAGAGTTGTGAAACGGGAACGCCGTGCGCATCGCAATGCAAATGCAACTGACCCGATAAAGCTGCATTGGGTCATAGAAAGGGAAAATACAACCTACAAACGTGGGGCTCCCGCCAAAATACGATTTTTATAGCCTCTGGGCGCCACGCTCTTCTCTTCTGTCTCTCGCAGTGACGTCCGCCGCCGACCAACGCTACCCTTCGACGTCCCACGCACACCCCCGCGTTTGTCTTTACCGTCTACGTTCGTCTTCGTTCTACCCCTTCGACTTCCTTGCGAAGTCGATCTTCGCCACGACTCTCCTCGAGTACGAGAATGGTAACTGGAATCCTTCAAGCTCTACCTTTACCGTATCCATGCTGTTACATGCACACGTAGAATTTATTTTTTCGATTAATAAAGACAGGAATTTAGATCCGATGGGATCGACCGCGTTGGGAAGTTTGCCTATCTTAGACAACGCTGCTCGAACGAAAATGGCAACTCGAATCGTCCAGGATCGCTGGTTTCCCTCTGCTTAATTTTCATTGACCGCGTTAGCTTCCATTAAACTGTAGAATTTATTTTGCAAGTAATAAAAATAACCGGAGTTCAGATCTAGTTGGACTTGATCAGATCTGATCAGGTCAAATCTGATTGGATTCGTTTCAATCGATCGTGTTGGGCGTTTCTTACTCGCTGCGCAACGAGAATGGAAATTCTAATACCCGAATCATCCTCGTCTTTCTTTACTATCATTTTGTTCCCAGTGATAACGTTACGTACCACTATACCGTAGAATTTCGTTTGGAATTAATAAAAAGACGGACATACACTCGTTTAGATCCGTCGCAGCGAAATGACTTGCCGAGGAATCTTCGCGTGTCTCGCTGCTTAGCCGCTTTGCTAATTGCATTGTCCTTCAGCCGCGAGAAAACCACTCCGCGCGTATCACCGGCTTTGATGCGGCCCGAGAATTCTTAAATGTTGGTCGAGAAGCTAACTGTTGCACGTTTCCCTTTTTTCCGCTTAAATTCTAAGACTTTAGCTAACTACGCGAGATCCTCGTGTCTTCCGAGGACGTGTTCCACATCGTTTGCCGTTCTACCGCGATTTTTCTCTTTGCGATCATTTCCAAGTACAAATTGGCTCGTTTTTAGAAACCGGTTGTATCGTTTCGTGACAGAAAACGGCGTGATTAATTCTGAAAGCGAAGGGATGGTAGCTTGCACCGTGGAATACCGACAAATGACGATACAAAATTCGCATTCTCAAGGAGAAAATTGTAATTGCAACGACCAAATATCCCGCGACATTCTTAAATCTCGTTGCTTGATTTTACTTACCGAGTGGCTGATAATCGAGCCGCTGGTAAACAGAGACGCGTGAAATATACGCGCGACAAACACGTTTGCAATATCAAATTTCTCGCCATAGAATTTCCAGATATCTGCTATCACGTTCGATGAAACAGACAGCGATGAAATAAAACCGGGAGAAAGAAGCGAGAAATTAAAGAGACCAGGCATACGTGTTATTATCTCGCGAAGAATTAACGAACAAACGAGGAGCGTTGAATTTTAGGGGAAATCAAATGTTTCATTACGGTGAAATTTTGAATGGCACAAAGTCAAAACAGGTAATGGCGGTAACATAGCACGGTTGCACGGCGGCAAGTGGGGCATAATAAATTTAGGTATCGATCGAGCGGGAAGAGCGCGCGGATCTCTCGACCGGCGCACACCAACGTGGAATATTGTTGCACGTGAAAATAACAAGACCGCGTTTTCAAATTATGGACAATCTCGCGGAATTCACTTTTATGAGTTAGACGTGATCAATAGTCGCGCCGGATGCGGCGGGGATCCGACGACGAAACGTTACGGCTGATTGTATCTATACCACCCCCCTACATAAACCTAATTAAATTCGAAACAAACTTTACCCAGAGTGCCGGTATTAGTTTCTAGTGCGTTTTAATTAAATGCATTCCGCCTGTGAACGATCGCGCGAATTCGAAAAAATGATCGCACGCGCGTCTTCCTGCTGCCTTTTTCGAAAAATCCCCGTTATTTTCGAATTGCTGCCAGTTTCTTCCGTTTTCTTCCCCTCGTCGTCCGTTTCCTCGTGACACCACGAGGTAGTTCGCAAGACGATTTCGTTATATCGAGCCTGTTCGTTAATTTCTTCATTTCGTGACATTCAGTACGCGATTAAACATTCCGAAGAAACAAACAGTAAGGTGAGAAAAATAATTAGGCAGATGGAAGAAACGGTAATTGCGCTTCTCTGCTTATCAAATTGATCGATGAGTCTTGCAAGCAGCTCGTATCATTCTAAGATATAAAACATTATCATTAAATTACCCTTTCGTTGCTATTATCTCATTGCTATTTTGTTATTATTTCAGCAGGTTCTTATTTCAAGTTGCGACAAGAGGGTGGCAAACAACGGTTTATCATGCGATCGACAAACAAGTAACTGTGACAATACCATTTTATAGAACAGAGGCGAATTAGTAGACGAGTCTCGTGGAAACTTTTCACCGAGATTTCCCATCGATTTTTCACCAAACTTGAAACACGCGAATGTACAGTTCTCGCGCGGTTTCGCAGTACGGAAAGAGGAAATCTAAATTACCGCATGCCCCTTGCACCGAAATCGGTGTATGAACACGTGGTTCACTCGCGATCGGTCGGGGTAGAAAGTGCTTACGGGGGTGTGAGTGTAGGCTGAGCGGAGAATGGGGTGCATGGACATCGGCCGGACATCGGAATGGGAAACGGGTTAGCCGAATGACCGGCGGTCAGAATTATAGGGGTGGTGAATTGCGAATGCTCGGCGTCTCCATGCCAAAAACAATGCACGCAGTAAAACGGTAAATGGAGAAACGACCTTATAAATGTCTCGCCGATTACACGCCCATCGGGTTCATTCGCAAAGACCACGTTATAAGTGGCGTTTCAAGGGAACGCGAGAGAACTGAGCGTGTCTATGCGGCTGTCACGATTAACTGAGATGTCGTAGGAAAAAATAAACCGTGGAACGAAGAGGATATTGCGGGGGCAGTGATAAGTAGCGCGCGAAAATTCATATTTTTATGAATTCAGATAACGAAATCTAGACAGACGATCGTCGTTTTGTTAGGAACGTTCCAACGAGTACTGTACCATGCTTTGTACTTCGTATGCTAATGTATCGAACCTTGTTATACTTATACGTCATATATTTTGTAGAATTTTATTCTTCGTAATGCGTGCAAGATGTTGCGCTCGTTGAAATAGCTGTGATAGGACGATAGTTTGGTGAAATATTGTTTTTTCAATTAATTAATTCGTAGAGATAGGAATGTGCATAAGCGTACTTTGTATACCAAGTATGTTTGCGTGTTACAGGCATTCCCAATTTCCTGTGAATATAAATAGAAATTCGTAGCCTAATGACAAGCAACAAAACGATACGTCGAAAGCGATTACTCTGTGGCAAGCAGATACGTTTGAACAATTCCACATTTTTATATTTTAGATTATATCATATTGTAATATTAGGCGCTCTAATTCTGTCTAATTTCGATTATGTCGTACGCTATCAAATACTTCAAAGTCTTAAGAACAAAGTGGCAAGCAGATAATTCAAACAATCCCAAGGATCGTGCAATTATTTTATATTAAATCATATTGTAATATTAGGTGTCCTAATTCTGTCTAATTTCGATTATATCGTACACTATCAAATACTTCAAAGTCTTAAGAACAAAGTGGCAAGCAGATAATTTAAACAATCCCAAGGATCGTGCAATTATTTTATATCACATCATATTGTAATATTTAGCCTCCTAATTCTGTCTAATTTCGATTATATCGTACACTATCAAATACTTCGAAGCCTTAAGAACAAAGTTGCAAGCAGATAATTTAAACAATCCCAAGGATCGTGCAATTATTTTATATTAAATCATATTGTAATATTAGGTGTCCTAATTCTGTCTAATTTCGATTATGTCGTACGCTATCAAATTCTTCAAAGCCTTAAGAACAAAGTTGCAAGCAGATAATTTAAACAATCTCAAGGACCGTGCAGTTATTTTAGATTAAATCATACTGTAATATTAGGCGTCCTAATTCCGTCTAATTTCTTTAAAGCCTTAAGAACAAAGTGGAATTGCAGGTGGGAAGATGTTTAGAATTGCGGAAGCGAATCGGCGATTTAAAGAGGAAATATTTGTCGAAAAGTCGGTTACCGTCGAACTCGTCTGTAACAAACGGACTGCATATTTCTGTGCATTTACATAAAATTTCAAGGCGCGGGAAGGTAGAAAAAGCGCGCGCAACGTGTGGAAATATAAGAAATATTCAAACTGGGGTAGTAAAATAAATCTTTACGCAGTTTCACTGCTTTCCACTCGCGTTAATGAAAATATCAAATTCCGCAAAAATCCGCAGCCCGGTAATAAGTTTTCTATAAAAATACGCCAAAGTAGAAACACGTTTCCAGGCTGACGAATACGTCGGAACGGCGGATTTTACGCGCAAGGAAAAACATAATACTCTGGCGAAAGAAACGCATCTTGTTGGCGCGCTTCTCGAATCGCGCATTTCGGTAATCGATATATACGAAACGTGCGCGCGAGCGGCCGAATCGCTTTTAGTCTCATTTAAAATGCATCGGAGTATACCTTAGCCTCCTCGTCCCATCCTCTTCGCGTGCGTACGCTAGCGCGCGTTTCCCTTACGTTCGCGCGAGTATTTCAAATGCTCTGACGTTCGTGCGAACTTCGAATCGAATTCCTCGCGTTTCACGCGACACGTCGCAAACGTTTTCTTTCGTATCAACGTATTTCGATAGTTGTCTATTTTTAACGCGTGTTTATCGATACTTTCCAATTACTTTCGACGATAACAGTTCCCTATACTTAGTCTACATTCTACCTATTTTTACCTTCGTCGTTTGTTTACGAGCCGTAAAAAGCAATGCCGATTTCATGGCCTCGTATTACCTAATTCGATCTAAAATAATTTCCACGCGATAGTTCATCTATTGGTAGGCAAAGGTTTTTACTTGCATAGAACTGCAAATGATTGTAGATTCGACAGAAATATCGGCGATGAGATAAAACACTAAGCGACAAATTGAACGATGTTTTAACGAAGCAACGAAACTGGATTACGTTAAGAAAGAAAATTCTCGATCAACTTAAACCCGATGTTCATTCGTTAACGTCTTACGTTATTTACTAGATTTCCTACTAAATTGTATAGGAAATTTCTTAATTCCCCGGTGCGAGAAGTCACAGGAAATTGTTGAATTTTTCCGAAAATGTTTCTCCCTCGTACAATGGATATTTCTTTCCTCCCTTGGATAATGATTAAACATGATAAACATGGAATGGTAGCGAGGGCGAGGTATTAATAGCGTCACCTTGGAAGGCCAGCATTTCCTTCGACAGCCAATGTCAGGTTACGTAAGGTGAGAAGAGTAGGACAACAAAAGGGTGAAAGGGCTAATAATACGTCGAATTAATTTTAGCCTCCCACGGCGAGATACGAGTCGCATTGTTAATTCCCAGGGAACCTGGAGAGCCTCCATTAATCAACGGTCCATTCAAGGTATAACCAATGAGGTATCGACGGGCCACCATAAATCGTTACATCGCAGCGGCACCGGCGAGAGGAAAGAGCGACCGATCGACCGGACTCGTGGCGCGACTTTCAATAAAATCGCCGTGCTGAAAATACGCGAAAGTCGAAATAGAAGCGGCGTATCGATCGACGAAGGGTGGTCGAGCGAATCTACGAAATGTCGAAGGTCGTAGCTGACTGGGCGACGCCGTTCCTCCTCCGACCGATCGTTTGCCAGAACAACGAAAAACCAAGCAGTTTGCCGATCGTTTTCATCGGCCACTCACGACCTTTTCCTTCCGTGCACGCGTCCGGACACGCTGTTTACGGTTTCCACGTGGCGCCACGCCCCAACCCACCGCGCGCGCCACTTGCCAAAGTCCACGGAGTCCCGGCAAAGTTTCCTAATCGTAGGCCGGGGAATCCCCGACTCACCCACCCCACGGTGTCCCTGTCCTTGCGGATCAGCCGAGAGACGCGCCGCCGGAACAATCGCTGACCAAATTCTCTCGACGCCTGCAAACCAGAGCCTCCCCTTTAAGCGTCTTTGCTTTAGACCCATCTACCCTTTCAACGATAGACTTTTCCAGAGCTGGCGCTTTCTTCGAAATCGTCGCTGATAACGGTTCTTCCTCTCGGAGAAAGAAAGTTTCCCAGCCATTCGCGATACCAAGTAGAATTTTGCGCAAGCCGAACGAGGTAACACTCTGGCGGAGGTGCAAGTATTTTTGCGCGGTGGAAACGTTGTCCTTTTACGTTTAACCGACGCCTACGGACAAGTCGAGCGACGATTTATCGATCTACTTTCTAAATCGAGAGCGATCTTCGTGGAATAGAGGAAACTTATTTGCCAACGCGGCAAGACGTTTCGTCGCTTGTTTGCGGTCCTTTCGACGACTTTACTCGTGCAAAATCGCCACCGATGATTCTGCTTGTCGAATTCTCCAGGTTTTTCGGAATAAAGTGGAAAACTTCTATTTTCATACGAACGATATATCATTTTCTGGAGAAAGAATTCGCGCAGTGGAGGCCAAATCAGGAAGCAAATCTTGAAAAACCAATTACGATCGAACGTTTAATCGTGTCCACGAACATGGATCGCGTCGTAGAATCATTTCGGACCAATCTACCTTTACAAGAGCGGTCTCCTTTGTTGGAAATTATGTTCTTGACGAAATAGAGGGAATTTCCCAGGCATTGATAACGTCAAACAAACTTTGTAGCCAGCCTCCGTACAAGTAATCTACTACTTTGTCGAAGGAAAAATCTTCGCCAACGCGTAGCGCTTCGCTTAAGGTGATTTTCAAAAATACTCTTCCTAAAAACATTTTTGAAATCGTTGCGTTGCTCGCATAATCAAGAAGATTCGCCAGCCTTGCTAAATACCAAAGGAGATGGAAGTTCGCGGACGACAGAACCTGCCGCCGGAAATAACAGGCTGCTTTTTGAGAAGCGAAAAAAAAATCGCCGACTGTTTCTCACCGCGCGACGGATCGTTATCGAGCGTTGATCAACGCGTACGAACATCGGCGTTGTTCCATCGAGGTGGTAGTCGGTCGGCCGAGCGTGGAAGACACGATGCGTGTGGGAAAATAGCATCCATCTCGTAGGGGCGCGATTGCGTGGAATCGCGTCCGCGGTTGGTCCGTGGCGTATCGAGATAAAAGCAGGGGAAAAGGGAGGACGCGGATACGGGGGCCCATGAAAACCGCGAGAAATCATAGCCGCTTCTCACCCCGTTCATCGTTGCAGCGGCACAAAACGAAACGGTTCTCTCGGCTTGCCGCTAATCTCGCGGCCGATCCGATCGGGGATGAGCACGTACCTGTAGGAGAAAAGGAAGGAAAAAGAGGAGGACACGGGGGAGCAGGCAGAGAGAGGTTGGAAAGGGATGGAAAAAAAGACGGCGAACGGTAGCAGTATAACTCGGTGTACATTCGGCGAGACAAAGTTGATCAATGGCCCCGGACGAGCGGAGTCGCGAGGAGGATACGTGTACGAGGCACAGGGAAGCGTGGCGTATTGTACGAAAAGCGAGCGTGGTATTAATAACAATTCTCACATCTGGCCGAACAAACGTACATGCCATACACGAAAGGGGTTGATCGGGTGTACGTGCGTATAAAATATACATAGAATTTCGTCTGTAAACGTATACAGGTACACCAGCGGCGATACCGGCGGAGAGAAGAGAAGAAAAGAGAAAAAGAGGAGAGAAAAAAAAAGAAAAGGAAGGGAAGAAGCAGGGGGGTTAGAAAAGGGGGAGGAAAAGAGGAAGGCAGAAAGGAAAGGAAAAAAACGCAGCGAAGCGCGTGATCGTCGGAGTTTTCTCCTGGTGGTCCCCTGACGGCCACGTGGAAGGGAGAGAGCGAAAGAGGGGAAAGGACAGGGTGGAAAAAAACGAGGGAGAATAGCAGCGCCACCAGCGCCAACCATCATCCCCTTCTTCTTTCTCTATCGTTGGTGCGCAGAGAGGCAGCGGTGGCTGCAGCGCGTACGTACATTTATTCGAAAGTTCACAAACACGCGGCCAACTTGCACTCTGCTAATAAGTCATCGGTGTTCGTTCGTTCGTCGTCAACCACCACCCAGTAGCGCGCCGCAGCCCCCACTACGTAGGTCGCGTTGCCTCTCAACCGACCCACCCCACCCCCGCCATCCCCGGTTCTACTTCCCCTCGTTCCTCCTCCACCTCCTTCCGTTTCCCCTCGTTCCACTTCGGCTCGGTTCTACTTCGCTCACCCCCGTTTCCCTTCCCAGCCATCTACGTGTACGTAGAACCTTCCAACCGTGTTCGTTCGTGTACCATATCCTATAGTGTATATGTGTGCGAGTGTGTGCGGATGTATGTCGGTGCGCTGGCGTTTTACGCGAATTCCACCCATCCCCTGTCGAATTCAAACCGACTCACACGCACGCTCGCGCACACTAGCAACCGCGCTTTCAAGCACACGCTAAACTACGCTGTGGTGGCGTTCGTGTGGGATACACGGCCGTGTAAGTTAACCCCGTATTTCTCGCGTGTACGTGCAGAGGCATTCGCGTGTGCCTGACGCGCACAGCCTCGCTCCGAAATCCCATCTAACTATAGACGCGCTGCTCCCTTCGTGTACACGCTTACACGTGTACGCGCGCGTACGTGTACAGGCAAGTTTTTGTAGGCACACCGAGACGAAAAAGCTCACCACTACGAGCGAGCGTCGCGTATATGCGCGAGCGCGATCGCGATAAAGCTTCGCGAAAGCGTATACGGTGGCGCAGCCAAGTTTCACCAATACCGGCAGAACGCTATAGCAAAACATGTATACACGGACAGATAGGGTGATGGTACTGGGCGCTGTTCGTCCTGCTTTAGACAACGCCGGCTTGCTCCGCCTCGCTCTGACCGGGTTACGCTTGCAAGCACGCTAGCTCCGTTCTCCTCGGCTCTCTCGCGCCTTCTGCCTTCCCACTCCCCTGCCGCCGCTTCAATTTCTATCTATATCGCCGTCTCCGTCGCTTCGCCTCCGGTTTTTTGCCCGTCTCTGTCGAGAACGACCGGTCGGTCGAAAACTGGAAAACCGTGGATCGCAGCGCGCCCAGCAAGAAGAAGAGACGTAGCTGTGACGACGCGTGGTCGCCGCGAGTACCGGCGCGCGTTGCGCCGTACTTAAATTACATGATTAAAGGCACTTTAATTAGTTATTCGACGAGAGGGAAATTTATCGTCGAAGCAGTTCGTACTGGTTTTCGCGCGGTTTAATTTCGCCTCGAGCCGGGGATAATCAACGCGACCGCGCCAGTGTTGCACTGTAATTCGGTCGGAGGAACGAGTCGCAGAACGCCGCTACTCGCTTTCAAATATTCGCGTAAACCGGACGATTTTACGCGCGGCAAAATCGATAGGGAAATTTCCACGGAAATTTCATCGTGTTACGCAGCTGGTATTTATAGCGCGCGTAAAGCAGATCGCACGAGACGAGCAACTCGGCAATGCCGGTACGAAACGGGCAAAATCGATTTACCGGACCGATCGAGAGGAACGCTCGGCTATGGCGACGCACACGCGAGACGGATTACGTCGGATACGAATTTCCCAATCGAAGATCAGCGCGGGCTATACAGGCAGGCGAAAAACGAAGGGAAAGTCGCGAAACTTAATCAGACGCGCGGTGATGCGCCAGACGAATGAGCGGCTCGTCCTGCACCGGAACAGGATATTTCCCATTGAGGAGGAACGAAAGAGAGAGAATGTTTTTCGTGTCGTGTACGCACACGGTGCACGGCCGAGTATTAAAGAGGCAAGAAACGCCTAGTTCTCCCACGCGAGGCAAAGGATCGGTGCGGAGGGTGTGCAGGAAGGGGAGAAAAAGAAAAGAAAAGAAACGAAGGAAAAAAGGTGATCACGTTCGTTTCTCGCGGTCTGCACGCGCGCTGCCTTTCGCGGACCGACTTTCGACGATTCCATACACACGTAACTACCAGCTGTGTCTCTCTCTTTCTCTCGCTCGCTCTCTTTCTCTCTCTCTCTCTCTCTGTTGCGCTGTCAGCACGCTGCTCTCTTTCTCCCTCGTGGCTACGGTGAAAGCAGTGCCGGTGAAAGGTGATTGTGGCACATCCCGCGTGCCGACACCACGCGTGTCTTTCCCCGTGCCCATTTCAATACCAAAATAGATTCCACCGCCTTCTTCTTCCTCTCGCACGCGATCGATCGACGATCTATTTTTCTACATACGCGCGCGTGTATTGGAGAAGCGCGAGGGGGTGGAAGGCGAGGAAGAAAATAACGGAGGATCTTGTACGTCGTCGTCGGCGTCATCGTCGTCGTTGTCGTCGTCATCGATGGTTGCTCGTTGTCCAGAGTCCAGGCTGGCGTAATCCGGCTTGCATCAGACTCCCCTTTGCCACCCACGTCCAACCCTCGGCCGTCTGCGTCGCTCCCTGCTCGTTCTCGTTCTCCGTCTCGCTCCATAATTCAGTCGGCGCTGCGATTGGTCGACGTCGGCCGCTGACGTCACGCGAAAACCGGCAGGATAATAAGGAACGAGGGGAGGCCGGGCGGCAGCCACTGGAGAAGATACGAAAGGGATGCGAGAAGAGAGAGAGAGAGAGAGAGAGTGTGAGAGAGAAAAAGAGAGAGGAAACGGTGGTAGTCAGGCTGCCACAAAAATACCCTGTCAGATAGAAACTGGCGCCCAAGCCTGGCGGACGCTACCAGCGCCGCTCTGCCACCGACGCTACTTGCACGATACCATCACGCTGATACCGCCTTCGTCTCTTCACCCTCCGCGCTTCCACGACCCAGCTGCCGCGTCCACCCCCGTATCTTTCTCTTGCCACCCGGTATATTTCCTATATTTCATCGGTTTTCTCTCGCCACTCTGCCACGGTGACCAACGTGCTCCTTCCAACCCCCACGTGCCACGTTTCTTTGCTCGTCCGCTCTATTCTACGCTCTGGTTACCTTTCTCGGCTACGAGAATCCCTCGTCGAAGCTTCGCCGAACGTTCGCTAGGAAAGATCAAGGGAGAGAGATAGCAGAGCCGCCCGCCTCTCGTAATTTCCTCGTTATTCGTTTATGAAATTTAAATGGAAGAGCTCGGGGAGGCGAGGTAGTGGTGGTGGTGGTAGTGGTGGTGGTGGTGGTGGTGGAAAGCAGGTCGCCGAGGATCGGCGTGGAGGAAGGTCGCGAAGGGAAAACGTGGATACGATGGAAACGCCGCGAAGGAGCCGCTGATGTCAGGTCGAAGGATCGATTTTCAAGGAAGATGGCGTCCTACGGTGGCCGCTCCACCCTCCCAGCTACCCTCACCCTCGCTCTCTGCCACCCACACGTGCGCGCACGTTAAAGCGTACACGTAAAGAGACACACTTACACAAGCCCTGCTCTCTCGTCGCAACCCCTCGCCCTCTTGGAACTCAACGGTCGATGAAGTGGAGTTCTCCTCTCCTCCCTCTCCTCCTCCTTTCTCTCGCTCGCCCTCGCGCTTTCCATTCGCTCTCTCTCACTCTCTCTCTCTCTCTCTCTCACTCTCTCTCTCTCTCTCTGTCTGTCTTACGCTCGCTCGTACACACGCGCACATACATGGGCACATAGATACATAGACGCACACAGGGACACGCGCTCTCTCCGCTACTGTTTCTGCTCGCTCACCTAGTCGGTACTTTCGAAAAATAAAGAGAGATAAGGAAGAGAGATAGGGAAACGTAGGGCTGTTAAAGAAGAGGCAGAGATAGGCGATGGAAGACGGCCGGGGTTCATTATGCTTCTTGAATCGTAAACAAACAAACAACCGCGACCTGGCAGGATCTGCTCTGTTTCCGCGCAGCGAGTGCAGAATCGCGAGCAAGGATCGCGAAGACCGCAATCAGTCGCGATTCTACGGCAACCGACGAAAGGGAGGAAAGACGAGGGGACGGGGTGGCACACGTTCGAAATTATACGCGGCTGAAATATCCATCGCGATGGAAAACAATCCAAGATGAAGTTGACCCGGAAATTTACTCAAATAGCAACTCGGTATCTTTAGTTTGAACAGCGCTCGCCCCGTTCTCTCTGCCGGGCCACTATATATATAACCAGCCAGGCCAGAATCTCCACCGTGAAGCTTTCCAAAGATATACCGGCAATTAAAGCTTTGCGCCTGCGAGTCCGCTCTGCTGCAGGACCAACCTACCTCAAAACTCAAAACTAGAACGATACCGTAAGGTAAGTTATTTGAGCGAGGAACACTTTGCGTGGAATAATCTTGCTTGCGTGTTATGAGACCACGTCGTTGTTCCGTGTAACGAAGAGAAAGAACGAGCAAACGTCGTTCGTTTCGAGTCCAACGGCACCATGTTTCGCGACAAATTGCTCTGACAAGAAAAAATATCAAACACGAGGGAATGATGCCAGTAACTTTATGCTACGATTATTCCAGCCTCATTCCTGCATTATGGAATACCATTGCTTTTTAACGTACACTTTAGACCCAACAGAAAAATGTATCAGGACAATCAGGTCCGACAAAATAAAGCGCTAGGAGAAATAACAAACATCAGTAGGACTCGGTCCAATGATACGGTAGGTTCTACTTTGAGTCAACGAGAAGTACTTTCTGTGGAATGATTCAACTTCTGTATTATGAGACACCGATATTCTTTGAACATAACAAAGAGGAAGAACCAGAAAATATCATCGTCAGTAGGAATCGGTCGAATGATCCTACGGTAGGCTCGTTTGAGTCAACGAGAAGTACTTTGTGTGGAATGACTCGACTTCTGTATTATGAGACACCGATATTCTTTGAACATAACAAAGAGGAAGAACGAGAAAATATTATTGTCAGTAGGAATCGGTCGAATGATCCTACGGTAGGCTCGTTTGAGTCAACGAGAAGTACTTTATGTGGAATGATTCGACTTCTGTATTATGAGACACCGATGCTCTTTGGATATAAAAAAGAGGAAGAACCAGGAAATATTATCGTCAGTAGGAACCGGTCGAATGATCCTACGGTAGGCTCGTTTGAGTCAACGAGAAGTACTTTATGTGGAATGATTCGACTTCTGTATTATGAGACACCGATATTCTTTGAACATAACAAAGAGGAAGAACCAGGAAATATCATCGTCAGTAGGAATCGGTCGAATGATCCTACGGTAGGCTCGTTTGAGTCAATGAGAAGTACTTTGTGTGGAATGATTCGACTTCTGTATTATGAGACACCGATGTTCTTTGGATATAAAAAAGAGGAAGAACCAGGAAATATTATCGTCAGTAGGAACCGATCGAATGATCCTACGATAGGCTCGTTTGAGTCAACGAGAAGTACTTTTGGAATGATTCGACTTCTGTATTATGAGACACCGATGCTCTTTGGATATAACAAAGAGGAAGAACCAGAAAATATTATCGTCAGTAGGAACCGGTCGAATGATCCTACGGTAGGCTCGTTTGAGTCAACGAGAAGTACTTTCTGTGGAATGATTCGACTTCTGTATTATGAGACACCGTTGCTCTTTGGATATAAAAAAGAGGAAGAACCAGGAAATATTATCGTCAGTAGGAACCGGTCGAATGATCCTACGGTAGGCTCGTTTGAGTCAACGAGAAGTACTTTGTGTGGAATGATTCGACTTTTGTATTATGAGACACCGATGTTCTTTGAATATAACAAAGATAAAAAACGAGAAAATATTATATACTTTAGGTGCGACAGAAGAAAGTAT
Source organism: Bombus fervidus (assembly GCF_041682495.2). Lineage (NCBI taxonomy): Eukaryota > Metazoa > Arthropoda > Insecta > Hymenoptera > Apidae > Bombus > Bombus fervidus. Next base: position 7,279,365 of record NC_091534.1, on the reverse strand, counting down.
CGCAGCAAACAGGTGCAACAAGAAAAGGTATCAAACACGAGGGAATGATCCGAACAATTCTACGGTGGATCATTTGAGTCAGCGAGAAGACGTAACACGTAAAAACCGATGGAAGGAAAATAGAAACTGAGTTCAAGAATGAAGGTAATACGAGTACTCGCGGATTTCGTATAATCACCTCAGTTTCTTTCATCGGTCCATTCCACTGTTACGACGTTATTTTTGAGCAAGATGGAGCAATATTTCTTAAGAAATAACGTCTACAAAGCAATCACGAAGATGGATAAGCGAAAATGTAGGCTAAACTCATGCGAGCGCCTGCAATGTTTGGTAGCCGCTCAAAGGTATAGACCTTTACCAAACATTAGAAGAAATAAACGTATTAAATAGATCGTATCGTGAAAGAAAACAGACGGGGGACAAAATCATGCGCATCATCTCGGTAGCTTCGTATGTCACTGCTATATGTACATTCCCTCTCACCTATTTTTACGATAATTCTTTAACGACGTCATTTTTCAGTAATACGTTACGACACAGGGATATAAAAATGTGGATATTGTCGGAAACTAAGAGGAGGATCGTGGGACAAGGTAATAAATTCACGAAAGAGACTGAAGCGAATTAATTATGCGAAAGCCGCGAATACGTAAGTGAGCGGACACTTGCGAACGAAAGTGTACACACGCGCCACTAAATTAACATGACTAAATTGACACTGAGAATATTAACATCGAGCAAACTTCTTTCCCTTTTCACGATGACAAACTATGTCCCCGTAAAAATGCCAGTTTAACTGTCGATGTAAACGATATACGCATGCCATTACGTGCCACTCACAATTATTTTGTTCCACTGTATCGAGCATAACGCGTTGTACGCACACGAAAGCGGCACATTGTAATCCAATTAACACTAACCTTGACCAGGCCTGGTCAAACGGCCGGTTCCAAAATTTAATTGAAAATTGTACGTCCGTCGTTATTTCTTCTGTTCGTCCGGCTTCGTGTAACATTGAGAAACTGATCAGTCGGATAACATAAGAATTTACATAAAGTTAGAGGAAGGAAAGAAATAACGATGAACTCTAAATTAAATTCTAAGACCGTTCATTTGGCCTGGTAAAGTTAACGTTAATCGACGAAGATATATAAATATTACTTGGGTATCACTAGGCTAACTAGCCTAACAGGAAACGTGGATCGCTGAAAGATGGTTCGTAAGCGAATTTGGCGAGTTACTCGACTCGGACCAACTGAAATAACCCCATCTTACCCTGTCACGCGTGATATTCTGCAGCGTCGTTGCTGCCTGCGAGCTTCTAACACGTAGCGCCAGCAACGTGCAAGTACGACGAAGGTGTGAGCAGCCGCCAGATCGATCGATCGTATTTGTTTATTAACCTATCGGCCGTTTCGATTGAATTATTAGGGTTCCGCGGATACGACGGAGAGGACATTACGTCCAGATAAATTTTGTGGGTTAGCGGTTACGCCGAAGGACATAACTTTTTCACAGCGAAAGCTGGCGTGCACGCGACGCGAAATACACCGCAGGGGAAAGGCAGAAGTAGCGTTGCTGACCGAGCGGCTGGCGATCGGCCATAGGGACAGGCACGGGCTGTTAGGGCGAGTAACGCGGGCGCGTGCGCGCAGCGGGGGCCGCCGCCGCTCGAAACTTCAAACGTGCCACGTCGGCGCCGAAATTGCAGCATTATTACGAAGTTGAACTCGACCGCAGGAATAATTACGCGCGGCCGCTGCCGCACAGATTAATATTTCCATTCGATTTAGAGGCGATTCGCGATATATTTCAATCCGCGATTAATGACTTTCGCTATCCTGCTCGGCCACGCCTGATTACGAGTAATCATCCTGTGTACGGCGTGTGTCCCTCCGGTTCGTTAGCGGTTCGCGGACTCTTTCGAGGAATAAACTCAACGCCACGGCGTTTCTCGCGGAGCAACGGCGACGACCGACGACGAAATTTAAGAAAATTCCCTGGGGGAATTTTCGCGTCCGACTGTTCCCCACAGGCAGCGCAATTTTGCGTTGGAAGAAGATGTGGCGCGCGGCATAAAGCTGACGATGGGGCGCACGCTTTTCGCGTGACACGTTCTCGTTGCGTAACGTTCGCGCGCTCGTCTGCCATCGAATGTCCTCCGCCCTGTAATTAATTAGCGCGATCGATAGCGGAGAAATTCGAAAAATTGGAATTTCCAGCGGAACGTCACCGAGAAAAATATCGGCGCGGAGATATTGGCAAGCAAGAATCGCTGCACGAGCTGAAATTCAATTTGGCTTTTAAGTAGACGATAGTTTAACACAAAGGACGAGGAACGGCGGTTACGAATCGATGTAATTAAATCATAGCTGGGGAAAAATAGAAAAAGAGGGGGGCGAGAGGAACGAGGGGAGAGAATGCAGGTCGAAATATTGGACGGAATATCGCGCAGCAAAATTCTGGCCGCAGCTAGGCAACCATTTTCATCGATCGCCACCGGGCGAGGGGGTCTGAAAAGGGGTCGGCCATTTTGTTTATCGTGCGCTAATGTCGAATGACCGCTAAAAGTGAATAACAGTTGCTTTTCCTACCCTTCGGTCAAACGTTGACGCCACTCTTCCGCCAGTAAATACGCTCGAATCTAATTCGTCGCGGGGAACCATATCGACAACACCTCGCGGACAGATGGATCGCAACAAATATTTCTTCCCAAAGAACCATCCTACGAATGTATGCGTATTTATATATTTTCCTGATCGAGGAGATGGCCGAGAGTTTTCCACGCAACCGAGGCGAACGTAAATCGAACGACGCGGAAGAGACGATCGATGAAGGGGTAAGCGCTGTTCTGATTTCCCTGTCAGAAGCCACAGCAGCGATCTTAATCCTTCCGCGATCCTCCAGTCTTCGTATTTCAATCTTTTCCTCGTTTCAGTAAGCGAGAAGAGATGCTGGATCTTCTAAGAAGATAGTCGCTCACGAAAATAACGATCTCGCCGCGTCTTGCTCTCTCGAAGATAAGATCGAGCGAAAAGCGTGGCTCAAACTCGATCGCTGTTTGTATAATTGCAGGCTTTTCTTCGTCCCGACGATTACGTCTTGGTGATTTTTCCGATGAAAGGCAGCCGTACGATTAAACACGGCTCGCAATAACCGAGCGATATCAAAGCACCGATATGGAATAATCGGGCGGTGGAAAGCCGTGAGCAGCCGGTGACTACGGAAAGCCAGAGCTTTCGTTCGCGTTACGTCATAGAAGCAACACCGCGACTCATAATTAGCGTGGGTGGGCCTCCGCTACGATGCAACACTCGCGAGAAAGCGTAAAAGCGTGGTGTTACGTGGCGAATTATAAAGAATGGAAAAAGGAAGAAAGGAAGGAAGGAAGGAAAAACGCGTTTTCAGACCGCTGTCGCTTTTATCGTCGGAATCGGCGCGGCGAAGAAACAAGCTCGTCGAAAGCGTGACAGGTGTTCGGCGCGGCAACTGCAGCGAGTCGATGATCAATGCGATGTTCGTTGGTGGGCATCCAGAAGCGGCGGCCAGTCCATTAATCATTGATTAAAGTTAACGAGCTATGCTCCGCGCTGTAGACACAGGAAAATTTGACGAATTACGAAGATCAATATGCAACGTGCCTGATCAATTATCAGACAACTCGCGCGCGGCTGACCATCTTGCAAGCTTCGCGTTCGACCGGCTCTAAAATCTTCGAGATTTCTCGTCTCCTTCGACGATAAAATCGCGCGACTCTCGCCAAGAAGAAGAAGAAGAAGAAGGTCCGTGAAATCGAACGTTCCAATTCGTCCAGGAGGATTCGTGGCCATCAGTCAGCTCGCACAGCAGCGTCGCTGCTCCTCCTAATTAATGTTAATGTCTGGCGTTTCGGCGCGGTGCATCGTCCAGGAAAACACGTCGACGAGCAGCCAACCAAACGGTCAGGAACGGGGCAAAAGTGCAGTTCGGATTGTTAGCCCGCAGTTTCAAGAGCGCCGGCCTCGCGATTGGTCGGCTTTTTGCGCGGGAATCGATCCTACGTTTTCGGGGGATGCCCCGCCTGTGTAACAAGGGAGAGGAGCAATGAACTTCCGGCGCAGGCCAGCTGCCATTGGACGGTTCCGCGTGGTGCTACAACGTCATTGGACCGTCCTGGAACAGCGGCAGTTCGAATGTGACGGCCAAGGATGAAGCTTTGGGTGACACACGCTGCGAACCCAGTTCGCGTCGCCTTCCAATCTACGGCGAAAACAGATTCCGCCAACTGGGACGAGCATTTGGCGCGTTAAAACTTGTATAATACGATTATTCCATTGTTCGCGCGCTATTGAACATTATGACGCCAAGGTCACGCAAGACAGCATACGTTTTTCTTCGCTTTTTTAATTCGGTTAAAAACCTGCTAGCAGAAACGAGAACACAGCTGACGAAACGTAGTTTGGACGAATGAAGGCAACGTTTTTGGAGATACGAAGAGGATGGAAAACACGCGTTTGGCCCCAAAATCAAGCAATCGACCATCTGCTAAATTTTAACGCCGCTTGCCTGGTCCGGTCGTTTTACTAAAAATAGAATCGCCAGGTGGAAGAGCCTGATAGGTTTCATGGTTGTTGATGTAACTACTTGAAGAAAAACTCTACATCTTTATTTATGTACACCCGTGACCTAGAGACCGCAGGAATATTCTAAATAAGAAAAGGTCCATGTTATTGTACCCTTGAATATGCGTTATGTTTTGGCTCGCAAGGTCTAGGAACAAAGGGACTAATAAACAGATTTCTATTTATGTTCCTTGTAGCCTCTGGCTAAAGCTAGAAGGTTAACCTTTTCGGTAATGTCCTATTGCTGTCTTGTAACACTAAGATAGTAAGGATCTGGATCAGCATAAAGTTATACTTATACCTTTATTTATTTCAATGTTTTTTTCTATTACAAATTCATCCACTCGTTTTTCTATCGGTCAACCTCAACCTCAACAATGGTAATGGAACAACTAGAACAAATAACGACATTTCTCGAAATATACATGTTTATCTGGAAATTCGAACAAAGGGACAATTTTTAATAGCGTGGGATCGAGTGACGATCTGGCGAGCTGCGAAACGTCCGTAAAGTGAAGCGGAGAACACCTACGATTTGTTATGTTCTGTGTAGTAGCGAAGAAACTATGTCATTTGAAATTGAAATGGAAATCTGTGTGTTTCTGGATATTGGTAGCGGAATCGGCAAAGCAGAAAGAAAGGAATCTTTAAAATTAGTCGGCAAAGGAGGAGAATGGGAGGTAAAAATGAACGAGGAGCGCATGCGGACGCTACTGTTAAGCGTCTTTGTTACGCTGAATATGTGTATTAATTCAGTAATTGTACATATTAGTAAATGAGCTTATTCGATGTATGCGCATACTAATCGACCAATAAATGTGAATAAATTGACGATAGTTTGCGAATACATTTACGAGCGTCTAGTAAATGCGAGCAAAGTTGCGAACAGTAGATATTTTTTACATCTGATCGATACTTTTGCCAATACGAATGCGCACACTGACCATAGCCAATACAAACATTTCGCGTTCTCATTGCTACGTTTTTACCTCAACCTTCGATTTCGATAAATACACCGTTAATGTAGCAAATTGAACGTGCTCGACCAAACATCATCCAGCCAAAATATGCCTCGTATTTCGCAGATAGAAAATCATTCTAAACATTCGTGCTGCGATAACAAAGAAATATGCTACGATACGTCCAAAAAAACCAACAAGCTTCTCGCACGAGAAAATCACGGCAGGTGAAAAAGAATGAAAAACACGAGATACGTTTCCACCGTAGGAATGTCTACGACACTTTCACCACGCGTCCGATGATTTCACGTTGTTCGACTCTCCCGGCGACCCTCCATTAACGTCACCATACATCGTCGAAGAGAAAACGTCGTACACGAGGAGGGTTGCGAGAGACAGAGAAAGAGAAAGAGGAGAATCCCCTTCTTTCCAGCCGATCGTTCCGTTTACCAACGTCACGGACAAAGATGACCCCCGTTGCTACTTTAAATACCAGACGCCTGCTTAGGAATCACCTGTTGACTGCATTTCTTTGCCGCAAGGAAATTACAGACACAGCGATCTCGTGCGAGGGCAGTGAAACTCGAGCGGAAAAACTTTTCCAACGATCGTCGATCCGTTTACCCAAGCGCGGCTACTTACACGAGTCGCTTCTTAACCTTCCTATCTACCGTTTCTTCTCCGTTTTTCCTGCCTCTTCGCCCGTTTTGTCTATCGTCCACTCTACTCTCTCTCTCTCTTTCTCTCTGTCTATCTATCTGTCTCTGTCCTGGTTGGTCTCGTCGAACCGCGGCTTCTTTCGCTCTTCAACGTTGGCCAGAGCGACGTGGCCGTCTCTCTTCGGCCCTTTTAATGCCGCGTTTCAACGAAGAAAACTTCATGCTCCGTGTAAAGTGGCATAATTAACTTGCCGTGGCGACTTCTTAATTGCGGAGGAGGAAAAGTTCAAGGACCGAGCCGCGTGTATTTTGCAGCGGATCGCGCGAAAGCCCGCGGTAAGAGCCGAAGGGGAAGAGAAGGGGCAGCAGAGGGGGGAAAAGCGAGCAGCAGAAATCGCGTCAACACCGGTGATTAATACGATAACGAGGAAAGGAATAAGGGAAAAGATGTTTACCGACCAACGACGCCGACTTCTGCTCCGTTCTTAACCGGACGTTAAATGATTACATTGGCAATTACAGCGGAATTAACGTAAACTCAGATTTCACGATTCTCTTGTCCGATTTTGATAGAAACCTTCCTCACACGCGCGTCGACACCCCTCCAGCTAACGATACGCTGTTCTACGACGCTGACTTTTCCGCCAATTAACCCCCGCACGAGACGTTCCGGTCTTTCGAGTCGTTCACGTTGAATATGTTTCCAGTTACGATACAACCATCCTCACCTTCCTTACACTTTGTACAACTTCACTAGGAAAGGAGGATATTTACGACCTTCGCTAGCCATAGCTTGAAACGTTCATCTGCATTGGTAGATCATAGGAGACTTGATAATTCCAATTGTTATTTAATTTTAAAGTGTCTTCCAAAGTTTCAATTTTGCTTAGTTTCATTCTAAGTTAATTCTACTTTTGTTCTATCAGTATCTTCCTGAAAGAGACTTTCTTATTTTCCTCACATTTTGTAGAACTCCACTAGGAAAGAAGGATATTTACAATCTTCAGTAACCACAGCTTGAAAGGTCCATCTGCATTGGTAGCTCATAAGAGACTTGATAATTCCAATTGTTATTTAATTTTAAAGTGTCTTCCAAAGTTTCAATTTTGTTTAGTTTCATTCTAAGTCGATTCTACTTTTGTTTTACCAGTATCCTTCTGAAAGAGACTTTCTTATTTTCATCACATTTTGTAGAACTCCACTAGAAAAGGAGGATATTTACAATCTTCAGTAACCACAGCTTGAAAGGTCCATCTGCAGTGGTAGATCATAAAAGACTTGATAATTCCAATTGTTATTTAATTTTAAAGTGTCTTTCAAAGTTGCAATTTTGTTTAGTTCCATTCTAAGTTAATTCTACTTTTGTTTTACTAGTATCTTCCTGAAAGAGACTTTCTTATTTTCATCACATTTTGTAGAACTCCACTAGGAAAGAAGGATATTTACAATCTTCAGTAACCATAACTTGAAAGGTCCATCTGCAGTGGTAGATCACAGGAGACTTGATAATTCCAATTGTTATTTAATTTTAAAGTGTCTTCCAAAGTTTCAATTATGTTTAGTTTCATTCTAAGTCGATTCTACTTTTGTTCTATCAGTATCTTCCTGAAAGAGGCCTTCTTATTTTCCTCACAATTTGTAGAACTCCACTAGGAAAGAAGGATATTTACAGTCTTCAATAACCATAGCTTGAAAGGTCCATCTGCAGTGGTAGATCATAGGAGACTTGATAATTCCAATTGTTATTTAATTTTAAAGTGTCTTCCAAAGTTTCAATTTTATTTAGTCTCATTCTAATTCGATTCTACTTTTGTTTTACCAGTATCCTTCTGAAAGAGACTTTCTTATTTTCCTCACATTTTGTAGAACTCCACTAGAAAAGGAGGATATTTACAATCTTCAGTAACCATAGATTGAAAGGTCCATCTGCATTAGTAGATCATAGGAGACTTGATAATTCCAATTGTTATTTAATTTTAAAGTGTCTTCCAAAGTTTCAATTTTGTTTAGTTCCATTCTAAGTTAATTCTACTTTTGTTTTACCAGTATCTTCCTGAAAGAGACCTTATTTTCATCAAAATTTGTAGAACTCCACTAGGAAAGAAGGATAATTATAATCTTCAGTAACCATAGCTTGAAAGATCCATCTGCATTAGTAGATCATAGGAGACTTGATAATTCCAATTGTTATTTAATTTTAAAGTGTCTTCCAAAGTTTCAATTTTATTTAGTCTCATTCTAATTCGATTCTACTTTTGTTTTACCAGTATCCTTCTGAAAGAGACTTTCTTATTTTCCTCACATTTTGTAGAACTCCACTAGAAAAGGAGGATATTTACAATCTTCAGTAACCATAGCTTGAAAGGTCCATCTGCATTAGTAGATCATAGGAGACTTGATAATTCCAATTGTTATTTAATTTTAAAGTGTCTTCCAAAGTTTCAATTTTGTTTAGTTTCATTCTAAGTCAATTCTACTTTTGTTTTACCAGTATCTTCCTGAAAGAGACTTTCTTATTTTCCTCACATTTTATAGAACTCCACTAGAAAAGGAGGATATTTACAATCTTCAGTAACCATAGCTTGAAACATTCACCTGTATCAGTAGATCATTGTAGGAGACTATAATAATTTGGATTGAGTATTTCCAGTCCCAAATTTGTTTGTTAGTTTGGTTCCAATCGTCGAATATTTAGTTGTCTACCTTATGTTCTGTATTTTAGAAGCAATTGCTCGTATCTGTCATATATATTATGAAATATATGAATTAGTGTAGAGAAGCAAAGAGACAAGAAGAGAAAATGAAAGAGACTGGAAGGATACGAAAGTTGGAAAGACTACTATTATATTATTTCCAGTAAGAAATTATGCACAATATCACAACATGTCAAATTTATGCGATTCCTATTTCAACTAAATTGAAGCACAACTATGCACCTGCCTAATCTACAGGAGAGACAAAATAATGAAAACTCAACACTTATATATATCTTACAATACTATACATACATATAGGATGCACACACGATGCACAAGATGTATTTACTTTATTTTCCCCAATTTTTCCACATACATGAATTAAGATAAAATACTTCCTCAAATACTTAACTGAAAACTCAGGATATCAATTAGTAGTTAAGTTATACAGGGTGTGTCTAGATTTCCCTTAATTCTCTTCAGAGTATTGGTTGCAGCGGCGCGTATATTTCAAGCACCGCGTAGCCAGGCTTCGAAATGCAAACGAAACATATAGTTATCGATTAACCAGCTCGCAACGTCCAGTTACAAATCACTCACGCGACCGTGTGTATAATGAGCCACGCTGTGGGCAAACTACGCTCGTCGCTCGACTTATGTTTATTCCGTTAGCTGCGACGCCTACATCATAAACTCACGTAAGTCGAAGCAGAACGAAGGGGAGAAAAACGAAGACGGAAGAACGACGAGGAACAGGGAAGGTAAGAAAGGGGTAGGGACAGGAGAAATTAACGAGAAAGTTGATTCCCTTATCTGGAAACGTGATACGGAACGATATTTTTCTACATTTTTCATTTTTTTAACGCCAGTCACGATACCATGCGATGTACGTACAATTCCTATTATTATGGCGTACCCCGTGTAAATACGTCTATTTTCGTAAGACCGAGGACCATTCTTAGCCTCAGAGTACAGAACTTGATAATTGACAGGGATTATCTGACAGGCGATCAAAGCTAATCAAAACTTAAAAAACGTGCAAAGTAACGGTCGAGAACACGATGCACAAGGCTGGTAGAAGTAGCTGGGAAAAATCAAGTCGTAGCTTTATTTCAGCTAATTTATGCTTGATTCCAGCTTCGATAATATCGTTATAAAGTTGAATTTCTCCATATTGTTACTGTTATTAGTACAAGTATGGTATTTGGATTTTTAAAAAAATCATATTTTTGTTTACGGTTTTGTGAGATATTTTTGTAGTCAGCTAAGACGGAAGCTATTTTACACGCGGATATGTTCGAATGTTAATGCCAAAAGATAGAAATATTCGCGCAAAACACGACGCAAAGGCTGGTAGAAATAGCTTGGAAAAATTAAATCAAACCTTTATTCCAGGTAATTTATGCTTGATTCTACCTTGGATAATTTTATTACGAAGTTCAAGTTCTCCCTCCACATTCCTTCTTTTATTATTAATATACGTACTACGCCTGGAATACAAAAAGATCGCTTTTACGGTTTAATTATATTTTTGTTGTTAATTAAGACGAGAGAATAGTTTCTAGGGATTTTAAACGTAGATACGTCGAATATTAATGCAAGAACACAGATTTAACATTAGAAGCGATTATACATTTTCCAGAAAAATTATTTCCATCCTACATATATATATACTATACCGTGCTTCTCAAAATTAAATAAAAATTGTCTACCACTTTCCCGTTTCTCATTGCACAGTTGCCCGTGATTATGCGAACTTACGAAGAAAATTGTGTTATACAGGTTGTTACAAAGCGATGACTAAATATCGCTGCGGTTTTCTTCGCTTTTCGGATGTCGAAGAAGACATTTTACATAAAGAAGTACCTTAACAATTTTCACGTTTTTGCTTTACGTTTCCTCGTCGCGCGGTGTCCAAGTCCGATGCGTTTAAAAATTCATCGAATAATTTCTTTTAGAAAAATACAAAAATCGAGGCTCGCGCTATTTGCGTTTTCCACGTTCGCCGTGGCATCTTACGCGGACAATTTATTTCATGGAAAACTCTGACATTGTCATGGAGTACCATTATAGTCAGCCGGAAAACACTTTTCCAGCCCTTTGCTGGGGGCTTCGCCACTCACAAATTGGGAATCCAGGGCGTAGAGTTAGGCAATCGGCGCCGGATTGAATCCGCAGCCCCCGGATAATACGACCGCGTCGCTGTATAAATTCTTCTTCGTCCCGCATCTCGAGAGTCAGCAATGTACCGTTGGATCGCCACGGCGGAATAAGAAGACCGGCGATTAGGAGCCGGTGGCATCGCGAGATTTGCAGTTCGCCTTGTCTCGTAATCGAAATCCACCCCACGCGGCTCATCGAATTCCCGATTTTTCGAACCTAATCCTTCCGCAGGAAATGGGACGTGGTTGACGATCCGGGCTTCCAACGGGATCGCAGCGACACTTAATCCTCTTGCACGGAGAATAAAAGGACAGGAGAGTGTGCGTTTTCGTGTTTGCGTCTGTGCCCGTCTGTCTATGGGTTTATCTCCTGTCTGCCATCTTCTCACATTATAATTGCGCGTTGCGAAATTTTTACGTAAGCACACGGACCAAACCGTTCTGTTGTAGCGAACCATTTCACGGAGTTTGTACCAGAGATGCAAAATGACAATTATTGTCTCGGGCGTTTCTTTGCAAGCAAACGATTCAACAAAAATGAACTTCCATTTAAGCGGAACCGATTCGTCGATAAATCCCAAAGAAATTTAGAAAGCAAGCCGAGCGATTAAGAAATGTTCATTCCTAATTGCTCCGATTCCGAGTAACTGTTTTACGAACGATTGTAATGATTTTCGACCGCCAGTGACTATTGTCGATGACAGTAACCGCTACAGATAACGGGAATTTTCCTCGGTTACCATTATCTATAGGGTGAATTTTTATTCTGCATAACAATAATCATTATCAATGGGAACGTTTGTTTGGCTATCGCTAACCAACGTTGATTTGACAAAGATTTTCCCGGTTACATTCTGCCATTGTTAATCGTCGTTACATTAACGTTAGTTAGAACGTGTTGATTGACAACGTAGAAAAGGTTAATTACAAAACTCGTGTATTTGATAAACGAAAAAAAAGGACATGAAAATATAGGAAAGAAAGAAGAACATCGTAGTCGAATATTAACGCTAAATAAAATTGTTGTAGTGCAACTACATCTTCTTCTTTGTTTTATTTATCTTAATCTATTGTTTCACGTATTTTCATATCGTTGTTCCGCTTAATAAGATTATATAAGTTTTCTAATTAACTGCCTTAACGTTGTCAACGAATACGTATACTAACCATCAGTAATGTTAATAATAATCGACAACAGTGGAGTGCAGAACGAGAAAAAATTTTCGCCATCGATAATGGTTATCGGTGAACAAAATAAAATTCCAGTCATCGTTACTGCGGTAAGCAAAAAAGATTTCGGTCATTTATATTGGTTACTGGTAACCGAAATCAAATTCCCGTCATCGATAATGGTTATTCGTAACCAAAATAAAATTCCCGTCATCGATAACGATTACCGGTAATCAAAAAGGCTTTAATCATTCATGACGGTTATTCGCAAGTAAAATTTCCCTAATTAAGGATATTAACTATTGTACCATAACTTTTTAAATTTATCTTATGGCGGTCACGATGCTCTTTCGTCTTTATCTATTTATTTATTTATATGTTTAGCGTTTGATAAAATCATTAGCGAGAAAGAAAGGAAAATAAACGCGGAAACATAGATAATTTATTACTATAGTGTTTGCAGGATTAAATGATATTTATTAGCTAGTTACAGGAAGTCGAGGATATCGAGAAATCAGCCCTGTAATTCGAAGACTAATTCGACAATATTTGTTTAGCGTTTAAGAAAATCATTAGCGAGAAAAAAAGGAAAATAAACGCGGAAACATGATAATTTATTACTATAGTGTTTGCAGGATTAAATGATATTTATTAGCTAGTTACAGGAAGTCGAGGATATCGAGAAATCAGCCCTGTAATTCGAAGACTAATTCGACAATATTTGTTTAGCGTTTAAGAAAATCATTAGCGAGAAAAAAAGGAAAATAAACGCGGAAACATGATAATTTATTACTATAGTGTTTGCAGGATTAAATGATATTTATTAGCTAGTTACATGAAGTCGAAGATATCAGGAGATCATTCCTGTAATTCGAAGACTAATTCGACAATATTTGTTTAGCGTTTAAGAAAATCATTAGCGAGAAAAAAAGGAAAATAAACGCGGAAACATGATAATTTATTACTATAGTGTTTGCAGGATTAAATAATATTTATTAGCTAGTTACAGGAAGTCGAGGATATCGAGAAATCAGCCCTGTAATTCGAAGACTAATTCGACAATATTTGTTTAGCGTTTAAGAAAATCATTAGCGAGGAAAAAAGGAAAATAAACGCGGAAACATAGATAATTTATTACTATAGTGTTTGCAGGATTAAATAATATTTATTAGCTAGTTACAGGAAGTCGAGGATATCGAGAAATCAGCCCTGTAATTCGAAGACTAATTCGACAATATTTGTTTAGCGTTTAAGAAAATCATTAGCGAGAAAAAAAGGAAAATAAACGCGGAAACATGATAATTTATTACTATAGTGTTTGCAGGATTAAATAATATTTATTAGCTAGTTACAGGAAGTCGAGGATATCGAGAAATCAGCCCTGTAATTCGAAGACTAATTCGACAATATTTGTTTAGCGTTTAAGAAATTCATTAGCGAGAAAAAAAGGAAAATAAACGCGGAAACATGATAATTTATTACTATAGTGTTTGCAGGATTAAATGATATTTATTAGCTAGTTACAGGAAGTCGAGGATATCGAGAAATCAGCCCTGTAATTCGAAGACTAATTCGACAATATTTGTTTAGCGTTTAAGAAAATCATTAGCGAGGAAAAAAGGAAAATAAACGCGGAAACATAGATAATTTATTACTATAGTGTTTGCAGGATTAAATAATATTTATTAGCTAGTTACAGGAAGTCGAGGATATCGAGAAATCAGCCGTATAATTCGAAAACTAATTCGACAATATTTGGCACACAATGGAGAACAACAACTTTCACACAAATCGGATACTTCTTTGTAAAATATCGTATTTTGTAAAGAAACTTTGCTGTTTTCTTCTGTGCTTTCGCAAGATACAACTTTCATGCTTATGCATGAATATTATTTTCATTAGAATCGTATTATTGGAAGAATTTAAATGGAACAACGATCAGATCGATTTCGATTCTTAAAACAGGCGTATACAATTTTAGCCCAAAATTTGCAACAAATTACACAGATTACGATACAAACGTGATTGTTATCCCACGCAACATAGACTTTTTATTTTCTATTCTTATCACGAGAAACTAAAATTTCTGCTTCGGTTACGTCTCCTATATTTTTCTAATTTTCTCGATTCCGAAATTTGTTAAATAGATTCTCCTTGTAATGGATTCTAAAATAGACCGCTGCATGCACTCTGCAGTCATTGAAATTTTATATTCCGTAGACTGTAAGAAAATTCATTCTTTATACTCCATTATACGTGTCTATCCTACAACTATTTAAATCCCTTCGCGATTCATGAATTATGATAGGTACATTTAAGTTGTAATTACATTTATTTATACGTTTATTATTGTTCCTTTTGTTCGTCCAACTGTATATAAATTCTTATATTATCCAATTAATCAATTTCTCAATTCTTGTTAATAGAAGAATTTACAAAAGAAATAAAAAGGATGGACGTAGAATTTTAAATCAAATTTTGAATCTTATTATTTCATTGTTGAATTAGTGTTAAATTGCCGACTAAAAATACTCATACGTTACAGAGTATCTTTAATGGATGGAAAATATTTGCACAAACTTCTGCCAGATTACAAGCAACCTTCCCATTCTACCGTGAACCCGTTGGGAGACAAACAGTCCGTATAACTGGAGTTCATGCAGTTTACTGATTCACTATCTGCGATTTCTCATTCGAATAATAAAACGTTCACATAGGCAAAGCAAGGAGATTGAATCAACAGGACTTTGGTTAGTCCGGAAGCTGACTAGGAAGTTGAATAAAAAATCCAGGATGCTGGAAACATACGAAATATCGAAGATGTTGAGATTTCCCAAATGGAGTATCAGGAACGTTTATTTCCAAAAGATCGTCGATTCTGATTAATCGGCGATATTCCGTTGCAACAAATTTTCGCCGAAGGATTACAAGAAGCTTCAAAAGTGCTGTTCTGAAAATGTCAAGTTCCCCTCTCGCATTTCCACGTCCGATTAAAATTCCACAGATTTCAAATCCCTGCAGGTGCTTCCAAGTATCGTCGCATCCAACGACCGATTAAAATCTCGAGGAATAAAACAGTTGCAAGCAGTGGAACTAATTCTACGTTTACGGCGCAACTAGAATTTCGCGAGTTCCAGGTTGCCCTGGCGAGAATTTTTAATTTCCGCGCGACAAAAAATTCCAATCTGCCAGTTCCGCGGGACTGCAATCGCATAGATTTCCAAAACAAACGCGCCTCCGTTCTACGAAAATTCGTGGAAGGAAAATTTCTATCCGCTACATTTTCCCTTTCCCGAAGAATCCAGGAAACGTGGCTCGCGCAGGCCGAATGACTTGGAGGCGCGGTCACCGGGTCCCCTTCCGTCTAAAAATGAAGCAACTGGTCCTGCCACGTTCTGAAATAGGCCGATTCCTGGGACAGCTGCAGACTACAGAATGCAGCATAGTAGCGGACATAGAAGGAGAAAGGAAGGATAAAGTAAAAGAGAGAACAACAGAGAGAGAGAGAGGAAGGTAGAGGGAAAGAGGAGGAGGTGAAAAAGAAGGAGACGAGCAGATTCACCGTTAGAATCGAAACGATACGCGACCACGGTGGTCCAGCTATACCACTCCACCACGATTCAAACGATTTAGGGTCGTCGAGAGTGGTCGAAATTTCCGTGGTCGCGCCTAACGTACGTACGCGACAGGATATTTCGATATTCTTTCGCAGGCGGCGACTTTTCGTTATCGTCCGTAAGAAAAGCCATTACAAGCGACCGGTTCTTCGAAACGAAACAAGAAGTGCAAGTTGCCGCGGATCAACCGGCCACATAACGATACGACGAGGACAATTAGTAGCCTTGCGAGGATGTTGCTCGTTTGTTTCGGGATCCGGATAAGATTTAACGTTTGGACTATGTTTATAAATACATATACAGGCCGAATAACGCGTAAAAGGGGGCGCAATGTGATTCCGTATGGAAAAATGAGAAAATAATGTGTAATGAAATTTTCTCGGTTTCGGATTAGTTTTCGAGAAAATCGAGTTCGAAAACTTATGAAATAAGCTCGAGTATATGAGCATGGCTAATTACCGAGTGGATACGAGCAAACGAGCAACAGGACGTTATCAAGCAGCGAATATAAAATAGAATCTTTCCGTTTGAGGCTTTGTTTTCGAGAGAGTTCACATCGAACGTGTTCGGTTGAGAATCGATCTGCCACTTGCACGCGTATGATAAATTGTCAAATTTAGTTTTTCGAAAGCAAGGCGCCTTGAGAAAAAATTCTATCCCACGTTCTCGCCTTATTTTTCCGATGTAGAATGACGTGCTGTCGATCATTTAGTCCCGTCCAGTCCAGGTTTCGTCATGTTCGCGTATACTTGATAAATATTCAAAGTGGATTTTCTAGAGAATTAAGCCGAGGATGGAAACACGTTATTCCTTATTTTTCCACAAGGATAATTGCATATTAGTTGGTTCATTTATTTGCATAATAATTATTATTATCCGCTACATACGTTGTCCACGTAACGCGGATAAATCATGATTAATTATTCCTTTTTTTAATAATGTTGTAACAAATGGTCAACGAGATTTTGAACTTAGCAGCCTGTATTTTATAAAAAAAAAGAAAAACCCTTACTCGAAAATCATTTGGACCTGTATCGATTCGCCTAGGTACTCGTCTCACTTTGAAAAATAATAATATAATAAAAAGAAAATGAAACGTTCCGTTTCTACTGTCCTCGGTGTTTACTTCGCCTCAATGAATTATTCAAAAGTTGTTTTAATTGGTATAATTTGTCAGAAGTTAGTAATCTAGGATAACATTGAAATCCATTAACGCAAGACCTATGTCCTAGGTCAGCTTTGCGCTGCTATCTGTACTAATTCATCTTATTGTTCGAAAAGTTACTTTTACCTGAGCAATCCATCATGTGGCAACCTCTCAGGTACCAACGTTTCAACAGTGCGTCGCTGTATCAATTGTGACAAAAATCTACGTCCCTAGTTGCGACATTACACGCTGTTGTTTTCAAGTTATAATTTGGGAAAATGAATTGTTTAATTCTGCGTATTGCAAAAAGAACGACGATCGTTTGACCCAGTCTGACGATCCGATCGATTAAATACGAGTGTCCATTTCAACTACCTGAAAAATCCACAAAGAAAGGAGCGAGAGGAGGAGCGAAATCCCAGGTGACCTGAAGTCATAACTTGCCAATTATCAGGGGGGAATTTTTAAATTCCGCATATTAAAAGAAAGACGATGATGGTTTAACCTGGTCTGAGAACCAAACCGATAATCTAACCAATTAAACATGTAT
Organism: Bombus fervidus; assembly: GCF_041682495.2. Lineage (NCBI taxonomy): Eukaryota > Metazoa > Arthropoda > Insecta > Hymenoptera > Apidae > Bombus > Bombus fervidus. Next base: position 7,261,804 of record NC_091534.1, on the reverse strand, counting down.
GTCGCTTAAAGCCGGCTGAAAAATTCAGGAAAAAGGAAGACGCAGCTAAACGGAGAGAAAACGAGAAAGCAGATTGACGACCTCGACTTGTAATTTGGAAATTGTTGGGACAAAAGGAATTTTGTAATTTTGAAAGAAAGACGTTAAGAAGGTAAAATATCAAAAAGTAGGCTTTTCGACGAAAAAAGATACCAGTGACCTTGAGATTAAAAAGAGCGCACTCTCAGTATAAATCGCGTGCCGCTGGAAAATGTGCAACTTTCTTCTAAGTTTTCTTTCTTCTTTTTTATACGAAGGATGCAGATGTTGAGGCGATTCTGAGGACCCTAAAACTACCTCAAAAATCCGCAAAATGAACGATAGCCCAAGAAGGATACGCGATAGCGCGAAGATGCCAGATGCGCAAGGACCGAAATCCCGCGTGACCTCTGGGTGGAGACCGCTTTTCTACTCGCACGGTGACATGAGAAGCACATGCGGACACGGTGTTTCTGGTTCACGGTCGAGTCACAAAGTGGCCGGTTTAACTTTTAAATGGAGCGCAGGGCGAGGCAGTGGCGGACCCGCTGAGGAAGGGATAGGCAACGGAGAACGAAGCTACCAGGCACAGGGAAAACTGTGCAACTCGAACTCGGTGCAAGTAGGCATGGCTTCCTGTTGGTAGCCGATGCGTGACGCCCACACTAGTCATCTAGCTTCTTGCAAACGCGCCGGCGAAACCACCGGTCTCTGCCATTTCTCCTGTGCGCTGACGGGATCATCGAAGGCACGCTGACGCGTCATGAGATCGCTTCTTCGTCCACGCGTAACGCGTGTGCCGGTCTACGTCCTTTTTCTGTCGATGCTACATCCTCGTGAAAACGTATGGAACCGTTAACGGTGGCGCAGCATTTCCGTACGGTAGGTGCGGTTCAACAACAGTCGTGCAACCGTTTTACTGTTAGACCAGGCCACCACGTTGTAATTATCAATCGTTCGCGTTTATTTTTCGCGGGCAAAAAACTGTTTCCTCCGATACGCGGCCGGCTACCTCGTCAGCCTGGAATTATTTCGAACCGCGATCTGCCAGCCAGATAATGTTTAATTTTAATTTTTAATTCGAACACGCCGGCTTCAGCGATGCTGCGCTCTCTCGACTGGAACGCACGCCAGCCCGTGAATCCAAGCAAATTGGAAATATACTTTCGTACGGCGGAAGAGTCGTTCGGAGGACCAGGTTTGAAGCTTGTTCGTTCAGAAATGTTGGCCGGTTGCACGCGCTATGGTAACTTGGCGATTCCTTTCGGAGAATGGCACTCACGGTCTTTGTATCGTTTTCTCTCCAGCAATTCTAATTTACGCAGGTCTCTAGATTACGTGTCATTGTATTACGTGATCGATTGTCTGTATTTTTTCTTCATTTATTGATATTTGAACCTTTTTTCAACAGATTGGAATTACAACAGAGTCGTAGAAGACGAGGGGCAATACGAGTAACGTAAGACGCACGTAGATCCGTGCAGGTTGATATTAATGCGGATTATCAGGATAAATAAATTAGGATAAAAATAAAAGCAGGTAGCTGTACGTATATCGTTATTGTACTGGTATCGTGTATCGGTATTGTAATTTAATTTTCTACTCTTTCCTCGTTTTTCCTCCAGCAATTATAATTTACACAGGTCTTTGTGAGGAGATTACGTGCCACTATATTACACTATACTACGTGATCGAATATCAGATATTTTCCAACAGATTATAATTACAACAGGGTTGCAGTAGTAACGGGTAATACGAGTAATATAAGACGCATGTAGATCTATACAGGTTGATATTAATGTGCATTATGAGGATAAATGCAGGTACTTGCATGTATAGCTAATAGAGTTTACGTTAGGTTATAATTATCATTATGCTTTAACGTGCATGTGTTTTTGTTTATGCGCACGTTTTACGATTATTGTTCTAATTTATTTCCTATGTGTAACTGCGAGTGACCGCAGAACTGGAAGGCAGGTCAAAATAAACTATATACGATACGATTATGATTGTAATTATGCATTATGTTCTTTGATTAGTGTACTATTCTTAACCGTTCTTCATACTATGCTTCTTGTATCATCTATATAGTTGCAAGATTGTAGCTGCACATATTTTACAAGAGTGAAACGCTTTATGTTTGAGTGAAAGCTGAGAGAGTGAAGCTGTATGCTTGTGTGCTACATTTTTATGCCACTTTATGCTCGCTCATCTGCTACATTTCTTACACTATATATTTACAACATTACGCAACACGTCATTGCTCTTCTAGCGGCACGTGAGTCAAAGGAAGACGATACAATTACTATTGTAATTATGCAATATGTTCTTATGATTAGTGTACTTTCTCAACTATTCTTCATACCATACTTCTTGTATCATCTATATAGTTGCAACATGTAGCTGCGCATATTTTACAAGAATGAAACACTGTATGTTAGTGTGCTACATTTTTATGCCACTTTGTGCTCGCTCATCTGCTACATTTCTTACACTATACATTTACAACATTACGCAACACGTCGTTGCTCTTCTAGCGGCACGTGAGTCAAAGGAAGACGATACAATTACAATTGTAATTATGCAATATGTTCTTATGATTAGTGTACTTTCTCAACTATTCTTCATACCATACTTCTTGTATCATCTATATAGTTGCAACATGTAGCTGCGCATATTTTACAAGAATGAAATGCTGTATGTTAGTGTGCTACATTTTTATGCCACTTTGTGCTCGCTCATCTGCTATATTTCTTACGCTCTTCTAGCAGTACATGAGTCAAAGGAAGACTCATACTTTTTTGTGCCTTGGAATACCAACGTTGTTTTCGTTCGCTAGATATTATCGCCGTTGTTTTTCACCGTCAACAGGAGTTACATCTGAACTTTTCATAATAACATCGGTCGATACAAATAAACGAACGTGTTCTCTAGAGCAGTTATTATAGCAAGTGAGATAGTGGAGCAGAGGAGCGTATAGTTGAACTATAGCATCGAGCGAGCAACTACTACGACATACACTATCTCTGCATTTGTATTTACTATGATTTTCATATAATTGACTATTATCATTTTATCGCTCGTCTCTTTAATAAACCAACCAACACGTTTAATATCCATCTCAGTCTTATACAATTTTTAAGGAATTGAATGAGATTACAAGGCTACTACGATACGTCTGCGCGATAAGATATTTGCATGAATGAAATACAATTTGCAGAATTTGTTAATTCATTTAGTTCTCCGGCTCGATCATTTGCACTTCGTTTATTTTAATATCCATTTTCGTTGGAAATTTGATGGATCCTTTGGAAGGAGAAATGTTTTATTCGATATCCTAGTTAGTGGCCGGTTAACCGAATTTCTGCGGATTAAATTCACTTATCTAAACGTGAACTCCTATTATTTGAATGAGAAATTGTAGGTAGCAGGCGGAGTCAGTAAACTTTCATTATATGAACTCTAGTTACAACGAACAGCATAACCGAACGAATTTATCTCGAATATATCAAGCCACTGGCTACTGATTTGAAACAATTGAATTTTACTTAATTAATTTTAATAGCAAAAGGAAATGGTTGGTAGAAAACTTATGATTATTGGTTTAGCTACAATAGATTCTATATATCGTTAGAATATAATAGCAATATTAATAAATGACGAAAGTATTCGAACGTGTGAAGAAAATTTGATGAAAATTCGGAAATTTACATAGAAATTACAAGACATTTATCGCATTCTATACAACCAATTACGCGTTTCAATTGCATATTTAAAAATATTTAAAACGTTACATCGATGGGCCTCGATATTTAGCGCTAATTATACGTTTAAATTGTTCATATAAAAATACAATACAAATTCGAAAATGTACGTAGCAATTACAAGACATTTGTCGCATACTGTACAGACAATTGCACGTTTAAAATGTATAGATACAGATTGGAAATAAATTCACGAACGAACGTAAAAAGCACAAGTCGCCTGTTGTAAACGTGCAATGAACGTGAGTCGCAGGATTATTTAAACAATTCGTTGCATTAATAAGCTTCAACGTTTAGAACCAATTAAGGCAACTATCTCAAGGCTCTATACTACTCTTTTATCAAATATATGATCACAGTAAACGCCTTGTAAGTTTCATATACATTTGCAAATTGCTTTCAAATTCTATCGCTGTAATCACGACGCCCGTTACGGAGGATGAAATTGAAAAGAAATGAAATTTAAAAAAGCTTCGTATAATACGCATAATAGGAAATGTATAATAACAGTAAATAACACGTATAACAATATCGCATGGTACACGTTGGAACACGTTCGTGAGTCACCGCGTGAATTCATGCAAACGTTGCTTCCTATGTTCGGATAAATAAAATCCTAATATCTGCGAATTATCGCCATATTATTCAAATTACAGTGAATAAAAAGTAATGACATTATTAGGAACAGGTTCGAAGCGATGAGTATCGTGTGGAACAGAGAGCCGCGTGTTTTGAAAATTGGCCGGAAGTGGCGGCGCCTCGGCACCTTCGAGCGAAACGCTGAAAAGAGCATAACGCGAGGGCAGAAGCCGTGGGAGAAAAGCAGGATGAAACGAGTGGTCGACCTTGAAACGTATCGTACGAGTTCCGTGTAAATGGACGATCTGTGCCCGGCCGAGCCAAATAAGCGGTTTCGAGGTATCGATTTTAATTTAACATTAACGAGCTCGTTCATTAAACTTTTGATAATGCATTGCTCGATAAATTTCGCCAGGTGAACTCTCGCCCTCGTAACAAATACGCGGGGTCACTATTACGCGCCAGCTATAATTATAAAATACTTTTCGAAACGCGGGAATATTTCCGGTACAACTTTTCCGCGTTAACCTCGAACAACGGAATTAAATTCTCGTTAACCCCGTGGATACAGCTCGATCAATTAATCCCGATTAATAAAAGAATAATAGACGAAAATGAGCGTTTTATTCGGTGAATTTCATTGGCTAGAATTGTCGCGAAATATTAAACGGTCGATGAAATAAGTCGCCACAGTGTAGATCATCAGTGTTATCAGACGAAAATAAGAAATGTGGTGGCGTGTGTGCGTGAATTTAAAAAAATGGGATTGCGATGAAACTTTAAAGGTAGAAACTGTGAATCGCTTCGACTACAAAATAAATGTATTAATTATCGTATTAATTATTTCGTGGGAATTAGAGAGAGGATAAGAAATGGAATTTATCCAATGAAATTTTCAACGACAAATAAACGAACGACGAATTAAACGATCGCAGTGCTTCGAAAAAAGTAACTGGATCTCGCTTCGATTATGCATTCGATTCCCGTTAATTGCACGCCAGATATTTCTCATGGCGACAAGAAGTAACATTAATGGAAATAAAATTGCACATATAAATGTATAAATAATCTGGGTAATATATAAAGCGAAAAACTTGGCGTCGACCGTGGACTTAGTCGGCTAACGATCAAATCGGTGAACCGTTTTGCACCTCGTATTCACGCGCAATGGCCCGTTCGTGAGACCGACGACACCGGAAGTCGTCGACCATTCGTACGACAAGGTGGAGACTCGTGGAAAGTTAACGAGCGTGCCACGACGTCGCTCCATCTCCTCGCGTAGATTTATCGTGTTCCGATTTACAACGCAATTCGCGCTGACGCGTGATGCAATAATAAACATAGTTATTTCGCGAGTAGCGATAGCAACAATAATAGTAGAAACAGCAGCAGCAATAACACGATGGTAATACGTATTAACAATTACAATGGTAAAAATAGCGATGATCATCGTAAGGAATAACTGATAGCTTGTCTGTAACGAGCGCTGTTATTATAATTGCGAAATAAAGATTGTGAATATGAAGAAATTGCAAGTGGCGTTTAACGATCATTTCGTCGAATCTATTCAATTCAGACAATTTCTGTATAGTCGCGGTATTTTAATTCGATCGCTAGAGCGATGATAAACAGTAGTGCGTACGTTCTTGTAAGATAAAGGAATTGCAAGTGGCGTTTAACGATCATTTCGTCGAATCTATTCAATTTAGACAATTTCTGTATAGTCGCGGTATTTTAATTCGATCGCTAGAGCGATGATAAACAGCAGTGCGTACGTTCTTGTAAGATAAAGGAATTGCAAGTGGCGTTTAACGATCATTTCGTCGAATCTATTCAATTTAGACAATTTCTGTATAGTCGCGGTATTTTAATTCGATCGCTAGAGCGATGATAAACAGCAGTGCGTACGTTTTTGTAAGATAAAGGAATTGCAAGTGGCGTTTAACGATCATTTCGTCGAATCTATTCAATTTAGACAATTTCTGTATAGTCGCGGTATTTTAATTCGATCGCTAGAGCGATGATAAACAGCAGTGCGTATGTTCTTCTAAGATAAAGAAATTGCAAGTGGTGTTTAACGATCATTTCGTCGAATCTATTCGATTTAGACAATTTCTGTATAGTCGCGGTATTTTAATTCGATCGCTAGAGCGATGATAAACAGCAGTGCGATACGTTCTTGTAAGATAAAGAAATTGCAAGTGGCGTTTAACGATCATTTCGTCGAATCTATTCAATTTAGACAATTTCTGTATAGTCGCGGTATTTTAATTCGATCGTTAAAACGATGATAAACAGCAGTGCGTACGTTCTTCTAAGATAAAGAAATTGCAAGTGGCGTTTAACGATCATTTCGTCGAATCTATTCAATTTAGACAATTTCTGTATAGTCGCGGTATTTTAATTCGATCGCTAGAGCGATGATAAACAGCAGTGCGTATGTTCTTCTAAGATAAAGAAATTGCAAGTGGTGTTTAACGATCATTTCGTCGAATCTATTCGATTTAGACAATTTCTGTATAGTCGCGGTATTTTAATTCGATCGCTAGAGCGATGATAAACAGCAGTGCGATACGTTCTTGTAAGATAAAGAAATTGCAAGTGGCGTTTAACGATCATTTCGTCGAATCTATTCAATTTAGACAATTTCTGTATAGTCGCGGTATTTTAATTCGATCGTTAAAACGATGATAAACAGCAGTGCGTACGTTCTTCTAAGATAAAGAAATTGCAAGTGGCGTTTAACGATCATTTCGTCGAATCTATTCAATTTAGACAATTTCTGTATAGTCGCGGTATTTTAATTCGATCGCTAGAGCGATGATAAACAGCAGTGCGTATGTTCTTCTAAGATAAAGGAATTGCAAGTGGCGTTTAACGATCATTTCGTCGAATCTATTCAATTCAGACAATTTCTGTATAGTCGCGGTATTTTAATTCGATCGCTAGAGCGATGATAAACAACAGTGTGTACGTTCTTGTAAGATAAAGGAATTGCAAGTGACGTTTAACGATCATTTCGTCGAATCTATTCAATTTAGACAATTTCTGTATAGTCGCGGTATTTTAATTCGATCGCTAGAGCGATGATAAACAGCAGTGCGTACGTTCTTGTAAGATAAAGGAATTGCAAGTGGCGTTTAACGATCATTTCGTCGAATCTATTCAATTTAGACAATTTCTGTATAGTCGCGGTATTTTAATTCGATCGCTAGAGCGATGATAAACAGCAGTGCGATACGTTCTTGTAAGATAAAGGAATTGCAAGTGGCGTTTAACGATCATTTCATCGAATCTATTCAATTTAGACAATTTCTGTATAGTCGCGGTATTTTAATTCGATCGCTAGAGCGATGATAAACAGCAGTGCGTACGTTCTTGTAAGATAAACCCATGCAAATCTCACATTTGCCGCTGTTAGAATTTAATCTTAAAGTTAAGATTAATAATCTGTGGAAGACACAATGTTTATGTTAAAATTATATTCGGTGATATTTATTAAACAAAACTACAGAACCAGATATATATAAGCGAGTGATATAATTAACAAAGTATTGTTGATTGTTGGCCAGTTACTCTCAGACTAGACGTAGGTAGTGACCTATGATACCTTAAATATTTTGAGCTCCACTGTGTGAGTGTCCTGTTCTAATGTCCGTGTGGGTGTCTGTGTTTGCCTACGCGTGTAATATCGTTGCATTCCAACAGTCGCTATGATTTATAAGCGAAAATAAGTTGGAAAACTCGGTCCGCTTTCTTACTCGTTACGCATCGATTTTCCATATCGATCTGGTAGTCTGAAGTATGACAGATTATTCTAATTTTAATCGCCACTTAATCCATCATTAAGTAGCTTAAACTTTCATAACAAGTTGAGCCGAGATTAAATGTAACATTGAATGCGATAACATATTTCTAAGTATTAGTTAAGTACCAGTTAAATGCCACATTCTTCAGATTAATGTACAACTTCTGAAAATGTGCGCCAGGTTCTTTCTCCTGGCTGTAAAGCCGAAAAATAAATAGAGCCACACACACACACGCGCATATATATATAATCTGTAAAATTTTTATCATTCGCTGTACCCCCATACACTACAATGTGAAATCTGGCAATTTTGTATCCGTAGAATTACAATGTGACGAAAGTGATCTCGTTAGACATTCCTACAAGCCGCTTGAAAATTTCATTCTACAGCGGAAACATCGAGTATAAAACTCACAGCGATCATGCACTTTTTGCTCCATCGCGTGAATAATATAACCTCGTGGAATAGCAAGCCTTTGTTTTTTTTTTCAAATCACGCGTGAATATCGTTTTGTAGCGCTAGTTAAACGTTGCAGCGAAAACCACAGGCAATGAAATACGTAAAGCACAACGTGTACTCGCGCGTCCAATAAACTGTATGTAAAATTGCTGTACGCGGTGCGTTATTTATTTCGAACGATTATACACGTAATTGTACGGTAGTAAATACGAGCACTTGTTGAAAAAGCAAAGAAGCGGTTGCTGCGGCTCTGTGCAGAAAAGAAAGCGATACTCGACGATCACTTGGAGGGGCAACCTTGAAACGCTTCAGAGAAACCACCGTGGAAAAGTCAGGGGAACGTTGCACGGGGTTAACCGGACGAAGAGAAAAATAATTATTGCTATACAATGCACGAATCTTTGATCTCTTTGGATAGGAAACCTGCAGCAAGCCATACGCCAAAGTATTTGGAGATTTAACGTGGTAAGCTTTATGTTCGTATTGTGTGCTTTATGTTAAATACTTCGTTGTGACTGGCTTGATCGTATTGGTAAAGTTTGAAAGCAATGTAAAAATGTACATTTGATAAGAAATTAGTATACCGAGTGAACAGCTGTCTTAAGCATCTCATGACGGATTAATGAAATTTGAAAATATTCGTAAGAGGTTTCTAGAATATCAGGTTTATCCTGATATTATATTCCATTGTAGCTACGTTTCAGGTTCTTCTTTGCGGATTAATCAGCAGTTCTTTTGTACGTGTGATTGATGTAAGTGAGAGTGTTCGCCGTTAGAAGCTCTTCCTTCTTAGAATCGAATCAAGTAAATTAATTATCATTGAAGAAAAAGAAGAAAATAGACCTACAGCCTCAAGTACATGGATTTGTACAGGTTTCTCGTGCTTGTGGAAAAGCAGCGACACGCGATCTTCGACAGACGCGTCGTAGCATAAAGAGAGCATTGCAAAGTAACATTGAGCGCCATCATCGTGGCGAAACAAAGCGGCTCCGCGGCACAAAGACTATTTCATCCGTCTGTGAAGAAATGTCAAACACGTCGGTTGTCGGGCCGGGCTAAAGGCAACTGGAAAACGAAAGGGTAAGATAGAGAAAAATCGCGGTCTGTGTATTCATAGACGCGGCTCGAAAGAGACAGTGGCGGAAGAAAAACGGAGGGTGGAAGAGGAAGCGAAAGGTGAGAAGCCGAGGAGGAAAGGGAAAGCGAAGGAAATGAAATAATCTGACGGCACAAAGCAGACAAGAAGAATCACTCGAGGTGACTTAACTCTCGAAAAGTTTGAACTTCCAACGAAAACCCTTTAACCAAGCTAAAACGACGGATGTAGAAAAAGAGAAGGCAGAGCAAATTTCAATTTCCACGGCGCAACATCGTGTCTCTTTGTCGAATGTTCGAAAGAGGATTCGGTGAACAGCGTTATCGCGTTTCGTTTAAAAACAAGGTAAAAGGAGAAAAGAAGAGAAGAAGAGGAGAAAGAAAAGCGGATCGGTGTTTCACCTCGCCTTTCTCCGCTAATTACAAAATTAAAGGACCAAAGAGACTGCTTGCGCCGCATGAATGAAACCCCTAATTTAGCGGGCAACTTCAAGGTTACAAACGCTTGAAACAGAAACGCGGCGGTAAAAGCTGCGCTGAATGCCCGGTGCATCGTGGGGGGAAGGGAGAAGCGTAAAAAGCACGGCGACGCCGTCATCGTCGCCGTAAGAAGAGAAAAACCGTCGGAACAGAGAATTAAAATAGTGGCGCTGTACGCGCCACCAAAGAACAAGATACAAAACCCGCGTGGATGAAGGGAACGAAAAGAGAGGAGAGCCAGTGACACGGTACCGGGAAAAAGGGAGAAGAAACGAAACGATCGTGATACGCGTCTAGCGAAAGGGGTGACGCGAGTAAAAGCGGCCACAGCGAGCAACAAAGGGGAACAGAGAGGAACGACGAGGGAAGAAGAGACAGAGAGATACATTGGAAAGTGAAAAATAAAAGCGTCCTTCAGCCGCCTAATTACTTTAATTTGCATCGGATAATGAACGCTGCAATTAAAAATAATAAAAAACCTGTTCGCCCCTCGCGTCCCACGTTCCGTGCTCACAATGTGCAAAGAGAACGTAAACACGGATGAACGAAGGCTGACAACCAGCCAGAGAAGAGAGGGGAAAAGGAAACGGGAGAAAAAGGTGGAACGAAACGAGGTGAAAATCGGGGTGACATCGAGTCTGCGTGGGTTCTGCGTGATAGGGTTAATGAGTCAACGGGTCAATTACACGGCGTCGATTGTAAAGCGCGTTCGAAATACAGCAGAGTCTCGGTTATCCGATTGCCGCTTAGCCGAAGTTCCGTATTGTTATACGAGGTGCTTTGAATTTTATCGTAACTTCACTTTGCTTCCTTTTTCTTTTTTTGGAATTTTTTCACGAAAAGTACGAAAGCGTAAATAGTTGAATATTTGCGAAAGCAGTTAGTCAAAGTTTCAACGACCATCCATAACGAATTAAACTAAAACAGCCGTACTATATTACACGATGAAAATGTTTTCTATGATTTCATTGCACGCCGATACCATTTTCCGTACATGTGCCAGATAAGTGGAATAATCGAGGTGCCAGTGCGAAGACAAAAGAAAGAAAAAGGTCGAACGTATTGAAATTGTTCTTTGGTCATCGCCGATCGAACGGCTCGATGTTCTGGTTACCTATAGGAACGACGAACACCTTGAAGCGCAATCTCGTAGAAAGGATTTCTTTTCTTAATTTCAATATGAGCTTTCTTCCGCCAGCTACGGCACGATAATGGGCGAAACGAAAGAAACGTTAATTCCATTGGCCTAATCCGATGTTATCGATGAGAATAAAAAGCCGGCCGAGTGACTTTGCCGCGGTAGAATTCCTCGGCGAGCACCGCGCTTCTTCTCTTTCTCGTGTGCCCCGTTCCCAACCGCCCAGATCCTCGAATAATTGTGATTCTAAAATGTAGTCAGTCTTTCGCGAGTATCTTCAGAAAATGCACGCCTTCTCATACTCTATTAAGAATATTATTTCCTTCCGTGGAATCGTTCTGCCGCCACCACTGCCCCGAGGACGCGAAAGACCAGAGTGGAAGAAGCATCCCCCGGTTCAACTTCTATCCAACCACGTGCGTCTCTCTCTTGCTCCCTGCGGCACCGTTTCCATCCTTCTTCCACCCTCTTTCTTCTCGTTTCACCTGTTTTTCCTCGTCTTGGCCGATCTCTGTCGCGCTCACGACCGGCGCAAGCCAGTCTCGATCTTTTCCTCTTCTGCCTCTGTCTCGTGTTCTTTGCCACCCCCGTTTGCTCTTTCTCTCTTTCTTCATTTTTCTCCCCGTCTGTTTCCCTTCGGCTCGCCCTAGCCGCCCTCGTGCGCCCGGTGCACACGCGGAAGGGGAAATTTTCTCTCCTCGAGTTTTCTCCTCTCCTCGCTAAGCTCCGCTGATATTACCCGACGAGGAAATTTCGCGATATTCCTTGGCGAGAGATTTATAGAAAAATTAATTATGCAACTTGGAATCTTCTTGCCTCGGACGGCCGGTTTGCACGCGAGCCGAGAAGAGAAGGCGAAAGCGAAGCAGCCGGTAGACGCGCCACGCGTGCACACTTCGAATCGCCGATCCTCTCGCGTTTCTATCGATTTTCCTACGTTTCAGTCGTTGACCGCCTGTGTAGCAGGCAACGCGACAAAACGCTTCCGCGTCACGAATCCTTTTTTCGCGGCCGTCGTATCGATCTCTTGGAAAAATAAAAACGCGCTGTCTAATGCTTAGTCTTACGTGTATTAACCCCGTTGATGATGGATAGTCTCGGGGAAAAGAGAAGAATGAAAAGCCGAATGAAAGTCCATAGCAGCTACCGATCCTACGCAAAGAATGCATCACTTCAGCGTTTCTTCTGTTTTAGATGTCTTTGACGAAAATATTAATTCATGGGAATAAGCACCAGTTGATACATTAACCGTTGGTAGGGCAAGATCAAGATTGCGAGAGAATTAATTTAGGTAAAGCTAATGAATTTAGGGCCAAGGTGGAGATAAGGTTTGTGTAATAATGTTTATAGAGCAGGTGATATTACGTGTATTATGTATATATAAGCCGTACATATGTGTTTGGGTTACGATCTTATTAAATAAAATGAAACCTGTATATACATATGGATTTTATTATATTTATATTTTGTAATACTGTACGATGTGTGTTATTTATATGGAAGCGAATGTAGTAATCCCACAGGGAAGGCAATAAAAATTATTATAAATTTATAACGAAATATATTTCCATATATTTTCATAAGTTTTTATTCGAAAATAGTGTTCAGTATTTTTCGCTACTTGCACGTTCATAAAGATTAATATTCTTCGATGATTTAGGTATCAGCCAACCGACACGTCACGGTTTTCCTAATTGTTCGCGCAGAATTTCACTAAAAATTTGCGAGACATTTTTACAAGGCAAGCGGATATTAATCAAACGAAAGGGGAGGAATAATCGCGAGGTCTACAACATAGGCACGACATATTGACGCAACTATAAATTCCTCGATTTTAAACACATCGAACATGTTCAAAGATCTGTTGAGACTATCAATGTCCGATTCCCATCCTTAGAACCGATACGCCCAAGAAAGAAGGCGGAGATCTCGCTAGAGCCGGGCGAATTATGCGTTGAAAACATTTAATGGAAGATAAAAGCTGGCACAAAAGCCTGACATAAATAATCCACAACTGTGGAGAATAATTTTCTTCGAATTGCGTGTTTTAGATCAATCCACCAAAGGAGCCTCGTACGTGTGTCATTGATATTCCCAAATTATTTCAATCTTGAGATTTTCATAAATTAACAATTATTGGAAATATATCAGGCGTTTGTTCTCGCGTAAATCATTGTACAGACATTGCAGGGGAACAATCAGTTTATACAGAGCTACCACGGACGGCAGGAATCTTTCAACAAGCAGACGAATCGATTAAATTGCAGGGATAAAAGCTGCAAATTACAAAAGCGCCGGTACTTTGCTTACTCATTTTTTACTTTATTTCTACGAACAGAAAATATAACATTCTTACAGGGACCGTGTAGAAAGTTTTCTAGAAACTGATTGTATGGCAAAATCGGGAAGTCAGGAGAAGTCTCGTGCTAAAATCGCTTAAACGGGGAAAGCTGGTCGGCAAAGAGGATCCATTGAAAGGGAATAAGCGAGTTGTAGAGTTATTTCACGAAACGCACGAGGCGCACCGACCCCGCCAAACTAAAACCTACAAGTGGCACGAAAACTGGCGATTAATAACAATTTATGTGGCAAATTGTGCGCTGTCGCGTTAACAATCGAGTCGCTATAGACCTATCAGAGAAATGACACGCCTTTCTAGAAGCAGCGAGCGAACCATCTCGATTCTACCGATAAAACCTGAAACTCGTGCAGAGAAACAGGTGATCGATAATTTACGTAGCAGATAGTTCATTCGCATGGCAGATTCCGCGATATTCTGCGTACGGTGTAGAAACGAGACACGTGAGCAGGCTGCTGCCAAGTCCTAAGGGAACGTTAGCGAAGAGGAGACACGGCAAATGGCAGATTGGCGAGCACCGGCGAAGACTCTGCCCGGTAATGAGATGAACGAGCACGCGGATCGCGGGAATTTCAAGAAAGATACAGGATAAACCTCGACAATGCCGAAAATTACAAGGAGCCGTTCCGCGCGGATAACAATGCCGCCGGTGGAACCCTAAATGCCCGGGCCCTTTTCCACTGACGAGGTTCCCTCGTTATTGCCTCGGAGAAGATGCGCCCGATGCATAGATTACGCGCGGCATGCGACGCGCTCGTACGTGATGCGCCGCAATTTCGGGCAAACGGGTTTATTCTAATACGACGTCGTTCAGACACGCCAGACGAAATTAGTCCAACGTTCGTAAACGTCGAGCCCCCGAGAGAATTTACAAGAGTTACAAGACTCGCTCTCCTTCCGGATAATAAGCAACTTTATCCTCTCGCAGACTTTCATTGCGCACGCCCTTCGCTCACAACGTTTGCGCCGGAACGTATCTTGCTTGACACGTGCAAGAGTAGAGACAGCTTTTTCGTCCTTTGTATTTTATTTATTTTTTTTTTTTTTTTTTTGATAACTCGTTTGGCAAAGAGTTTCACTTTTGTGGAGTTTAAGGTGCTTCTTTGGTAGGCTTTCTCGAAAGTTGAAAGAAGACACGTTAGGTCGAATCAATTTTGAGGGGATTTTTACGAGTTTGTTCGCGTTGACGGATTATCAATTTAGTCTTGCGGTTGTTCTACGAAAGAGGATTGCGAATTTCACTTGGAAGCTAATGAAAAATTGGTAGAACGTGTTGCCCAGATTTTTCTCAAACGTTCTACGATGATCTTACTTTTAGATCCTGATCGACCGAAGTAAATCGATCAAAAATTACCATCCAATCTATCCAACCTTATCAAACAGTCGCGTAATTTGGAAATATCCTACCACTTCTGATTACTCCTTTTCTTTTATATCTCAGCCATAGAATTCCATTTATATTCGCCAATGGCAAGGAAATGATTTATCGAGCGATTTATATACGATCATGTAGCAGCATGACGCGAGCAACTTTTTCCTATCGTTCAATTAATTACTCGATAAATATCCATTGCTTCGGACGTTCGACTAACAACCTGAGCAATTATTACGAGCGATATATGGGATTAAAGACGTCGTAATTGTTAGTAAGAAACGTTTCGTGTCAATAAATTCATCGGATCGCGTTGTTCCATTAACGTCATCTCGCGAACCGAAATTAGCATCTGCACTCGAAAGGCTATTTCACACGCTGCACCGGGTAATACGCGTATAACGGCGATGGTATGTATCAATGACGTTTTACGCTGTTTAATGACTGTATTACGCTGTAGCTTTAGCTCAAGAGATGCGCATCGATGGAGAGAAAGTGACACGGATATGGCAGAAGCTAACGGACCCGTTTCGGCACAAATTAGCGTCGTAAACGCGCGCCTTGATATTTCATTTGCAACAATGTCGCGTGGAATAAACGCAGGAAAGACGCTTCAAACGTGTGTTTCGAGCTTAGGCTCGATGCCTTATCAAACAGCCAAATAATTCGTAAAGTTTACGTAAATAAAGGAAGCATCGGGTAGTTGACTCCAAGCAGTTGATAAGACGATAAAAAGAGTAAATTTCCTACTACCAGGCAGTCGAACTATTGACGAGCTTATCAAACAGCCAAATAATTCGTAAAGTTTACGTAAATAAAGGAAGCATCGGGTAGTTGACTCCAAGCAGTTGATAAGACGATAAAAAGAGTAAATTTCCTAACACCAGGCAGTCGAACTATTGACGAGCTTATCAAACAGCCAAATAATTCGTAAAGTTTACGTAAATAAAGGAAGCATCGGGTAGTTGACTCCAAGCAGTTGATAAGACGATAAAAAAAGTAAATTTCCTAATACCAGGCAGTCGAACTATTGACGAGCTTATCAAACAGCCAAATAATTCGTAAAGTTTACGTAAATAAAGGAAGCATCGGGTAGTTGACTCCAAGCAGTTGATAAGACGATAAAAAGAGTAAATTTCCTAATACCAGGCGAACTATTGATGAGCTTATCGAGCAACGAAGTAACGTGTGAAAGTTAGATAAATAAAAAACTTTCGATTTTCGAAAAAGAAGACTTTCGATTGGAACGAGTCGCGTCGGCCAATTAATAGGACGTTAAAAAGCAGATTTCTGTCGTTTGTGCTTCCGTAGTTTCGTAATTCCGGGCTGGAAATAGTAACGAGTTTATCAAGCAGCGAAATAATGTGTCAAAGTTACGTAAAGAAAATGACTATGTCGAAGAGATTGTCAATTCTAACGACGAGTCGAGTCTAGCCAATTAATAGGATGAAAAAACGCGAGCAAGTTTGTGCAGTTTGTACCGTTCGTAATTTCGTGCTGCAACTGTTAACGAGTGAAGTAACATAGGAAGGTTAGGCGAATAAAGAAATTGCTATACGCAAGATATTCTCCTATTCCAACGACGAGTCGACTCTGGTCAATTTTAATACGACGACACATGGTGAAGAAATAAATTCGTGCCTTAAACAATCGAACAGCAAAGTGGAATAACATTGGAAATTGAGTGAAAGGTTGCGCCGATGGGAAATTAACAGCGGATGAATTACAGCGATGAAAAGCGCGGGAAAACGCGAGCATCCGGAAACTTGGTAGTAGAAAAAAAAAAAAATGGAGTAACACAGATTAAAGGCGGAGACTGGATTCTCGTTGTAGTCCTACCACGTCGACGGTGCTTAAAAAGCGCCCCCTCGGCGCCGCGCGAGAATACAAACGCGACAAAAAACTCCCCCTCGAGAAGCTCCTCGGGATTCCCAACAGTCGCCCTAAAACCGACCACCCTAAAAGGGGATCCCTCCGCCCTTCTAACTTCCTGCCTGGCCGTCACCGCTGCTTTACCGACATAGGGGACCCGATCGAGGAAAGTTTTCCGTAGAACAGGCTACCTTCGTCCGATGTCACGTGATCCTGATCGAAGGGTAGAACCGGCTTCTTGCAAAAATTACGCTACCCTTTTCCTTCCTCTTTATTTAGTTGCGAGCTAGTAGCGAGTTAGCTTCGGCGTCTTTACAGTCTTTCGAAATTAATTCGAAGGAAAAATATCGTTATCTTTCGTTATTCGCGATGAGAAAAGTTGTAGGAGTACGGCAGAGAGTTAGATGGAAAGGGTGGACGATATTATTGGCAGAAAATTGAGGAATTAAAGTGGCCTCTATGAAAATTTAAAGGTTTCTTCCTTTTTCTTTTTCTTTTTTTTTTTTTTTTTTTGTTTTCTTTTCGAGAGATCCCACGGTCTCGTCGCCTTACATCAACCGCTCGTTGTTCCTTAATTAAATTGACTTTTTGACTACGATGCAATTACCGCGTGGCGAATAAAGCCGGAAAGAAAATTCTCTGACCCAGAAAGCGTTGCTGAAAAATTGCCGTGGTTAAGCATGACGAAGAACCGCGATTTCTTTTCTTTTCTGTAATCTTTCCTTTTTTTTTTTTTTTCACTCCCGCCCTCCTCCTCCTCTTTTCCGCTTCTTTTTTTCTTCACCCTGTTTTCGCAGATTAAAAGTAAATTTCGGATTTACGCCTGCCCACCGGCATCCGGAAACCGCTTCATCCGAATATTACGGTCGGATTAATGAGAATTTACGATAACAAATCTGACTGTAAAAATCGATCGCGATTCTAGTTATCGTACCAGTTCCACTCGAAATGGAGAGTGAAATGCCCGCTTTGAATTATTTTCATTGGCTCTTTGATAAACGCTGCCACCCGAGCTTCGAAAAATAAGAGAAAAGAAACTAAGGCTGGATGTTACGTAAGTGAAAACTCCTTCGTGAGTATGTAATTCCTGCTAAATTACAAGTTTCTTCTCGCTTCTTTTTTTAAATCCAACATATACGCTGGATATTAACATTTTTTTTTTTTTTTTTTTGTAAGCAGCAACATCCCATATTACGATCGATAAAGTATTTTCGGCACACGCGTATATCTCGAATTGGAGCGGGCGCATTTCGTATTCATTGCGTGGAATGAGCATTAATGGGGAAAAAATAATAATTCATCAAAAGTGCGGACAGGTTTTCGTGCTAACGACCTCCAGTCACGAATCGAGCATTCCTGCGTAATGAATCAAGATGGTGACACAAAGTGGTGGCACCCTACTGACCCTAATGCGTACGATCGCGTTAAAAAGAATAAAACGCCGGAAAAAGGGAGACAAAGAGCTGTACAACAATTGGCAAATTTTCTATTACTCTTCGATGTTTCTATATAAAAGACAACAATATATATATATGTATATATACAGTTACGTGAAAAGATTTCTTAGCCTCGTGAAAAATGCGATAACCGACCAGCAGGAAAATAATTAGCTGATAAAAATTCTTACAGAATAACACAGTAAGACGAGATCGTGTAGTTTTTGATACGAAACAGATAAGAAAGTTATTTACAAAAGATATTTGTTGGAGTTCTAGGAAAATAGCGAATTAGCAATTATGTACACGTATTAATTCGCACAATCTTCTGATCTACATCCCATTAAAGTTACCTGGGATAAATTAAACAGGAAGCTAATAACAGATTAACTAATTATTATTGTTCATTTCTCTAAGGTTTCGATATTGTAATTTCCTAGGAATCTTTAAGGTTTTCTTCATTTCCTGGGTGGTACGTCACCAACGAAACGATACATCACGACCTCAAGACATCCACAGTCAAAGAAGAATTATCCAAATTCAGCAATAGACACAGCACAAGAGTTAACAACCACCGAAGCCCTCTAATTACTCAACTGCAGGCTAAAAAGACATTACACCTTAGACCTAAGCACTAGATTCAAATAGAATCAACACCTATTAACCATGTGATAGCACCACGCCGGATAAATTTGCTTAAAATTCTCTGACGAGAATTGATTGCAAAGTAAACGCAAATAAAAAAAAAAATTTCCTGGGTGAATCATTAATTCATATTCCTCGTTAATCCGCCTTTACATCGTTCGATTTCGAGCTGCAGCTTTATCATAGAATATGATAGTTTGCAACTGTCGTGTCGACGTTCCAAGATATTTCTAGAAAATAAGGTGTTTCTTATAAAAAGCCATAAGCATATTATTCTTCCATTTGTCACGAACAAACGTGTTTAATTGTTTTCTTTTTTTTTTTCTTCTTCTTCTAGTTTCTTAGGGTACAAGTATTAAGCAGCACATTACGTAAAAAACAGGTAATCGCTACGTAATACGATGACACGTGTGATTTTTTCGCCAGGAGCCGCGTCCTACTTCTCGCTTCGCGCGAGAACGTTTGCACAATGATAAGCAAGTCCATTTCTGTATCATCGCTAAGTGTCCTAACTTTCCGATGATACGATAGGCCATCGTTTAACACTGCACATTAGTTTACACCAGTGAATATTCCTTAGTTGTCTGAACGATGAAACGAAACAACTATTACATAATAACTACGTCATGTAACACCTACGCTCTTCATATTTGAAGACTACTGCCGTGAAATCGCGTTGTTATTTTAAATATTGCATCGCTAGCTACACACGCAACCGCTAGAATGCGGATTTTTTTGCGTTAGCAGGAGATTTGAAAGCGAAAAATTCTGCAAAACGCGCGTATGAAATGCCCAAAGCATAGTGTTCTCTACGGTACGATACTTTGATATAGTAATTCTATAGTAGTTGATGGATAGAACAATTTTCTACCGAGGTCCTATTTGTTTAATTATATTCCCAAACGCGTGAATTCGCATGAAAATGTCTGATTGTTACGTCTTGGATGTTGGATATAGTAAATTCTGCAAAACGCGCGTATGAAATACCCAAAGCATAGTGTTCTCTACGATACGATACTTTGATATAGTAATTCTATAGTAGTTGATGGATAGAACAATTTTCTACCAAGGTCCTATTTGTTTAATTATATTCCCAAACGCGTGAATTCGCATGAAAATGTCTGATTGTTACGTCTTGGATGTTGGATGTAGTAAATTCTGCAAAACGCGCGTATGAAATACCCAAAGCATAGTGTTCTCTACGGTACGATACTTTGATATAGTAATTCTATAGTAGTTGATGGATAGAACAATTTTCTACCAAGGTCCTATTTGTTTAATTATATTCCCAAACGCGTGAATTCGCATGAAAATGTCTGATTGTTACGTCTTGGATGTTGGATGTAGTATATTCTGTAGAAAATTTGAAAAATATTAGCCGATTGTTTGAAATTAGTCGATTCGTTAGGCGAATGAAACTGATACGTGAAATTGAGAAATTGTTAGGAAATTAGTTTCAGGTGAATTGTTTGGTTACATAAAGTAATGTTTTAAATGTTAGTGTATTTACATGTATTGATTGACGTGTACATGTGTTTAATACATCTCTTACGAAATTAGAAATTCTCTGTTAAATAATCGTTAGTTGCTCGAAGCGCGTTAATAAATCATTTTGCTTCTTGCACAATTTACATGCTTTTATTTTGAAGAAATACCTGTATTTATATCATTCGTATAAATGAACCAAAATGTGCTGTTCAAGACCGAAGCTGGAGTATTTGAACAACAGAAACATTTATCTTATTATTATATTAAGCTACGTCACCGTAAATCAGGCGCAGATTAAATCTTGATTCTGCGACCTTCTACTATTCCAAAATATATTTAATATTACACATCTTAACTGCATTATATATATTTAAACCTACAATCTTGTAATGAAACATCGATACAAGACAACAACGAAGGATTGGCTACTGAACGAGAAATAAAAATGATTTAGAATATCGCGCGTTAACGAGGGAACAAATAACGAAGGGATTAAAACTAGTCAGATAAATTAGTCATGTAAATAGAACAACGACGAATTGAATAGAAGACGAAAAATAAAGAATAATTTACAATAGAGCTCGTTATTAATGAACGTGAAACATAGTGACGAAGAGATTAGAACCAGTCACATAAATATAAGGAACAAAGAATCGGCTACAAAACAGGAAATAAAAAATAATTTACAATTCACGTTAATGAACGCATAGAACGAATAAAGAAGAGATAAGAAGTAGCCGCGTATAAACATAACAACGATGAATTGGATAGAAAACAAGGAATAAAAAATGATTTACGACAGTGCTTATTAATGTAGAAACAAATGACGAAGAGATTAGAAATACGTTAGTCGCATAAATTTCTCTGTCCGTTCCAATCGCTTTGCTACATTCTTTTCACCTGCATTTCCAAGACGGACGACCGAAGAAGAAAAATCGGACGAGAAGGCTTAAATATATTCAGCTACGTGTACACGTGAAACGTCTTTTGAGTCGAAGCTTAGGGTCGACCACACCGGATACAGGGACACAAAGTTTCGACTCTACCAATTCCACAGGCTAAAGGAATTTCGAAGGCCCTTTCGGGATAATGGGCCATGGGACCGAGGGTTCAGACCTGTTTGAACCCGGCTCTCTGAACTTAGGCTACAAATACCAGTGGGCGCCAATATTTCGAAGTAAACTCGACCCTTACACTTCAGGTAGGTCGCACAACGTTTCGACCAAGCTTAGGCCCGTTCAACCACGAAATCGTAGACTTCACTGATCAACGACCAAACTTTCCAAGAACTACGATTGTAAGGCTATAAAATGTTTGACAGCGAAGGAAAAATAGCTAATTTATTACCAATACATATTTTTATTATTAGTATAATGGATAGTTGCTCCTGCTAGAACGAATAGCTTTTAGTTGATCAGAAGAACGTGAAGAAAGAATGAATAGTTAGTTATTAATAACTATTATTTCTGTTAAAATGAATAGTTTTTAATTGTCTCGAAAGGTGAGGATGTTTGAACCTGAAGAAAGAACACTTTGTTACTAATCCGATGAATATTTCTTTCTGTTAAAATGAATAGTTTTTAATTGTCTCAAAAGGTGAGGATGCTTGAACTTGAAGGGAGAACACTTTGTTATTAATCCGATGAATATTTCTTTCTGTTAAAATGAATAGTTTTTAATTGACTAAAAAGCTTGAAAAGTTTGAACCTGAAGAAAGAACACTTTGTTATTAATCCGATGAATATTTGTTTCTGTTAAAATGAATAGTTTTTAATTGTCTCAAAAGGTGAGGATGCTTGAACTTGAAGGGAGAACACTTTGTTATTAATCCGATGAATATTTCTTTCTGTTAAAATGAATAGTTTTTAATTGTCTCAAAAGGTGAGGATGCTTGAACTTGAAGGAAGAGTACTTTGTTATTAATCCGATGAATATTTCTTTCTGTTAAAATGAATAGTTTTTAATTGACTAAAAAGCTTGAAAAGTTTGAACCTGAAGAAAGAACACTTTGTTATTAATCCGATGAATATTTGTTTCTGTTAAAATGAATAGTTTTTAATTGTCTCAAAAGGTGAGGATGCTTAAACTTGAAGGGAGAACACTTTGTTATTAATCCGATGAATATTTGTTTCTGTTAAAATGAGTAATTTTTAATTGTCTAACAAGCTTGAAAAGTTTGAACCTGAAGAAAGAAGACCTGCCTTGCCTTTGTCAATAATCTACTTTGTTATTGATCCAATAAATATTTCTCTACCAAGATGAATATTATTTATTGATCAGGAAGCTGAAAATGTTGCAACTTGGAGAAACGATATCTATTTTGTCATCGATACTTATTTTATCATTAAATCTATTAATAGTTTTTTCTGTCAGAATGAATAATTTTTAATTGTCCAAAAAGGTGAGGATGCTTGAACTTGAAGGAAGAGTACTTTGTTATTAATCCGGTGAATATTTCTTTCCGTTAAAATGAATAGTTTTTAATTGACCAAAAAGCTTGAAAAGCTTTAAACCTGAAGAAAGAAGACCTGCCTTGCCTTTGTCAATAATCTACTTTGTTATTAATCCGATGAACATTTGTTTCTACTAGAACGAGTAATTTTTAATTCGTCAAAGAGTTGAAGATTGGTCGCTAATACTAAGAAACGCTTATTCTTGCAGAGCCGTCATCGATAAAAATTATCTGTCGAAGGAGAAATTCTGTTAGCACCGAGGATGAAAGAATTAAAAATAAATTACAAAAAAGAAACGTATACGGTAAAAAGTATTTATAAAAGGTACCTTTTAACAGGAAAAATTGAAAAAAAAAAAATGACAAATGACAGTTTCTTCCACCTGTGATATATCTACAATTGTTATCTGCTTTGTTATAACATTCAAAAATAATCTTTCTAAAAATGTATCATCGTTTCTGAAGGAGGGAAAAAATGTGGTACACTTGAAATCGATTTTCGCTATTTCAAGGGAGAAATCAAAGTTCGCCTGCGGAGAAGAGGTCGTCTCCTTTTAAAGGGTCATGAGGTCACATTAAAGTCGAGCTCGTGTTACGCACACCCTTTTCGTCCTATCTACGCACATGTAGCTTAAAAATGCGGACGAGTCGGAATAAGGTCGACTTCAGCAAACAAGTGCAACCCTCGGTGACAATAGAATCCTTTAAGACCGCGGTTAAGCCACCTTGCACCTACAAAACCAGCTACAAAGGCTTCCGTAACTAGCTAAAAAGCCAGACACCTTTTCTTTCAAGCACAATGCTTTGACCCTGTACGTTGCTCGGTTCACCGATAGAGCCAGTCGATTCACCGGTACAACCATCGCACGCACAACCACCGTGTTAGCGTTGTATTCGATAACTGTATGGATTATCGAGATGTATATTAGCGAGCCAGTATTAGGAGATTGTTTTAATCAACTAGTTGATCCAACGTGTCATGATTGTTTTCACGCAACATTTAGTGACTGTACATTTGAGTGTAATTTGTGTTAAAGTTTAATATAACGTAATATAACGACACTTATCGATTATAATGAAATTGTAATCGAGTTGGGGTAAGCGAGAGAATTTCTCCCTTGTACTAACATCGTTAGAAACTATATTACAAATGAAATCATAAACTGTTCTGTTCTTTCGTTTCTATGAATTTTGATATATTACAAAGGACATGATAATTCCGCTGTTGCTGCGTTTTTATAAATTTACAAAACTGCTTACGCAATTGTGAAACATCTTTTAGCATATTACAAAGTTAAGTCGCGAGATATATGAAATATTCGTCAGAGTGCACCTCTGTAATATTTATGATAAAAGTTTTATTTGCCTGCAATGTTTCCCTTTTAACAGAAATAAGGATCGAAATATGACATCCCTTCGTGGCTGGAACATGCAACATTAACAACAGAAAGTTCTACATCTCTCCCCGTAGTAACATTCATACGCAGCTTTCGTAAAAGCTGAATGAAATTCCATTATACGCTTCGGACTAATCTTCAATTACTCGCCATCCTTTTCGCTACTCAAATAATTTATCAAAAGGCAAGCTATAGAATATGTCTTTTGAAAAATGTATAAAATACAGGAAATTTATAAAAACCAGATCTCTCGGATTTGTCCTACAGCGACCAAGTTCAAAGCTTTGTGATTTCGCTGGTAAGAATACAATTATTTAAATTAATCAAACCGTTAACTCTTCAGTTAATGAAATCCTGTCTAAAGAGTAGGAAATATTCTTTACTCGAATCGAATCGACTATTTCGTAAATCGTAGCTCGACTCGATTCGAAAGAAACGCGAAGATATCCCAAATTAATTTTCACTAATTTTCACTATTTTATACAATTTCGTACAAACACGACTGAAGAAATAGGAGCCAAAGGGAGATTTTTCTTCACTTTCCAGATATTATAACGCTATACTTTGGATACCGTAGGTATTTTCATCCGCGAATTCCTTGCTGTTGTATCTTTGAATTTCCCACGAATATATAAACATGCGCGGCCTCCTAATAATTACAAAAAGAAATTCAAAATATAGAAACGACGTTAATTTGATCTTCTCGTATAAGCAGGTCAAGAGGCGTAGCATTATTTGCAATGCGTGACAGCATTAAAAATGCAAAAAAGATGGCCTATCGACGTCCAGTCGACGAGAGGAAATTATCATGAACGTTGCGTCAGTGTCGGATCAAAGTTCGAATTTCCACGATCGAATAGCAGATCGAACTCTCTTCAATTCATTCGCGTAAACTGTGCGAGGAAATACAGGCGCATTAGCAATTAACGTCGCGATATAACGCCAGCGCAACACATAAGCCTTCGGGTTAATTAGGTGAATATCGAATTCAGCTGCATACGCGTCTGTCGAAATTCCTCTTACATAAACTGCAGCTCTACGTTTTCATCGAGACAGAAATTTCGCCACCGGAAGCCCAAGCTGAACTACCGTATGGCGCAAACAGTGCAGCGGGGCTAAGATTTAATTCGCCGAAAGCGTGGAGGCGCGGGTCATTAACGTAATCGTAAAATCATCCGCGAAGCCCCGCTTAATCTTTGCAGTTGTAAAATCCTCACGTTCCTCGTCATCGATGTAACGCTGCAGAACGACCGGCAGAGACATCGTAGAACGTCATCGTGAACTGTCCACGTCCCGTGGCAGAACGACGAGGACGAGAATTCTCTGCCTCGTCGCATCGTCCGAGTGCATCGGAACGTCCACTTAAAAATAGAACGCGCGGTCTTGATTCAATTTCAGAAGCCCGAATTACATCTGGCCGGATAAATTTGCGGTCGATCCGTTCTCGAAATCAATTAATAACGATCCCACCAAGTCATCCTGCGAAATATATCGGCGCAAAATCGTGATTAGCTTCGGTTAATAATCCACGGCCATTATGTATTTAATCCTCTGCTCGAGATAGTTGAAAGAATTATTAACCCGCGTATGGGTGTCGCTTGATAAATTATCCAGCATTTTACATCGTAACGTAATAAATAAAAGAAAGTATTCAACTGGTAAATAGGGACGACGAGTATATTCGTCGTTTGCCGTATCGATCTGTTTTCAACGTAATAATTCCTTCGTTCGAGGATTCATAATATTTTTAGATATTTCTGTTAACGATAAATCATGTCATGGTTAAATGTGGAAAGGGTAAATTGGCTTAAGTGAAATTGATCTATCTTTGTTACTTTTTTGTTTCATGATTATGGAAGTTTCTAATTAAGGAATAATCTGGTTAATAGGTTAAGAGAAGAAAAATATTTCCTTTCGCCAAATTTCCAATTAACTTGAAGATTTTGATATTTCAACTTATTTAATAAAAACGGAGGGGGGGGGAAGCGCGATAATGTGACGCTTGTGTTGGCCAAAAATGGCCAATTTTCACCTTCCGCCTCAACCTCGAATCGAAATCCAATGACGAATTTCGATAACGTTCAAACAGGACTATAATTCCGTGAGAGTAAAAGAGAATGCATTTCGTATAATTTTACATGTAAACTGTAATATACTATAATATTGCCTTTCGTATATAAAATATATATGAATACGTTTTTCATATTCCATTATCGTGCACATATATCGTTTGTATAGAGCGACGTAAAGATAACAAAATATTTTCTATTCAAATGTTATAACCTTAATTAATTAAAATATTACTATATTATATTTTTAAGAATCCATGATATTTGCCGAGAAAATTATTTCCGTTTCACGAAGCTGGTTGCCTGTGAAAATGTGCGCCGGTATTTATACGGCGACCCGAGTTTATACCAGGCAACGTACAACACCTCAGACGAATGGAGAGGAGAAATGCGCGCGGCTGCAGCGAAAAACACTGCAAGGACGCACGCCGGATGCTCATCCGTACATGCTGGCCGACATTCAACAAGTGACTGACACTGATGTCGCGCGAACGATATCCTACATCCTCTACCCTACGAACCGACAGGGTTGCATCGACAGGAACGCGGAGCGGGGTCGATCGTTTTTCCCGAAAGGTCAAGAACGAATGAAAAAAAAAGTTGCGTTCTTTTGCTATTTCTATGCGCCGGCCCGCCAAACGAACAGAATAACGAGCGCACTAAAATACTTGAAATAGCCGGCGTTGAACCGCATAGTCACGTAACCTCAATATCACCAACAGTAAAACAACTTTTAGACGTTCCTCGTAAAACGTAATAGAACGCTACGAAATCGTTTAATAACCCCTTCCCGATTGTGAACTCGATTAAAAAGTCCGCTTTCGATGTTCGTATAAAACATGTAAAATCACACAAGATTGTTCAGGGCAGATCTTTAATTAACGACGTGAAAAGAACGTACTCAAATATTCGTAGGGAAGAAAAAAATGAAATTCGAATGTCTGCCGTTGTTGTTGTTCTTGTTGTTAATTCGGTGAATATGGTTGAATGTACGATTATCGAAAAAAAAAAAAGAAAGGGAGAAAGAATGAAATCCGTAGCGGATTTCAATAACAATCAAAACACGGACGTAACAAACGAGATGCGACGGGTTTAATAATTTACCAATTGAAAGTGCAATTACTCACCGTGCTCGCCGATAATTTCAAGTGACTGAAGGGCCCGCGAGACATACGGAGTGTATCTCAAGGGTTAATTCTGGCCGGTATACCATTGCCGAGATTTCCAGCCGATCAATCATTGACTGGTTACGCCAATGCAGCCATCTATAAAGCCACCAAAAATTAACGTGAAGCGATAATTGCCGCACCTATTCCTCGAAATATGTATACGCGATCAGCCTTGTTCATGCCTCTCCGCGATCTCTGCACTTACGAGTGAGCTCGTGCATATCGGCGTGAACGCCGTGAAACTGCGTCGTTACTTTCCGGTTATGATTCAAATAATTAATAAAACTAAATTTTCATTCTACCTAATTAAATTCAAATTTCATTACGCTGAAAGTTTCGTTTAAACACGGACAGTGTGCCTCCCATTCTACCAACGTCTAGAAACGCAGATTAACCTAAATGCCATATTTTTTCGTTTACTAGTTCAAGTATGAAATAACTTTTACTCTTTCTTGCGTGGGTTTCTTAATACTGTACATAAATTTCATTGAATGAATATATACCGACTATAATTTCATTACAGACGCATGATGATGCTGATCGACGTCATGAAATGAATAAATATATACGTATAATGCGATAAAGAGAAAGAGGCAAACACAATGACACGTTCGAAATAAACGATTAGCCACGGAATTTTCTGGCGATAAATTCAAGTTCGTTACGTATTAAATAAAAATTACGTTTATTTAATAATCACCGTAAGAAACTTTATATTGAAATTAAGATCAAATTCATGTATTAAAAATGAGAAGATAATGTATCTGATTATTATCGTAATAAAGATAAACTAATGGTTATGCACAGCAAATAAGCATGTACGCTATTCTATTGATTGTTATCGTTTAAAATGAGACGACTTTATATAGTGTTAATTGTAAAAAGTAGATTAACACAAAGATGAAATGCATTTGATATAATCATCGATCGTTAAAAAAAAAAAAATATATATATATATATATATATATAAACGCAGAATAAGAACATGTATGGTAGGTGCACGGTATTTATAATTAACGATCGAACAACATACTCGCCATCAGTAGTTCTCTGTGTTCGTTAATGTACGCTGATTTCCGCTGTAGCTTCTTTATCTAACCTTCAAACCGGTTGGCCATCGTTCATCGTTATGTTGAAAAATTGCATAGTCGAATTGATTAACGAAGAAGAACAAAGCTGCTACGACAAATACAAGTTCTTTTCAAACTGTTCAATTGAAATAATCAAATCGAATATCAAGAATTATATTACAAATAACCTAACCTCGAAACGCATTCATTTACTCCTGCGCACCATCGTCAGACGATGGCGCTGTTTCTGCAATTCTTAACAAGCACATGTATATTTCTTCCGCGTCGCCACAATTTCAAAATTGTACGTTTTCTTTGTCGCTTGAATCAACGTACGGCGCAAATTGAAGATGTTCAAGGAACTTTGAAAAATATCGTTTCATAATTATATCTTTGGAACGCAGCTTTCGATTCTCGAACTCGCTTTGTATATCGAACGATATCATTGGTGGAGTTCAGGTAATGGCGGCGCTCGCTGCACGGGGCCCATAGGCGCGTAAATATCAGCACGGATGAGCGCCAACGAGCAAAGTAAAGAACTGGCTTTACTCTCTACTCATCTCGAAACAGAAGAGAAAGAGGGATAGAGAAGGAAACTAGTGACAAAGAACGAAAAAGAGGGGCTAGCAAATAGAAAAAGAGAAAATCGAGGGGCCGTCATAATTCCTTGAATTGAACGGCGGGTTATTCTCCACCAAGGTTACACCGACGTAGAGGTTGAACGAAGCAAGCGGGCCAAGCAAGCAGGCTAGCAACCTAGCAGGCAGACTAGCATGCAAGCAAGTAAGTAAACGAGCAAGGCAGTCAGGCAAGCCAGGCAAGCAGACAGGCAAGTTGGCTGGCAGTGAGACGCAGAGAGAAAAGCGAAAGAGGGGGCACATGACGAGTAGGATGAGAAGAGGTTGGGTAAGAGAGGAAGGAGGAAGGTAGGGAATCGATAGAACGACAAGGACGGTGCGCGAGTATATACCGCAGCACGGCAGCATCAGGCGTCGTCGACGGTATATGGAGTTGGATCAGACGGGTGAAGAGAGAGAGGAGGGTAAAAACGTTTCGAGGCGTCCCTGTCTGGCGGCGCCACCGTTGCGTCGCTGTAGAAACGTGGTACCAATGCTGCTGATGGTATATGTGTGTGAGTTAGCGGTAACGATGTAGAATAAGGGAATGTTAGTGGTAGTAGGAGTACGGTGGGGGAAACGTCAGGCTGGCAGGCTCGTGGGAGAGAGAAGTGAACGGCGGACAACGAGAGCTCATGGGGCGACAAGGAAGGGGATTGGTCGAAGCGTCGGTACGACTGGGGGGAGGAAGGAGGGCAACACGATCAGGTCGGCAGGCGGGTGAGAGAAGGAAGAATAGAGAGAGAAGGGGAGAGAGAGAGAGATGGAGGAAGAAACGTTGATGTCGAGCAGCGAGGTGAGCGAAACAGAATGAGGAGGGGAGTGGACGGGCGGTTGGTCGACAGCATGGAGAGAGGGTCAGAGGGGTAAGGGGAGGTAGAGCCGACTTTATGCAGCTGCGGGACGATAACAACGATGGGCTACAGGACCGCCGCTATAGCTGGGGAAATGCCAAATGGGCTACAGGACTGTGCCGGCCTAGCTGTACGTTCGCTCGCTCGTAGTGGCATGGCGGACGGGCGGTAGAGAGAAGCAGGCAGGAAAGGCGGGAAGGAGAAAGGGATTTCAAGCGGTCGTCTCTTCTCGTCTGCCTCTGCGCTCTACCTACCTATGTATACCTACCTACCTACCCGGCCCGGGTGCTCTCTCCGGGTACTCTTCTCTCCACTGCCTGGAACGTACCGTCCTGGCCATACCTAACCTCTACTGTTTTCTGCGGCTAGCGCCCTTGCTGATGTTCCTCAACATCGGAGCACGTAGCCGCTTACGCAGACTTCGATGTCATTCATCTTGAGCGAGGTCGATTATTGTTCTCTTTCGGGTACCTTATGTCCGTACGAGTATGATGTCACGCAGTACTTAGGAGCACGGCAGCCTCTGTTAAAAACCATAGAAAAGTATTGAAAATTATTTCTCTTCACTTAATTGGTTGAATTTGTGAAAAATTTTATATTAGTTTATAATAAGTTTAATTGTTCGAAAATGGATAACCTTTTCGAACGAATACGTATACCTTTTTGAAAAAAAATATCTGTGCCAATGTTCAGACTATGGTTATGTAGAGTACATACTAATATTTTACTATGCATGTTTTATATCGTTGAAATGGGAGTAATTTTCCTCTTCATTTAAAAGAAACGACATTCGTTACTTAAAATAAAATTTCTCTTATAATTAGTAATACTAACGAAATTTTAGAACCGTATAATAAACGTTATATTAATAAACACCAAGAGAAGTTGAATCCACGGTTTTATAAAGCATATTATGACTTCTATGTAGCACAAAGAATACAAGCAATAACGTAGATGGTACGTGAGGAATGGGGGAATTGTATATACATATACAAGAGAAACGAGAGTGTATTCTTTATATATATATTATATATATAAATATATATATATAAAGAATACACGACCCGTAAAAATCCATATTTAAAACTCCAGGACTTCACCTTCATGAGAGAAATTAATAATTCGTCCCTTTTCTTTTTTTGCTTCACAGTTTTATACCAGCCTGTCCAGAGTTCTATCTGGGAAATTTAGATTTCGTTGGAATTTCAAAAAACCATCCGAATCGATAATTCACTGTTAGAGACGAGAGGCTAATTTTTTCAAACGATCGTACCTAATTCACTCATCGTTGCCAGGCACGAGAAAAAGTAACGTTCGATTAATGCAATACAAGAGAAATCTAACTTTATCATGTGTTTGAATTTGCCGCTGATTGCTGTAGGTGGATATATAGAGGCGCGAGAACAGCATGCTTTCGACAATCGTCAACGAGATACGTCGGTCCACGCAATGACGTCAGAGGCTGGTCCAATCCTGTCGAATACGTCCGTGGCCCGATCTCACCCTATTGAGCGAGAGAGAAAGGAAGATGCGGTGTATACGTACATAAGGTAAGCCAGACAAAGACGCAATGGTAGGTATATAGATATCGACAGGGAGGAAAGAGACAGAGAAAGAGAGTCGCAGAGGGACGCAAGAGCCAGCAAATAAGAGCACAGTCCGACAAATAGAAGGAGAAGACAGTTCGAGTTCCGCTCTCCTGCTCTTACGAGACGCTGTGCACGCTGATTCAAGCCTTGCGATATTGTTGCCAGAATTGTTCGTTATAATTTACAATGTTCAGAATATTCCTGATGTGATCGTTGAGACAAATTCTGATTTTCTATGACATATGACGCGTTCGAGCACAAATACATATAAGTATTTTTCATACATGACAAATTATTTTTCATGCAAAAGAACGAAAGAGGTTATGCGACAACGATTGAGAAAAGAAAGTATCGAAACACCTACATATTTTTTATTCTATTCAAATGCCTAAACTAGAAGTTCATTAAATGTTATAGCTTTAACAAACACGATCGATAACGTAAAATAATTTTAACTGTGTTTTATATTTTTACCGTTCACAAATTACGAAAGAGATTCAATGCTAGCTTGATGTTAGAGTTAGAATTTAAAATTTCCAGTAAAAATCCCGTCTTTCGAACTTCATTGCATATTTATCGACTAGCAGTAATAAATGGACTTACAAATTAGTTCTCTCTACAAAATTGTTTATTGCCACTGCGAACTAAAACGGTCAATTACTAAAAGACAGATACGTGCATACTCAAACAGAAAACGATACAAGTGTTTCATTTGAAAATTAAATGTATGAAGTTATTAGCAATAAATTATAATAGTAGAGGAAAATTATTAATACGCATCTAATGTACACATATTTCCAAAAGTTTTGTATTATTATTGAAACTATTGAACTTAATTAATGAAATTAAAAATTTAGCATCCTTTTTTTTTTGGTATTATAGTAATACTGTGTTTATGAAATGAGATATTATTTCATTTTTCAAATTATTAATTAGAGGTTAGTAAAATATTCAAATTTACAGCAACCTCAATATTATAAATTCAATATTGAATTCAAAACTTTCAATAAAGCTTTCATATGTTTAAAATACTTGTATATCATGAAAATTAGGCGTTATTATATAAAATTTTAGAGAGGTTTAGAAAGGGAGATTTAGAAAAGCTTTCTACATTTTATTATTTGAATGTTTTTTTTATATGATTAATAACTCCATATTTAACATTATTATATCTTTTCCAAACTACAAACATAAATAAAAGCTTATAGTATAACACGAATTGCAATATTTGTTATATGAACGAAGTTAAAATAATTTTAAATATAGAATAAATATAATCATCGGGATAACTGATAAATATAATGTTAATTTTAATATTAATGAATACATAAATGCAAATACATAATAAATTGTTAAAAAATATATTATAATATAAATTAATAAAAATTTCATGGTTCGTAGATTCATTAAACTCAACATAAAATTATAATTTATAAATATATGAAATTAGCAATTATATATATATACGTATAATATAAAACTTATTGTAACAATATATACTATTATTAGTTAAAGAAAATAATAATAAACTATTAAGATTGCTAAAAAATATTGCTAATTTATGTTGTATTTAAATTATACATAAAAATTTATTTTCAATAATAATAATAATGCACGTTTAGTTCTTTTGCTTCGTCAATTAAGATCAATAATTTCTACAATAATGTAATTAAATAAGTATTCTTAGTGAGTATATACATATATATATATAAAACACAAGGGAGCAGTGAGAAAGTAGGTTTGGCATAGCCTACGAATAGGAATTTCTGATGTTCTAAAAGAAGCTTACATAAATATTGAAATCTGAAATACTTATCTAAATATCTTTGTGTGTTATACAAAAAAAAAAAAAAAAAATGAGAATAATAAAAATTAAACGCACATTACGTGCAAAAATGAAAGTAAATATTATTTTACATAAGAGTTTAAACTCCAGTTATAAGCTTAGTTCGAATTGCAGTCGCTAGGCAGCGCATGCGCATATACATCTATCTTTTCCACTGAAAGTTTTTATGCAATGGGAAAAATTGAAATTTGACGTAGAGAAATCAAAATATTCTATCTTGAGTTACTAACCGCTGACAGTACTAATAGTGTATAATTATTTGCAACAGAATTCTTTCTCACATCACATATTATGTTGGAAAAGTACGAAAATAATTAGATATAATATCGATTAATACATTAACACATACATATGTAGGTAACTATATTAATAAAGGAACAAAATTGTATTAAATCGTTATATTACTACTTACAACTTATTTTACTGAAAATGAACGAACATTTCCCTTTTCTTCGCTGTTATACTGTTCAGCAATTTAGTAAATATTAATTAATCAATGAAATTAACTTTTCCAAACTTCACCTAATCACTTTTATACAGTTATGATGTTCAAACAATCTACACTAAACCATACATTAAGATAATTTAGAAATATTCTTATTTTATGGGTAATCAATTGCAATTATTGTTGATTAATTCTAAAATACTACACTTGAGGACTTGGTATAAAATGTTGTAAACCAAGCATGTAATTCCAACTTATTAATTTTTTAAAAATTGTATACTGATATAGATTTGTAAAATTTATGCAGGTACTAAAACAGTGTCAGCAGTGCCATCTGTTGATACCATAAAAAAGTATAACGGTTATAGACAGAGTCGATAATTTAAATTTATACGTATCTTTTTGCTCTATACGTATTTATTAAAATTGCATCCATAAATAGAATTAAAAAATATGAAAAATATAATAAACAATAAAAAGGATATAAATTATTTATCAATTATCAATCAAATTATATCATTATTAATCAAATTAAAAAAAATACTTTTTAAATTACATATTTTTAATAATAATAAAATTTAGAAATCACTTTAACCAACTTTTTTATATTGTACACATCACTGTAAAATGGATATAAAATATTTAAACGCTATACCTTTACAGATAAAAAATACCGCAGAATTTTATTAAGGTTCAGACGAGGAAATGTATCAGGGGATATGTAAAAACACTGAAAACGAATTTTCATTATTTTATTTAAAAAGACTTCGTCGTACAATATATGTATAACAATTCATCTTTGGTATAGACTATCCAACACGGAAACACGTAAATTTTAATCAGACTCTCTATGCTTCCATCGACGAAGCGTGCATAAAAAACGTTTATTTTAAAAAACCGTCTAAAAATTCACTTCACCATATTATGAGTATTATGATATTTGTCAACACTTAGAATCACGTCTCGGTATTCCTTACACAGATGAAATAAGTAAATTATCTGTGTTCCCGATGTAACTAAAACACAAAGAAAAGAAAAAAATATTTGTATACACTTGTACTTTGAGAAACTAAAGGAGAAATTAAGAAAAGTTATGGTTAAAACCATTTTCAGGTATTAAACGGTCGTGGTTTCATCTTAGGATTAGATTTTACATTCGTGATATCTGGTGCCTGGGACAGAAACTGCATACACTGCATAGCAGCATGGAAATATAAATCAACATAGAAGGGCACGCTTTACCGCAAAAAGGTGTACAAAGAATAAGAGGGCGCAATTAGGTGCAATATTCGCGAAGAGAAATCATTAAATTTTAGATAATGCCGAGATAACATGTAGCAAAGCATAGCATTGAAAAGGAAGCTTATGTATTACTTGTAGCGTACGAGAAAAAGGTTTTAAAACGAACACTTAGTTGAGGCTAGGTACGCGAACTTTTTTGTACCGGTGAAAGACCTTACACTTACTTCGCGTGTAGTAAAGGCTTTCAAACAGAAGCGACTATAAAACAGTTTTTTATTCCCTTCGCATAGCATACGTTCTGCAAGAGAAAGTTTAAACGCTTGCAGCCTTTAATTTTATATAAACAAACGTCTAGTAGAGAACGTTTAGACTCGTTTATTATTTTCTAAACATGCACTCTTAAAATGTTGATATACGTGGAAAAAGAGATAGATAGATAAAGGAATAAAATTTATTTGTTGCAAAAGAAATTTATATAGAAATTAAACAACAGAGAAATAAATATGACATAATTTAATCGATAAACGAGTACATATTTGAAAGAATGTATTAAGAAAAATATTATAAGATAATATGTATAATCAAACGCATAAAGTTTAAATTACACGAAGAAGTTAATTAAAATATCACAAAAAGCGTGTACATATATATGTATGTAAAGGTAGCAAGAACATTTCAAAGTTACTAGTATTCTTTTTAATAGAATTTATATTTCTTCTTTTTAATACAAGTAGAAAAAGTATATAGCATGATATATTAGAGCGTATTGAAAAATCTTTATAAATTATTTATTTAGAAAGGAAGTCTCTTATTGACACAGATTATTTGGATTTTTAAATTTCTTTAATCTTTAATGTCTTTTAAGTCGTAATTTTAAATCAGTGTACCTTCAATATTAAATATTGAACCATTGCATTCGACACTGAAAGTTTTTTCATATTCTTACACGAAACATAAAACATCTTACAAGATGATTTGCATTTCCCAGTAAAAAATGGTATTTCAGCGTTTTATACAAGAGAAAAGTGTCGTAGAAAAAGCAATATCTCATACGTTCGAACAATATGTATTTCAAGTACCAAATATTCGATACATCTTGTTCTTAACATTATGTCGAGGAAAAAAAAAGAATCGTATCCAGACAATATTATTGCTTCAACGGAAATTATCGTTAAAATGACGGAGACTTTTTACATCTCGATCTAGTGAATTAGTTGGTTGAAAATTGATGCTCCGGTGCGCATAGTAGAATGACTAGCACTCAGGATCGATCGGGTGAAAATGCTGCTGCACCTAACATTATCGACTAGCTGAGGACAAGAGTAGCACGGACCAATTCAAGGAAACAATACCGAGAGCGGATTAGTTTTCAATCATGTACATCGATATACTTTAATCGCAATTCTTTTTATCTTTTTATGCCGTTCCTTTAACTCTATGTTGCGGACGCTAATCGTTTTTTTTTTCTTTTTCTTTCTTTCTTTATCCCATTATATTTAATGTAATAATATTACCACAAGAACATATACACCTAAACAAAATTTACAGTATGAAGAATATAAGGATGAGTACGCTCTGATTTCGATTCGATATCACGGTTATCCTTTCTCTTCTAAAATAAGTTTACTCGCGGAAATTCGAAGCCTTCGTTAGGAACAATGAAATAAAAATGGAACGCTCGGATTCTAATTGCAAAATTCGTTTATTTTGCTCTACGAATGCAGTCAAGAGTTCAAGAGAGAACAGAGAATCCTCAATCCTTTTCTTTTCCTGTACAGTGCATACCGTTTCGGAGTCAGTAATGTGTTACTCATCGTTCGATAAAATGTGTGTTAAGATCCGATGATCGTCGAACTTGATACGATGAAATAGAACTGAGTTTTGTGCCCCTGCCATGTAATACACGCACGCACGCACACATACATATTACACACATACGTTAATTGTTTAGAAAACACTGGAAAATAGTAATTTTTCTACAGACGATCTCGTGTAATAAAGAAGAAAAGAAAAAGTATTTCAAATACTCGAGTGAGAAAGAAAGGCAACGGAGCAGTCTCTTAGAGGATACGAGTCTTTAAGGATCTCCGTCGAAGGTTATCGTTAAAAAGTATCAATTAAGTCCGTACATTCTCTCCTACACTTATATTGACATGTTACATAAAATAGCCAATGAATTACAAATAATAATCGCTAATCGATACGAAGCTATTGTTTATTAGTATTCCCTATCTTCGGTACTTAATGTATCTCGGTATCTAAGGTATTTTGAAAGGACGACAAATCTTATGCATACAATTTAAGTAGCTGTACGACTTGTAAGACGCAAGAAAAACGTATTCTCGATGGATTTCACGTTATTCGGTTCGCTTACAAGATCTACAACCATTATATTACGTACGAGTTCAACTGATAAAATGTGTCACGAGTAAAAATAATATCTATATATAGAAATATCATTTTTACTACACTATAGTACGTATGCATATATACACAGTATATATGTATATATACGTATACATGTATATTGCGACACATTAGTTTCATTTCATTTTTAACAAAATACAAAGCATCAACGTTTTATTAGCGATTTACGATTGATTTGACGAATATCCGATATTATATCGTGAAAAGATAATAAATAACAAGGCAGTGTACGACGGCCATGCGACCATATGCGAATAATAAGACAATAAAGCTGCAATGACATACATCTTAGAGCGTGGTCGCATCAAATCGAGTATCAAACGTTGATCGAAGATCTCTAAGTTGACACGTCACATGTAAAAAAAAAATGTTAACGTTAAACTTACAAACGTTTCTTAATTTAACGCTTTGCGGTTCATAGTCATATTGAAAAAAAAAAAAAAGAAACAAATAATTTATTCGATCGAATTTTACATGATCAATACATTACATTCTCGTTTTGTCGTATCGCGTGTTATCCGATTAGTTTTATCAGAATACATCAAGTTTTCGATAGCTGTAAATAATACTTATGAATCAAACCGCAAAGTGTTAACGATCCCTAAACTTAGAACATCAACGACGCTATTTCACATGATTAATTAAACATGATCTCGTGTACGTTTGAAGAGAAAATACCGAGGTTCGTTGAAATCGAGCACTCGAATAAAAATAAAACAGAAAGCAAGTAGTAGAGGGCAATTATACGTCGCAAATTACCAATATGTACTTCGGTTCTTCCGACTATCGACGCAAGAACAAGAATGGATGTGATATGGGGGATGATGATATCTGATGATGCCGTGAAAGTCAGCCGAGAAGAACTTGATACATATTGTCAGTTAGCGTCCAAGGATTTTAATTTTATCGTACTGATTGGCAGAGTCAGTTCACATCTTCAAATACCATATTAATAGACAGAATATAAAAATATAAGGTATTTACCGAAAGAACAATTAAAAAATTCGTTATGGCAAAATGTCGGCAGTTTACAGTCGTTAACGCTTCGTGGCTGTTAACATCGAGCTTTTTAGTATTTTTCTTAATCATCGTTAACAGAGGTGACCCTAATAATTTCAATAAAATCGTTCAATCGTTGCGGTTGAGCATTTTCGGGCA
This sequence comes from Bombus fervidus, assembly GCF_041682495.2. NCBI lineage: Eukaryota > Metazoa > Arthropoda > Insecta > Hymenoptera > Apidae > Bombus > Bombus fervidus. The sequence continues at coordinate 7,222,955 of NC_091534.1, read as the reverse complement.
CACTTATGTTATCGATTATGCATTCGATGAATTTGCAATCGTACTAGATTTTATAATATCAATTGGAAATTTTCCTTATATATCTGACTTAAGGATAAGTTATTGTGTAGGATCAAATCGAACATCGGCAACGGTCTTATCCGCTCTGATATATCCTCGGATATATTTCATCGTGAAACGAGGACTATCAAGCATACAAGATTCAAATTCCGTTTCAGGTAATAAATGGAGATCATTATTTTTTTTTTTTTTTAACAATCTCTATTCTCTTTCTATCAATTCATGATGAATCGTGCAACGCCAAAAAAAAAAAAAAAATTACTGAGTATTGAAATGGTTTTTTTTTTTTTTAGTTGTAAGGACACCTTATAAATAAATGCGAGGTCTGTTAAGTGTCCTGTAAAATATGCATTCCTTTAAAGTCTCACAATCGTTTAAGGTTCAAAGTCTCATAATCGTTACTGACTATATGTGCACTTATAGATAACAAGTCTAGAACACGCTGACGTCGCAATTCGTTTATTTCATTTGTTCGCTTTTTTTGTGGATCGCTGAGCTTTTCTAGCATAGCCGCTGGCGAAGAAGGGAAACGAAGCAAAATAAAAAAACAGAAAGAAGAAAATACGGAAGCTTCGATTGCTTATTATACTGTCTACAGTCTACAGTCTTCGCAGTGTCTTCAATCAGGCAGGATGCATATTAATTTCAATAAAAATAGTAGTATTAATACGATAATCTGCCAAAGGAATTACTACAAGTGAATAACAAATGAATTGTTTTAAATTCCCTATGTCTATCAGCATATCGTTAAATCACAGTCAATTTTGCAGGAATGGATAATAAATAAATAATCGAGTTCTTGTCAAATTCGGAAAATAATTTACGAATCCTAAAAAGAAAGAAAAGAAACTGTCGGGAAAAAAGCGGTCATTTCATAGAAAAAATGTTCACATTATCAATCCGTAGGAATAAATGAATAAATTTTCAAACCGAAGTGTTTTTCCTTCTAATCGGATTGTTCTATATTAAATACATTTTATATAACTAATAAAATAATGAGTACGTGCAATACACCATGTTACAGTCATATCATTGACCATATACGAATGTCATGATTTTTATAGGACATTAATAAATGCAACACAAAACTTCCAATCGCTCAAAATCAACTTAATATCGATAAAATGTTAATTATGATACACAATATAAAATACAGAAATACGCAATGCATATAGGCCAACATCATTCTAAGCTAGAAGTATATGTTTCGATAAATAAATGTCAAAAAAGGCAAAAAGAAAAAAAAAAAGAATAGGAATATGATATTACATTATTAGTAAGTCGCACAACGTTCCTCACAACGCGAAAAAATATATCTAATATAGTCGAATAAAATTCATTGTAAAACACAGTTTATCGATAGTAAGTGTAGACTTATGATTCAAAGATCACTGTGTTACTATCAGTTTATAAAATTAAGTACGCAAGAGAGTATGCAAAAATTATATCGTATGGTCTAAAGCCAGCGACTTTTCGAGGCATTACCAATTCAGTCTTAAAATCATATATAATCAAAGTTCCCTGATTGTTGTTAGAAACTAAAATAGTGATCAGATCTTTAAACATTATATGTATAATTATAGAAAAATCTTCAAACTGATGAATTAGTTCATTTGGCACAAAGTACATTAGGTATTTTAGCATACTCCAACTATGATGAATTTGCTATCCTATAGATGTTCATACCGTAACATTTCGTTTAGGCAATACAAAAGAAGGATACACATCGTAAAATGTAATAGAAAACAAAAAATCAAAAATACTTTTTAGCCTGATAACAGCGAATGACATTTTCGATTATCTCTGAGTCGATTTAAATTAGGAATAGGTATATAAATCTGTCTACTATAAAAAATACATTTGCGTAGACAAACCAAAAATGGCAGGACAAAGTATAACGAAATAAATTAAGCAAGTGAAATAGGAACTGAGTGTTCGTGAATTTTTAAAGAATTTTCTATTTAACATAATCGACAAGCATGCGATATATCAAACTGTAACATTAGAAAAGATAATCGAACGTGAAACACGCTGTATATGTCGCATCATCGTCTTCCTTCACATTTGTTGAAGAAATAGAAATCTTATGAACTGTATTTTAAATTAACGTATTACATCTTTAACGTCGTACGATTTATGTAAGGTGTAGGGAGCCAACTTTTCAGTTTATATCTGCGGATAAGTATTGTGGGTTGGGGTTATGTATGAAGGACTTCTTAAAATGTATAAGAACAAGATTAAGACGTCGCAGCTACAACTACAGGGGGAACAACGTCAGGTTCGCCAGCACCATCGGCTACTGCAGAATCAACGACCTTTTTGACTTTTATAGATTCTGCACTAGTCTCAGAGGAACTCTCTGGTTCACCATTTTGCGCAGATGTACTACCGCTCGTTGACGAATTAACATTGTCATTCGATGACCCCTCGTTTAGTCCATTTCTCTGTAATTTATCATCTGACAGTGGCACATCTGTATCTCCGTTTTGTGTTGTGCCATTTAATTTTTTCTTTTCAGAATCCACTGTATTCGTTTCTTTTGTTTCATCCGCTACAGTTTCTTCTTTCGTTGGTTTCTCTGTCAATTCCTGTTTTGATGCTTCTGCACTTACTTGTTTTTCTGCATCGTTTGCGGACGTTGTTGTTTCCTCGGTTTCTTTCGTTTTAGGGGATTTTACGTTAGTCAATTCTGTTTCTGTTTCAGATTTTGTTTCTTTAGCTACTTCTGTCGTATTTTTAATTTCAGTATTTGTATCTGCTTTGCTACTAGTAGCTTCTGGCTCTGTTATCGTTGGCGCAGTAATTTTTTCTACACTTGTCAATGGTACATTACCATTTTCTGCAGGTTTCTCTTCTGTCTTAGTGGTTTCTTGCGCAGGTTTTACCGAAGATTCATTTTCTGATGTTTTAGTTTCTGTTATACTAGGAGTAATTACAACTTTTTCAGCGGATTCCTCTTTCGTTTCTTTTTCTGGTTTATTAGCACATTCTTCTGATTTTTCGTTTATACTGTTACTGTCCTTCTCTTTTGATGCAGTTTCAGTAGGTTTTACTTCTGACACTTTCACGTCATCAGATTTAGTTTCTTTAGCAGTATTTGACGATTCTTCAGTCTTATTCTCTGTAATAGAAACTTCTTCAGACTTTGATTTAGGCTCACTCATTCCAACGTCCAAGGGGTCATTCGCAGTAGGAGTTGCCTCTGGGATAGATTCTACAGATTTCTCTGTATCTATTGGCTTTTCTACTTTTTCAGAAATCGCAGATTTTTCATCATCTTTTGAAGGTATTGCTACTGATTCGGCATTACTACTCACGTCAGCTTGCACATTTTCGGAAGTGTCTAGTTTTGTACTCACCTCTGATGGCTGAAGTTCTACCTTTTCAGCTGTATTTTCCAGCTTTTCAGTGTTTGGCGCATCTTTTGTATCAATAACCATTGGCTCTTCCATTTTCACGTCTGTGATCGGAGCTTCCTTTTGTTGCTGATCTTTTATACATTCTTTTGCTTCTTCTTGAACAACTTCTTTTGCTTCTACTTTATCGGACATTTCAACATCTTCGGAAGTATCCATTGGTTCACTAACATCAGATGTACTCTTACTTTTATTTTCTTGAACTTCTGTAGTTTCTAACTTTTGTCGTTTTGTAGAAGTTTGAAACGTTAAATCTAGGAATGACTTAATAGTTGTGGAAGCCACTCTTTCTTCGTCTGTAAGAGGAGCATTGCCTTCACGCAGTACTATAACCGTTGATAAGCCTGCTTCTTTCGCAGCAGCAGCTTCTATAATAGAAAAACATAAGAATTAGTATCTATTCATGAGTATCACTATGGTTTGTAAATGCTAATATATCACGATATACATAGTTACTAACCTTTGACAACATCAGTTAAGAAAATTACGCTTGATGGTTCAGCTCCAATTTTATTTAATATATTTTTATAACTACTTGATTCTTGTTTTGCACCTACTTCAGTATCAAAATAACCACTGAAATACTAAAACACACACAACAATATAGTGTTATACTTTATATAAGCTATATAATAAAATATAATATAAATAACTTATTACATTCAACGCTCATATAGTTATAAGTACTGGCATCTATGACAGGTAAACTGTAATAAAGTACCTTAAGTAAGTCACCGTGTATAGAATGTCCAAATAGAAGTTTTTGTGCTTCAACACTACCACTTGAATAAATATAGACTTTTTTACCATCGCTCGTCCACGATTCTAGTGCTTTCGGTACATCTTCATAAACACTATACAAATAATTCATTTATCATTTGGTGAATCATTTTTAATTGTTCATTATGTTATAAATTGTTTATCATAATTGTAGTGATATATTTATGCCAAACTGAAGTGAGCCCTTACACAACATATTCACCTCACTACATATGGTGTTTATATTATATAGCTATATATCATTATTTATCTTTAAACTCTTTTTAGATATATAGCATTTTCCCTTGATATTAATTAAAATATAATAGTTAGCAATAAATTACGAAATATATTCAGGGTTATCTATAGTAGGCTTACAGATAAACTTTTTATAAGCATACTATTAAAAATGTATCATATTTCATAATCATATATATCATAATTACATTTTTTACATGTACTAATTTTAAATATTGAATTTTGGAACCTGAAAATGTTTTTGTTGTAAATTCTAATGAGAAGGAACTATCAGAAACTCACTGTGCTTTGATTGTTCCAGAATTATAAGCTTCATGCCACATGTGCCCTTGTAATTGTTTCAATGCACCAGTTTTTCGATCACCATCCATTTGCCATAATATATTTTTTACTAGTGATTTTCTCTCTTCTTCTGCATTAGTACCAGTAATTGGTACAAAACCATCAATCTTATCTTCTTCATCTTTTTTTGCCTACAATCAAAATATTGAATATTTAAACACAATGCTTTCTTTATTAACAAAATCACACACGTGAAATTTATTTTAAATAATAAATAAATATTATTATAAATATTATATTATATCTTCAAAAATATCATTATTTTTAAAAGAATATATAACCAAATAATTATAAAATAGTTATCCCAATTTATACTTTTTTAAAATTGTATTATTTATTTATAATAAACATTCTTGTATTCAATTCTATTTTTGTTTTAAATTTCTTTTTACTATATTATTTATATTTATCTTAAACATATGTGATAACATTAGAATAAATTTATTATAAGTAAATGAGTTTTAGAATGTCAAATAATATGAAATAACATGTAATGATATAAAACTTCAATAACTAGAAAAGTAAAATGTGTATGTTAAATGAAATTCTAAAAGAATAATCAAATAACAATAAACAAATGAATATTCAATGATTTGATTTGATTTATATTTATATAATTTGAAGAATAAATATAGCACTAAAAATTTATTTAGCTCCAATCTCAAGCTTGATAAATGTGCAATCTGGGTATCAAACTTCTGGGACAAAGAATGTTCCCAGGTCAATGTCTAGCAGTAAGCAGCTGCCTCTTACCTGTCATGCTATTGGTCACTCTCTAAAATACATCACTAAAAGTTGAAGCACTAAATTTACTGTACTGAATTAAGATTTTAACAACAAAAGAAAGATATTTAAAACATAAATAAAAGAGTAGTATAATATATATATATATATATGTGTGTATATATATATATATACATATACATTTACTATAAACAATCCATGTCATTCAAGTATCATAATTCTTTATATTATCCTCAAATATTTTAATATTCCAATATTGATTGATAAAACGGTCATTTTTACATACAATATTTACATTAATATTCAATTGTTTCCAATATTTACCTGCTCCTTTAATTTTTCAAAGTCTTGTTTGAATTCTTCATCCTCCCATTTAGTTTCAATATATTTCTTTAAATTCTCTCGTACGTAAGGAAAAAGTGTGTCCTGAAAGGAAGGTAAACGTGAATGTGGTGTGTGCTCGTCGATCGAATTAACTGTGCGATGCGCCGTTACGGTTTCCGTTATTTTGAAAAATCGCATGTGTAATTATGTTACGCACAGTGATGCTTTGGTAGCTAAATAATCCACGTTTCGAATGTGCAGAATTTTTTAAATGTTTATTTAGTTTGTTTTCATTTACAACATGTTAAAAGTAACAACCTCAACATTTCGCAAAAAAAAAAAAGAACATTAACAGTTAAAGTAAACAAATATAAAAATGTTAATGTTCGAAATAAGAAAGTTCGACATGATTTATATGATATTTTATTCGCTTTAGATTAGACGAAAGCATCTATTGCCTGCCATGAAACTCGCTGTCTCACGAACAGGGAACCTGAAACTGGATTTCAGCCGGCATAGTAAATGCTGAGAGAGAACACACACACACAATACGCGCGAAACTATAATCCACAAATTTTTTTTCATACAGTGACTCTATGATAACGTTCGGAAATTTCTCTGCGAGATATTAGCTGTGTGGAAAATTTTGATCATTAGGTAATGTCAGAGAATGTGTTGGAAAACCGGTGAAATGCGAGAACTGTAGGGCGCGTTCTGCCTCACGGCCATAGTCTTTGTTACCTTCACGAAGCTTATGCTCGTCGTGGTGCCTTCGATGTCAATTAAGATCACCATTTCCGACAATAAAGTTTCCTCTTGATCCTGAGTACGTTTTTCCCCGGCCATTTTTACGATTGACTCGCCTTCGACCGTAGGATAAATAACAAATATATCACCTCAGTACGCTCAAGCACGGTGTATATGTCGACGCGTTCTTGTTGAGAGCCGGCGAGTGAATTCGTTCCTCGTTCTGCGCCGGTGTGTGTGCGAAGCTGCCTCTCCCTTCACCCCTACTTGTGCTGAGCAACCAGGATCGTATTTATCATGCTTATTCTCGATTGCATTACCATTAAACTCCCTATTATATTTTCCATTAAATAGTTGCAATTTTTACAGCTGTACATAAACTTTCATAATATTTTAGTTGTTTAGACATCAAACATTATTTTTACCGCCTTTGCATTCGCTATTGCTATATTAATTCTATAAAATTACCGTTCTACTTTTATGGAAAATTGTTTATTATATGGTATTTAAATTTACGATTATAGAAATATAATTCGAAAGTAATTTGCAAATATAATGTTTACATTTTGTAATGCAATGGTAAAGCTGAATTTTATATGTTTTTGTTCAAGTTAAAAACTTTTTGATAGGATTATTAGTTTGATCTCAATACGAAATTATTATCACTACATGCAATGTTGTTTTGTTACGAAATGAATGTTTAAACATGTAATCTGGAACAATAAATTACTGAAATAAGAAAGATATTTTTTAAAATGTTAAAGGGATCTCAGGCGATAGATACATTCCTGAATCTGGTACGAAAATTCTAGATTGGTGTTGGTGAATATGTATTTGCAGAAAAGAGCATGTGTTACGTATGTGTGAATCGCTCACTTCCTTCAGCCAATGAACGAAGCTGGTTTGCGTCTGTGCGATCGTAGCACGTCATTATTGCTCCGCAAAAATTGTTTTGATGAATAGCCATTTAATAAATGTAGACTTTCAAAAAATTTTCTATTAGAAGCTTTCTAAAATTTAAGTATATTCTCCACGATTTACTTTTCAAGTAAAGTAAACCATGATTACAGTAAAAAACCAGGATAAATATTGACTCGCTCGAACGGTTTCCGATATTACTCCGCGTAAAAGTAGTTCCTCATGTGTTATTTTTGTTGATTTTCCAAAAAATTAAGGAAATTTGAATGATATTTACAAGCAATACGAAATACTATGTACAATTCTTTTATATTTCCTGAAAATGCAGATTTTCCTACATTAAAAAGTTAAATGCCTTGTTATGTATGATTGCAAGTACAAAGTAACACAGCTGGTATATTCGACCACCTGATTTTTGCGAGACAGCGCCGCATCGGACACTGAGGCGCAACCATTTAAATTTTGACATTTGTCTCAGCTGCACGTGTCTACCTTGACTGTATCTACATATGAGAACAACATGCACACTACTACTGTTAAAAATTGTTATGCGTTTTCTTTTCTTTTTTATTGCTCCATCCACTTATGTTATGATATTATATATTTCATTGTAAATATATAAATATTTGAAAAAATGATATTAAATATAAATATAAATATAAATATTTAAGCAGCACTTTAATTTTTGTAATATGATAATAAAGATGTTGCAATATATAAAAGTCTTAAATCTTATTATTTTAATTCAACAATTATAAATAAAATTATTACATTATTAAATATTTTTGGAAAATAGAAACTATATTTTATACTAATTAATAAGGTTGCTTGGAAAATATTATACTATAAAATAATTAAAAAAATAAATGCTTATTCCGTTTTTGTTATAAAATTTTCTTAATAATTTATTCACAGCAATAAGAAGTAATTACATGTCATATATACAGTATGTTTAGAAAATTAACTATATACATGTAATACATAATACATAATAAATTACATATAATTCTTTATTGTAAATATATTCAATGTAATTACAGTATTATAAAAAATTGTACTAATGTTATGAATACATAATTGAATCTGTGTATGTGTGGAATAAAACTGAACATAGCATAATGCACAATAAAGACTACTTTGCAATGATTTTTCAATATTTTATTTTTGTAATGCTGTTTATATCCATGAGTTTTTTCATATACATACATATAAATTATATTACTTTACTAAAGTAAAAAATGATATGCTGAACACATCAAATAGCTTTAATATTTTTAACTGCTTTGATGTTGTGAAACACGTTTTTGACTTTTTCAATATTAAATCCTTAATAACGCTAAAATTAGTGAGCATTCCTGTAGTTACAGTGGAATCTTGAGTAATTGGAATTTATTTATTTTGGAATCTTCATATTTCTTCTGCATTTGAAGTTTCAACAATAGTTTATTTTCAAATATTAAAATTTAATTTTCAATGTTTTTATAGATAATTTCAGGTACTATATTTGCAACACATTGCAGTATATGCTGTTTATGTATCATACTTAATTACCCTATAAGATATTATATACATAATGGAGGACTAATTTGAAAAAGTAGTATAATACACATATTATTATCATTATAAACCAAATAATTATAAATTTACTTAAATGTTATTAAGATTATTCTAAATTAGAAATATTATAGTAAATATTTCTTACAAAAAAAGAAAAAAAAAAGAAAAAATGAAGTATATTACAGTACAAAATGTACGAAAGTTGAAAAATATTTCTAGAAACATGATATTAATTTTATACAAGCAAAAAAAAAAATTATTTTGTTTTAGGAAGCTTTGTATAAAATTGTATAAGTTTTTGTGTAAAATGCTAATAAGATTTTGTATTAAAATATTTAATAACAAGAAAGTATTTTAATAAAATGTTAATATAGTATTTATTATTCAGTTGTTTAATATGAATGTACTTATTACATGAAATAATAATTCAATGATTAAAATATACAAAGAAATATTTTAATACATTATTTAGTAGCAAGTTACATATAATTTTTTTATGGAAGAAAGATAAAGAAATTCCTGTTTTTAATTATTTAAGTAAAATAAAATTAATGAAAATAATTTAAATAATAATGAAACAGTAAAAAATTAGATGTTGGTACATGTTTTTAGTCAGCTCTTCTGATTTTAAATTGCATTTGTAGTATGTATAAAATAATTAAAATAAATACATTTTTGTAAATAAAATAATCCACTAATTATAATTAACTAGTGCAATTTTAATTTAGAAATTGCATAATTGTAGTTTCACTGTATTTTTGTTTGAATTGTATATAAATTAAGGCTACTCAGATTTTATATTTTGTAATTTTTTTAATTTCTCTCCCAGATGTTTATTTAAATGTATTCTAATTTCTTGCTGATTACAACATTTTTCTCCACATTCTGGACACTCTGGATCTCCTTCTCCGTGTTCTTTCTTTCGATGTTTAGATCGATTATTATAGGTAGAAAATGATTCACCACAATCTGGACATTGATAAGGTTGTTCACCAGTATGTTTTCTACGGTGATGATCTCTGGAGTCTTTTCTTCTAAAACTCATATTACAATATTCACAGACAAATGGTTTTTTCCCAGTATGTAATAATACATGATTATATAAAGATTTAGTGTCATTAAATCCTTTTTCACATTGAGCACATTTATAACGTCTTTTACCATCATGCTTACTTCTAACATGATTTAATAAAAGTTGTTTTACTCTATATGTTGCATTACATATGTAACACTGATAAATGGGGTTTACTTTTCCTTCATGTACTCTCTCTTTATGTGCTTTTAAAGACATTTGATGTTTAAATTTCTCGTGACAATTTGCACATTCATACCATGGTTTTTGTTTTATCAAAATTGGATCCTGATTATTTATTTCATGAATTTGTACCATATGATATTTTAACATACGGTAGGTTGGAAAATCTTCTACACAAATTGGACATGTAAATAATTGTGGTAGTGTTACACTTTTATCATTTTTCCAATGCTTCTCTAAATGTTCATTCATATTTTGCTTTTTACTAAATGACTTATTACATATGTTACAAGTATATCTGTTATGAGAAAAATGAATTTTTCTATGAAGCTTTAAAGCGTTTGCAGTTCTACATTGTTGACCACACTTATCACATTGATATGGTCTCTCGCCTGTATGAATTCGATGATGATCTTTTAATCTAGCTTTTAACTGAAATGACTTACCACATAGTTCACAAATGTGAGGTCTTGCTCCTTTATGAACAAAGAGGTAATGTTCATATAAAGAATTTTCTGCTCTAAAATCTTTTCCACAAGTACTACAAATGAATTCATTCATATTTTCATTATGCCTCATTTCATGAAATTCTAGTCTTTCTTTTCGTACAAAGTGTTTGGGACACTTAGAACAATGATATTGACGTGGAGAAATTACTTTTGTCTCATTTCCATCTATCATTAAAGAAAGTGTAGAATCTTCACAAGTAGCACATGTAACTAAGTCATTAATAGCATCTGGATCTAAGTCTGAAATTAGTTTACCACAAAGATTACAATTTATAGATACTCTCTCCTGTTTTGTTGATGCTATAGCTTTTTGTATGACATCTTCACTAATAACATCTTCACTAGTACCAACTTGTATTTGTTTTACACCAGAATGTTTATACTTTTTTTGATGTCCATTCAATCTACTTCGTTTTGTAAATAATTTTCCACATTCTACACAAATATAACGTTGTAAACTCTTGTGTGTATGAAAATAATGATCCCATAATAAGTTTTCATTACTTGTTTCTTTATCACATAATGTACATTCATATTTATCTATTTTACCTAGCTTGTGTCTTTCCATGTGAAACTCATATTTTAAGTGTGAAAGATAGCGAGCACCACATAATTTACATACATATTTCAAACAAGATTTATATATATCATTTTCATCTTGTATATCATTTTGTTCAAGCATGGTGTCTTGTGATGTTGTTATACATGTATCTTTCTCATTTTTATAATCAGTCTCATCGTCTAGCCAATAAGTATTATCACTCTCAGGTTCATTTTTCACTAATGGATCTATAGAATCATAATCATCATCTATTAAATTATTAGACACATGTGATATTTCTTGCACTTTTAATATTTTTGAGAGATGAACAGAATTAGATCCCTTAAGATCTTTTCTTGTGTCTTTTTGTATTTCAATTTTTGTGTTTTGTTTGCTAGATAATGCATCAATACAATTTAAGTTTTCCTCTTTGTAGTAGTTTGTTAAGATTAATACAGGTAATGTTAGGCTTACTTCTTGATTAGGCATATTTTCTATATCTTCAGTAATTGTTGTTTTGTTTCCATGTTTTATATGTACATTATTTTTAGTATTATTAAGATGTACTACATTTTTATGTATTTGTATATTCTTTTTCTTTATATATTTTTTTTCAGAATGATTTACCATAGCTAATGAGATTTGGAAGGTATAATCACAGTCTTGAGGATTACTAACTAATAAAATCATTAAATCTACATTACAATTTGGACATGTATATATAGCATCACTATGAATTTGTGAAAAGTCTGTTACTTCTTTAGATAGATCAAAGAAGGATTCTATTTGTGATGCATTTTCTAATCTTTTAGAATATTCCAGTACTTCTTGAATAAATTTGTAGTAAAAGGTAATTTTGTCATAACATGACAAACATACATATTTTGAACCATTATCATCAATAGATATCTGTAAAAGTCATTTAAAGTAATATTAATTCAAAACCTTATCACATGATATATTAATAATGTAATAATATATATCTTATTATATAAAACAGATAAATTATTAAGATATTTTAATAATCATTAAGCTTAAATAAAATGTTCAGATTTTAAACTGCAATTAATACTTTTAATTTGTATCACGTATTGTATATTAACATACTGAAATTGGCAATGTTTCCTTTATTTTATGTATTAAATCTGTTGATCCTTCAAAGATACTTTTATGCTTTCCTTCTACAAGATTTACACCACATAAACGACATATTAATGTATCTTTTGAAGTATCCATAATTAGATCTCTGAAAAATTTATTATTAAATATAATTTATGTAAAAATTTAAAATGTATAATATATTGCATATATTAATATTTTTCCATATCTTAATAAATCATTGAGTAATTAATTAAAATTTATTAAAAATATATTGTATTCACTAAAATGTACCACACTTACACATAGTTTTGATGATTTGTTTATTTGAGGTTATTATATCTTTATGCAGGTATAATTGCCTGCATTAATTAAAACATAATTCTTTTGTTATAAATAGTATATAATTTATTAAGGTTTGTTTTAGAGATTTTAGAAATCACTTAGTATTGTAATTATATTATTAGAATTACAACATTAGCAAATATTTTCCTCAACAGTAACTTAAATTTTTATATATGCTATATGAATGACGTTTGGCAAGTTGTTTATCCTTAACTCTATCATACTATACAAATCTTCATGCAAACCAATAATTACTAAATACACATTTTCAAATGGAGGTTACATGAAAAGATGGTCTTTAAGTTATGATTTATGCACATACATATGTAGAATGTATATATACATCTGAAACAAATATTTGAAAAGAAATAAAAGCACGTCAGTGAAATGTACAAAATGTATTAGTGGTAAAAGTTAATTCTATAATGAAAAATTTAATAGAAACAAGAAATGGATAGATAAAAGAGTATAAATTTTCTTATTCATAATGCGTTCAATATTTTCTGTCATTTTTATATATCAAAACAATAAGTTTTGGCAAGTGAATTGACAGGTTACGTGCTTAATTTGCAGTTTATATACTATTTTCACTAACTCATATGCAACATAATTTGTTGCTAATTGGAGAGAGTAATATTTCATCCAATTAAAAAATATCAATAAAATGTTGCATGAAATATTAATGTCATTATGGGGATGTTCAACCAATGCTTTGCAAATATTGGAATCAGATGTAATTATAATATAATATTTATTGATATTGTAATTCATTTTGAATTATATATACAGTTTATTTGTGTTTTTTAAATGTGCTGTTTTCAGACTGTAGATCTTGAAAAATATTTGCATCCTGGTGAACGTGTATTACTTAAAGAAATATTGGATATAGTTGAACAATGTAATATTATTAGGAATTTCATTCAAGAATATACCACATCTGATGATTTAAATTCTACTCAAAGTATTACAATTTAGCAATTATAAAATTTATCTCATTATATATTAATTTATAAATCATTAATTCTTAAATACAAATTGTAGATTTACAAGATGTTCCTCGTGGTTTATACTTACAAGCTCTTTGTGAAGGAATAGATCAATCTTTGGAACCATTTCGTAAGGAGATTGTTGATTTAGAAGATGTAGTTCTTCGTGATAGTTATACTCCATTGTCACTAATACTTTGTCGTATCCAAAAATATATTTGTCTATTTTCTGTTTTAAATTCTATCATAAGAGAGGTAAATAAAGGTTATTAGTATAAAATAATATAATATAATATCAATATAAAATGATATATATCACACTTAAATAAAATATTAATTCTTTTAATTCATTTCAGATTCGCACACAAAAAATTCATGGTTGTAAACTATTACAATGTTTGCATCAAAATATGTATACGGGTATTCCTGATGTTAGATCTGCAATAGAGAAGTAAGTATTAAATTACATTATTTTGTTTGCTATTATTTTACATATTTACTTTTGCCAATTACTTCATTTCATTTAGAATGTCTCACTGTGTGCATACAGTTTTTTATAAACATTTAACTAGCTGGCTTTTATATGGCCATTTAGAAGATATGTACAATGAATTTTTTATTCAAAAAATATCTGAGAGGGAAAACAGTTTAATATTAGTAGACAACAAGGATAATTTTGATAAAATAAATACAAAATTTACTGCAGATATGTGGAATTATGATGTTCAAATTGATATACTTCCCTCTTACATTAGACCATCTTTAGCAACTAAAATCTTAACTATAGGGCAAACTATTATAATGTTTGGAAATGACCCAAGACAGAAAAAAGGTAATTTATATTTAAAAAATTTTAAATTGCTTAAAATATGGAATGAAACCACTAACTTGTTTACCTATTAACAGATTTTGCTATAGTTGATCAAACTGAAACTTCTATATGGGGAGAAAAAGAATATGAATATTTTCTTAAACTTCAAAATTTACAAAAAAAACATATTTTTAATATTGTTGAATTTGAACGTACAATCGATGAATTGAAACAATGTATAACAGAACTTTTATGGCGAGTTGCTGTTGAAGAAGCACAACTTGTGCAACAACTTAAATTAGTAAAAGATTTTTTTCTTATGGGACGTGGTGATTTGTTTCTTGAGTTTATTAGACTTACGGCTCATATATTAAATAAATCTCCAACACAGCATACCTCTAGGGATATTAATTTAGCTTTCCAAATGGCCTTAAGGAAAATGCATTTAAATGATGAAAATGCCATGGATAGTTTTAATTTTATAGTTCCAGTTCCACCACATGAAAATGAAGATATTGAGGTAGAAGGTACGGAATTTACTGAGAAGGAACGTGAAGATCCTATTGGTAAGATATTTTCTTATTTAGTGGTATATTTTTTAAGTAGATAAATCTTCCAATAATATAGTATTGATATTATTATAGAAAGACGTGGGTGGGGTATGATTACTTTAAAGTACAAAGTCATATGGCCATTACATTTATTATTTAATCCATCAGCTTTAAATGATTACAATACATTATTCAAATTTTTGCTAAGGGTTAAAAAAACACAAATTGATTTATGGAACCTTTGGAGTGAGCATATGTATTATAAAAACATGTAAGACATGATTCTAATATTTTATACAGAAACAATATGATTTTTATTAAATATTAATTGTTTTCATTATTACAGTGATATTGGCGTAATTCAGCTAAGAAATAATTTAATTTTCATTATTGATAATTTACAATATTACTTACAAGTTGATGTATTAGAAAGTCAATATACTATAATGGAAACAAATATGAAAAATACTCGAAATTTTGAAGATGTACAAAAAGCACACTGTATTTTCTTGGCTAATGTTATGTCACAAACATTTTTATTAGGGAGTTCAACAGAAAGAAAAAATCCTGTACGTTATATTTTAATTTAAATAATTTTTTAATTTTTATCTATCAATTCATTTGATAAATATTTTTGATAGGTCAACAAATTAATAAAACTCTTATTGCGACTTTGTGATGATTTTATCTTACAAGCATCTATGTGGGAAGTAGGTAATTTGCTTTTAACAGAACAAGAAGAGCTTAAAACATTATCTGATACTCTTGATAGTTTGATGGGTTGGTTAACCAAAACATTGAATAGAGTACGTGCACAACCAAGTGGAGAGCATTTAGCTCAATTATTGTTGAGATTGGATTTCAATAGATGGTTCAGTAAAAAAATATAAAGAAGATTTATTTGAGTATCAGTAAATAATGGAGAAACATATGTATTTATGGTATTTTGTTTTAAAATTATTCTTTGCTTAAACTTATCTATTATGTATATATTGAACTTATCTTTTTTTTACTTAAAGTACTAGTACTTTTTTGACAGTGAAAAATACAATTATGCAAAACTCCAATTTTGAGCTTAATTTAATAGAAATATATTAGAAAAGAAAAAATAATATATTTAAATGAATGTGACACATAACAAGTATTGAAATAAATTTTTCATTCATTTGTTTATTGAAAATAAATTATTATTTATTATGATAATTAAATATAGTAAAAGTGAATAATTTAATTTAAACTTCAGTACATTCAATGATATCAATGGAAGGATAAATAATTGTAATTCTTATAGAGGAAATTAAAAATTTTATATTTTTATTATCATTTACCACATTATTGACTAAGTGTAATCAACACATATACACATAGATGAAAATTCATCATGAAAAATATATACAGATATGCTTATAATAAGAATAACAATATTAATGATTTTATTTGAATTGAAGATATTCACATTTGTACATGGTCTATCTCTCATGTACCCAAGTCAGTTGTGGATATACATATAAATGTATTTACAAATTTAAATACTTTTCTTTGCAACTTTTATAAATAATACCATATCTGAAAAATAATTTTATTATTGTATAAATTCTTATCATATTTCGTACAAGTACATTATAAATGTATTTCATAAAAATTAATAACTTCAAAATTATACTATGATATTTCAATATTATGAATACTATAGCATAAATAGAGTTGCATTATGCACTAATACTTACTGAAAAATACAACTAAAACAAATGCGATCATCACCCACATCCAGCACCGCCAATATGATTGTGTTTGTTCTTGCAGTTTTAGTGATTCTGTTTTTAATTTACTTGTATTAACATCAGTTAATTTATCAGATTTTTCAAGTAAGCCAATATCTTTTTTTATAATGGCATTTGCTGCTAAAGCATGCTCTTTTATGCTACTAGTCATAGAAAGCATATTCTCAGCAATTTTTTCTTGAATATTTCTATTATATTTTAAAATTGCACCTAAATCATCATCATGCATGTTTGTACTAGTTAATCTTTGTCTTATACCATCTTCTAATGTCCCCAGAAAAAAAAGATAATTATTATTATTTGTAAATTATCTTTTTTACAAATAGTGATATTGATATACCCTTATCACTATGGAATAATTCAGCACGCAATTCTCTATTATATTTTGCTGAAGTTTTTTGATGTATCTGGGTTGTTATATTTGGACCTATTGAATCATTAAATGTTGTAGAACTTTTTGGTAACATTTGTACAGCTGCAACTCTATCTACTGGACTTGTAAGTTTAGTTGTATTTATTAATCCCTTCAGGAAATCTATTCGTTTAATGTAACCCATCATGGTATCCTTAGATGGTTTACTGAAAAAGTATTAAATTTTAATAATTTTATAATAATTTCAAGTATATTAAGTTATTATGTTGCTCATATGACGCACATTGTTTACAATTAAAATCTTTGTTAATAAATATATATTTTTATTAAAAAATAAAATAGAATCGTACCGTGGTAATGTTTGTAATTGTTTGATCATATCATCCAAAGCAAGGATGTACTGAAATAATTGATACATTTGTTTTAAATAAATTACTTTAATTTTAAATAATTAATCATTTTTAAAATTATTTTTTAACCTTTTCAAGCTTCCAATCCTTATGAGGATCATCTTTTGCCATGAATTCACATCTTGTTAAAAGTCGTCTGATATCAATTTCTTCTCTGGACATTTGATTCATTTCTGATAATTAATAAACAGTTATAAAAAAAATTCATAAATAAGTACTATATATAAATATATAACGTTTTTCCAAGTTAATCCTTTTTACTTCGAGATTAAAGATTACATATGTAAAATATATACAGTAAACAGAAGTAACCACAAACTGATAACAAAAGCACCATACATTATGTATCTATGTCATTTGCACACTGTTTTACACGTTTATAAAATCCTCCTAGAAACATCTATCTAAATTACTTATTAAATTAAGGTATTATGCATTGAAAATAATGTTTAATAGTTCGTAAATTTTTAATCGTCGGTTTTTTAAAATATTACAGTACACCTGGCTACACGTATTATTTCGAAAGTAATTAGTACACTACTAACACAATATGTACATATTCTTTGTTATCATTTTTAAATATGCCGCTACAAATTCATAACTAGACGATAACAATTTATTGTGAACGAAACGGTACATAATGCATTTTTTGATCCTACCGCAACTAACTGACTTCATCAGTAGACGCCTTTATAATAACATAATTGTTAATTTGTTCTATGTATATTACATATTACAGGTGTGAGAATTCTATACTAAGGCGCGCGGAATGTGTAGTAAAGATAAGTTAGAAAGTTTATAATACACGAATATAGATAGGTACCGTGAGAAATACGATAGTCATAGATAGCGATTGACGTTGGCATACGGCATACATCACTTGGGGGGCCGATCCCAGTACATTTCTCGGTAGATTGACAGAATCACTAAGATGGCTGATATAAAAGAATCTCCGCCGCTATTTGATACTAATGAGGTGAAAGTTGATGATTTAGACGACGACGATGAAGATATTTTTGCATCAGCAGTACAGGTAGTTTTTATACTGTTTTCAGACATGTGCGTAAAAATTTCATAACCTATATATTAGGTTCACAAGTTTATTTCTATTGTATTAAATATAATATTTGTAATTTGTTACTATAATATAATAAGATCGTTTGTAATAATTTGAAACATTTCTTGTAAAATAAAATTTAATATTGTTTAAACATAGGATCAAAGTCAATTAGAGGATTCACCTCCTTACAACGGAGTATCAACTATTCAAACAGAATTACCAAAGTTAACTTTACGAGATGCACCAGAAGAAAATTCATTTTCATCGGTATCAAGTCCTGCACCAGGACCATTAAGTTCACCTTTGGGACCAATGAGTACTGACATAGGTGATCTCCATGATGTTCCCATAAACGATAATACAGATGTACTTTCAACAAATGTTATACAGACTCAGTCACCTGATGTGGTATATTTTAGATTATTAAATTTTAATAACAACAAGTTAAAAAATATATGTTATAGTTTATATTTTACAGGTATCGACAGATTCTTCTGATGTTTTCTTAAAAATTACTGTAACTTCTCCTCAAAAAATAGGAGATGGAATGGGTGCTTATGTTGCTTACAAAGTTGAGACAGAAACAAATATGCCAATATTTAGAAAGAGAAATTTCAGTGTTATTAGACGCTTCAGTGATTTTCTTGGCCTTCATGACAAATTAACAGATAAATATCTTAGAAATGGCAGAATAATTCCTCCAGCTCCAGAGAAGAGTGTTATTGGTATTGATAGATATTTTGAAGTGATATTATTTTTATCGTACTATTCAATAAAATAAATGAAATAATTATGTGATTAGGGACAACTAAGATTAAAATGTCTGGTGACAAGAATCAAGAACAAAATTCCAGTTCTACAGAATTTATTGAAAAACGCAGAGCAGCACTTGAAAGATATTTGAATAGAACTGCAGCTCATCCAGTGCTTA
Source organism: Bombus fervidus (assembly GCF_041682495.2). NCBI lineage: Eukaryota > Metazoa > Arthropoda > Insecta > Hymenoptera > Apidae > Bombus > Bombus fervidus. Next base: position 7,203,179 of record NC_091534.1, on the reverse strand, counting down.
GTGTTGATCCTGATTTTAGAGAATTTTTAGAAGCTGGTAAATCGTAGTATAAAATAAAATGACTTTTTAAATGCAATCATACTTATAACTGCGTATATTTTTAATAGATATGGAATTACCTAAAGCTACTAATACATCTGCACTTAGTGGTAAAGGAGTAATGAGGCTGTTTAACAAAGTTGGAGAAACTGTTAACAAGATAACATATAAAATGGATGAAACTGATAAAGTAAAATTAAAAAATGTTTAATAACTTATATGTTATATATATATATATATATATATATTTATTTATATATATTTACTTGATTAATTATATCGAAAATTTTAAATAATTAAATTTATAAAATATATTCGTGTTAAGCAGTAGTTTTCATTTTTCTTATTTTTCAGTGGTTTGAAGAGAAGACATCACAAATTGATTCTCTTGATGTTCAACTGCGTGCATTACATTCTGCTGTTGATACCTTAACTAATCAGAGAAGAGAATTAGCAACATGTACTGGTGCAACAGCAAGATCCATTGCAGTTCTTGGTCATGGCGAACCAGGAGCATCTCTTGGAAGGGCATTAGCTCAGTTAGCTGAGACATTGGAAAAAGTAGAAGCGATCAGAAGAGTGCAAAGTAATAGCGATCTGTATCAGTTTGGAGAAATGTTAAGAGATTATGTTGCACTGATTGGAGCAATAAAGGTTAGTAATCTATTTACATATAAATGTTGTGCATTCCAACACTTCAAACATTTAAAAATATTGTCAATTTTAGGATGTATTTCATGAAAGAGTAAAAGTTTTTCAAAATTGGCAACATGCTCAAATGATGTTAAATAAAAAAAGGGAACAGAAAGCAAGATTAGAACAATCTGGAAGAACTGACAAAACAAGCCAAGCTGCTACTGAAGTAATAGAATGGGAAGCAAAAGTTGATAGAGGGCAAGAAGAATTTGACAATATTTCGAAGATAATTAAAAAAGAAGTTGAACGATTTGAATTAGTGAGAGTGGAAGACTTTAAGAAACAATTAATAGAATATTTGGAATCCATGTTACAGTACCAAAACCAACTTATTAAATATTGGGAAAGCTTTTTGCCTGAAGCACGAGCAGTGGCATGAACATTCCTGAAGTAATATTGAAACTTTTTCTTATTATAAGGAAAAGCAAAATCTATAAATGAAAAGTTTTGTGCAATTTTTTAAAGCAAACTTTTAATGAATGATAAATAACGTTTTATGGAAAACGTACATTTATCGATTTGCGGTACAATAATAATGTTTGCATAATAATGAAAGAATTATCATCTTATGGCAATATTTGAAAAATTCATAAACAATAATTTCGAAATACTGCCAATAATGCTTTTACACATGGAAAAGCAACAAAAAACGTGGCATATTTCATTCAAATTCTTTTATGTCGATTATTCCTGAGTATCATGCGTTTACAGTCTTCGTATTAGTTTATGTTAGAGATATAAAGCGCATAATACTGTTTGTTAAGAAATGTTATATGATAATAAAAATCGATTAAGATTGTATAAATAGAGAACATTAAATATCTATTTGTTAAAACAAAGATTTTTCACATTATTTTCAGGATAGTATATAGGCATTCCAATAAAATTTTTATTAAATTTAATATAATTATAATATATATACTTTGATAAGTGTGGGATAAAGATATCATATTTTTCTATATGTTAAAAAGTTAACTATAAATTACAATAAAATTAAATCGTTAAATAATATCTATCCCTATTTTATTTATTAAAAACATTTCATTAATATTTAATAATAAATATTTTGTTGATCATATGTAAAACACATTTAGAAGACTACAGAGAACGAAAGAACTTATCAAATGCTGTTTTTATAAAGTTGGCTAACTTGTTTTAGTATGCAAAATTGGCATAGTGTCACGAATGTGTTAATCCTTTCGTATGTCGTACAGTGCGTTAGTGAGCATGAATTAAATTAGGTTATCAATTATTCATTGTAGTTAATTGTCATTGACAATTAACAAAATTCATGCATGAATTTTGTTCTCGTTTGTACGAGTGTTTTGCATACGTGGCAGAGGTTGCCACCAATCAGAAAACGGGGGTTTTGATAGGCGTGGCTTCGAACACGTACACTTGTCTGTGCCTTCGGCAGCCATAATCTTGAGAAGTCGTGTGTGAATTCTTGTCGTGATTCTCTGTAGACAAACAGAGTTCGTTGTTCATTTTACATTCCTCGGTAGGAGCGATCTACTGAATTTTCGGTGAGCAGTGTAAGTTTAGTGAGTTTATTAGTTCTATTGTTTTCACGAAATATTAGTACAATATAAGTCATTTTGCCGGTTCTACCCGATTCGTGGTTTAACATTGAGGAACTTGACTCATCTTCAATGATTATGTCGTTGACCTGCTTGTCACCCATATGTCATGTTCGTCATACTTTTCTCCAAAATTTTCATCTAGCAAATAATCCCATTATAAAACATTTTACATATACGCACATGCACGCATCGAATATACACTTACGTATACGCGCACCCGCACAATATATATATATGTATATATGTATATATGTATATACAATTATATATTATATATATGTGTATATACACAATATCATTTATTTTTTTACTCTATATTATTACGTGCCATAAAATGATACATATATTTTATGGAAAAGTATATTTAATATAAATATAGAATTAGATTTTTTACTAATTTATAGAGTTAGTAATGGAAATCTTTTTTATTGAATTAAAGAATATGTGTGTTTAAATATATTGCATGTGTCATGTACAAAGTTCTATTGTATATGTCAATAGTACTCAAACAAAGTTAAATAGAAGATAATATTTCAAATAAACTATGATAAGAATTGTGTAAGATTAGGCAAGAAATCAAGAACACTTTAGTTAACTGCTTATAATTAATCTTTTCTTATTATATACAAATTAATTAATGAAATTTTAAATTATCATTATATAAATTGATTATTATCATATAAGTACTTTACTATTACAGGTAGAAATATATAAAATGGATGTCCAAACAGGATTGGTATATGTAGCAGTAGTAGTCATTTCTGCAGCAGTTATTGTTTTAGTGTCAATGTTTGGCATAAAAGAAAAATCTTATGAAGAAGCAATAGCAGAGCAAAGAAAACTTCCTGATGATCTTTTGTTAAGTATGTATAATTCTATCATAATATGATATAAAGATGTCAAACAAATAATTTAGTTTTTCAATTATTGAAAAAGGTATTTGTAGTACCTTATTGATTAAATGCATTATATTAAACATGTTTTAATATTATTATGGATAATTCTTGGCAGTTAACTTAAATTATTATATTAGAAGTTAGTATGAAACATTTTTATAAATGGATATGGTAATAGTTGTATTAACATTCGTTTTAGATAAAAAAGATAAAAGTAAAGAAAAGAAACATAAAAATAAGGCAGGAAAAAAAGTAAAAGAGAAGAAAGAAGAAAAGGAGGAAAAGGAAGATAAAGAAGAGAAACCAGAGCATGTACAATTTGAGGAAAATCCACAAATTTTACCACTAGAACCATTACTTCGTGTAAGTACATTTATTAAGTATATGATTACCTTTTTTCAAACTTTCAGTTGATGTAAATAACTTTTGTAGAAATATTTGTTTAACTTATGTACAGGGTATCCTGCAACATTGGGGAACTGCTCAGTTGTGGATTCTGCTGTTTATATACTTTTTTTGTTGTTTTCATGTGCAGGATCCACCATCAAAGCGATTCCTCAATGTTGTGCGAGACCTTGTATTTACATTATTTGTTCAAAAAATAAATAAAACAATCATAACTAATTAAAATTGCCTACTTAAAAATACATTTGATGTTATGTTTGTTAATAAAATAAGTTAAATAATTATCAAATTATTAATTTTTTAAGAAACTTCAATTAGAATAATTGAATATCTTTTTTTGTCTGATAAGATATAAAAATTGATCTATCTTTTAAAAAAATGTATTGTTTAATATTAATTGAAGTATATAACAAATATAGTTCAACAATAAGATTGAAGTTCGTTTCTGTGTATTGTATATTTATACGTGAATCGTTATACATATTTATAAAATAAAGATATACACACGCGCTTTTTTATTCTTATGTTTTCATACATTTCATGCATGAAATATGGTATGCTTACATATTGTATGTCACACTTACATATATGTCATTTAAGGTCTTTCTATTCATGATGTATCATATTTCTGGCTAGGTGTCATCCAAACCATAAGGACTAATTATAATATTTTAATGTAACTGTTCAATAACATGCAACATCTTTTTACATTTGTACATCATTTTATCTGAACTAATACATTTATGTTTTACATGGTTTGAGATAACAATCTTACATAATCAGTGAAATTTTGTTAAAAACACCCAGAAAATGTAGTTTGTCCCTTTCTATTATTTTTCATCTTAGTTTTTTAATTAAAAAATGGTAATTCTATAGTAATTTTTAAAAATGTACTAATGTGAAATAACTGCACACTCCTATATCAATGTAAAAAATCCAGTTAATAATGTTTTCCCTCTAAAGTCAAATAAATCATATATATATATTATATTAAAATGGACATTTGCTCTTTTAAAGAGATAATTTCACTTTTTGTTTGCAGTAAATTTGTATAAAATTAAATTTATTTTATTAGTGTATGGAGAAATAAAGTTTTGTAATAAAAAAACAATTTACAAGCAAGTTGTAGTATTTTAAAAACAAATGATTGGTGTTTGTTATACATATAGTAATATGCATTTTTAAAAATATGTTTACATAATTAAAATTTTCTACATAGCAACATTGTTCTAATTTTATAATTTTTTAATTCTTTATAAATGTATGTAATATAATTAAAATTATGCCATGGTAAGTTAATTTAAATTATAATGTTGAGTATGTAATGAAATATCTTGTCTTGTATTAAAATAACCTCAGGAAACATTTAATATATTTAAAAACTAAAAAGTACAACAAGAATTTATGAATTTTTATATAGATTTACATTAGAAATAAAATAAAATACTAATATAACATGAGAAGTTATTTAAAGCAAAAGTTTGCTTTTTTGTATATTGCTTATTGATAAACAGTTCTAGGACCTAAAGATTAATTTCTATAAATAACTGTTCCACACATGATAATATCTTATTTTTATTGCGACTTTATCATGTAGATGAAAATTAAGAGAAATAATAAAAAGATATAAAATTCAATTGAATAAAAAATACTCTTTTAATGATACATTTATATTTTTTAATAATTCATTTCTAGAAATTTGAAAATGTTATTATTGTTATTAAAATTTAGTAATGGTGAAGAGTATTAACTGTTCTTTCATATTAACATCTTTTTTCTTTTTAAATTGTGAATGATGCAGTGGCTTTATCAATTTCAGGTATATATGTTTGGCAAGAAATCAAAATAAATACAATTTCAAGGTGAAAAATGCATCTATAATATTTATATATAAGTAAACTAAAAGATACTACTATTTTTTTTGTAAAAAATATTTTATCTATTGATAAAAACTATAATAATTAAAAAAAACTATAAATTTTTAGCACCTTTATATATACATATATACACAATAACTAACCAATATAAATAATTCTATATGTCCATTTTGATATAATGTAAAATAATATTATATACCTGTTATTATAAAAGTGAAAGTGTATTGTCTTCACTACTTTTAATTAGTTCAATACGTGGGAAACATTTTATATATACATTGAAATCATAGGAGGGTAGCAAAGGAAGTAAGAAGAAAAGCAAGCATGAAAAGGTAAAGCCAATTCTTGTAAATAAAGATGAGCCATTGGTTATTGTGACTGAATTAAGTCCTTCACAACCCCTCTCAACAGAGGTTAATCATTTTGACCTCATTCAACCAAAGGACGACCTCGAACTCATACGGAGTCATAGTGTGAGTGAACTGCTTTTGGTAGAATATTTTATCTCGTATGTGTTCCATTCATGTTTTCATATTTTGCATAACTTGCTGCTTCTTTAACACTAAAGCTATATATAGTGCTTCTTTTATAATGTTAAAGCATTTTTCAAATTTACCTGCGCCTTCAGTTTTTAAACTAATTTTAATTTGATAAATTAATAATATTAAAAAAATTTTAATAAAAAAAGTTTTCATAAATTGAGTTTAAACGTAAACTTTTAAATTGATATTATACACGATATAATTTTTTATTAACATTTTCGCTGCAATATCAAGTTATTCTAATTATTTATTTTTTTCTTGTTGTGTGTTCTGTATGTATGTTTTTTTATGAAATTTTATTAACACATGATTTAATACAAAATTAACTATTATATCTTTAATCTCTAGAATTGTCCCATACACAAGTTTAAATACATATCCTAGTATATTTTAATATGGTTTGTTCAACAGAAAGAAAATTTACAACAAATTGGTCAGTCTGAATCAACTACAAATAAATCTCCAAAGGAAACTCCAACAAAAATAAAGAAGAATGTGAAAGATTCAGTGAAAAAGAAGGATGACAATATTAAGGAAGAGAAAAAAGAAACAATTAATAATACCAATACACCACCAGTAGCTAATAAAGATTCTGCAAAAGAAATTAAAGAACAAAAAGAAACTCCAGTCAGAGATGTAAAAGAAGTCATAAAAGAAACTGTAATTTCTACTCAATCAACAAATAAAGAATCTAAAAAAGCAAAGAAAAAGAATGATATTCTAGCACAAATTGGTAAGTTAATATATTAATTATTTCAATTTCTATATTAATTTCTTTAAATGAATTTAAAAGTCTATATCTGTGTTTTACTTAATGTCTTTTTATTAATTTTTATAATAATCTTTTATGAAAACAATTTGATTTATTTTTTATTTAATATATTTATATTACATAAAACAAAATTTTATATATATATAGCCATATTTCTTTTAGTATAATATTTAATATTTCTTAAATTAGAGATGATTAATTAAGCTTATGTTATTAACTGAATAAAGTGATTCCTCCGTATGTTAAACTATCTTATCAAGATATTTTTATTATCAAGTGCTTATGATATATATATATCTTTTTTAATTTTTGACTCCTTTTTTACTTTAGGTGGAGATAAGGATGCTGTCAATGTATCTTTATTAATGCCTTTAGTTCAGAAAGCTGAACTTAGCCGTTCTGAAATACAAATTCTTATTGATCAACTTTTAAATAAACAAATGGATAATCCATCAGAACACTCAGAATGGACAGAAGGTCGCGCAGATCCAGTTATTAAATTAAAAAAACAACTTGCAGAAAAGGAAAAAGCTTTAGCCGATGAACATGAAGCAAATATTGCATTTCAAAATAAATTGAAAGAGTTACGTGCTGAGTTGAATTCTGAAAGGTCTAGATTATCAGCTAATGTAAGACAATTAGAAGAAACATTAAATGCTAAAGTTACAGAAACTCAAACTTTACATACACGAATGCAACATATCTTGGAAAGTCATGCTGCTGAAAAACAAGGATTTACTAGACAAATTGAACAATTGCAAACTAAAATAAATGAAAATGCTGCAATTATTCATAAGATGCAAGAGGATCAAGGACAAACTCAAGGTCATATGCAACAAGAGTTGATTGCACAACGTAAACAAATGGAAGTACAATTTGCACAAATGCGTGATAATGAAAATGCATTAAAAGCACAATTAGCTCAAAAACATGTAGAAGTACAAGAATTACAAAGTGAGTTACAAGCAACTTGTGAGAGTAGCACTGCTGAAATAGAAATGTTACGGCAACAATTAGGACTTATGCAAGGTCAATTGATGCATTCAGAAGGACAATTACAACATTTCAAGGAAGCTGGAGATAGACTGCAAGATGTTGCTAGGCAGCTTGAGGTAAGAAAAAATTGACACAAGCCTTTAAAAGGCTTAATATGTCAATTTTTTCAAATAGATAATTAAAAAAATTCCAGAAGGGAGGATCATAAATGTGGGTTGTTATTTGTACAGCAAGCTTCTTCCCTTTCCTCATTTTTTATTGATAAAAACAAAGATAAATAATAATTTTTACATTATACAAAGCGCTAATAAATTGCTAATAAAATATTTATATTTATTTGTTTAGGATTCCCATCGTGCACATGCTGATTTAGATCACAGACTAAAAAGCGCTCATCGTCATGAACAGGAACTTCAAAAACAAGTGAATTCATTGCAAAGTGAATTAAATTCTGTAAAAACAGAAGCTAATGATGCTTCAGCATTAAAAACAGAATTGAATAAAGCTCAGTCTGAATTAGTGAAATTAAAATCTGAGCTGTCAGTATCAATGAATGAAGTGAAATATGAGGCAGCTGAAATTACAGCTCTTAAAGTGACACTTGTTGACAGAGAGGAGGAACTGAAAGTATTTCAAGAAAAGCTTATTAACAAAGACAAAGATCTAGAAACATGTAAAGAAGAACTTAACAATGTACGTACTGAATTAAAGCAGTCAACAGAAAATATAACACAGTTGGAAACACAGTTAGAGGCAGTACAGAAGAACTTAGATACTGTACAAGATGAACTTAACAAGACGACAAAAAGTCTAGAAATAGCACAAGGAGACGTTAATACTAATCAATCAAACATGGAGAAGTTAGAGGAACAGTTAAAGCAGTCTCAAAATGAATTAGAAGAAACACGTGCCGAACTTAAAGCTGTAAATGAAACAACGAACGAAATAAACATGTTAAAGGCAGAGATAAATAGGTTACAGAAACGTGATCAGCGATCAAATGAAATTCAGTTACAGATTACACGACTGCAAGAAGAAAATGATAAACTTTCTATACAGGTATCATTTATTTAAATATCAATATAAATGTAAATTATATTTCGTTAAAAATATACGGATTATTTTTTTTCAGCTCACAAATCTCGCAGATTTGCAAAAGCAACTTAAGCAATTACAAGAAGAAAATGAATCACTGGCTTCTCAATTAGCAGCAACTACTGAACGTCCAGCCGCAGAAGGCCGTGAAAATGGAATTGATGATAATGTTCAAAAGAATGTACAACTTGTAGAACAAACCAATTTGTACGTATAAGTCTATTCTAAAACAATTTAGTATATTTTGATTCTTGATGGTCAGTCTTTCCTACATTAATTATATTTTAAAGGTTGGCCCAAAAGGAGAGTCAATTAAATGCTTTAAGAACTGAATTAACACATAAAGAAGTGGAACTGAATCAATTAAATACTCAAATTGATGCATTACGAAGTGATGTAAACAATCAACATAGTCTTGCTGCCCGTTTAAATAATGAATTGGAAGCACAAAGGTCCAAAAATAATGTAAGTTATAATATGTATAGATAATTTTTCTCTAGTAGATTTATTTAAGATATATGTACACGTATATCTATGTGTGTATATATATGTTAATACTACCAACATGTAAGTGGTTAAATTGTTATATAAATATGCAGTTAAATTTTTATATAAAAATATTTTTTTTATATTTATGTATTTTTGCAATCAATTTTTATTATTGCTTCCATCACTTTGCCAACCTCCTCTTAATTTTTAAATTTCAAAAGAATTCTTTAAATATATTTGTCAGTCGTTTATATGAAATATCTATCTCAAAGTTTTACACTGATCTTCATTTCTTTATGGTTGGAACAGGAATTACGTGTAAAAAACTGGAAAGTGATGGAAGCTCTTTCCGCCGCCGAATTGCGTGCTAAATCTAATAATGGGAAAAACTTTGATGTAAGTCCCCATTTTACCTATCTTAATCTTTATTCTTTTTTTTCTAAATTTAGAATTGATCTGTTTGTTTTAAATATTTTATATATATATAATTGAATAAATTATAATCACTCACCTACCCTTTCACCTCTTTTTCCCTCCACACTCTCTCTAAAATATGAATATTATACATGTATATTCATTCATTTGATCTCTTTAATAAAGTAGATCAAATTTAAATGAATAACAATTAATTTTTAGGAAATTACACAAAAAGTAAAAGCAGAAGAAGAAAAGTTAACAAAGGCTTTATTAGAAAGGATATTCCCAGAAATAAAAGTATCTGAAAAATCACATGAGCTGTGGCTCAAAGTTTTTGAAGAAAAGGTGAATACAGTTTTTACTGAATTGAAGAAAAAGAATACTACTGATAATCATTCAGAATTAGAAAAACAAAATAAAAACTTACAAGACATGGTTTCGCATTACAAACAAATTATTGATGATACAGTAAGTTTCTATTGTATTTGTAATATGTTCTTGTTAAATTTTTACTTCGGTTGTATTTATCAAAAATGTATTTGCAGGAAGGTATGCTTAATAAGCTGCAAAGTCATGTAGAATCAGAGGAAACAAGGTGGGAGTCACAGCTTCGACAGAAAGAAAGTGAGGTAGCAGGTCTTAGAATTGAATTGAACGAACTCATGAGTAAATTAAATATAAATGAAAAGGTAAGCTCTGTAAAAAAATAAAAATGCATTTATCTTTAATATTTCGAAATGTAAGTAAATAATTTCACATGTTTGTAGTTACAAGATAAGGTAGTAGAATTGGAAACCAGACTAAAAGAAGCTGAATCTTTTAAAGAACAAGCTAATGCTGAATTATTGACACATAGATCCACACCAAAGTCGGTTTTGAATGAAGTAGATACTCATGATTTAGGTACATTAGAAAAGCTTCAAGAGGTAAATCAATAAAGAAATAAATTATTACTTGGTTATGCTAAATAATGTATCATAAAGCTATTGTTACATTAATTATAGGAAAAAGCACGATTGTCAGAAGAACTTCAAATAGAATGTAACAAAAGAGCAGCAGTAGATGCAGAATTGGATAAATTACGATGTGTAGTTACACAACTTCATCAAAAAATGTCACAACTTAAGGTATTATATATGTAATATATACGCATATGTATATGAACAGTTTGAATGTTACATATTTTCGAAATTAAATTATAAAATATTGAAATTAATTATAAAATACTATATATTTTTAAATTGTAAATATTATCAAGGATTTCTGTTAATTTTAGAGTGAAGTTTATGGAGGTTGTAGCAGTTCAGAACAGCCAATATTAAATGGACCGCCAGCTTCTGAATGTTCTAATTCTGAGGTTAGTATACATTGATTTTAAATGTTTCATAAGTGTCATAATTAATTTTTGTCCAGTGCCTTTTGTATAAAAAAGTAAAAAAGCTTATGTTATAGCTGTAATGACAAATATTATGGCTATAATGCGAAAATGTGAAAAACTACATAATGCTGCAAAATTCTGACGTGATGTATCAATTATTATTAATTTGTGAAATTAATTACTAACAACAGACTTTGTGTTTTGCTGTTATTGTACTATATGTAATGATTATATGGTAACAATTTATATATAGATATTATTTTGTAAAAGTAAAATACTTAACCGTTTCAGTGGGAAGTAAACATTTTCTATTATGAAGTTTTCTTCAATTAAAACATGCAATTTACTTGATGTAATATGATTCTAGTGATTGGGGTCAGGTTGTCTTTTACAAAATATTATCTACGAAAAATTCGTTGTTTATTAGATACGTAATATAGGCAATCAAATCGATAAATTAATGGGGAATACATAACATTGTATTGAATATAGTTAAATCATATTAAATTTTATTTTATTAGCAGCAAGAGAAAAAGCCCAAAAATATATATATATAATTGTAGACCTTTGAATTTGGCTGCTAAATTTTATAAATTCAACAAACTCAAATGTGGTATTATTGCCTGCACATATTAATTTAATTCATATATACACATGATTTCATTTAATATATTATACATATTAAACTTATATATGCCAATTATTCAATGATACCACAATTTATACCTATATAATACTTTTGTGCATTTAATGAAATTTCGATATTATACGATCGCTAACAACAACGATTAATTTGCTAATGTTGCTTATTAGCAACTACTATTACTATTTTATAGATATTTTGTGTATAGTTTTGTATTTAGAAAAATGATATCAAAAATTTACATTTTTGATTTAATACAAACATGAAATTGTTTTTGGAAAAGAAAATATTACTTTGTCAACCTATAATTATATAGTTCTTATAGAAAAAAAAGTTATACATTTATAAATAATACATACATTTTACTACATTTATTCATGTGCCAAAAATGTAAATTTTTTTAATAGTATAAAAAGATCTGTTTTCGAATTCCATCATTTTTCTAAATGCAAAGAAATTTTATGAATCATATATTATTTTGAAATAATATAAGAAAAATATGTGAATTATTCTAATAAAATATAAAAGTTGAAGTTTTTATCAAGCAGATATGTATCAGCAATTTAATTGTTGTGTATCATTTGATGTTTGAACCATCTCTATTAACAAAACGACAATTTTGAAAATTTTTCTTTGCTTGATACATTAAAAAATTTGATAAATTGTCGTCACCTAATGTAATGTGTGGTGAGTTAAATAATTATATATCTGAAATGCAGCTCCCACTAGCAACACAGACTCTGATAGCTGCATTAGAAAATATTCTTCTCAAGAATACAGAGTTCGCAAATTGTTCCATAACCAAGCCTATCAATTTGGTTCAGTCTCAACAAGAAATTGACAACAGCCCCCTTACTACAAAATACTCCTCCAAATCTTGTCATATGACAGATCACAACACACAGGCTAGCTGGAATCCATTGATGGGCCAGCAGCATAAAAAGCACAAGAAAAAAAGGAAGGTAAACTCCAAAACTGTGAAAAGAGGAACAAATATTACTGGCTCTGTTACTGTATAGGTGCACTTCAGTTAGTTATTAAAATATGAAACATTTTTATTTGGGCTCAGTATTACAATGAATGTTATTTCAATTAGTATTATGTGTTTTATTAGTCCTAATTAATACATTCATTACAAACGCTTACTCATTGCATTGTAATTGAATGTTCTATAATATTGCAATATAAATTACATAATATATAATTTTTAAACGTTTGCTGCAACATTTAGAAATAATCAATACTAGAAACAATTTTTTGATATTATATACATAAAATAATAACAATTCCTTGTGATAATCCTGAGACCTGTGTTATTATTTTATTATAATATTACAGAGTATTATTTGGTAGTCTATAATTTACACAGTATTTTGTAGTAGATCTATTCTTCATGTATCTCAATAATTTCATTGTTACATACTTTATTGTGGCTGTTCATATAAGCATTAAGAGCAACCATTTACAAGTGATCTGTAGTTATACACAAAACGATGAATTTATATATACATATAAAATTGTGTTTTATAATCATACATATAAACACTTATTATATATTGGTTTTATGTATAGTAAAATAGTATTCTGCACAATTTATTAAGAGTTACTTAAATACGATTTATGTTTGATCAATGTATGTATATATATATATACACACGCACATATATACATATTGGCTTTAAATTATTAATTTCATATGACTTAAAAATGAAAGATTAAAATGGCAGTACTAATGACAGTAAAACTTTATATTTCGCTACACTTTTATGTAGTGGATTTATTTATGAAATGTGTACAAACACATAATATCTATAATATTTAATAAACTACGATATTCGTGATATATCTATCGAAAGTGTATGCTAGCAGCATTTTATATATCATATATGCATTTTGTTTTAGTCTATTTCATTCTGAAAGGAGGAAATGCGAATAGCGTATGTATTGCAGCAAGCATCCTACCTAATTTTGTACAACAATGTTTTCTAAAAGTAAAAATAAATTATTTTTTAGGAAATTATCTATTATGAAATCATTTAGTATTGCAAAACAAGTTTCAAGAATCATTGGCAATTTTAGTTTGGAAAACTCGATGCAAACTGTAATAACATACTTGTCCCATTGTCCCAGTGTTTGTTTCATAGAAGATAAAAAAGTATTTAAGATTTGCTTAAAATAGCGGTTATTATTAAAACAGCAGCAATTCATCGTGACTCCACGATTAATAAGAACATTTGCTTTGACGTACGAAATCTCATGCTATAACGATGAATAACAATTTTGTTATTTTGATTGTTCTGACAGTCCACTAAGAAACCCATGGCAAAACGGCGCAGATTCGCAGGTATGCAAATCAAAGTATGAGATTCTGGAACTTTTCCTTCTTTTGAAAGGGTTGATGGTAGACTGCTATTAGCAGTTTATGCCAGGTCTTACTACAATAGTCTATTTAAAAATATTAATTTACGTTGCACCACACATTATTTTTTGTAGTATTAAATGTTATGTTCTTTTTTTAATGGGCACTATTTTATTATTTGCTTACAATTAGTAGCATTTCTACAACCAAGGAATAACAAACATAATTACTCAATAATTGAGTTATGTATAATATGTTAGACAGGCTGATATTTTATAATATATTTAATATTATTTTTCTTCTTTAATTAAAAATTTATTAGTTATACTAAATATGTGTCCAAATCGACACTTTATGTTAATCTCTATAAAATATAATAGTCATAGTTCATATGTTAGAAAAAAAATTTTGAAATTTCTATGAATTGCAAATTTATTCTTATATTATTAGCTAGATATCTCTCGTTACACATAAATATTTAATTACATGTAACATAAGTAAAATTTTATCACATATTGTGTAATATCTTATGTATTATACTTGTACATATTTCATTTGATAAATTCTCGAATTTCTTAAAGATATTTTCGTTAATGATTTTTTATTATTAGCTGTTTTAAGTTATGAGCTATCATAATGTGTGTGTCCCCTGAAATATGTTGTACAGTGTTTAGATCTCATTAGCTTTATACTTTATTTGATCATGCAGTTTGAATGTCTTGCATCTTGTCTGTCCCAATATGTTGTTAAGGGAGATCAATTTCATATATTTTTATTTCCAATTACATCAAATTTAACATATTATGAAACTTGTTACATTATGGTACAGTGTTATTTGTACTGATGTAAAATATAATCATGTGTCCATCAAATAATTGTAGAATACATCAATGCCGTATGGATAGTAAGGAAACTAATTGATTTGTCCTAATATCAACTATTCACTTCTAGAAAGCGCAATATTTTTTATATAGATATAGAAAAGTTGTACAAAGACGAACAAAAGTTTATAACATTGCCGGTGCGGAAAGGAGCGATGTGAAGATGATGGGTATCAAAGAACATGCATAGCTACATGTGGATCAATTTTTATGAACACAAACACTGGGGTAAAGGGCACACTATAAAGAAATTTTATGTTTGCTCTATCAAATTGATTATGTGATTTTTCATTAATTTGAATCATAAATAGTTATTCATTATAGTTTTCCATCATTGTTATATTTTATTTTCATAATTTGCATCGCTTTTGCTCTTATATGTTTAATTAACTTTTTTTACAGATGGTAAACACATTATTGGACATAACATAGCATTTTTTTTTAGCAGCCACAATGTTTAGTAAGAAACATGCTTATATTAATAGATAACAAATACTATTAGTATTATTTTGCTATATAGTTAAGTTTATGCTGTTTGATTTAAATTTTGTAATATTAAATTAATGTAAGAAAATAATTTAAAAAATGCTAATTTCTTTATTTTAAAATTTTTACTTTTTCTAAAATTTCAAACAGCATGAATGTTATTCAAGCTTTTTAAGTGATCCGTTTATATATTTTTTGCTTGCAGTAATATATATATATATGTATTTGTGCAATCCTCACATGTGCAATTAATATTTTATTAGCTAACTAAGATATTTAATATTGCTTTTGTGTACGGTGATGGATTCTATTCAATACAATTTTAATATTGCGTGCTAATTTATTAGCATATGCTGCTAAAAAGGGTATGTGTAGTAATGTATAAAAATGTATCATATAAGTAACATATAAAATTAAAATATAAATAAGCACGCAAAAAGTAATTAGAAATATTGTTTTAGTTTTTATTTCCAGTAGATATATTCTCACCTATCTATTCGTATTATATATACAATAAAATTAATAACATTGAAATCAATAATGAATCAGAAAAGTGAATTAGCTGTTTTGTATCTGCTGGAATAAATGTACAATTATTTTCAATTTTTATCTATATACATTTTTTTTTCAAGCATAGAATAATATGATAAACATTTTAATGTATTTTTCAGGGTGGTTCAAGAAAAAAATAACTTTAAAGAACAAGCTGCGTTAACGCAGCACGACACCAGATAATTGATAAAGAAAATACACAAGAAATTACATATGCTCCAATACTACATAAATATCAATGGTAAATTTTGCTATTGAGAAGACTAATATAACGATGGAAATATGATGAATAATGTTTCGTATGGAAAGAATATATTATTTTATTATATGAAAAGAAATATAAATAATGAACTTTGTAGTTAGACACTAAGAAATAATGAAACTGCTGTTTGTCACAATTACACAATTAATAGATATAAAAAAAGCATAATTAAAAAATTATTAAAATCATGCATTGTAAATTACAGAACAATAGTAGTTATTGTTTAAATATTATTTCTGTTACATCAAGCATGTTCATCAGGTGTGTTTGAAGCCTTCATAGTTTATTTAAAATTTATTATTCATAAAATCATTTATAGAATAAAATGTACGTCTAATAGAACGCACGAATTCTAATTTTGAGTAGGTAACGCAAATATTTTTACGTAAATTTTTTTTAAATTAATAGCAATCAATTAGCAGAGTCTTAGATTATTTTCATATTGTTAAAGAATTTGTATACAAAGCTGTAATCGTTAATGAATTAATGTGCAATAAATATGTTCGTATGATCATTAGTATAAAAGTATATAGACGGAATTCAATACATGGCTTCTTAAGGCAAATTCACGAACAAGTAATTAATTTCTTAAAATATGAGTACAATTTAATAAATCAACTCTAGTGAACTTATAAATCTGTTCGAAAATATGTTCGAACAAGATGTTTTGAATATATTAAAATATAACGAAGTATACAAATTATATTAACAAATTTATGTTTTAAATAATTTGTAAGTACGAAATTTGAACAATGACATAGAGTAGACCGTATGTAAATGGGGCATTTAAAAGAGCGTTTGTTAAAGTTTTTATGTGTTAGTTTATTTTACAAAACAATATAATTTTTATTATAATCTACGTTACAAGATATGAAATAGGTGATAATACTCTATTTATAATATATTAAACACTTGTTTCTTAAAGTATCATTGTTTCATTTATTTACAAAATTGTGTAAGGTTTAACACACATAGTACTTATTTATATTTTACATTTAGTAAAGTACATAATAAGATTATTGTTTCATTTCACGTTACGCAATATATAAATTTCAATAATAATTTGTAATTATAGTGAACGATGTCAATTATTTATTCACATTTTATAACAATCCCAAGTTTCAGAGTAAAATACCTTCAATCAAATAATTTTAACCAAATACCTGCTATAATGGTTATTCAATACATTTCCTCAGTTTTTGATAATGTCATAAAAAATGCAGTAATAGTATTTTCTTTAATGATATTTAGCTTAAAGTACAAAAAGGAGTAAAAAATGGTATTTATTCTATATAAGTAATTAGATACTTCATATACAATACTATAATGAAAAAGATATTTTTAATCTATCAATATTCAAAATTATAATACTACAATACAACACGATAAAATACAATACAATATAACGCAATTATTCTAATGCATTTTTTTAAATTAATTAATGACTTAATCTGTGCTGAATAAGTATATAAAACACATAGAATTTATAATTTATACCTATATACACTTCATTCACCATAGGAGTATCACAGGTTACAAAAAGTCTTCTTAAGATCCATTATGTACCAATTATGTAATTGATTATTTTTGTTTTTAATACATTGAATCATCAGATCATTGTTTAGTTTAGCATAGTTTGTAAAAATCCTAGAATGTAACTACCCAAATCTTCATCTTGATTTGTCCATGAAACATACACGCTTTTTTGATCATCTTCATCGCCTTCTACTTTTACTAAAACAGATTCGACAGATATTGATCCATCTGTTAATTGGACTGTCCAACCTGATAATCTCTCTTTCAGTGGTTGTAATAATTTTAAAGTTGTTGAATGTGCTGGACCAGGGTCCCTTACTTGTACAGTGGATGTAAAGCGTACTATATGTTTAGTTATACCTGCAGCTTTTGTCACCTTAAAACAAATTTCCAATTATTTATTATGTATAGCTTAACAAATATATAAGTATATATTATCGATAATTGAACGGAACGTGATAATTACTTCATCTGCGTCCACAAGACATACTCCATCTTCTCGTAACATTAAAACACTGTGGAGTAATCTTCGTCGTTTGGGATCTGGTGGTAAAGCCGAATACCTTTTGGCTTCAGACTTTAACAATGCTAAAGAAGCGTCTACTGGCACTTTGGCAATGGTTGTGATAACACAAGTTTCTCCATTTGCAGGATTGTAACAATTTGTTCCAAATTCTTGTTTTATTTTTTCTTTTAAAAACTCCATTTTAGCAAATTCTCCATGTACAAGCATAACATTTTTTGGCTCACAATATTGTATTAATTGCATAATACCTTTTGCATCTGCATGTGCAGAGAAAGACATATACTCTACTGCCATTTTGACCTCGACAATCTGTCTGTTTTCGAATTCAATTCTTCTAGAACCATTTAAAACTTTATGTCCAACAGTGCCTTGAACGCAAAATCCAGGCATAATAACCATATTTGCTTCGTTTGGTGCCCATTTCTTAAAAATTTGTAAAGATAATCCTGCATGCAACATGCCTGGTGTAGCAAATACTACCATAGCTCCAGGATTATCAATATATGCTTTATCAAATGGTTTTATATGTTTAAAATCAAACATATTTCTTTGCACAAAAGTTTTCTTAATCTTTTGATTAGTCCAAGTAATAAACATTTTATAATAATTATTCGCTTTTTCAGTTAATCCTAAAGCAAAATATACAGGAACTTTTAAATTCATTCGCTCCCAATATGTTTCTAATAATATACATAATTCTTGTGCACGTCCAAGAGCAAATACGGGAATTAATACTTTGCCACCTCTATCTATGCATTCATGAACCTAAAAGATAAATTTATAAGTTTCATGTAAAATCTAATACACGTGTAGCATTAATAATATCGACATACTTTCTTTAAGAAGTCTCTTTCTCTACATCTTTTAGAATCTCTGATAGTTGTTGCATATGTTGACTCTGATATTAATAAGTCTGGTCTACATTTATCTATCCAAGCAGCACCTAAATGCCTATCAGGAGTCATATTGTAATCCCCAGTATAAACGATTGATTGTGAGCCAACTCGAATCCAAAACATTGCAGCACCAAGTACATGTCCTGCATAATATGCTTTTATTTCCAGCTCCGAATCAACCATCACAGATTGATGCAATGTAACAGCAATAACCTTTTTCATACAGTCTTTTATCATTTGTGATGTAAAGAAGTTGCTTTCTCCTTTACGTTCTACTGCAACTTTTCTCATATCTTCGAGTAAGATTGGTGCAATGGCTTTTGTTGGATGCGTCATATAAATTGGTCCAGTATAGCCTACCTGTAAATGCAATCATTTCGTCGAAGATCATGTTTTAATAACTAACTTTTATGATCTATATTACCATTTCTGTAAAGTATGGGAGGGCACCACAATGATCTAAATGAAAGTGTGATATAATCACACAGTCTATGTAATTAGTCGTTGGTCCTTCTGGGATTATGTATGAAAAATCTGGGAATCGTCTTTCATCATTGAATCCCATGTGCATGCCACAATCCAACATAATGTTCTTTCCACCCATTGATACAAGAATGCAGCTCCTTCCAACATCTTGACCAGCTCCCAAAGGGGTTACTTTGATATCTGGCATTTTTCTAAATAATGTATCTCAATTAAAATAACCTATTCACTTCATTTATTTACATAATATTATCATATAATAGAAAGATATCTATTATAATAAGGAAAATTAGTTTCGTAAAAATAGAGAAAATATTATTATTAAATTTGTAATCAATGATATAGTAAACTTTCTATTATTACAGTTGTTACCTATAATATCAGTCCTTTGACTAATAGGCTGTTTAAAAGACTTATTTTATATGTTATTAAAAACGATCAATTCACAAATATTAATTATTCATCATTCGTTTCGTTGCTATTTTTGTATAATGAAGGACAAACTGAGTATCAATCCTTGTTGCTTCATGTTATTAACCTATACTTTTACCGTGTCTTTACTGGAGACGAGATGTAGAATGCAAGTGACTGATAGAATACGACTAATATAGTAGCAGCCTAAATTAAAACTAAAATCTTCTATGAAATTACAAATAAAATATAGAGAAGATATTCTATAATCGCAGAAGAAGTGTAGACTTTCATTCCTATACATACTTCTGCTTTAAAAAATTGCGATACGATCTATAAATAACTTAAGCATAAATTATGCCCGATAAGTAATCAATTAATGAAGAGAGCAAGAAAACCAGCAGAAGGAATAATGAAAGCTGTAAAAGTAAGAAGAGAGCGAGCAGTGTTGGTAAAACGGATAAAAGTAAAATCAGAAGCCATTGTACAGAGAAAGAGAGAGAGACATTTCTAGTTTTTCTATAATTATTTTAAATAAATATTTTACTTCTACATTAAATTATTTCTACATTATTTGACGATCGATCCACGTGTTCAACTCAATGATAACCATGGATGATAAATGATGTCGTCATTGATAACAAATCAATGTTCGAGTCGAGCCTGTGTAAGCGCTGTGCACGTGAGAATCAACAGGGACGTATGAATCTTCATGTGCGTCCTGCTTCGTAATTTGCGGATGATTCTACACAGTAATTGTTCAATAAATCTAATATATTTCATAAGTTCATATAACCGTACCGTTCGTATTATCAATTTAATACGGTACACATAATTTTATAAAAATTGATATATAGGATATACACATACATCGGATTAATACTATGACTTATAAGATTTGTTCATTTGAATTTTTTCACGTTGTGGAAAGTATCTAGTAAACTTTGGTTGTAAAATTTTGTTCTTGATAAAGATTGTTTTGAAAGACATCCATAACATATACAAAATTCTACGATTTGTAGAAACGTGTTTTATCTATTGTTCCTGTTTTACCTACAATAAACGTTGATATTTTATGTACAGTTACCTACATGATCGAGCAACATTCAAGAATTTTTAAAGTAGCGTTGCGCCTGTATCATGTCCAACCTTCTTCCACCGGACTGTGGAAACACGTTCCTGCCCCTGGATCGTTAGACGCAGTTTCATCAATAGCCTCCTGTACGGCAACAGCGAATAATTAAGTAAATTAATATTGCAAAAATGATCGTCTCTACGGATATATTAATAAGGAATAAAACTAACATAAGAATATGATAAGTTTCAAATTTGTCAAAATAAAAAAAAAAAGAAAAACAAGTGACGTTTTATATTATTTTAGAAATCCGATACGCGATAACCTTTAAACACAAACGCAAGACTTGCGGATTTTCCCAATCTCCTAAATCACAACTATCTGGGAAGGTATGGAGGCAGGCTCGTACACAGTTTCAATACTTTATTCATATAATTTCGTAGTTACGGCATTATTTCTATATATTTACATATCTCCAATTTTTTCAAGGGAGCTCGTAATGCGTGCCTGCGCGCGCACTACTATATTATCCGTGTGTATCTGTACGTGTATCTGTTGCGTGTTTACATGTATTCGTGTTTGTTTGATCATGTTTTAGATAAGTTGTAAAACGTATCGTCGATATCGTTTCACCTTCTCTTGTCGCTGCTTACATTTTGTTCTCGTCCCCTTTATACTCGTGTCCTATAAAACATAGAACGCTACGGCGAAAGAAAGAGAAACTGCGAATTGGTTGCGCGGATCCGTCGTGTTGCATCGTGGCGTCGAAGATCTGCGCGTCTCTAAAGTCGGGAATTCTAACGAAAACGGCACAGGAGGCTTCGCATCGACATGTAAAAAATCTAAATGCATTATTTACGCTACGGCTCGCATTTTATATACTTGGCTCGTATCCACATTTAAGTTCCCGAAAACGAAAGGGGCTGGCCCGTGCGTGCCGAGGGAACACGCCGAGCCGGCCAATTGGCTCGATCGCTTTTTCTCTTTCGTCGCAGGAGAACACATGCGTGTGATTACACGTGCATCCACGCGCGCCACGCACCAATGCATATGTGTATATACCCTTTCCTGTCCGAGAAGGATCGATTTCCGATGTAAGCATTATACGCGCTCGAATCCTATTATACATACACACATACGTATAACAGTATACATGTATACGTGTAAGAATCGGGAGCTTCAGCTTCTTAAAGAACAAAAATATTCAGCGCGGTCGCTGTTGATCTTTCGGCATTGCGTAACATTCACCGCACAATATCGTCTGTTTTCCTGTTCTGTCATCCGCTTCTTCTCCCCCATTTCACAAGGAGTTTGCGTTTTTTCCCGCTCTTCGCTGTCCACGAACAGAGAGAGAGAGAGAGAGAGAGAAAGAGACACGCGACACACACACATACACACACGCAATTACTTTTCGACTACCTATAGATTGAATCGGTTTAGCGCGCCCGAACGTATAATAACTGTACAATTGTAAAATATAATTCCATCTAGCTATAGCGATTCTAGATACACTTGTGTGTCAGCTTATTATTCATTTTTTTTCTTTTTTAATTCTTTTCTCTTTTTGCTGCGTACTATCCAACGACTTTCGGTTCGCCATATCAAGTGTCTCACGCTAATAAACTTTTCGCCTGCGAACACGCGCAATTTTTCTTTCCCTACGTCTCGTACGCGTGCCCACACACACAAACACACACACTCAACATACACATGCGCACGTTCCATTACAGACACAGACACATATGCGATATTCGTTCGGTTTTGTTTCTCTCGCTCTCGCTTTCCTCTCACCATTTATCATTTATCACGCGTTCCTCTTTCTCGCTAACACTTTCCTTGTTGCCGCACTACGTATTTTAATAGTTAAGTGTAGGTATGACGTTATCCGCGACACACTTAAGTTCGAGGCTTTTAACGCGTTAAGTTAGAGTTTAGAGTAACATTTTGCTCGATAAGATATCTTTATTAGAAGTTAATTAGTTTAGTATAAACGTTAATCGTCAGTACACCGAAGGATATGCAGATAGAGAGTTTGGAGGGCAGTGATAACAATATGTCCGTGTTTTCTCGATGGGTGGAACGCGTGTTCTTGATCGATGGCGCGGCGTTGGCGTGCCACGCTACGCCACACCAACGAATAGCAAAGTCAGTTGCGATTGTTCATTTTTCAAGAGAAGAAAGCAGCAAAAAATTACCTTCACCACGGTACTCTGTTCCGTATACCACGAACAGACTGATACGTTATCGTCGATGAATTACGACCGACATCGTTTAACTAATCCGATAATCGTATCGCGTTCGATCGTACGGCAAAGGCGCGCGACTTTCTCGCTTCTCTCGTCCCTACCAAGACAAACGACTTGTCTAATCGTTAGAGAAAATTATCTTCGTACTCGAATGCATAATCTTTCGTATAAGCGTTAGGAAATCGGCTACGTTTAATCGCACTTGCACACTTCGAAATTTCATGCCATTTCACGTAGAAATTGTAAATGCAATCGGTGACGTTCGTTTCAACTACATAAGAAAGAAAGCGGTTTCGAGTTTTACCAAGTTTTACCAGAAAAGCCGTAAGACGATCGATCCGATCTTCGTCGTATTTATCATTCGTCGACGTGGCAGTGCCAGGACGTTTCGTTGTTTTAACCTTTTCGCTACTACGGGCAACTGCAGTCGTTCTGCGTAAGAATTTTATTTCGCGGGGGACAGCAACCACGTTCGACGAACAACGAATATGACGTTTCTATGCAGAGAATGGACAATCGGAAAAATGCTGCGTCGGACGATGTTACGATGCGATATCGTTAAGACTGCCCACTCAACTTCAGCCACGTAAATACACGAAATCCACATCGACTTATCGTTTTTTATAGCCTACGATCGATCTCGATGGCGCGACGCCTGTAGGATGTCGAGAAGCGAAGATCGTCGTGCCATCTTTAAGCGTCGTGCGTAAACCGGTTTGTTCGATCGAACCGATTCGACGAGGTATCGCGTGAATAAGAGACCAACGACCAAGAGAATGAAGAGAGAGAGAAAAAAGAAGAAGAAGGAAGATAAGAAGAAAGCGGAGAGTTGGAAAGCTCGTGACATTATCGACAAAGATCGTGCTATATTTGGATTCATCAAGTTCTTGTGCGATTAAGGTACGAAACGGTGTTTCGAAATGTTTTCGTTCGTCGTATCTTTTTCTTTTACTTTCATTCCTTTTTTCGATCGTTTAGAGAGAGAAAGAGAGAGAGAGAATTTAAAAAGAAGTCTCGGTCGCGTGCCTAGCAATGTTTTACCGTGCGAGCAATCGTTCCTTTTTAGGTTACCGCACGATCGGTCAACTCTTACTTTTCGTAAAGAGAAAAGGGAGAAAGCCGGGAACCAGCACCGATAAACCGCGAGAAATAGCGTGACTTTCGATTAGCCTTTTCATCGATTTCCTCTCTCGTCGTACGAAACGACCGATCGGATCGGTCGAAGAGTCTTTCGTTCTGATATGCGTGGGAACCGTGGTCGGTTCGGTCCGGACCTCGGCTTCGGAGTTTCTTCTAATTAAAACGCGTTAATCGTGCTTCCCTGAGAGCCTGTACTCCGACGTTATCGAAGGTGACGCCTCACCAAGTTTCTGCTACCGTCGTCCTGTTGGAGGACGCTGGTCGAGTCGCTTGCGCGCTCGACCGGAAAAGCGATGCTTGTCCGAGAAAGAAACATCCGCGTGATATCTTGGACTTTCCAGATCTTGGACATTCGTCGTAGACGTCGAATCGTTAATTGTGAAAGTTAGTTGGCGCAGTAGTTCCTTAAGTGGAAAACGTTCGAAAGCTTGGTGGCGATTGATAAAAGGAGAGAATTCGAGTAAAGAAGCCGGAACGATGGGGAAAATGGCGTATGATAAAAGGAGAGAATTCGAGTAAAGAAGCCGGAACGATGGGGAAAATGGCGTATGATAAAAGGAGAGAATTCGAGTAAAGAAGCCGGAACGATGGAAAAAATGGCGTACGATAAAAGGAGAGAAATTGGACGATCAGTCGAGTAAAAATCGCACGCGGAAAAGAGAAAATGAGTAGAAAAAGAGAGCGTGTCAGCGGCCAGGATACTGGAAAACGGTAGCCTGCGTTTCACCTGCGACGCGATAACAGCGCGTTTATCGTTGGCGATCGAAGCGATAATTGAAGTATAACGAGAACGAAGTTTCGCGGGGTTGTAGGAGCGCGCATCGAGGCGCGTTCAACGCGAATAACGAGACTAATGAGCGCACTCGTTAGCGAGAGTCGCACGCCGTGGAATCAACAAGAACAGGTACGATAAATCCGATAAGAAAATCCTCCACCAACTTTCTCCGTGAGTCGTTCGAGAAAGTGGTGCGAGGTCGAGAAGCGAACAGAGAACAAAGTTGCTGGCGTTCCTCGAACATTTAGCCACCGTGCAATCTCTTCGAAGCTGGAAACACTTGGCGATTGAAATAATCGTTGCATTTCGTGGAAGAGAGAGAGAGAGAGTGAGAGGAGGTAACGAAGAGGCTGAGAAAATTCCTACTTTTCTCTTTTTCTTTCTTTTTCTTCCCTCAAACTTTTTTTTAAATCTCCTCGCTTGAAACGAGACTCAGGACGTCGCACGATGTTCGAGGCACGCCGTGCGCGGACCAAGTGGAGAGTTCTTGAACATTTTACAATAATTGTACAACTTGGAAGCCTTTTAACGATCGGACGTTTTCTTCGTATCTCGTTCTTAGCCAGTTTCCTGGCCGAAACGAGAACGTCTCCTCCTCTCGACCTCCTGTCTAAGCGTCATCTTCACATTCTCTCTCTCTCTCTCTCTTTCTCGCTCTTTCGTTCATTCAGAGTGTCACACACTGGCACTCGCCGTTTCGACGAATGGTCGATCGCTGTGGGACGACGCACGTTCACAGTCCACAGTTGGGAAAATCAATTGCAAGCGAGTACGTATCGAACGATCTTAAATTAATCGAACTTACAGATCCCCCCTTCTTGTCGGTATCACGTTTCATTATTGCTTATCCGCGAATTCATCCACCGATTCTACGATTCTTCCTTCTTTTCCAGACGACACACGCTTTATCGAGAGACGTTCTTGAGAGAGAAGTCCTTTAGCCGACTGCGGGACATTTGGACGAGCGCTTTCGCTTAAGGAAATCCCAGCGGGAGTTCAGGTAATTCAGCAGCTTCGCGGCGATAGAGACGACCGAATTACGGCAACGAGTAGCAATTTGGCTTAGGTTCGTCGACGAGGACGTTGGAACACGCGCGATCTACGAACCAACTGGATCGTCAGCTGGTCCAGACTGGTGCTGTTTTCACGTGACAATGTGCCCTGGCCATTCACGCGCGAATAAAATAAACGAATAACGAATGAAAGTAGCGTTTTGAAACGTACATCGCGCAGAAATTAAAGCATCGATAGTCTGCAGGATATCTGTCTTAAATTTATTATCGATTCAACACACAGTAGAACAGTAATTCCTATGTACACGTAGTTGCGACACGAACACCAGTCTCGACCAGACGCCCGTTAGTAAAGCCGGGAACACCAAGCAGCGTGATACGAAAATATAGAGTATTTCGTCGATAATTATACTTTGGTCGCGCAAGAGGCAAGCTACGCTTTCGGATGGCAAGGTGCATCGTGAGAAGAGATGCCGCTGTCGGCTGGAAGCCGGAGGAGAAGCCCGCGGAGAGTTTCTATAGAGGCGGATACAGCTGGATTGAAACGGCCTCGAATATCCACGAAATGGAGTTCCTGCGACGCGCCAGTATAATTAACCCTTTGCAGCCCTTTGTTCGAGGATGCACGCGCAGCGAAATTTCGCTTGACAATTTTTATTTCGGCAGATATGCAGCGGGATATCCGACAGACTGTCGGACAGAGACGCGAAACGAAAGGAAGCATCGCAAGCAAGAAGATACAAGACTGATCATTCTCTGCAGAGGAAACAACGATAGTCTTCCACGAAGAGTATAAAGACTATGCTGCACAAGTATCGAGATAAAGCGACACGAGGAAGGAACGCGCGCTGGCGATTTCGGACATCAAAGGGTTAAACACCGGTCAAGCTTGATTCGTTTTTTTGTCTTTTTCTTTTTTTTTTTTTTTTGGCAATACTTGCGTTCACACCCTGTGTATACGTATAAGCATCGATCTGCGCATGGCTACGTGTCATTTACTATTCCGACAGTATTCTCCGAGCGTTTCCGCGCGCGATCACTTACAGCTTACAATGTCCGCGTCCCGCAAGAACGCGTTAAATTTACGGCTAATACACCGACGTTACTTCGAGTCGCTTCTTTATATTCAAACAAAACAACGCGGACTATCTCTCATCCCTTTCATACCGTTTCCATCATGCACACCGTAACACGTATCTGCACGCTCTCTTCCATTGTTGTGTTAATAAAATCTATAATTTAATAAACAATTTACACGCATAACATAATCGATAAATATCGTGTATGTATATATATATATATATTTTTTTTTTGCTTTCTTCTATACAACAATAAGTTCATTAATCGCTAGATAGGATCGTTCGTATTGATACTTTCGTTCTTGCGCGTTAATTCCAACACTTTCTCGTAGCTTAGCGCGCGCGCTTCATGGACTATGGCGACGTCCGAACGAAAGCGAATTTTACTCTTCCTCTGCTGGTCTTTGCCGATCCTCGAAATACGTCGCGCGCTCAATTTACGTCTCCTCGAACGATCGTTTCTCCTCTCGAACGCTCCGCCTAAAGCAGGATCATCGTGCACCTGAATGCGCGATGAACCTGTGCATGTACAACGAATATACAACTAACAACATATCTAGCAACGAGGAAGAAGTTTGATTTTACGAGACTGCGCGAGAATATTCGTCTCTCCCTTTCAATTTCTTTTCTTCTTTCGGGCAAGTAGCGCGCTCGTATTTCGAGGACTCGGCGCTCCGAGTCGCGTCGCCTGTGCTCGACGTCGCGTTTGCGCCGACAAAGTGCTGCAACTAAAGCCGAGCGTCGCTCTGACGAAGAGTAACAACGCCATGCTCCACGTCCGCTCGGACACGTTTTCGATCGGCACAACCATTCGATACATCCTTCCGCAACGCACCTTCCGTGCCTCTATCCCTTTCCCTTCTTCTCTCTTTCGCGTCTGCGTTTCTTCCTCATCTGCCTCTTCCTCTTTCTCTGCACTTTCCAGTCGACGCGATCGGTCTCGTCCCGTCGTTACGCCGATCGCCGCAGCGAGCTTCGAACCGCTCGATGTCTTCCATCCTGGACGCGCGCAGCCTCCGCCGACAGGATCGTCGCGCACAGCGTCGACCAGGCTCGATCTCCATCGATATAACATTGGATATGCTTATAATGCTGATTCACCTAAGGTTGACCGGCGGCTGAGACACGGAGGACATGGGATTTTGCCTGTCTGGTCGTGTGCCGCCGGAACAACGATCGCATCACGACGTCTGCGAAGATCGCTCGAGACGACTCGTCTCGGGCGCAGTCTCTTCTCTCGTTCGCCGCGTTTATCCGCGAGGAACACAGCGCGTTCTAACGTTCGTGGAGAAACGCGTCGAAAAACTAATAGCTAAATAGTTCGCCTAGCACCAACGAAGGACCTAAGAAGAGGCTGTCACACGTTCCTCGTCAAGTTCTTGGACTCGCGTGTTCACCTGGCCACGAGGTTTTCAAGAGCACGTGCGCCACTCAAGCGGACGCGTGAATCTCGAAGGCTGGCCGTCTCTACACGTACCACTCTTTGATGTCTATCAGTTCTCGTTTCTTGTTCGCTTTGCTGCCATTTGCGCCGTTCTTCATGGGCCCGTTGAACGGCTGGCCGGAGCCAGCGGCGCCGAGCAGCGCCGCGTTCGGGTCCTGGCAGAAGGTCTTCGTCTCGTCCACCTTGTAGCTGGTCTCTGGACGATTCTTGAACTTGAGGATGATGAGAATGATGAGGATGATGGCGATCAATGCGGCGGCTATTATGCCGATTATCAGCGCCGCGTTCTCTGCCGCCTCGGACGTTATCCTCTTGTTGTTGTTGTTGTTCTTCGGCGGCGTCGGCATCGGCGGGTAGATGGGCGGTGGAGGCGGTGGAGGTGGGTCCGTCATCTCCGTGGTCGTTGTTTGGGTCGTCACGGTGCTCGATCTCTGCGTCACAACGCTACTGCAACGTTCGAAACGAGTCATCGTGAGTATCTGTCACCTGAATGCTAGCAATATCCTAGCAGTATGATATTGAGTATGATAATTGAACGTAACGATCGACAGCTTAATGAAAAATTCAGAATGAACGACCTAACCAACTGCCATCCGTTTGGAAAGCTAAAACGTGCGGCTAATAAACGTGTGTAAGCGATGACGAGTATACTCGTGAAACACAGAGTGTGTGTGGCTGTTGCAATATGCAATTAAGTTGCAACGAAACGGCCGCTTTATCTCTTAATTTTATCACTCCAGTTTATCGCAGTTTAAACAGCAAATTGCAACTACTTCTTACGCACGACGAGTATACTCGTCAGAAACAACCAACTGGTCAAGGAATGATCGTTCCTTTGTTACTCAAATTTCTTGCGTTTTTCGTTTTTCAGAGTTACGTGCTTTCTAGTTCATGCAGCAAATAGATGTTAATTATTCGTTAATGTAAACTGAAGATTTTTAATTTGCGGATAATATCTATGATATAACAATTATAAATGTAAAACCAGCCGAAACTCCTGTACATATTCTTTCAGTTGCTATGTTGGGACGAACTCCGATTAGAAGCATGCAAGCTCGAACAATCGCATTTATCGAGAATAAGTTTCCATCATTTTTGTCTATCGCGCTTTCACGATACAAGTTGCTCTATCCTATAGGGCAGAAAATATTTCGGATAACCGACGAGTTCGACGATAATAAAGTTACTCGGTCACGAGTTCGCGTAACTGACAGTGAACAAAAACCGGATCGGACAAACGAACTTCTACGGTATTTTTATCTATTCTCAAATTTGTCAATTTCGCGGAAAATTAATATTTTTCGATGGTTTAATCTTTCGAAAAATTCCCAAAATTGTCTCACATTTTTATAATTCGTTGATTCTATCGATAATCCTTTTCGTAAGAATTTTCCAAATAACTGGTATTTTTATTTCTCTGTCGAGAGGGAAGTCGTTAAGCGAAGAAAATACAGGAAAATTGTGATATTTCCAGTCGTCCTCGTTGAGAACGTTCTCGCGGCAAGCGTGTGGAAAATTTGATAAAGCGGAAGATTATGCGACGTTACTATAATATTTAAGGTACGGAATAATCAAGTGACCATTAATTTACGTTAACGCGCTGTTTAAAAACGAACCGTATTCGAAATATCAGACACGAGAATTTATTTGTCCGAATGTACTTGGCAATTTATAGTAATTGCTAATCAATTTTAAGATCGTAACGAAGGAAATTGCAAACACTATCGCTACTATCAATTTCGCCTCGAACAATTCGACTAGCAGCTAAATCTACCGCCAGTTTTAAATGTTCGATCGAACGGATCAGTTGAAACTCTTAATTAATCAAATTGACGAATTAAATTTAACATCAAACTCTGGAATTTTGTGTAAAAATTGAAAATATTTCTAAAAATTGCTGCATCAGTAGTAAATAAAAAGTACATTAAAAATTGCAAATATATATTTTTAACGCTTGAAACATCGACCAATGCTTTCTCGAGATATTCTATGGCTGTATAATAATTAATGTCCGAATAATTATAATTATGTAGATATTCTGCATGATTACTTCATAAACACGTTATTATTGTTTCCCTAAAATCAATTCCTTCGATATGGAACGACGTATTATTATTAGAACGTTAAGCCACATTATATACGTCGTTTAACAGCGGGTTAAAAAAAAAAAAAAAAAACCTGGCGCGAGAACAGTTCGCAAGTTTTTCCATTTCCTGGAAAAAATAAAGCGCGATCTCTGGACGAAATTTCTGTCGAATAAATCGGACGTAATAGAATAAAGGCGTGAAAAACCTACATAATACAATACCTAATTTTCTCTATTCGATAAATCTCTCATTGCATTCCTATGGTTTTCGTAGCGAAGCTAACTACAAAATATGGTAAAATAAATTTACGTGTCTCTAACAGCGTTACAAAAATCATACAGTTAAATAAAACGTACAGATTGTGTGCACGAAAGAATTTGTCCATATATACAGCTGTCATAATGATAAAAAAGTACGCTGAGAATCTGAGAAGCGATCTAATCGTCGGTGAAGAATAAGCAAACACGTATACGTAGGCTGCCAACGAGAAATTTGGAATTGCTTCGTTCACTGTAACTCTAGCAGCCGCTAATTCTATTATTTTTAAAATGAAAACATTGCAGAGACGACGATAGTAATTTCCTTTATCTCGACAGATTTTTAACGAAAGGCTTTCCGAGAATAACGCGATTTTAAAACCAAATTGTTTTTCAAATTCTCCCGAGCAACATGTCGCAACGATCGGAAACTTTTGACTCACAGCTCGCTTCTAAAGCAACCGAAGTACCTTCAGCGCGTAAAGAAACCCGGAATCGCTTCGCAAGTTGCATCGTCGATTCGAAATTAACGCTACAGACATCCGCGTAGTTACAGTTTCTCTCACTTGGACCAACTTGTAACGAAAGAGCTCCCCTGGGTATCGAAACCAAAACCCCACATCGATCTCCGCAAGCTCGTGGAGAACGCTACCTCCCGTACGACGCTCTGCAGCGATTCCAAACTTCTGGCCGAGTAACGAAAGCACAGCCTGTGCATCCACCTGGCGCAAGAAAAAAAGAAAGAACCAAAAGAAAAGAAAAGCAACAGTGAGAAGAAAAATGGAATACGTTTCGATGGCGATGGAAAGAGTCGAAAATTGGCGCGGAGCGACGACGTCGGAACCGACGTGTCTCCGGAAACGCAGCGGACGTGCACGCGCAACGAACCCCGGACGAGTTAGCGGAATTCGTGTGGCGGCGAGGTTGCAACGTCGCCGCGGGTGTCCTCGCGAGGAACTGGCGAACTCACCTGACGTGGCTGGTTTCGAGGTCTGTGGTTGACACATTGTACTGGACGGAGTCGGTGACGATGTCCCGGGTCGATGTCGACGGCGAGCCTGGAGACGTTTGCGTGCTGATGTGGCTGGTCGTGTACTCGCGGCCCGTCGTGTACGCCACCGAGCTCGAGTCTGCTTTCGGATATGGAAACGAGAAACACAGACAGAGATAGAGAGGGAAGCGTCAGCCGGCTGCTGCAATTACGTGTATCCGATTGGCTCGAACAGGGGGATGGGGTAGTAACGTGCTACCGACAATATTTACGCGTGCGTAGGCCGGCGATATTCACGCGTGCGTGGCCAGCAGCCACGTTGCGAGCACCCGACCACGCTCTGGGACTCGTGTTTCCTGGCTTCCAGGGATAACCGTTCGATCATTCACGCACGCATACCGACCATCGTCTACTGCGTTCTGTATATCGCGCTCTACAACCGGTTAATTGCTTTCCTTTTTCGCTCTGCCCTTTCGTAACGTCGTGACAATCGCGCCGCTATAGACACGTTTACGTAAAACGGGTTGAAAGTTTCCGGGAAATTTCAGATGTCGGGTGCCTCGTGCTTGTAGCTCGGCCTGGCGATGTTTCCTAATTACAACCCTCATCGTTATGTTTCGTAATTGGCGAAGAGTATGGCTCGGTTTCACGGAGAATCGACGATCGTTAGGTCCTCGTCTGGCTTCTATTTTTACGAAGAATCGATTACAAGCTGGGTATAGGTTTCCTGATCTTCTCAGTCACGACGAAGCTGACGATTTATATTATACTCTTCGACACGTTTGCTGTAGCTCGATTTAACTCTGCTCTTCTCTTCGTCCGATACCATTTTCTTAGGTCTCCTACTTTATTCGCGTAACGAGTGGCATTGCAAAATACTTGCAAGCTGCTCGTATCGTAATAATATCCAGCGAAATGTAGTATTCATTTCGGATACAGAACAATAGGATTAAAATATTCAGCCAGAATTTCGTCACTCGGTTTAGGAGCTGAAAATGCACGAGGAATTTCAGGGGTTTCAAAATGTTTCGGCTGATGAGCAAATGCTAGATACGACGTTTTAAGCAAACAGATTTTATGTATCGAGCAGCTATCGCAGCAACTATGCGTAGAACTATTATAAATGTGCAGCAACGTATTTGGTTCTGGGGAAATTAGTCTGACTATAGTCTGCGAGATACTTTTCCCTGCTAGTCCTCAACAAACATCAGGCGTTTGATAGTTTGTCGGAAATTAGACGCGCGAACGGATCGTTGGATGATGGAAAACACGTAGCAGAGTTAAAGGAAGAAAAGTTGGCCGGTTGACGTTCGTCCGAGAGTTGAAGTAGGTTTGATAGTGGTTAATGATGAAGTGGCTGGATTAAGCTGAGTCGAGCAACTAGCAACTTGCGTTAATTTTGTATAACACTAGAGGTAACTCGCCTTGCTTTGCCGACAGTGGAAAGTTCGCGAGAGTTCACCAGGTACAAAGTTCACGAGAATGCTTGGAGAATCCATGAAAGCGAAGAGAACGAAGAGGCGCGAGTAATTTGTCGTTTGAGTTCTTTTTAAATATTCTAAATATCTAACGTTGTCACGGTATTCGATTCTGTTTAAAATACTCGTTTTATTGGAAACAAGTATTTTCCTAAATGCACTGACTCTACGTCGCAGAAAGCTTCACTCTTGTTTCGAAGCGGAATTCGTTTTATCGCTGGAGGAATACGAAACGATTAGAATCGGAATGTCAGTCGACGTGGTCGTGGGGTCGATGATCGTTAAAGAAACAGCCTTGACTAATTGTAAGTCGGTGCACACACGAAACATAACATGCGATGCAGAAAGCTCGCTTTACAACGTTCGCCATCGATTCGCGGTTGAACTAGTTACGATATGTCTAGCGGGTAGGTTCGTTAACCGGCTAGGATTCGTCGATCGAAGCGTCTGCTGTCCTCAAAAATTACACCTCTCTGAGAATAGTTCTAAAAAAAAAAAGGAATTTCGTCGTCAAACTTGCAACCGTCTGTTGGCTTTTAATTGCTTTTATGAATGAAGCAATTTAATTTAGAGTCCTGTAAATATTTATGATAATTGAAGATTAAATAGAAGACTATCATATTGGAAAACTATCAAGTTTGTTTGTTGACAAGATTTCAACAAGATACAACTTTCAATTTCTTCAAACGATGCAAAGATATTAAATGAAAATTAAATTAATAATCATCGATCGACAACCTTTATTCGACCAGATTACCTTAGGCTACTATTTTTTTATACGTATGGTATAATTACTGCAATAAGATTGTTCCAATTTTTTCAAAGAATGTAACGATATCGACTTTGTATGAAAGAAAAAACTATGAAACCATCGGTCGAAAGTTGTTATCCAACCAAATTACTTTACAATTACTTCAATAAGATTGTTCAAAGTTTTTTAAAACATTGAAACGATATCGACTTTAAATGAAACAATATGGTCTTTAGATGAGACAAGGAACCACAAAACCATCGGTCGAAAGCTATTACCCAAACCAAATTACTTTATGCCACTATTTCCTCATAGATAGAATAATACAATTACTACAACAGGACTGTCCAAACTTTCTCGATAGATGAAACGATATCGATTTCAGATGAAAGAAAAAACCATAGAACCATCGGTCGAAAGCTGTTATCCAACCAAATTACTTTACAATTATTTCCACAAGATTGTTCAAACTTCCTTAAAACATCGAAGGACATCGACTTCAAATGAAACAATATGGTCTTTAGATGAGACAAGAAACCATGAAACCATCGGTCGAAAGCTCTATCCAACCAAGTTACTTTATTATTTCTCTGTACATGATATGATACAATTACTCCTAGAAGACTGTCCAAACTTTATCAAAAAATCGAAAAGAACATTGGCTTTAAAAGAAACAGTATGGATTTTGGATGAAACAATTTAAATAAAACAAGAAACCATCGGTCGAAAGCTCTATCCAACCAAGTTACTTTATTATTTCTCTGTACATGATATGATACAATTACTCCTAGAAGACTGTCCAAACTTTATCAAAAAATCGAAAAGAACATTGGCTTTAAAAGAAACAGTATGGATTTTGGATGAAGCAATTTAAATAAAACAAGAAACAATAAAACCATCGGTTGAAAGCTACTCTCTTCAACCAAGTTACTTTAAGCTACTATTTCTCCTACTATAGGAGTATTGTACTATGTAGGTTATAGTACAATTACTCCTAGAAGACTTCAAACTTCCTCAAAAAATCGAAAAGAACCTCGATTTTAGATGAAACAATTAAAAGAAGAAACCATACAACAATCGGTCGAAAGCTAACTCTCCTCAACCAAGTTACTTTACGTTACTATTTCTCCTACTATAGGAGTATTGTACTATGTAGGTTATAGTACAATTACTCCTAGAAGACTGTCCAAACTTCCTCAAATAATCGAAAAGAACCTCGATTTTAGATGAAACAATTTAGATAAAACAAGAAACCATAAATCCATCAGTCGAAAGCTACTCTTTTCAACCAAGTTACTTTAAACTACTATTTCTCCTACTATAGGAGTATTGTACTATGTAGGTTATAGTACAATTACTCCTAGAAGACTTCAAACTTCCTCAAAAAATTGAACGACATCGATTTTAGATGGAACAATATGGATTTTGGATGAAACAATTTAAATAAAACAAGAAACCATCGGTCGAAAGCTCTATCCAACCAAGTTACTTTACTATTTCTCCATACATGGTATGATACAATTACTCCAACAAGGCTGTCCAAACTTTTTCGACATGTGAAACACAATGTCGTGTTCAGCTGAAACAGAAATCCATAAAACCATCGATCGGTAACTACCATTCGACCAAATTACACTACAGTTTTTCCCTACGTGATACAATTACTTCAACGAGATTAATCAAACTTGTTCAAGCTACGTTGCAGCGAAGCTTCAATCGCGTGATAAAGTAGCCGAATCAGGATTTCGTCGAAGGTGAATCTGGTGAATAAAAATGAATAATAAGATGATAAAACGGACTAGTAAAATGGAGAAACGAACTTGACGAAGGTTGTTCCGGACGTTTTGCTCGACGTTGGACGCGAAATTGCCTTAACCGTGATAAACGAGCGGCGAGCGAGCGATGAAGAGGAGCTTCCTATTCCGCGATGAAGAGCGGCGTACTGAAAAGAAGTCGCATCAACGATCTCGTCGAACGGGGGAGTGCTATTTTCGTGACGGTCAACTTAACCAGTGGCAGTGGGGATTGGCGGAGCTTTCGCCGCATCAAGTTGAGGGATATGCAGATGAAGAGGACGCCCACGGGCCAAGTATTTCCATAACGAGTTTCCATGCGTGCCTCGATCTTCTTTTCCCATTTTTCCATTTCTTTTCTTTTTTTTTTTCTGTTTCGTTAGCTTCTTTTCTCACTTTTTCTCGTTTATTCACGTTAATGGTTTCAAAGCTCGAAGAACTTGATTTGCTTCGATTACGAACAGCGTAAAGGAAGCCAGACGAATTCCACCTGGCTCGCAATAAATATTAATGCGGTGGTGCGTGCAGAGGAACGTCACCGGAGGCTGCTTGCGATTTTCATCGACTGTTTTTCATCGCGTGCGATCCTCGACGTTGTTCGGCGGGCAAATTTCGTTGTCGATATTTGTACATATAACAGTTGATCTTCGACGTTCGTGAATCTATTGTCTTACCTTAATGAATTCTAGATTATACAACGAGAATACAAAGCCCGCTAAAATATCTTGTACAGACAGGCGCGTTTTTAATCATCGTATTTAATCGTCTGATATTTTCATATCGTTCTACTAGAACCGACTATACTTTATCCGCCTGAAAGCAATTGTTTTCGATTCTTCCCTTCAGTTTTTAATTACGCGTACTCCACTTCGACTTGCATAAAGCAAGAGAGATCGTTCCTAGCATCGAAAAAGTCGCGGCTCTATTTCTGCAGACGAGAGAAGCTCGAGGAGATTATCAACAGCTTCGTAAATGATCCTCGTACTGTCTTTGAACTCGCGGAATTAGAAAGAGACGAGGAGTGGGAAGCAAAAGAAGAAAAGAAGCATCGTCGAACGATGCGGAGATGTAACGACAGTAATAGAAAAGGAGTACTTGGGTCGAGTGACAGAATCGTGCGCAGGAAATGTTTCTCGAACTAGATACGCTTTAATGGAAACTCCTCTCGAGCATTCTCTAAACAAGAAGTCTCTTTCATCAACAATGCTCTGTAAAGCCGTTCCAAACGGAATACGAAAACCGTGGCTCTTGAAAAAGACCATCAGACGAATTTCCGGCGCGTCGAGCCTTGGAAAACCACACGAGTCTTGGAAATACTCCGCCTGCATGAGCACGTAGCGCATACTAGCAAGTGAACGAGAGGAAACTATGCGCGGAGGATCAATACCTGGCATAGTATGGTTCGTTGTGAGTATAGGCAAATCAAGTGTTCCGAAAACAACAGACAATAGGAAACTAAAAAAGGAGAGAAAAGAAAGAGAAAAATCGGCCAAAATTCCCGCAAAGGTGAAAGTTCGGGCCCAGTACATAGGAGGGATTTTTACGTAATAAGAGTGTTATCAGAAAGGTTTGATAAGAAGCGTTAAAGAGAATTGTAATCGTAATTGGTCGTATGAATTTCACATATGCTTCCTTGCTCGAGAAAGATGTTCGACGATTATGCAACATTTGCAATACGAAGATGACGATCGATGGCGTGACGTCCGGTAGGAAATAGCACCGTGGCAGAAGCTTGTAGCGAATTAATGGCAAGTCTAATGAATTTGTCTGAAATGAAATAATCGAAGCGGTTAAAAATATCTAATCAGCGTTCAAAGGTCTTTGAACGTTTCAAGAACGCCCCGCACTGACTTATTTACCATCCTGAACGGTGCTCCAATTTATTTGCCATCCTGAGCGGCGCAGCGACTTAGTTGCCAGCTCTAACATCATCAATTTATTATTATTTTGCCATCGTACGAATAATAAAAATACTTCCATGACGAAATATGTGATTCTGGCGTGGCAGTGAAAGCGTTAACCCACCGCCGGTTTGATCATTTTGCCACGTAGACAGGAATGTTTATCATAACGAACGTGCTGACAAGTTTAGTCGCATTGGTCAACAATCGCCAGGCCATTGCTGCAAGCTCACGAGTAAAATACGATCAAAGTAAATGTAAAGAAATCGCAGGAAACGGATAAAAAGAAAATACAGAAGGAAATGAAACGGACCAGTGGCGGATGTGACGAAGATCTCCTCGGTGGTGACGGGTTCCCCGGAGCCTTCCTCGCAGTCCTCCTCGTCGTCGCACGACGGACGTTGAAGGTCCTCTTTGTGATGCTTCGGCTTGAACGTCGTCGGCGACCTCGTTGGCGCGACGTAGACGGGCGTTATTATGTCGTCTGTGAAGGAGGAGAGAGAAACAGGGGTTAACGATTATTGAAATTGCGTAGGATGCCATGCGACGCTCGCATAATTTCCGTACGATTGCGTGGTTCTCGCCACGGTTTGCGTCATCGGTGTAACGGAAAACGAAAATGTGGTTACCGGGATGGCGGCGCAGGGAAAGGGCCGATAATGGAGATAGAATGCGTATTTGATTGGGGAATTTTGTTGGCCGATATCAGGCTCGTTTCAGCTTTCAATTCCGTTGCCACGGGAACGCGGTCGGTTTTTCATTTTCAACCATATCATTCCGGGCTACACGCGCTGATCCTGGCTCGATGGATGACAGGCATCGATGGGCTCCGAGTGGGAATAATGATATTATTAACCCGACGATCGAGATATTAGTTGTATCAAACCCGCGAGTCAAGAGGTCTTCCCTTTTTTCATTCTTTTCTTCCTTTTTTTTCGTTTCAAAATTCGAGAGATGATTGGATTGGACGGTTGAATGGTTGGAGGTACAATTGCAACGGTTGTAATTGACGTAATTCGCGCTATTGTCGGAGCAAAAGATATAACGATGATGTGAATATCGAATTACGAGTGATTGTAAGGTATACTTGATTCCTATGGCGCTTTGGTCTCATTTATTTTAACATTCCCCTTTCTCATATCTGCGCGTTCACGCTATTTATTATTTCAGCAGGAAGATCTTTAAATCGTACGGGATAATTCATTTGGTGTTTTGACTATGTTTTTTGAAATATTCCAACTCGCTGCGTTCCCAGGTTTACACTATGCGTCGCTTTGGAGAGAAAGCGTAGTTTCAATACGACTGCAGAGTTCTAATTTCATGGAATATTATCTAAATCCAGATGTTTCTCTAGCGACGTTAGAAAATATGTTAATAACCAGAGTATATTTATATTTAAAGTTAAAAGACGGAGGAAAATTTCCGTCCTCGTAAAAATGTTTATCGACGTTTCGTTTAATTCTAAATTTAGATCAAGTGTGAGGGTAAGTTTTATAACCGTGGCCCTAAATAGGTTTAACCTTTAAGCTATGTTACCTTGGTAATTAATTACAGACGGACTCGATCTGCCCCGAGAAAATAAATATATTTTGTCAAGTGAATTATTAAACTATTATCAAATGCTGGGGTAAAATAATAAAGATGTTTGTTCTGAAAGCAGAAATCTACGTCTAAGGAATATGTTTTATCTGGTGCATTGGAAATTATCTTGCCAACCTTTCGTTCAACTGTATAATTTCTACAAACTTCCTTTCTATTTTCAGAAATATATTGTTTCACGTGTCGTCATTAGTACGCATATCGTATTGTATTTAATCATTGATGAATTTCTACATTACGTATGTATCATATCTCATAACGTTGTGTGCGATACCTTTACGAAATCTTCTTGGTAAAACCCTTGAACTATACCGAGCTTGTATGCGTGTAAATTCGAATTGTTAAAAATTTCCCGCGGGAAGCTTCCTCGAAAATGCGCCACATTAACAAACGAAAAAACACTGCACGA
The DNA here is from genome assembly GCF_041682495.2 of Bombus fervidus. Lineage (NCBI taxonomy): Eukaryota > Metazoa > Arthropoda > Insecta > Hymenoptera > Apidae > Bombus > Bombus fervidus. The sequence goes on along the minus strand of NC_091534.1, from coordinate 7,162,921 downwards.
ACTAGGTGCACGTAAAATGCACAATGAGAAACACACAGGTGAGAGATAAAGTAGATTAAAAATTACAATTCCCACTATTGAATCTACTTTTACCATAAAAAAAAAAAAAAAAAAAATAAAAAAAGAAGGAAGAAAAAGAAGAAAAATAGGTACTTCTGCGGTACAATGCTTTACATATTTGGTGACTCGATATTATCGCTGGAAATGTGGCGCTTCTAAAATTACCCGGCGCCAGCTGTTAGTTGTTAGCTGCTTTCGTAATATCGTGGCGATCGGTGCGCGTTGACTTATTAAAGGGATCGTATTAATTCAGTTTTTAGTCTGCCGGAGAAGATTTCCGAGCCGGCTGCCAGAGAAGTCGAGGAGGTCGACGAAGGAAAGAGAAAGGAGGGGCGCCAGCCAGGGATCCTAAATATGCAAATGAATCGAAGATACAACCGGGCAAGCATGAAGACGAAAAGGTGGCATGCCATGCGATATGCGAACCCATTCGTGCGTGTGTGTTCTCCTTTGCCCTCTGCTATTATTTCCACCTATACAGATATATATCTCATCGACGATATTTTCGCCATCGATTTGTTAGAAAAAATTCATCGCGAATTTCGTTCGCGTTATGGTACATTCGAATGATTATGCGAGGCGATTCTTCGTTTAATGAGGTATGGTATGAATTTGTTATCGAAGTGACTATTGGCTTCGCAACTAAGTGATTGCTGGTTTTGTCATTAGGTGGTAATTACAAAATCAGCAATCACTTATAACCTTATAACAAAACTTATAACAAAACATAAACCCAATATATTTTGAAATAGCATTTTACTATTTGCCATCGAAGTGACTATTAGATTGGCAACTAAGTGATTACTGATTTTATAATTATCACCTAATGACAAAATCAGCAATCACTTAGTTGCCAAATCAATATACTTTGAAATAGCATTTTACTATTTGTCATCGAAGTGACTATTGGATTGGCAACTAAGTGATTGCTGATTTTGTAATTAACACCTAATGATCAGCAATCACGTTGCCAAATCAATACAATTTGAAATAGCATTTTACTATTTGCCATCGAAGTGACTATTAGATTGGCAACTAAGTAATTGCTGATTTTGTAATTATCACCTAATGACAAAATCAGCAATCACTTAGTTGCCAAATCAATATACTTTGAAATAGCATTTTACTATTTGCCATCGAAGTGACTATTAGATTGGCAACTAAGTGATTACTGATTTTGTAATTATCACCTAATGACAAAATCAGCAATCACGTTGCCAACCCAATATACTTTGAAATAGCATTTTACTATTTGCCATCGAAGTGACTATTGGATTGGCAACTAAGTGATTACTGATTTTGTAATTATCACCTAATGACAAAATCAGCAATCACTTAGTTGCCAAATCAATATACTTTGAAATAGCATTTTACTATTTGCCATCGAAGTGACTATTGGGTTGGCAACTAGGTGATTGCTGGTTTTGTCATTAGGTGGTAGTTACAAAATCAGCAATCACTTGGTTGCCAACCCAATATATTTTTGCTATTTACCGTCGAGTATTACGAAGAATATAGTTATCGTAAAACAATGTAATTATTTCAACGAAGCGTATTAATCGTGAAAAACATATCTGGAAAATCGAGTCGTGATCGTACGAGATAAAATAATCCGCAGAAGCCATCAGCAACGTATTCTAACGTGTGCACACATACATAAGTAATTGGCGTTTATCGATATTTTTCTGCAAACATATTTCCGAATGTACGTATAATCAACGTTTGAAATAATTAGTTCTGTCTCGAGATAATTATAAATCGTGTTTGATCGAGGGTTTTAAGCGATGAGCCGATTTAATACGCGTTTCTTTTTTATTCGTAATGACGGGATAACTGAAAATGACAGTTAGATTATTTAACGAAATGTTACGTGGATGTACGTGATGTTGAGAGGGTCCGGTGGAAATTGCATTTGCATAGCATCGCTGTTTATGATAAAACGTCGTGTATTTTATATTTCAAATAATTTATCAGTATTATTCATTCAGAACAAGAACGATAAATTTATATGACGAGAATTCTGCGCTTTCGAAATGATTGATTTCTATAAATTATCGCGGAGTATTTGAAAAGATAAACAAGTGCGAAAACGATCATCGATGAAACAAATAACGAAATTCCTATCATCTCGACTTGTCACATCGATGTTTATTTCATTTCCGATATTTACAATCGACAACATTTTCATAAATAACATATTAGATAACAGAGATTCCGTAGTTGCCAAACTCCGTGGAAATATTGCCCCTCCGTCAATTTCATTTCTTCATTTCTATTTTAAATAAATTGCTTTGCAAAACGTGTTCGTCGAAAAATCTGCTAACTACGATCGATAGCACTTTCATAAATAATATTGTCGAACAAAACAGACAGCACCAAATTTCCAACGTTGTATTTCAATTCCGTTTCCATCTATATAAAAATTTCCTCGCTTTTCTCATCGAATCTCATTTTCTATTTACGTCGAATAATTAATCGCATCGCGTTGGAATTAATGGTACAAAAAAAAACATGGTAAGTGCCGCCCCGAAAGGCGACTGTGCCTTACCATTTATGTGTGTTCCATCCTTGTCTAGGGGAGTGCTAAACGTCTCTCCTTTCATACAACACACTAGATGTCGTTTGTTGCGTTCTTATATAGTAACGTAGCGAGCAAACGACCACTAGCGAGAAAGCAGTTTTTCGCGAATAACTCCGAAACGAGGGATCGAATCGAAAAGTTGTGAGGACAATTTTTACTCGCCACGGTACAACCGATCGAATGATATAACGTTCGAGTTTGTTCGTCGCGTATGAAAAATTAGTTGTATATGCATGTATGTATATGCACGTATATACGTGTATGTATATGCACCAAAAATTTTCTCTCTTCTGTTATGTTACGTATTTATTTGTTTTAAGTCAAGTTGAGATTGAAATTTTGTAAAAATTTTTTTTCTTTTTTGATTTAGAGTTTATTCGGTTGGGAAATATTGAAATGATATTATTGTGTATGAATTATTTATTTGGATTTCTGATTAATACGGTAGTTGCTGCCACCAGCAATAGTCTAAGGACTATTTCAAATTTTTATTTATTTCAAACGTTACGGGTAGCGTCGACTAGAGTTTAGTGCTACTGGCAAAACCGATTCCACTTTTCGGCTAACCTGCTATGTGCAGGGATACTAGCACGGGAGAGGATTAAAGCTGGGTACAATATTTGAATGTCAAATTTTCGTTGCTTGATATGAAATTAATTTTTTTACCTTTGCCTTCTTCTTCTCTTTTAATTTCGCTATAATAGTTTGTTGTTAGAACCAAAGACGGGCAATATTTTGCCAACAATGGGAGGAGGAATGCGAAGATCGATAGGTGTTTTCGATAATCGAAAACACCGTTTGCACAAGCCAACACAGCGAACGATCTTTCGGGTTAAATTTTCGAAGAAAATTATTCTACTATTTCTCTCTTTTTTATAATTGCATGCGATGATGGCAAGAAAATCTATATAAAAACTTCCTCGCTTTTCTCATCGAATCTCATTTTCTATTTACGTCGAATAATTAATCGCATCGCGTTGGAATTAATGGTACAAAAAAAAACATGGTAAGTGCCGCCCCGAAAGGCGACTGTGCCTTACCATTTATGTGTGTTCCATCCTTGTCTAGGGGAGTGCTAAACGTCTCTCCTTTCATACAACACACTAGGTGTCGTTTGTTGCGTTCTTATATAGTAACGTAGCGAGCAAACGACCACTAGCGAGAAAGCAGTTTTTCGCGAATAACTCCGAAACGAGGGATCGAATCGAAAAGTTGTGAGGACAATTTTTACTCGCCACGGTACAACCGATCGAATGATATAACGTTCGAGTTTCTTCGTCGCGTATGAAAAATTAGTTGTATATGCATGTATGTATATGCACGTATATACATGTATATTTGTATATTATATACCCTTCGACACTAGAGAAAAAATAATTATACCGAAGCGAAGTTCAGTAACATGTTCAATTAATATTGCGAATCCGGAAATAAACGAGGGATTTATTCCAAAAATCGAGCCAATTAAGGGAGTCTATTTTGGTAACGCAGTTGTGAGAAACTACAAGGGACGAGGTTGCCTAAGGATAATAAATACCACATCAAGAGACTACGAATTTATCATTCCTACTATGGTAATCAAAGAATTCGAAAATACCACCTCGCTCCCTAGCATGACGTGCAACGTGATCTCGAAATCAAAGGAAAGCAGATTCGACGAAATAATCAAATTATTACGGCTCGAACACTTGAATAAAGAAGAGAGAAAAAATGTCGAGGAATTAATACAGAAGAATCAAGACAGATTTCATCTTCCAGGAGACACGCTGGAAGGAACAGAAATCCTAGAGCATCGAATAATTACGACAGACGAGGTACCAATAAATGTCAAACAATATCGTTATCCGCCTGCACATCGAGAAGAGATAAATCGCCAAATTCAAGAATTACTGGATACTGACGTCGTGGAACCATCGATATCTCCATACAATTCTCCGTTATGGATTGTGCCGAAAAAACCAGATTCACAGGGAAATAAACGATGGAGACTGGTTATCGATTATCGAAAGCTTAACGATAAAACGATTGGCGATGCTTATCCCCTACCTAACATCACGGAAATACTAGATCAATTGGGAAGTGCAAAATATTTTTCCACGTTTGACTTGGGCAAGGCTTGCGAAATCACACAAGTCCCGCGCAGAGAGGACCATTAAATACATCGTTGACGTCGATCGAAAATTAAGAGCAATACCGGCATTGCTATTAACCGATTTTCTTGCCATCATCGCATGCAATTATAAAAAAGAGAGAAATAGTAGAATAATTTTCTTCGAAAATTTAACCCGAAAGATCGTTCGCTGTGTTGGCTTGTGCAAACGGTGTTTTCGATTATCGAAAACACCTATCGATCTTCGCATTCCTCCTCCCATTGTTGGCAAAATATTGCCCGTCTTTGGTTCTAACAACAAACTATTATAGCGAAATTAAAAGAGAAGAAGAAGGCAAACGTAAAAAAATTAATTTCATATCAAGCAACGAAAATTTGACATTCAAATATTGTACCCAGCTTTAATCCTCTCCCGTGCTAGTATCCCTGCACATAGCAGGTTAGCCGAAAAGTGGAATCGGTTTTGCCAGTAGCACTAAACTCTAGTCGACGCTACCCGTAACGTTTGAAATAAATAAAAATTTGAAATAGTCCTTAGACTATTTCTGGTGGCAGCAACTACCGTATTAATCAGAAATCCAAATAAATAATTCATACACAATAATATCATTTCAATATTTCCCAACCGAATAAACTCTAAATCAAAAAAGAAAAAAAATTTTTACAAAATTTCAATCTCAACTTGACTTAAAACAAATAAATACGTAACATAACAGAAGAGAGAAAATTTTTGGTGCATATACATACACGTATATACGTGCATATACATACATGCATATACAACTAATTTTTCATACGCGACGAACAAACTCGAACGTTATATCATTCGATCGGTTGTACCGTGGCGAGTAAAAATTGTCCTCACAACTTTTCGATTCGATCCCTCGTTTCGGAGTTATTCGCGAAAAACTGCTTTCTCGCTAGTGGTCGTTTGCTCGCTACGTTACTATATAAGAACGCAACAAACGACATCTAGTGTGTTGTATGAAAGGAGAGACGTTTAGCACTCCCCTAGACAAGGATGGAACACACATAAATGGTAAGGCACAGTCGCCTTTCGGGGTGGCACTTACCATGTTTTTTTTTGTATATTTTTTTTTTTTTTTTTTTTTGGCTATTCAGCTTTAATATTCAGTTCACACATGCGAAATTATGTTCTTCCTCAATTTCTTCCCATTTTATTCTCCTCAATGTCCGAGGATGTCTGTTAATTAATAGATGCTCGGAGTAGTCGGTGCAACTTTCTGCGACTAGCAATAACATCGAGATGGAAATTATTTTGCAAATGCACATGCGATTGGACCGGATGATTAGGTGAGATTCTCTCGTCGAGCAGATCGATTTGTCGACGCGTGACTGGCAATTCCCAGCGAGTAATTGTTCTCTCCCAAAACAGAAAATATCGTGCGATTAACTTTGTCATACGTGTTCCAGGAGAAGTTGGTGTAACGTGCACGCGCATGTATAAAATATGGATATGTGGTAGATAGAAGGCGAGTTAGGCGCGTAGAAGGAATTCCTCCGCGAGCAAGCGTGCAGAAGGAATTACTTACGGCCTTTGGAAATGTTACTTACACTTACCGGAACCAGGCTCGTAGATTGGCGTGCATTCTTCGTCCTCGTCGTCGGCGGAGCAACCACTTCCGGCACCGGAAAATATGAGGTCGTCCATAACGCCTGGGAAACCGGATGCCGGCGTCTGCGGTGGAAAAGAGATATGAAAATTTATTGCGTCGCACTAAATAAAAAGATATATTCCGTTCGAGTGTTGCACGCTTCTTTCTGTTAAAACGAAGGAAGAAAACATTACGTAAATTATGTAATTTTTGTTGAATAGTCGATAACAATTTGTAAATATCTAACACCTTTAATAATAACATTAATAATAATGTTATTGTTAAATAATAGTTACTTTTACTAATTACTTTTACTAATATTATTATATATTATTATATAATTATATATATAGTTATATATTATATTATTAAATTATATACTATTTAATAATAGTATTAATAATAATATTATTATTAAATGATATACAATAATATTATAATAATAATTAATTAATTAATATATTATAATAGTATTAAATATAATAGTATCAATAATAATATTATTATTAAAAGTACTAGGGTTAGGGCTAGACTATTAATATTTCAGGTAATTAAATATTTTTAACGATATTATTATTAAAAGCATTAGGGCCTGGGTTTGGCTATTGATATTTTAGGTAATTAAATATTTTTAATAATATGATTACTAAAAGTATTAGGTAAAATATAGTTTCACTTTGGGAATTTAGGGCAGTTTAATTTTATTAGAATACGAGGAAGCATTATCTTGGATGTGATGTTCGTATTTATTAAAGCACGCTGTAAAAGTTATGTACGTTGGAGGAGAGAGGACTTTTATGAATTACCAATTTCTATTATCCATATCTATATTCTAATATTCATATCTAATATAGGATTCGGTTATTACGAGTAAACCCTTCATGAGCATAATTAAGCCCAGGACTTCACAACGATTTACGCAAACCAATGTTACAGATCATTAATTACGATTGTATAACGTACTGATGAACGCGCTATAAACGCACCGTGTAAAACATAATCGTCGTTTACAATACTTTACGTAATCCTTTTAACGAAAATCGAATACGTGTAATCGCAAGACTCGAAATTAATAGAAGATAGTACAACGATTCAATTAAATTATTAGGAAAATTTTCTTCAAATTTGTTAGAAACAAATAACTATAAATCAGACGAGCAAGTATATTATCCTCTGTTTTTCCTAATTTTTCTATATTCGATTTCTCTACGTTTAATATTCCAGGAATCCATCAGCATGTGCATAATTTGCCTGATCAACGCCAGCGTAAAATATTGTTTGAAATTTGATTACCTGTTGCATCCTCTGCAACGGAGCAGCACGATCCAGCAGACTTCCTGGAGGTAACAACTGAACATCTCCTCTGGTGATAATTCTTCCATCCTTCGCCGCAGCGAGTTCCAAAATTCGCGCTCCATTTACGACGAGACCGGCGATTATGCCCAAGAACGACCTTTCTACTCTGCCTTTGTTGCGATTCCATCGACCACCAACTTGAATAGTCGATTGACTATTGAACACCGTCAATTGGCGACCTGCGAACAGCAGTAAATATTGTCAGAGAATGGCCCTTTCAATTAACCATTCAATTTCCCGCGATTGGTTAGTCGTTACGCGTAAATGGTATCTAAGCACAAACAGTTGTAACTAGATCGATGATATTCATGCACATTCGTATTTGTATTGATGTAATGAAAAATATAGAATTTAGGTAGAAAATTGCTTTACCTATTGTTAGTATCTTATTTATCTGTTAGATATTCTAGACAGTGGCTTATTTCCCATATTTCGCGATTATTAGGTGCTTTCTGTGTATTTTTGCATCTGCAAATTTTCCATACTATACGCAGTTTAATTATAGTATCGTATATGATAGTATAATTAAGCATACATTGTTGCAAATAGCGATCAACGTAGAGCAGGATTTTACAATTCGCAATTTTTAATATTCAATTTAATAGGTATAGTATGGAATGAATTATGTTATTACTTTTTCAATTTTGTATTATATATGTATAAAAAAAATTTTCAAAAAAATTTCACAAGTTATTATTACTTATCGATACTCTGGCTGAGAATTTTAGTTTTGTCATTATTATGTTCGTTGAAATCGTACACGGTAAAACCAGGTATTTTCCATTTCCATGGGGAAATTATTTTGCAGTAATAAAATTATCGAGCAAGTTACAGCAAAAATTATGAAATTTTTACCACCGTTAAATTAACTACGCACAATCTCTCAGTTAAAATCGATATTAAATTACCATTAACACGTTTAATTATCACTCTGCGAAGCGATAACAAAGTATAGTATATGACCCCCAAAAAATAAAAAAAAAAAAAAAAAAAAGAAACGAAATGCTACTTTGTACGCGCTGGTGAGTATCAAAGGGATAATTTATTCCGTTTCATTGGCTGACAAATGTTTTCGTTTGACCACTTATCAGGCGAACAGAAGCCTCTGAATCTGGCATGGACTATTGACTTGTCCACTTGGTCAAGTAGCGTGTCTTCTAATTAAAATTAGATGCAGGCGATCTACTGATTCTCGTATCCCCTACTCGTTCGCCAGGGTTTGCTTCGAGTCCTTTCCCTTTGAACGGTCTAAATTTGGTTGGTTTTGAGAACAGGCTAACATGCCACGTGTGCAACTCTTTAGGGTTCGATTCGTCCTTCGAAGACGACACACGCCGCTTCCACTATCGGCGGCAGATTTCTTATAAGAATAGCTTCCGTGATAGCTTCTATTACGCTATTAAGCTAGAAAACTGTCTACGACGAGGCTGACAATGTAATCCATCTATCTATATATATTTATACATATAAATATATTCGTGTTAGCAGAAATGGAAGTTCGGGGTTTCAAACATGTAATAAAAAAAAAATACAAATTGGCATTTTTGAAGGATGTTACCACGAGAGAAATTTCACCCTAGTTGTTTCTCATCTATGATATTGGCAGCCTTCTTCTTTTTTGAACGTTCAGTATGAATCCATTTTCGTTGGTTTTCTAATTTCTACGCTATTTGCATCGAATAAATATAATTATTTGAATAAAATATAATCGCACTTGATTTGATAGAGCCAAAAATATGAGCTTTGCAAAGATAGATGACATGACGTCAATATATCTTGTATAGAATCAATTAATAATTAATGTTATGGTTGTCAATACTTTGGTTGAGAAGGGTGACAGAAATACCTACCCATCTCAAGAGCCATAAATAAAATACATTAGTATTGAAGCAAGAGCATGTAATTAGCGTAATCACCCCAAAATAGCGTAATGAAGTAAAAAATTGCTCGCCTGTAAAAGATATGACCTACGTCCTTCTTAAGTTCGTTTCGTAAATTCCATTAGGCGGGAAGCAACAAAATTGTAAATAGCACTGCGACGGTGTCGTTAACGAGGCGATAACGTTGCAACGAAATTCGTGTCGGATGAAATTTCATCGACGAGCAAGTGGCTGACTGACGGTTTCGCTCACAAGCGAAGCGAATTCGTACGTTCATCTCAGATATGTATATTAACAGGAGACAGGAGGATCAGGCCAGCATAGTCGTCTCAGAGGTTCCCATGCTCGTCAACCTCGAACCGTGACGATAAAGTCGATCGGCAGAAGATCGATAATGCGGCTATTTTTTTATTAGGCGACTAGAAACCGAGGACTTGGCACGCGATCGGATACGTTCGAGTAGCTTCACCCACGTGACCTGCCATAGGCGAGTTAAATACCACCTTGTAATAGGAAAGCAACAAACCGAGCGAGCTTTCTCGCCATCGAGCTTGCTCAGCTGGGAGGAAATCGAGGGTCATTATCCTTCGACTATGGATAATAATTTTCGGCTGGCCAGAGAAAAAATGAGTCTGGCTGACAGCCTTACCAGGCTCGCAGAATGTGCCAAGAGGATCACTCTGGTGCCGTTTTAGGCAGTGCGGAAATGGCCTCTTCGACTGTCCTGCCCTTTCGCTCGCTTTTTTTGCTTTTGTATGTTTTTTTATATCAATCGGAAATATTTTTGTTAAGAGATGTCCTGTTGACGGGCGGGAGTTGGAAATGATTTTTGTTTGAACGAGAATTCAAATATTTGACGCTCGGTGTGTTCAAACATAAAGGAGGTACTTGCTTGTACTTTTTGGATATAAGGCGCATGCGAACGATAAATTTGAAACATTGTCCGATATATTCGCGACTGACTATAGTTAGTTCCGTGGATATTGTCGATTTTGGTTAATATCGATTTAATTCATTGGTGAAGCTAACAGATAAATAATTTATGAGATCATCTAAATAATTTATAACGAATTACATATTCTTTTTCCAATTTTTCTTGCTGATCCATCCTGATCTGTGATGATCCGCGATGTAGGTTAATGATCCGCGATGTTAATGCTAATTTATTTACACTTAAGCTACGTGTGTAACTAATTAGAAAAGTTTCACGTAGACGATTTTAAGTATCGCCTAAATCGTCAACGACTTCTATTATCATCCGAAGAGTTATTCTAATTCTTTTATCAACGTGAACAGTGCCTATGTATAAATTATTATATCTTTGTCTTATTAAAATGCAGCTTAAGATAAAAGTTATCTATTCGTAGCTGGTAAATTAGAAAGCTTTCAAATAAGAGACAAAAACATTTCGATCTGGCGTTTTGTACGTATAACCGATGCGTGTTGCGATTAAGTGAATTCCAAGCTTCTCGTGGATCTTTTATACGTAACGTCAATCGAGTTGACGTCATTACTATACTATACTGTGACTTCATATGCACTGTGCGTCAGATAAAATAAGCGGACATTATACGGTGTTTATGACAGCACGCGACGGCTTGTATTCTGACTTATATTTAGTATATCATTGAAACTTCCGCCATTTCTTTTTCCATTCTTGTAAAATGTACATTTTATCAAATATATGTACATACCGGAATAATATTCGCTAGAGCGTTAAACTGACATACAAAAAGAGACAGTCTTGGCGTCGATGAAATTTCAACAAATTTTTTACGCGCCTAATATATTCGTATAAAAAGTTTCTATGTGCGTTCGAATACATTTACGAGCTGCTATATAAACACAAAAAAAGGCACGCGTCAGCTAAACTGAGGAAGTGTTCCGAGTGACTCACGCGGAACTCGACTCTAGTTCTGCGACACATTTTTTCTGCCCACTCGGCTGGCACTTGTCGACCAAGCATAGTGAGTCTATCAGCGTAGTATAAAAATACAGTTGGTTGGTCTCAGCCTAAGTAACACACACACATACGTATGTATACATATATAGAAAGGAACGCACGTGCCAGCACGCGTCTCGTAAGTATATCGTCGTCAATATTATACTCGGCTTCCTCAATGACTTTTTGTCAATGGCAATGACAAGAAGAAGTTGGTGGAGCGACAGATGCTTCCCCGAAGAAGATAATCGTGTCACTCACACCGCATTCCGATTTGAAGAAGTCCAATAAACTGTATCACTTTATTAGGAGAGCAGAAGGTTCGTGAGTGAGTTCGGGTTCCCTGTCCGACTTAATCGTGAGATTTTAGGCAACCAAGCCTCGTTTGTCGGAATCCCTGACCCCTCCAAATCCTCGTCGACCAATAGGAAACGACTCGTGAGTCTTCCACTTGAGTCTTTTTCTTCAGTTTCTTTAAATACAGTGTCTTGAGTGGATCGCAGATTTTATTTCTGCATAGATGGGAAATAATGCAGAATATTCAATGTAAAATACGTACTCGCGTTATTACTATAATATTTGTATAATTATTTGGATCGTAGGTAGATGCTACGAGTGTGAGTTTTTTAGTTATATTTTTGGCGATATTAAATTGCATAAATATCCGTACAGTTTAATAATAACATTGTTTGATTCTTGTAATATATTAAAATTCACTTTGATAATTCATTTTATTAATAAAAATAATTAGAATTATTACATTCTATTTGAGCATTACAATAAAATAATTTCTAAATTATATATTTTTCAAGAGCATAATTTGTAAACTATAAATTTCCATCGTGCCAACAATTTATATATGCGATTATACGCTGCAAATATTATTACCACGCCATATAATTTCTCAAATAGAAATTATACTGGTTTATTCGATATACTCTGCTTTTTATCATAGCGAATGAATTAAAATAATTTCCCACCACTCTTCCCTATTTAATATACAACCCATCTCTTTATAGATACATGTAGAATCTTATTGACAGGATCATCATGTTTTTAATGAAAATGACGTTCGACTTGCTGATCGTAGAGAATTTTATTTTAAACAGAGCTGGATGCGTTTCTCGTTAGATCGGTGACGTAAGAATTTCGCTCGTCTAACCGTCTAACGTTTCGTGGCAATTAGCTCTTGCACGACATAATCTAAATTAATAAGTAAACTGACAGGCAAGTATGGCGAACGTGGAGGTGGTGGACCTGAAAAGTGGGTTAAGAAGTTGCCTTCAGACGCTTAGATAAGTGGCGCATTCGGTTAAAATGGATCAGGAGAGAAGAACCCGAAGGTGGATCGGGCTGCCTAATATTTGGCTTCGCCTTGGAATTCCTAAATCGACGTCCGGCAGCGATGGCGTCTGCTTCTCGAACGGAAAGCGATGCGAAGCGTCGCCAGCAAATTTTATTCGAAATAAACGCGGGAAAATGAGAATGTTTGAAATAAGCTTTTTTTTCATTATTTTTATCTTGTTGAAATAGTATACCAATGGCTAACCGCGCGATCTTCGTATTGTACGAGAACATTGCAGCGTTTTCGAGAAGAAGATATTTATCGTACGTTTCAATGTTTTCGGATTATGATAATGCAAAGTGTGAGTGTGATAATTATATTTCCTTAATGGATGCTGTATCTAACAGATAATATCGAGTTTATATTTGTTCACAACAAAAGACACAGCTTGAAAAGAAAACTTCATTTCTTCGCGACTTCGACAGAAGAACTTGCACGAAGGATTTCGTCAGTTCTTCTTCGAATACGATGAAAATTCGAAACACATCGCTGGGATTCTAATTGTTCGCGTACGGATAATCGGAATGCCACGTTTCGGCTACTGGCAGGAAACGGTAAACGCGCGTGTGTTCGATTTAATTCCACGCGACGTTTATCGTGCAAAACAGGCGAACGATCGAAATGGAAACGCGGCGGCCATCGGACATCGGTCCCACGGACTCGGTTTGGGAACTGTTTGCTTTCACAACGATTTTACGGTGGGAACAAGGAATGCCATGGCGCGTACGCTTGGGTATGGGAAACATCGATGATTCCCAGGCGATGGGAGCACACGTTCCGTACGTACGAAACGTGAATAGGACATGTAAACGCACTTTAACGTGTGCTCTCTAACCAGTTTAGCACGACACGCGTCTCTTCTTGCTTATTTAACGCTAACGTTACCAGGCTCGGTCAAATCACCGGTTTCACAATTTCATTTAAAATCGTACGTTCGTCGTTATTTCTTTTCTTCGTCTAACTTTACTGTTAGAATTTAATCTCGAAGTTAAGATTAATAATCTGTAGAAGACACAATGTTTATGTCGAAATAATATTCAGTGATGTTTATTAAACAGAACTACAGAACCTGATGTATATAAGCGAGTGACATAATTAACAACGTGTGCAAGAATTGTTGATTGTTTTTTTTTTTTATTTATGTATTTGAATCTTTACAATTTGTCCAGAAGGACATTTGGTACAGTATTATATCTAGGTGGAAAAGGAAAAAAAAGAAACAAAAATAAAATATAGCATGTGGGTGGCTACCCCCAGCGGGGTATCATCATCGTGTTTGCTAGGTTATATCCTTTGTGGGAATTGTTGATTGTTGGCCAATTACTCTCAGACTAGACGCAGGTAGTGACCCATGATCCCTTAAATGACCTGTGTAAGTGTCCTGTTCAAATGCCTGTGTGGGTGCTGTGTAAGGGTATTTATGCCTATGCGTGCAATATCGTTGTATTCCAACATTTACGTAAATTCTTATGTTAACAAAAATTGAGAAATTCATTAGTCAGATAATATACAATGTATACTAATTTATTACCAACATATACATGTTCGTAACTCCGTTTCACCAAAGAATAATCTTCTTTCAACCTTCTCGAGCACTTTTTATCGACGATATACGCAAATAGATATGCAGCTACTTTACGAAGTTGCCGAGTTATCGAACGATAATCTTAAATAAACAGGCACTTCGATTGCCCTTACGCAATCTACCAGCCAAGCAATTGAGAGGCGTGAGAATATTAGCAAAACTTTGACGCGATACGCAGCACGTGCTGTGCCATTATGACTACGCACGGTCAAGCATACAGGCTGCAAAAGGGGTCTGAATAATGCAAGAATCGTGTGAGAGCCGTAGGTACGTGAGCTCGTGATCGTACGGCAAAAATTATTTTACGCAGGAGAGAATGGCCGTGAAGAAGAGTCTGTGTACTGTGAACGAAGCCACGATGGAGTGTTGTTATTGTGTCGTACACCTACGACCTATATTTTTATAAAATACTATCCATGTTCATTTTTAATAATAATTTTCAAAGTTCGATATAATTGCCTACTATAAAACTTTCAGATCAATATTTCCATGAAATATTCGTAGACCAACGCTCCGCTGTTTGTTAGCAAAAATTTCGCAACGTCGAATATTCAGTGCATAATGTATAATGGTATCAATAAAAAAGAATTTCATCAAAATACTATCCTATCGTATTTAAAAAATGATTTCATTATCCTCTGTCATTTTTATCTTTTTGCTACGATGTAGGACGTATGCTCATCGTAGAAGCATGTTTCTTATATCATAAATCTTCATTTCGAGTAATAATTCCGAAATAAAGTTGAGTTTGATCTAAGATACATTATCGTTATCACTTCTTTATTTTTACTTCTTTCCCGCGATACAGAACTTGCGTATCGTAGAAATATTTTTCTTGTAGTTTGAGGCATTATAAATCTTTATTTCGAGTATCAATTAAGAACGAAGCAAAGTTGAATTCGATGTAAGAAGTTTAGCTATTTATCAATTAATAATATAACGGCGAGTATGTTTTATCTCTTGCTTGTTTTCATGGTTTCGTATCGATATTGATAACACGTAATAACGCAATCTAAATAGCTAATAGCATTTACGTGTCAAATCTATCGCATTCTTAGAGAATTAAATTAAATTGTCCTATTTCAAATTTAAATCAAATCAAATTAAATCAAATTCAAAAACTAAATCAAATTTAATTAAAGTAATTAATTAATTCTAAATAACGTTTTTGTACGAGACATTAGAAGTTTCGATTTAGGTATAAATATGTTTAACAAGTAGCGTAAAGATTATTTTGTTTGACTGAAAATTATGTTTGCGTATATATATCGTAACAAAATTGTATTATTGTATTATATAAATATATGTAGCTCGTTAAAAAATATATCGAGTGGAATAAAGTTTGTATTCATGCGGAGTTATCAATGAAGTAGTAGTAGTAGTAGTAGTATGCGGTGGGCGATGACTATAGTAGTAAATGAGCGGAGAAAACCCGTTAATACCGCTATAGTAACAGGTAGTAGGCTCGTCTGGTAGGTTCAGAACAACCTTGAGATTTCAAGGCCGTTCCTAGTACGAGCTCCACTGGTTTAGGAGAACTACCACTTCAACATGTTCGCCGGATGGTTCTAAACATGCCGCTTAGATCAACCCTAACCTTCTTTACGCATTATACGTATCGCGCCTATGCCAATGCCAATAGATCTCTACGTACTGTGTCTTTATCATTCTTTTGCTGAAATACAATTTTTTATTTCCACTTTCGTTTACTTTTTATCATTTATATATATTTATCATATTTATTAATTTTATCATATTTATCACGGTGGTTGCCATTTGAATTGCAGCTTCAATTACTCGATCTTCGTTATCTTATTCATGCGGCTTTCATACTGATTTCTTGGGTATATTAATTTATCGACGAATTATTCTCAATGATACGAGAAACTGAAATTTGGTGAAAATTTTCTGAAGACAATTGCACAGAATTTTTAATTCGCGGTGTAAAATTTCAGATTCGTGAATCGATAAGAAGAAGGCGATTAACATAATTTTATAATAATAATCGACCCATGTAAGTTCATACTTTGACGAACGTAACTGAAGGAACAGAACTGCAATAAAAAATTTTTTCACCTATTTAAATTCTACTTTTTGACGAGTCTTATGTTAACACACAGTTTGAGCATGTTGTGTGTTGTATTTTGTGTGTTAATGTTGTATCCTAATAACAGTTTACGCGTATCCCAATACTCGGACTTAATCGAGTTGTAATCTGAGAAGACAACGGCAAAATGTGGATGGCCACCCAATAAAACGACGATAAAACCGAAATTAGATTCAGGTTGGCAAGGCGCTCCTTCTGTCCGGCGTATTTCAAAAACGTGAGAAGCGTATACAGAGCTGCACACTCGGACAGTTTGGGCATTCGATACGTATAGAACGGCGACTTTCCCATGCCACGTTTTCTCATGGCTTTGCTACAAAAAATAATGAGATTTCGGCGGCTCGTCAGGCCGCTGCTGTGAGAACCAACCCGTGAGAAGATGTTGAACTTGAGGCTGAATTTGGTGATTCTTGTATCAGGTGACTATCAAAGGGATGCAAGTCGTCCTACGACATCGTTAGCGAGTCTTCTCCCAGTTGATCTAAACGTCCATTAAGGACGTTGCTGCGAGAAGGTGGCACGGGAAGAATGACGATATAAACTCAAAATTATACTGAGAAGTAACATCAATGATATGTAGCGGTTTGTTTCACTTATACTTTCAGCAAAACTATCATCTACTTTATCAAAGAGAGTTTGATCGTTTAATTATTCTCCTTGGTAATTATTCGGTTCATAAACCGAGTCGATTATTTTCCTCATTTGTGTACTTTACTGCGTATATCGGCTGTTCCTCCAATCGTTTCGTGTACTTTGCTTTATTACTTTTTGCAATTTTCAAGCTTTTAACAACAATACCCTTTTTTATCGAATAGAAATCTAATCTTTCCTCGTTCCGCTTAACCTTTTTCGCAAAGTTTACGACAGCAGCATTTGCCCTACTCGTTGCTTCATTTTAATCACGCACCTCGTAAGGGATTTTTTAAACAAAATTGCGCGGTTAACTGGTAAAAATCTTGCTGGAGGATGGAGCGGCGCGTTGGTAGGTCGATTGAGCGAGGAAAGCGCGCAAGGGGTAAATCGGTAGGGCGTTCGTCGACCAGCTCGGCTTCTCTGGTCTCCTAGTCGATCTGGGAATCCGTTTCCCCTGAAGTCGCTCGAATTCCCACGATCATGGGAACAGCGTTTCTCGGTTGGCCGGCAACTCCCTGGGAACGGTGTCCCGTGGGAAGTTCCCTGGCGTCGAGATCGTGCGAGACGAGGAAGAAGAAACGACGCGCGCCCAACTCTTTTCCAGACCTGAACGCCTACTACCGAAGCAGATCGGTCCGCTGCTTCCAGGGACGAACTTGTCTCACGCTTTCGACCAGCTAGCCTGTGGGAATCGGCCGTGTCTCGTTCGGGAATCATGCACCAGGCACGTGAGAAAGTATGCGAGACGCGGCGAGCCGACCAGATCATTCTTGACATTTTTGTCACGTGTCGAGCGTGATCGTCCTCTCGAATAGCGAACCTTCAAGTTCAAAGGGCGCGCGTCTGATTCAGCCGGGTGACGATGTACGAAGAACGAAAGTCGAAAGTCTGTCGATAGCAAAATCTCAGATTTTTCTTTTTTCTTTTTTTTTTGGGAAGGTTTTAAAGTCGCAGCAATCGCGTGTCCCTGCAATTACGCGCTTATCAATGACGACGATGCGAGCTGAGAGGAAGATTCTCTAAAGAACAGAGGTCAGGTTTCGCTAAAAAATTGACTTGTACGTAGGAATTTTGATATTATCAAGAAAATTGACAGAAATAAAATGTCAAATATTCCACGTTCCTGTTAATCTTGCACGAAATTTCATTATACATACAGATACGCTTTTACCAACCTCCTATGGGTCCTTATCGGTCTTCTAAATATATTCCAGACGTATTCTCCCCTAATCAATACGATCCACGTCTGGTCCAATTACAAGCCATGAGAAGCAATCTCGATAAGGGACGAGCTTTACGATCGAGCGAGTTCCATTCCCAAGGATTGCAGCGTCAGGTTAAAACTCGATACGAAGGGTTGGAGGATTTAAAGACCGCTATAACATTGCCATTAGGTTACCGCGTCGATACCCAAAACAAGAGAACGATGAACGGGGTAAAACGAATTCCTATGGTGTTTTCATCCCGTGCTACAATTAACGCGACCTTTTTACCGTAGTCGTTAAGAGTAAATTAATTTTGAGGTTGTAAATGTGCGACAGAGAAATAGTTCTCATAAAACAGACACAAGACAGGCTACTGATATTCATGCAAATTCCTATTTTTCCGAACCAAAGCACCAAAGGATGGAAAAAAGATATGGGAGCTGAGCAGGGATCTATTTTACCCACCAAATATTACAACGAATACTATACTTTGAATTTGAATATTTTTGCATGTTATAGGCATTCCACGTACCTTGGCAGTTTGAAATTTAGCATAGAAATTCGCGACCCGGACGAAATGTGAATTCGTAAAGGGTTCCACCGACGAACGATATATTTAGCTTGTCCCAAAAGTTTCTTTCGTTTCATAAGGAAATAATAGATACGCAGCATTTTGTATTATTTTACTGAATTTATATACCGTGCGTCTATCATTTCCTTCTTTCGGGACAATCTAATACACGCCCATTAGTATGTAGCTATTAGTATTTCAAGATTCTCGGCTGAAAAATTGACAGTTTTATACTGGCGACAGTTGTATACGTCCAACACTCCAGATGGTCCCTTTACACACCTTACGCGCATATTAACGCGGTAAGAATACCGAGACATCGACAATATGCACACGTACACGTCGATGTCCTGAGAGTCGCTGGAGAAACGTGTACGAGATACTCGGGACAGAATTTACGCAGCGACCTTAATAGTTAACGAGGCCACGCTGGAAGGGCCGGGGAAGGGAAACGAAAAACGGGAACAAGACGAAGAAGAGATAAAGAAGGTATCCTCTCGGAACGAGGTCGCGCGGCGAGAACGAGGATCGCTTGCTTCTTCGGCCAATTAAATCGTTCCCACGGGATCGCACCGTGGGAGAGTCTATTCGGAGACGCGAGAATCGCAGCATCGGGTTTGCCAGGGTTTCATGAACTCGAGAAAGTCGTTGCGAAGGGCGACGATCGCCTCTCCTTCGTTTCGCTTTTTGCTCCCTTTTTCCGCCATCGTCTGTCTGTCTGTTTGTCTGGTTTCTCTCTTTCTCATTTTTCGGACGGGTTCGCGGACACGTGCAAATAGGAGAGGAGACGTCGGAAGCACGAGCGTGCTCGCGTGAGAACTCGACAAGGGCTCGTGGGAAAACAACGAAGGCGCGTGGCGCTTGTCGCACCAGGACTGCATGAAGTCGCAGAAAGTCGACGCTGTCTGAGCTTGTGGCGCGAACCCACCCCCTCGCGGGTTCCGCTTTTCGCTACATGTTTACGTATACAGGGTGTTCCATAGCATACGGCACCGCTTCAGCGGTAGATAGGAGGCACAAGAACAATGAAAAACCTTTTCACATAGTCATGTGTCCTGTTTGACTTGTTCATGCTGTCGATTGTTTATTTCAAATTGTCATTCCTTATCCTTATTTTAAATAAAATTTGCCCAAGCCTGTAGTTTGCATGCGAGATGTTTCATAAGACGCGGAAGGCACTTCAGGAGTAGATAGAAGGTACAAGAACAATGAAAACTTTCAAATCGTCGTTCTTTATTTTTACCTCAAATGAAATTTCCGTATTGTATACTTATACACACATACACAGCGTTTCATAGCAAGTGGCAGCCACTTCAGAAGTGGACAGAAGCAATGAAAAGAAATGAAAAAGGTTTGTATAAACGCGTGTTCTATTTGACATCATTTAAAGCTCAGATTAATCTCGCTATGAACAATGGACCAAAAAGAAGTTTCTGTTCAACCCAACGGGTAGCTTCCACTCGATCAAAGTTCTCAGAACTGTTAGGAAATACAAAACGAAGTACATCACGTGAAGCAAGTTCTACTATTCGACGTTTCCACATGGCAATCGTCCAAAAGTCATTCACCTCGAAATTAACTCTGATGTTACCATTACAAAGATATAATGGGTATTCCTTAATAGACAGCTCTGGCAATGAAGATTCTACCTCGTTTAGTTTACTAATTAAAAATAATATCCCAGCAACGATTCACTCCGCTAACGAACAGCAGAGATACTCGATTCTCAATTATTCAATCTCCAAAAAGATTAATCGAACTGCCTTCGTGAGAGCCATTCATTCATATTCAGAGTGCGCCGTGTACTAGGCAGAACAGGTTTCTCGACGTACGGACACCTGTTCTGCTTGCAACGCGTGTCCCAGAACGTAAACAAGAAACCGGTTTGGTATTTATAAAAAAGAAATTCTTATCAAGTACGTTCGCAAGGATCCTTGAAGGCCGTGTCTCGCTGGTTTGTTAGTCTCAGAGAATAGGAGATCATGAGGAAGAAAGTGCGCCCTAGGCATTTGGGATCCCCTTCCGAACCTGCAGGGCTCTCCATTTAAGGAAATGATCACTAAACAGAATTCAAACAGCAGGCTAGCATAACGTAGCTGGAAGTTCCTGCTTTTGGGCGCAACCTTACGTACACCGCGCGTTGTTCTTTAATCGGCTATGGAATTGACTATCTCGTTCGTCGTTTCATTTTGCTAATTATTCGATTAGACTTTCTTCCATTTTAATATTTAATTGCAGTTTTCCCTTACGAAACGGAGAGACACTGCTTTTTAAATATAAACGAACTGGCACGTCCAGTTTCCTTTATAACTAATCATCTGTTTTTTTTACAAATACTCAAATTCTCTTGCTGATGAATTTCGAGCAAATAATAAACATTTTGCCCATGCATTCTGATCACTGTTGCGCGCAAAATCGAAACGGAATTTCGAAATTAGTTTCATAAAGTCAGAGTAGCTTTTTCTGTTTGCTAAGGAGCCAACGTTTGCCGCTTACGGTAGTGTCCACAAGAAATCTCACTACTGGCGACTTGCCTAGCAGGGGAACATGATACAGCGAAGCGTTGCAAGCCTAAAATCCACAAAGGAGGGACTGGCAGGTAGCCACCCGACCCTTATAATTTGTAGTTTCACGCCTATTTAAAGAAATGAAACTGGTAAACAGACCTTATAGGGTAGCATAAGGCGTTTGGAAGTTGCGTTCCAGAATGCGGAATGAAGGTATTAAGGGCGTGAAGCTTGGCTTCTTCGCTCATTTAATTAAAATCGCTAACTACGTTAAAAATCGCGCACTTCTGTTTCTTTAGAAATTAGAAATTAGAAACGAAACTCAGTGTCGATACAGCAGGGGATAAATTATTATTAAGAAGAATTAAGTATAATTAATTATATCGTACAAATCGCTAACTACGTTAGAAATCGCGCACTTCTGTTTCTTTAGAAATTAGAAATTAGAAACGAAGCTCAGTGTCGATACAGCAGGAGATAAATTATTATTAAGAAGAATTAATTATAATTAATTATATCGTACAAATCGCTAACTACGTTAGAAATCGCGCATTTCTGTTTCTTTAGAAATTGGAAATTAGAAACGAAGCTCAGTGTCGATACAGCAGGAGATAAATTATTATTAAGAAGAATTAATTATAATTAATTATATCGCATAAATAATTCTTTTTAAAAACGCGGAGAAAATTATATTTCGCATGATCCTAATTAGATGAAAATTCTTCCCTCATATTTCTAAATTTCTCTGTGCGGGCTCAATTTTACTACTAATACTAATACAAACAAAATAAAAATAACGCGACGACGCAATAATAATTATTAATATTTAACCGTCTTAATTATTCTTCGTGCGGCACTTGGAAGAACTGATTTCTTACTTGAATTATTTTATTTGCCTGCGAGGGTTATTGAGTCAGTCTCACTATTGTTGTTTTTTTGCGATTAGGAGCTGATGCGTGCGCGGAAGTTGGCAAGTTCAACGGGAGGCTCAGGTATAATTCACCTTCCTCCCTTTTACCCTTTCGCTTGACCTTCGAGTGGAAAGAAACCAATTTGGTAAACAAGTGTCCTAGGGCACCATGAGACGCGTGGAGCTAGGTCCTGGCTTGTCCTGATCCTGGAGGAAGTTACAGGTGTCCTTAAAAAGCTGCGGACACGCGCGAATCGTGCCACTTCAAGTTTCTTCGTTTTTCTATTACGCGACGAACGAAAGAATATAATTTTCGAAGGTTAAAAATTCATGCCGAATATTATACATGATATTTAGAAATTTGAGCATTGGCGTAAGTATCGTTTAAAGCGCAAATTTGTAAATATCTATATTCCTCGTTTGATTGTATCTATCGGTTAAAGGGAATAAATAAAAAGATATAATAGCGCTTTTAATAATAATTATTTAATTTAATCTATTTCTTCTCGCGGAAGGCACGTCTACTGCTCAGGAAAATCAACTCCGAAGCAAATAAAAGAAAGAAAGAGAAAGTGGAAAATCCCTGTCAACTCATACCATCTGAACGATTAGACTCAATCTTTAAATATTAAAAATCTGCTCTGAATGTTGCTCGATAATAATTTTGGACAATCTTACATTTCTACATGAGATACATAAATTTTCAGAATATCACACACACGCATATCTATATATATTAAAGAAATGACTAACAACAGTGTGATAAAGCATGATAAAAAACCGGATTTTGTTGGTCTCAGGGTGAATTTCAAGAGAAAATAAACTACAACAGAGGAATATTTAGCGAATTTTGATAACCATGATTTTTACGGCGTTTTACGCCTCTTTCTAGTCACACGCTCAAGCATGAAAGAAAGAAGAGTAGTGAAGAGAATCTCACTACCTAGATACGCTCGGAGACTAGGAGATCATATAATCCAGAGTCCTAGACAACCTGCGTGGCATAGATTACGTTTTCACATAGACGTGCCATATCTATGGGATCTACCTTACCAGCATTTTAGACATTTTATATTGTTATATTTATATAATTATAAATTAAAAATCGAGGCTCTTCGTTACTTGCCAAACAGGTGTTCTGTTATCCTGTAGAGTTAGAACAATTCCTCTGCTCTGTTTTCGATATTGCAAAGACATATTTATATTTTTAGTTGCAGAAGTGGGAGAGAAGCTTCGATCACGTTCGATCAATTTTCCAGTTGTATTCGCGGCACTCATAGCTGGCTATTGATTGTGACATTCAAAAACGTTCTAAATATAAATTAACAGAATATTTAGTATCAGGATCTTAGAAACGCGAAGGAAGCGCCTGAAATTCCTAGACCGCCTGCGTCAATTTCGAGACTCGTCTACGATCCACAAAGCTGCCACACGATTTCTATCGTTCTACAGATATCTGTCTACGCTTTCACAACATTCTCAAGTTCGTCGTTACTTTGCATCGACACGTGCACGTTACTAACACGCAAGCAGCTAAATACCAAACAGCAACAACTTCGACGATCATTTTCCTAAATAATCTTCCAACAATTGCGATACATCTTCGCGCGTATTTTACGACTTACAGCTTGTACAGCTAACACGCGCCAGTCGCACGAAAAAGACTTTTATACACCACGTATCAATATCAAATACGCTCTTCCTGTGACAAAACTTCAAGTTCAAGTACGCGAGTTTCGGAAGGTGCGTGCGGTAAGAAGAGAATTTTGCAGATTATGACGTCGTACATTGTGTACGCTACGCACGTTGCTAAAAGACGTGTGCAAAGTGTGGGAATATTTTCGCGCGGCAGGTGTTCGCTAACGCGTGACTTAACACTCGCCATCTTTGTTGCAGCTACTCGGTTGGCTACCAGGGTAGCAAAGAGCAAGAATAAAATAACCCGCGAATCCTTCGTAATCCCGCCAGTCCGCCACGGTCTTTGAAAATCTCGCTAACGGAAATTTTATATCCTCCAGGTAGCAGGATCGCATGATCTCGAGGGAAGGACGCGGTATCGGGGCGGAAAGGGCAAGAAAAAAGGAACGAACGGTATTTACAGGCGCGCGGATGAAGACGCGACGAAGAGGAAGGAGACGCGTCACGTGACGTTAGGAAACGTCGATCGGCGTGCGTTAATGGCCCGTTAAAGTTCGCGGGAAGGCGCGAAGAACGTTGTAAACACGAATTAATCGAAGACCCGGCACCAGGCTCGCAGAATCCGCCAGCTGGTTCCTTCGTCGTTGCCACGAGCGCGGTTTCCGCGTCAGAGAAAGGGTTAATTTTCGACGACCAGCGACCAGGCTGCCATGAGATCCTCGAGATGTGCCGAGCACGAGCGACTTTCCTCGTTCCACTTATCTCTCGGCCTGCCTCGGTCGTTGCCTGTCTCTTTCACTTTCGTGCGAGAAAGTCATCGCCGCACCTGCCGCCGAGCTGTAAGTCGACCTTCTTTCTGGGTTCGTCGGCTGGCGAAAGGGTTAACACTTGTGGAGAATCTGGTACCATTTTGATCAGGAGAACAGGAGAGGCTGGAGGATCGGCAGCGCAGGTGCCTGAATCTTTCGCCTGTGTTAAACCGGCTTTCTTTTACTTGCCACGGTCGACACCTGCCACTGCTGCTCCGCCCATGAGTTTCGAACGGCCTCGAGCTACGCACCTGGTGGTAGCCTTTTGCCACCTTCGATGATTTCCTTCGTAAGCGCGTTTTACGAGCTTAACAGGCGACTTCAGCTGACTTTAGCTACCTGTTACGATGCGCAACGAGACGCGCGGTATTTGGAAACGCGTGCATATCACGTTGAAGCGAGCTCGTCGTCGAGTTGCACGCGAGTGTAGAAGGAAATTGTCTTTCGCGTTCGAAGGACACCGATCGTTGCCACGCGTGTGAAAGAATGCGGCGTCAGCCGGTGGTAGGAAGCATCGATTAAAGTCGATGACGATCGGTGTCATTGACAGTCAAAAGTCAATATTCTATAGCGCGGCGATTAGGCGAGCAGGTAAGGCGAAGAAGTCGCTTTGGGCCAGATTACGGCGCGTCGAGGACCCCGAAATCCAAGGCTCCGGGTTCACGGAACGTGGCTGGCACGCGGCAAAGATTTCCCCGAAATCATTCGAGCGTGTCGAAGCAGCAGGGTATTAGAACAGAGATGGAAGTGTTCGGAAAAGGCGGGAAGCCTGTTCGACTTTTATAAAGCGTCGCATAAATTTCTCAGTCGAATTCTCAGTCCGCCCATATTGTAAGCGTGATGTCGTTCGGACAGGACTCGTGTAACTATTGTAAACGCTGCACGGTTGGCTGTTGCCCTACGAAATTGCCAGTCGCTGTAAACAAGAATCAGGAAAGCAGGTGGCTCCAGATGGTAAATTTCTGGACGAAATGTACGCGCACGGACGTCGCAAGAAGGATGTCGCTGACCAGATGTAATAAACGGTGGAGATACATCGCGCTGGTGAAAACAGGGTTCATGGAGTTATAATATGAAAATAATTCATCGATCGTGATATTACGTTTTCGGCCATAAACCTGCCAGGAGACTAGAACCGCGCAGCAGGCCTTTCTAAGTCGTTCTATCTAGCTTTTTATGCCGAGGTTTCTCTCCGGTGTTGGCTGTTTCGCGCGTTATTTAACCCGTTAACCGAATCGTTGCTCGGCCGTTAGGTTTTCTGCTCGCCAGAGTGGAAATTAATTACTGCCGGCTAATAGGGAATTTCTGACCGGATTTAGGTTTCGCGAGCGTAGACGCGAAATTGCGGTAATTTTAATGGAAGCATGCCGAGATAGATCGGCAAATGATATTCTGGTAAATTGCCATCTCCGAAACGCGGGCAATTTATTTCACAATTTAGACGAGTGCAGGGACAAATGCAAACTTTTGTCGTTTTACACGAACATTCTTTTCTGACGCGAATCTGCGAGATGGGAACGACGGACAATTGTGTTGTTATCGCAGATAGTAAAATTAAATTGGCGTTTATTTCTATGAAAATGGAAGCTCGAAGCTTTACGCTAAATTCGTAGGTCCTTCTATTCCCGCAACATGTTCGAATTTAATTAATCAACGAGTTATTTATCGTTGCTTTTGTACAATGCTAAAAACAAAAATTCTGTGAATCGATCTTCGTCAACAAGACAAAATTTCGCTTCGGCAAATCCAAAATCCCTCGGACCGGACAAGATTTTCCCACCTCGTTAATTATCATCCAGCGTATTTTGTTTCTCAAAAGGGAACATCCTCCACGTTGGCGGCATAAATTTTCGATTATCGCGCGCAAGGGACTTGCAGAGGACCGCGTCCGGCGACTAACAGCGGCTCGTCGTGCTTTCGAATTTCGCGTCCAACTCGCTGCCGTCTCATGCTGCTCTGATGAACGTGAGAATAATGTCGATTCGAGCCGTGCATTTTCGTTCTCACGCTTCGTCCGGAGCGTGACAGCCTTCGGGAATGACTTGTTCGGCGTCGGCGAACGCGTCCCGTCCTTTATTAGTCCCGGCATTCCTCGTGTTTGCCGCGCGACACGGCAGCACGTGCCGCGCAGAAGAAAAGGAAGAAAAAAGCGACTGAAAAAACTGCAGCGTTTCGACGTATCGCTGCTTCGTGATCCTGAATTTCGGTGCACTTTCTCGTCGCACATGCTTCTCCGATAATCGTGAGAAGGAACCGGACTCGAGCAAATTTCCAACGAGGACAAAAAGCGGCGGTTCGAAAGGAAGAACCGTTTGATTTTCGAGAAAATTCAGCTTGAAAATTTGCCAAGAATCCTCCAATATAATTGATGTTCTACGCTCAGCTTCCAAGTTTAACGTTTTCGTGCTTGATATTCAAACTTGAAACCTACAACTTCAACTTCACTTTAGCATTTGTCTCTTATCGCGTTACCTCAGTGTCTGTGCTTTTGCTATTTGAGAAACGCAAAGCTCTGACGATGAAATGTAGAAATGCCAAAGCTAAAGTATTGCAAAATCATAAAAGTATATAGAAAGTATGAAAGTAAACTACTTTGTAACGTGTCTACGTTCTATTCTCTCGCGAATTGAATTTTCGCACGCAGAGCGTTTTCTCCGCCTACGAGCACTTTTCCAACCGAAGAGCGCCTGTAGAAAACGCTGGGAAGCTGCCAGGAGACAAATTTCTCTAAGGTTTCTCTAAATTCCTGAACAACAACCACTTGTTAGTTGTATCAACTCAAAGTTCCCATTTGTTCAGATTTAGACAAGAGCCAAGAATCAATTAAACCGACGTTCCTCATTAATAATTAACAGCATAAAAATAGATAGCATAATTGAAAACCATTTAGAAGAGGAGATTGCACCGTGATTCTACGCTACGTTTCCTAAGAAAAGAAGCGATTTTCGCCAATTGTCGCGCCCTTGGCGTCTTCCTTGGAGCGGCGTTCGATCGACGATCGTTTCACGCGTGATCACCGTTTGCCAGACGAAGGCTCTTTTTCGCTCATGTTCCTCTATCACGCGCGAGAAGAACGCGCAGACCACGGAATCGAGGTTCTCACGACCCGTGGGAATCGAGCACGCAGAACAGCACGCGGCTCGGATCTTCCAGCAACGATCTTTTTCCAAAGGAACCCCGCTGGAATATTCATCAACGGGTTGTTGTTGGCCGCGACGCACAGGCCAGCTCGGTTTATACGAACGCAGCAGAGATAACGAGCGCCTTTTTCTTCCGACATTCTTCGCGCCAGCGTCGTGTTTCACGAGCGGACTTCTAGTAGTTTAGGGTTCGCCGGCCGCAGAGGAAACCCGGCTGACGAAGGAGGCTGCGAAAAGCTGGGAATTTTTTAGCGAGAATTTTTAGCGAGCCGGCCAACTGGCCCTCGCAGGAATTCGTAGAAAAAACCAAGCCAGATGTCTCGGCCAAGATTACCAGGCGAGAGGGGCCTCTACCTGCAGACAGATAACGCGAGACGCGAGCGTGAGAAGCGAGGCTCGAAGGGGCGGGTTGATCTTCTCAGAGATAACAAGCTGCCAGGAGGCTCGAGGAGATTTCTCGAACGCTAGAAAAAACCAGGTTACACCTGCACCATCTCGCGCGATAATTTGCTAATCAACCTGCGCGTATGAAAGCGCGAATTTTTTTTGGGCTGCGCGCGTGTCGGAACGAAAGCTGCCTAGACTGTGGATTGTTTACGCACAGTCGTATCTTTCAGAATATTGTTGAGAATGCGGAGACTCGCCAGAAGATTGTTTTGACTGTTATGTATCGCAGAAAGTATTATAGTTCGTATATTTTATGTATTTCTTCGTGTTGCGCGCGCGATGAACTTCGATCTTTTCTGCCTCGAACCTTGCAAAGACACGGCGGATCTGTTGGAAGACGAAGAGATCGCCGCAGCTTGAAAAACGAGGCTGAGAAGATGAAGGGAAAATTGCATGTTAAAGTTTATAACATCGTTGCGTAATAACGCGATCCTTTTCTCGACTGTTCGCTGGGAACGACACTCGGTCAGATACAAATTTTTCAATTTTCCGTAGTTCGTTTGTCCCCTGGAATTGAAATTTTCAATTTCCAATTTTTTCAATTATTTCCGACGTGTGCGTTTCGTTGTCGACGAGATCAGCCGCTTTACAGCGCAAAGTAAATACTCTGTACAATACCAGTTGTGTTTTACTACGATTTTCTGTTTAAGTAAATTTCGATTCGATTTTCGCGCTGCTCTCCGCTTCGCGCGGCTCGCAAATTTTCCGCGCCGTTGCATTTTCGTTGCCTCGTCGAAGCATTGCTTCTTTGATAAACGATTTGTTCACCTTTTATTGCGTTACTATTCCATTTAATCGATTGGCGTTACATCACGTTTATGGGACAGCCCTCGGCGTCCAGATTTATTCGCGTTTATCGAGTTTTCCCTTGAATTATTAGCCCGCGGAAGCGCAACCGTATTTGCGTTTATATTTCATATTTGTAAATAATCTTATCGCTTCATGTGGAAAAATATTAAAAAAGAAAGACGACTGCAAACTACGATTTTCTCGTTTTATTTTCACCCCATTCTATGTACGATTGAAAACTGAATTACTTCGTCAAAATTATTTCTCCTGAAGCCATTAACTTTGACAAGTTTTACCATCCATTTCATTTTGCCATTCTTCGATCAATTTTGTCTAACAAACACGAATGAGCAATTTCGCTCATCGCGCATTCATCTTCAACATTATTTATTTCTATCTCTGTCGTTGCATATTTAACGCTAATCGATCTTTATCGTATTGTAATATATCATAATATATCAATATATCGCATAATATAAGGTCACCATGCGCTGAAATATTTTTGCAGCTGTTTCAACCTAAGTAGACTCATTCCAGATTTCCAAATTCCTGCAATCTGCTTGTTAATTTCCAACGATCGCTTTAGCAGTACGAGTCTGTCCTGTTAATTTTTCCCGTGTTTTCTCGCGTATGCGCCGTTTCCAAGATAGCTGCGACTCTCTACGCGGCACATCTCGCCACTTTTTTTACGATATCTCGTTTGCCGAGGACCGAACCACCTTCCCACCTTCGGCCCGTCGCCCTTTCCTCCTCCGTGAAGAAGCTTTCTCGCATCGACTGATTCCCTAGTAACCCTGAGAAGAAGCGATCTCTCTCCGGGGCCGCTTTCTCACGGGGCTCGCAGCCGCCGCGATTCCCACGAGCCGCCCTCGTGGACGACGCACACTCCTCGGGAATTTGCCTCTTCTTTCCAAGAACGGCGCAAAAAGAAACGAGATAGGAAGGAAGCCGATGCACACAAGAATCCTCGTTTCTTCGAATAAAGAGGACAGATCCGGTCGAGGTACGTACCCTCGTCGAGGAGCCTATTCTTCTGGCACTTTTCCATCCGCACGTCTACGTATCTCGTCACGGCAGTCGTAAACGAGAAATTATAGCATCCCCGGCGGTTGGCTGGTAGCGGCACTGTGGAGCGACGTGGCGGTTGACTAAGTCCATTGGAAATTATCGACGAGCCGCAGCCAGACGCGAAATTCCACGAGTTCAAAGGTCCACGACGCTCGTTGCAGCGAAGGGGAGAGATAGGCGGGAAGGACCAAAGGTTCGAACCCTCCCACGACCCCTGCGGGTCTCCGACTCGTATCGACCGACCGACTGGTTCCTCCTCGAGGAATCGAGCGTGAGAAACATCCTTGCCCACGGTCAAATTCAACCACCACGGTATTAGGGCCTTAGGCGATGCTAAGAAGCGCTACTCGAATCGCTGCGAGCAAAACGCTCGCCGTAGGGCTCGCCGTCATCGCGCTCTCGCAATGCTAATTGCACATCGACATGGTGAGCGACTTGGTGCAACTGCACTTAGAATGATTTTGATTTTTGAAGATAGTAGTCTTCTTGCAACTTTCTAGTAGGATTATGGTATTTGATATAGGTATGGTAAACACATATATGATTGTCAAAGTGGTCTAAGTAGAGAGAATTAATTTTGCATGTTGCAGGAAGCATAGTAAATGACTTGGTGCAACTGAACTTAATAGGATTTTGATTCTTAAAAATAGTAGGGTCTTGCACCTTTTTATTAAAATTATGGTATTTGATATAGGTATGGTAAACATATATGTGATTGTCAAAGTGGTCTAAGTAAAGAGAATTAATTTTGCATGTTGCAGGAAGCATAGTAAATGACTTGGTGCAACTGAACTTAGAAAGATTTTGATTCTTAAAGATAGTAGGGTCTTGCACTTTTTAGTAGAATTATGGTATTTGATATAGGTATGGTAAACACATATATGATTGTCAAAGTGGTCTAAATAAAGAGATTTAATTTTGCATGTTGCAGGAAGCATAGTAAGAGACTTGGTGCAACTGAACTTAGAAGGATTTTGATTCTTAAAGATAGTAGAGTCTTGCACTTTTTAGTAGAATTATGGTATTTGATATAGGTATGGCAAACATATATGTGATTGTCAAAGTGGTCTAAGTAAAGAGAATTAATTTTGCATGTTGCAGGAAGCATAGTAAATGACTTGGTGCAACTGAACTTAGTAGGATTTTGATTTTTAAAGATAGTAGGGTCTTGCACTTTTTAGTAGAATTATGGTATTTGATATAGGTATGGTAAACACATATATGATTGTCAAAGTGGTCTAAGTAAAGAGAATTAATTTTGCATGTTGCAGGAAGCATAGTAAGAGACTTGGTGCAACTGAACTTAGTAGGATTTTGATTCTTAAAGATAGTAGGGTCTTGCACCTTTTTATTAAAATTATGGTATTTGATATAGGTATGGCAAACATATATGTGATTGTCAAAGTGGTCTAAGTAAAGAGAATTAATTTTGCATGTTGCAGGGAGCATAGTAAATGACTTGGTGCAACTGAACTTAGAAGGATTTTGATTCTTAAAGATAGTAGGGTCTTGCACTTTTTAGTAGAATTATGGTATTTGATATAGGTATGGTAAACACACATATGATTGTCAAAGTGGTCTAAGTAAAGAGAATTAATTTTGCATGTTGCAGGGAGCATAGTCAGGTGACTTGTTGGAAGTGAAGTGGATCTGGAAGAATTTTGATGCTCACAGATGTTAGGGTTCTGTATTCTTTAGTAAAATTATGGTATTTGATACAGGTATGACAAACCCAAATGAGATTATGAAAGAGATTATGAAATATTTCGTACTAATTTATTTTATTTTTTGCTGTTATTTTTCCGTTCGAAAAACAAACATCTCTTTCTAAAAAGGCTATATGACACGTAGAAAAATTTTTGTTAAGCTGAGTCAAGATTTCGTTAACGTTGGACGCATGAAATTCGAGTTTAGAGCGTAACGTGTTCTACTAAGAGCGTATGCTCTTGGAGTGGTCAAAACTACCCCCAACCAATGTAACCTTGTAAATCCGTGAATTTTCGACCGAGGCGTGACCTAAGAATTAGGATGTCAGAAGTTGGGTAGAACGATTTTGAGATACTCTCAAATCGTCCACCTGTTCATTATGCATGTTCTCTCGATAATGAATGGTTTTAAAGTTCCATTTAACGAAAATAATTGTATTACTTTCAATAACTTAACAAACATTTAAACAACAAATATATCGTGACAGGTATACCACTCTCATTACGACATTTGAATTATTTAAGAAACAGATGTTTCATGAAAACTGGTGTCTTAAATAAAACAAAAGCCTGTAGCTGCGCTTCGAAAGAAGACAATTTTGGTCCCTTGCGTCTTTCGAAATTACATAAAATCAACTTTTCTAAACGACAATTTCAGTATTTTTCAAAGAATATATACATTCCCTGCCATAGTTCCTTCAATTTATATTACCATTTATTCTTCCCCAATCATCAAGATCTATCGATTTACTAATTACTGCCATTGCACGGACTAATTTCTTGAAATCCCTGCGATATATTAAAGCTGGCACATTAAACCCTGGGAATTTGAACTCAACTAACGCCATAAAGACAAGATATTGGCCTATAAATATCGCCAACTACGGACGGTCGTAATTACTCGCAACAAGCGGCGGCATTGTCGGCCTAAATTCCCTGATATTGAAATTCACGTCGTCCTCCGTTTTATTATTTCTGTCGGCAATAAAACGACACCGGGCCTCTTCATGACATATTCATGAGCCGGCGGAGCGCAGCCATTCGTGGAACGACTATTATATTCCGGTCCTATTAGAATGCATAGAAAGTTGCCGCAGGGACGTAAGGCGTCACCCCAAGGGGAACAACTGAATAGATTCTCCTAATTAGCGGCCAGGCAAGTATACGACACGAGGAAGGTTTTTCAAATGCCGGGCGTGGCCAACGAATGGCCCTCTAATGCTTAATCTATTTATCGCTCTGTTGAGCGCCATTGCTTCAAGCCTCTGAAACCTTCCGAGTATCCTTGCGAAGGAACGTCGATTTTCTTCGAATCACCACGTTCATTTGCAGATGGTTCGCGTCGAAATTGGCGATCGGACGCGCAGTTCGAGCGGCGAGCCGGGCATTTAACGCGAGTTTACGGACGTTTGTCTACGACGCGCGTTACAATTGCTGGGAGAAGGAGGAGACGTTCGGCAGCGACGAAGCTTCCCTTTAGTTCGACTGATCTACTTAGGTAGCCAGGAAACACGAAGCCAGAGGAGGTGAAATGGATGAATTGTCCTGGGAAATAGGACGCAACTGGCGCTTGTATCGCACCGACACAGCGGCAAGGAAGTAACTTGTTTATCTTGGGAATGAGGAATGTTTAATTTGGGACTGAGGATGGAGAAAAATCGAGTCGATTAGGAAGTCTTACGACACGCGAAATATCTTTGCGGCTGTGACGGCTAAAAAGTCGTACGAAGAATACGTGGAGGATATTTTTTAAATGATTATCGTTCGAATATCTTGCGATAGTAACAGCTCGATAGTGGAGCTGAACGTTGCAGTGTCTACTATTGTGTGCTATTTAAGATATTTCTGGAGCAGAGAAACATCGGGAACAGAGGGTAGCTTGCAGAGGGGTTGCCTGGAAAGGGCGCGCAGGTACAAGCATCCTTGTACAGGGTTGGCTACGGACAATACGGAAAAAGACCTTCCACGTGACCTTTTTTATCAGAGTCTCAGCGAAAGAAGGAGGATTTCGAGGAACTGGCTCGTTGGAGAAAATATCATGTCTTTCTAGCGAGCTTTAACATCCCATCAGCTACTTGAGTGTTGCTATTAGCGACGACGACGACTGAAAATCCTGTGGCAATTTCATTTTCTCGCGCAACATCGCGTCCTTCAGAGATTTTCCTTTAGAGCGTTTTCTATTCTGAAATTTAAAATGCCCCGTATTTAGAGCAATTAAAAATAACGCGTGTTTATTGGAGCGACAGTGTAAATTTAGCAACAATAACTCGTGACTCGTGAAGTTTCATTATAGTAATAATAATTCGCTTGTAGAACAAAAATAATTTGCTTGTACAAGCAAGAGGACCCTCTTATTGTTACAAGTTTCATGGCCACAGTAAGATAAGATATTTATATAGATAAGAGCTTAGTTTCGTGATCCAAATGCGAATATTTATTTTACGGATTCATATTTCTACGAATACGGTGATTTAAAAGACGAAACGTAGATAGGAATTTGTTCTACCTACCAAATATAACAAACACTATCGCTCTGCATATTACGTGAGTCTTGTGTATTTTTCCTGAAATTTTCTATGAATCAAATTTTCTATAAACGCGCGAGGATCATACGACTTTTTACCAAACACTCGAGCGAAGTATTTAAATGGCTTGTTAATTATTCATTGGTGTAACAGCGTGTCATTGTTATTTTCTTAGAAAACGAAAGGAACTTAAAACCTAAAATAAATAAAAAAGGGACGATCGAGGACGACAGAGCCCAGTCACGTGATTGCAATGCGTTCGCTCGTGCAAACCGACGTCGCATCGCTAGGAAAGAAAAAAAAGTAACGATCATCGCGTGTAATGGGATCTGGGCACGCCCACGGCACGCGCGTGTCACACGCATGAGAGAGGACATGTGACTTGGGGACACGCAGCCCTCCACATATGAAGCAGAGCAGCAGGAAGCTCGAGGAGGAAGTCTTTCGACGCGAGACGTTGCTGGGATGTGTGGAAAAGGGGTGGCGGGACGAGCCTCGAATCGAGGATGACGATCATGCTAGGAGGTTGCTGCGTCGTCATGGGAAAAGGGTCGAGGTTTCTACGCTGTATCGAATTTCTAGGGAACAAGGTGTCAGCATCGCAAGGAAGGATCCTTCCTTTGCTGCTACAGTTGCAGTATTTCTCTGTCGGTGTTGATTTTTTGCACATATAGTACACATACTACCAAATATATAGCACGTGTATAGTGGACCAAATGTAGTTAACGTATAACGTATAAAATATAGGAGGAAAAGTTTCAGGCCATTTAGTGTGCAAAAGAAAAATCTTTTCCGTATGAGTCATCCTCGCTCATTTGCCATCTGCTACAAGTGCGTCTGGATTTTCATGCGAATTCATATTATTATTAACGTGGTCGAAGGCTGCTCGTAGCAAAATTAAGGAATCTTGGTCTTCCATTTGGCAATGTTCCACGTAGCAATGGTAGAATAGAATTGCAGCGTAGAATTTAATTGCAATTTCCCTTTCTAAATAGTTTATCGATAATGCTAGAAGATGATGTCACAACTGTACATTCAATGGAGAGAAATGCAAATTCTAGTGAAATTTAATTAATCGTTTCTTGGCTTTCGTCTGTGCCAT
This sequence comes from Bombus fervidus, assembly GCF_041682495.2. Classification (NCBI taxonomy): domain Eukaryota; kingdom Metazoa; phylum Arthropoda; class Insecta; order Hymenoptera; family Apidae; genus Bombus; species Bombus fervidus. Next base: position 7,127,289 of record NC_091534.1, on the reverse strand, counting down.
CTATCTAAACGAATGGAACTTTCAGTCTTCTTTGCAACTAACAGGTGGCACAGGTGCACGCTTTTCCAAGAATACATTCTCCTTTTTCGTAAATTTCCACTTGCGTTAACGCATAAGCTTGCTTTTCCTCCTGGAAAGCTTGTTTCCCATCTCTGCAAGCTCTGTTCGACTTCGAAGAAGTGGAAGCTAGTCAGAGATCAGTTCCACTTATCAAATATCATCGCAATTACTATGCTCTGGATAGTTTGCGTATTCTGCGCGTTCTCGCTGCTCCTGTTGGCAATAACAACTCGCAGCTTGTGGCTTCTAAAATCTCAGCAATAACAATATACAGCTCCACTGTGCGAGAGATTAAACATTCATTTAAAAAGAAATTAAATATTCGTTCGAGAATGATTCCAGGTGTGTTAGAAATTCAGAGAACGATGGATAACGCGTTCTACTCAATTGCCATCGTCTCAATCATCGAAGAATCTATCGCGTGCTGTAAAAATAGAACTCGACTGTTTCCTCTTATTAGATACAGCGATTATTATAGTTAGACATAGAGGACAACGATACTGAAACGTTCCTCGCATTTTTCTACCTCAAAGACTTCCTCCACCGTTGTACACGTACAAACCAATTTACATTTATCACATTTCCATTCTCTGGTCGATTAGAAAAACATAAACTATGTTTGTCCTAAAGGGTTCAGATGATCTAGAAACCTATTAGGCGAACACGAACGTTAGGAGCTTGCTGGAACTTGATTCGCCGGGTCGGCGGTTTCAGATGGGGTGTTGGAAGGGACGAAATTGGAGCGCGGTGTTGTTGTGTGGTATTGTTGGCTCAAAGGGTTAATGCGACAAAGGCTCGTGTTGTGCGCGACTAGGGCGTCAGAAACAGACAGAAGTTACATCAGTAGCAAGAAACTCTCAGTCTTCCTGGTTCCTCCCTTTCGTGCGACTTCGTGACTCGCGATCGAATAATTCTGATCTCGCAGCGAATTATACTTATAATATCATCCCTTCACAGCACTCACATTCGCAGTCTTTAGATTCTGCTGCTGCAACACCCTGTTTTTTAAACGATCCTCGTTTTTTAAAGCTTCTTCCAAAGGTTATCTCGTTTTAAATTCACCGTGCAATATTTTTAATTGTTCTACAACGTACTAATTCGCGGCCTTTAATTCTATAGCTGCAATTTAAGTTCCAACATCTTCCAGATCGAGCGACAGGCGGGTTCATCGCGGTCTACGAAAATTACCCAATTAAAAAACACCGATTTTGATTAACTTTTTACAGAATGACGATACCATTAACAGATGCGGGACATTTTTTTAGCAGCGGAGAAAAATTATGAAAGTTCAGTCTAACTCCTGGAAACTACTTTAGATAAAAAAATTCAGGGGCTTTCGGAGAAATGTATTTTTCAGAGAAATTAAACTGTCGATAGATTTTTGCAAAAGTCATACAAGTTCACAGATTTTGTACTTTCATTGAACTTTTTGTCCCTTGAAAGGGAATTATGCATGCGACAAAATATTACTTGGATTTGTTTAAAAAACTGCTTATAAAAAATACATAGTATGTAACGGCATTTGTAAATAAATAATTCCTCGTTATAAAATGAAGTGTAGGATTTGAATGTGTATTCAGGCCCCGCGAAAAGTCACGTCGATCCTGTCCAGCGACTCTTATTCATCGATTATTTATCGAATACGAATACTCTTTTTGTTAAACTTCGCATCTCCGTTCGTAGTTCGCGTTGTGTATAACAAATATTTAGCTTGCAGAGTTTAAAATAACAGCCAGGATACAACGGCGAGTAGACGATGATAGAAACTTTCTCCCACATTTTTATTTTTCAATATTTTTTTCTTATATTCATCCGCCTCATCTTTGCAACGCGTGTAATAAAAAAAAAAAAAAAAAAAAAATGAAATAAAAGATAGATATTCTGAAAAAACAAAAAAATATGCTAAACGCTGCTCCGAGTCGATTCTTCTCGAAGGTTTGAATCATGCGCGCGCTCGACGAACGTGGTTTTGGCGCAGGTCAGGACACGAACAAAAGCTATGTGGCTTCGCCTACCAGGATACCATGAACGCGCAGCGACGTTTCATGGTCACCATGGAAATTTTTTCTACCTGCAGTCGACCTGCTTCGCGATCAGTCCCCAGGCAATGCGACTCACGGAATGTCAATTCGGCCAATTGAGTGTTCCGAGCGATGGTGTTAATTAGTCGGAACCGAAAGGGTTAAGGGTCTACTTCGAAGGTCGTACCACTTAAGGACTAGGGGAACATGCAGTGGCAGGAGCTACAGCCAGTTTTTCGATGGTGTCTACCGAAAGTCTTTCACCACGCCCAGGGAACAAGTTGCGGCTCGGTATGGCGTCTTGGCTCCATTTTAACGCTGACGTTGCCAGGCCCGGTCGAATCACAGGTTCCAAAATGAAATTAGAAACTGTACTTCTTTCGTCTAACTTTCTCTGAATTTTTATACTTTTATACAATTTTTATATTTTATAGAAAGTTGATTAATCGGATGATAGAAGAATCGACACGAAGTCAAAGGAGCAAGAAGAAACAGCGACGAATGTACAACGTTAAATGAAATTTTGTGTGTTTTGCTGTCGAGCAACGCAACAGCGTCGACTGTTTTTATTCAAAAACCATTTTTTAAGGAAATCGTGCGTGTAAAAATTGTCCGACATATTCTACGTTTAAGTACGACAGATGGCAAAATAACAGCGTTATTTGTTTATCAGTTTTATATCTATTGGATTAATTTACAAAAATAAAAAGATCTATGTGTATGTGTGTGCCTGTATGATTTTAATCGAACAAATTAATGCACGTAACCATCTTTAGAGAGATCATAGGAGAGAAATTTGAATGCGCAATTAGCAGAACCTTATAACGCCATTGTTTGGCATTCATCGTGAGTTTAAGTCGCTATGAATCAGACGAGCTACGCATAATTTGATAAATTTAGCTACCAGGCTAATATAATTCGTGTGGAGCATGCCCCGCCCTGCGGCCTTTTATGCAAGCAAATTTATTCTAATTAAATCAAATTAGATGCACCCCTCTCCACTCTTTTGCATCTCCTTCTTCCTTCCTCTCTTTTTCTCCCGTTTCGCTTTCTCTTCGCTATGGAAATATAGCCATATCCTCTTACTATATTCGCATCGAACGTTCGCAATGTTATTTCATGTTTGTTAGAATTTAATCTTGAAGTTAAGATTAATAATCTTTGGAAGACAGAATGTTTATGTTGAAATAATATTCAGTGTTGTTTATTAAACAGAACTATAGAACCTGATGTATACAAGCGAGTGATATAATTAACAACGTGTGCAAGAATTGTTGATTGTTGGCCAGTTACTCTCAGATTAGACGCAGGTAGTGACCCATGATTCCTTAAGTACTTTGAATCTCACTCTAATGAGAATGACCTGTGTAAATGTCCTGTTCAAATGCCTGTGTGGGTGTCTGTGTAAGCTTATTGCGCCTATACGTGAAATATCGTTGTATTCCAACAATTTTCGTTATGAAACGCAAGGATGAAAATTACAGCAGCTGGAAGAATGAAAATTGTCGCGTGGTTTACTCTAGCGTCGTAAATTTCTTTGTATTCCATAGACAAAATCGTAAAATCTAAAATCTAAATGGAAGAAACTGGAGAAACAGTGGAAGATAAAAGTATCGATCGGGTCTTTGGAATTGTCTGTCGCAAGCCACGCTGTTGGCAAATAGCGTAAGTTGATGTTATTAAGAAAGCGAGCGCCGAGGACGATAAAGTTCACTGAAACAAGTTGCGAAGCCGAATCGCACGCAACCCGGGAGACTTGAACGCGCGACTGCGAAACGTCGTTGTGCGCTGAACGCAATTCCACGCGGGAAAATGAAATTTTACCGAATCTGCGTAGCGAAGCATCTGTTAGAAAATTAAAAGGAACTCGAAGAAAATTCTCACGGGTCCACTCGATTTCTTTGCTACTCAAACTTCCATGAAATCTACTCTCCGAAGTTACAGCGAAATGAAATGTTTCACCTTTTATTTTCTTATTCGCTGGTTTTATTTCGTCTTGGCCTCCAAATACTCGAGTTTGCGAATATATTTTAGTTTCCACTAAAAAGCGCAATTTTAACAGAACATTGTAACTACCTTTAACGCATGACGAGTATACTCGTCATAAGGCAAAATATTGCCGTTTCTTCGCTACGAGTATACTCGTGCAAGGCAGGTAACTGGTTAAAATACTAGTTACTGTTTCACCTTAATTAAAATTCAGGTTAAAGTTCGGTTAATAGTTTCTCGTGACGATAAAAATCGCCAGCTACTGTCGTACCTTTACAGAGACGTTTACTACGATGGAAGAACACCATAGATGTTGCCACGAGTGGCAGGATATTATGAGAGCGCAGAAGGCACCTCCATGGTTACCCATAGGCCCCATAGAAAACTCTGCGTTAAGTATACTTAAGAAACAGATTACTCGCGGCAGCTGTTTGTTTACACTCTTTTTAAACATTTCACAAGCTGCACGATCGCAATCTTAAAATCTAATGAAGCTGATTAATATCTTTGAAGGTATTAGGACGCTAGAACGCGGAGGTGGGTTGGAAAGAAAATTTTCGTTGGTCGTTCGAACCACCGTGTTTACTATTTCACTTTTCAAGACGTTTCCATTAGGAAAACATGAACTGGAAAACGGAAAATTACAGGAAAACACGTTGCGAGTGCGATACTCGATGCACTCATCGGAAAACCTGCTAGTTTTTTATTAACTTTTATCAGGAAATTATCGGTGTAGGAGGAATTTCATGGAAAAGAAGGTGCGTGGAATGTTTGTTGCACAGCCTTTTCCATAGGACGCCATAATATCGTCGCGATGGAAAGCGAAAATATATTTCCCATGACGAACAGGTGCTCGTTTATTCGTCGAATTTTGGTCGAACGAAGCTGCGAATTGTTTGGCTTTCGAACAGGATTTCAGAAGAGCGCGTAGGTTGCAACGGCTGCGCGTGGAAATATTGAAAATCGTGGAAAATTGGCAGGAGGAAAGTCACCGATCGGGAAAGCATAAACGTTGGAAAACGTGAACGATTTTCCTTCCATCGATGTATAGTTTTGCGTCCTTAATTCGTGCAGTGTAAAGAAAAATGGACAAACGATTTTTTCTGTCAAATAGAAAAAAAATATATATATATATATATATACATTGTATTTATTTATTGTGACGGAATGTGAAAAACGGGATTTAGAAATTCCGTGAGTAATTCGTAAACAAACACGATCGTACACTTATTGACACGTTGGTTTCTTTGCAATCAGGATAGCATAGGTTTCAAGCAAGTCTGGAGATCTAGGAAGGTAAAAGGACATTTTGAGGAATCTATCGATTTCGTTGTCCGCTAGAACAGGGTAGTAGCAGCAGTGGAAAATCGTGGATAGGGCAACGTGTTTTCCGGAAAGCCTGCTGCGCATACCTACACCTGCAATATGTACGTAAAGCTATCGTTAAAAATGTTGAAAGTAATTAGAATGAAGTCTTACGGAGCTAATTGTAACTTAAGGACGTTTTTTTTTATCAGAATAGAGAAGCTTACGTGTGTATATGATATAGTTAAAAATTAATTGGAAGGTAATAGGACACATAGGAGAACGATAGAAGAAAACAACTAATTGTTAATTAGTTAATGGTTGTCGAATGGAATAATTAGGAACCTGTCGTTAGAAAATTGTCGTTAGAAATGTTTGATCCCATTGAGTTTGCTAATAGCTTGAAAATAAATCCTACCAAATGATCCTATCTATTTTATTATTAATATGATTTTTATATGATTATTGAGATTAATTGTCCTGTATGGAATAACAAAATAATAGAAGTTATTCCTATTTTATAATAATTATTTGCTTGGGGACAAGAGCACAATATGTTTCATTGAATTGATAAGTTGAAAATAAAAGATCCAATTAATTCTGTTACTAATATAATTGTTGTATAATTGCGATTAATTCTCCTTTATATAAGAATAAAATTTGTTCCCAAGTTATTTTACAATTACAGTTTGTTTCCAAAAAAGTGTACAATGTTTTTCTTCCAACAAAGACAAGAAAAACAAAATTGTATTTTTCTTGCACACCAAGTGATCCCACTGAATTCACTTGGCTGGAAAATAAAAGATCCAATTAATTCTGTTACTGATATAATTGTTGTATGATTATTGCAATTAATTCTCCTTTATATAAGAACAAAATTTATTCCCAAGTTATTTTACAATTACAGTTTGTTTCCAAAAAAGTGTACAATGTTTTTCTTCCAACAAAGACAAGAAATACAAAATTGTATTTTCCTTGCATACCAAGTGATCCCACTGAATTCACTTGGCTGGAAAATAAAAGATCCAATTAATTCTGTTACTAATATAATTATTGTATAATTATTGCGATTAATTCTCCTTTATATAAGAACAAAATTTGTTCCCAAGTTATTTTACAATTACAGTTTGTTTCCAAAAAAGTGTACAATGTTTTTCTTCCAACAAAGACAAGAAAGACAAAATTGTATTTTTCTTGCACACCAAGTGATTCCATTGAATTTTCTTGGCTGGAAAATAAAAGATCCTATCATTGATACAATTATCAACAAATTAAATTCTAATAACCAGACTTATCGCTATCCTATAATAATCATTTGCTTCGAAAGAAACGTGCAATATTTTTTCCAAAACGAAGAACAATCGTATCGCGCTTTTTCTTCGTACACGAAGCTATCGGAACTTTTCAAGCTCGGTTTTCTTCCAATTAATCCTTATAACTGTACACTTACACAGCTACCAAAGGAGAATTTAATCCCTTCGTTCTTATCTTCCTAACTCCCCATTTTTACTTTCTTTTCAGTCGTCAAATAAAGAAGCAAAATGTTTCATACGCGTAAAAGAGCTTCTCATAACGAACTGCAAGCGACAGTTTAATTATTCGAAGAAACGTATGATCGTGGTAACGAGCGGTATCGTGGAAGACGCTGGAATTTAGACGGTACACCCTCGAGGAACTTAATTGCCTCGAAGAATTTACAACCGGGCGAAAGAAACCAACGAAGAAGAAGAAGGTTACCGTGAAATTAAGTGAGAAGTGACCGTTTAATGAGCGCGCCAATTATCTCCGGCTCGGCTATTGGGACCACAGTAAAACGATGGAGGTGGACTTTTCTTGATGAGTCTCCGCTCATCGTCCGCTTGTTAGATCTGTCTCGTGAAGCCAACTTCTTCATCCATCGCGCGGGAATTAAAAAAGAAATTTCAGCATACGCTTTGAATTATTAACAGGCTCGTCGATAAGATTTCCTTGAAAAACAAATATGAAATTTCGTCTGTTATTTTTAAGCTTCTTCGCTGTAGGAAAAAGACAATAAAGACATGTGCAGGAATATTGTAAAGATTTCGTGTTAAGCTAGAAAAATTTACCGAATATTCAGCTGGATAAATTGTAAAGTACAAATTAAATAAAAAATATTTCATCTTCTTCTACGATTTTTCATATCACGTTTTTGCCTACTGTTTGTAATTTTTTCTTCCTTTGTAATATTTTCCTTATTGAGAATTTTGTTAGGATGATTTATTAGAATATTATATGAAATATAATTCATCCAATAGGAGTAAAGAAATTGGTACGAAGGATTAAAACGAGGAAAAAATTAATTCATGTTAAATCGTGTGCAAATGTCTTTGGATTCTTGAAACGTGTTAAATTATTCCTGTGCTTTGGAATGAGAAGTGGCAATGTAATATTTCTGCAGCAAGACTTTCAAAATATTTGTATGTTCCATATAAAAAACAACAATTTGCAATTCTATCTAGAAGACTATAATGGCATTTGTATATGCCAATTTGAAAATTGTTCATAAAATAAACTTTCTGCAAAGTACAGCATAAAAAAGCACGCAGCTTTTTCTCCGTTTAATAAATTAAATAGAAAATAAATAAAGAAAGAAATTGAAAAATACATTAGAAAAGAAACTGGAAACAGTAAAATCTTCTGTGTGAAAAATTATTCAAAGATGAATTTTTTAACATATCCTTAACGGTTAATATCTCTTTATGAACAAACTGTATTAACTTCACAAGTACAGACGTAGCAAAAATATCTTTTGCATTATTTAATTTGACGTAATATGTACATAGCCAACTACAAATAATAATATTACTGTAATTAACACGGTCGTTAACGATCCCCAAAAAAATAATGCTTAATTCAACACGTAGTCATTTAAAAAGAAAACTTTCCCAACAAAAAGCCCTGTACCATCCACGAAAAAGGTCGACAATTCCATAAATCATAGTTACACACATACTTAACCACCGCAAGAAGCCTCACGCGGTTGGTTTTAACGGAACAAGGCAAAGGGAATGAAGGAATGTAACAGAGTAGGAAAAAAAAAAAACGAGAGAATATGGGCGTGAGAATATGGTGGTAGAAAAAAAATAGAAGTCTATTATTTGTCCTTCTAATGCCAGGAGTCCAGCAAACCTAAGAAGTTTTTTCGCCCCAAGGAAATTTGACACCGCGTCGCGTGATCTAACACGTGCGAGACATAAGTCTGACGGCTCGGGCTACACAACAGAATCACGCGAAGTTGATTCGCTCGACAAATATCAATTTATCATCATCGATAGCCTAGTTCTTTTCCAGGAGAGTAAAATATTCGAAGAGTGACAACGATTCTCGTTTACTTTGAAGCATTTGGCCGCCAGAAACGGATCTATCCAGCGACATAAAAAGCTTCGTTAACGCGAGCGAAGGGAATAGGTTGTTAGAAATTAGCAGCAGGTCAGCAGACCAACCGTTGAAATTCGGTGACAACGATTTATGTGGGCAAGGGTTAAAAGCCTACGAGCCAATTAACATGCCCTCGGGGGCTAGGGAAGCAGGAAAGTCCCGTAGGTATGTTTCTGAAGGAACTTTCGAGGAACCACGTTAGGTTCTTTCAATGGCTGCTACCGCTCGAATATGTAGCCTGAAAATAATTATGCGATTCAATGAAAAATTGTAATTTTTCTTATGGCACGTGGATCTGGAAATTTATATCACAGCTGTAAACATTGGTTGATTTTTTAAAAATATAATATTGTATTTAAAATGTGTCTATGTCGATCCTTTGAAATTATCATTTTTAAGAGGGAAATTATAATATAATTTCCTGATACAAAAAAAATATACTTCCCTGGTCGTACAAAATTGTACAATCAATTTTTTTTTAGAATTCGATGGTAGTTGGAAAATAAACAATTCGGAAGAAGAAATGACATAATATAAGGAATTTGTATGAACAGCAAAACAAATCGCGTACAGGTATATGTATAGAACTTTACAATTGTTCTTTAAGCTTTGTTAATTTTGTAGATTCAGCAAGAAGAAAAATAATGAAAGCAGAGCTAATTATCAAGTTCTAAAAAACAGGACGACAGAAGCACGACAGAGATACTTTGCAGAAGTATCTTTTGCTCCGCCTTCAAGCGCTTAGACCTCCCCAAAAGTATAAAATTTCCTAAGGAATTATACCTGAGGTTTTATACCTGCCGAAAGTTTCTGACCGCGTGAAAACATTTCCACGTTCTTACATACTTTCCTATTCATTCCAATCGAGATAATTAAATGTTTTTAATTTTTAACGTACTGTTATTATTCATTTCAATTAGCTTTAACTAATTGTAATTATCAAAATTATATATAGCCGCCATTTTCTGACCTGCCTTAAAACATAACCACCTTCTTTCATACATTCCTAGTCCTTCCTATCCACATAATTGCGCTGAAGTTACTAATTTTAACTAGCTTTATCGAATTATAATTATCAAAATTATATAGAGCTGCCATTTTCTGACCTGCCTTAAAACATAACCACCTTCTTTCATACATTCCTAGTCCTTCCTATCCACATAATTGCGCTGAAGTTACTAATTTTAACTAGCTTTATCGAATTATAATTATCAAAATTATATAGAGCTGCCATTTTCTACCTTGCCGTAAAAAATAACCGCCTTCTATCATACATACCTGTTCCTTCCTATCCAGATAATGACGCTGAAGTTACTAATTTCAACTAGCTGTAACTAATTCTTATTATCAAAATTATATAGAGCTGCCATTTTCTAACCTGCCGTAAAGAATAACCGTCTCCGTTCATACATTCCTAGTCCTTCCTATGCACATAATTGCGCAGAAGTTACTAATTTCAACTAGCTTTAACTAATTAGAATTATCAAAATTATATATAGCCGCCACTTTCTGACCTGTCGTAAAAATAACCACCATCCTTCATACATTCCTAGTCCTTCCTATCCACATAATTGCACTGAAGTTACTAATTTCAACTAGCTTTAACTAATTCTAATTATCAAAATTATTATTAGCCACCACTTCTGACCTGCTCTGAAATATTACCACCTTCGTTCATACATTTCTAGTCCTTCCTATCCACATAATTGCACTGAAGTTACTAATTTCAACTGGCTTTAACTAATTCTAATTATCAAAATTATGTATAGCCGCCATTTTCTAACCTGCCGTAAAGAATACCAACCTTCCTTCATACATTCCTAGTCCTTCCAATCCAGATAATAACGCTGAAGTTACTAATTTCAGCTAGCTTTAACTAATTAGAATTATCAAAATTATGTATAGTCGCCACTTTTTGACCTGTCGTTAAAAATACCCATCTTCCTTCATACATTCCTGGTACTTCCTATCCACATAATTGCGCTGAAGTTACTAATTTCAACTAGCTTTAACTAATTCTAATTATCAAAGTTATATATAGCCGCCATTTTCTAACCTGCCGTAAAGAATAACCGTCTTCTTTCATACATTCCTGGTCCTTCCTATCCACATAATTGCGCTGAAGTTACTAACTTCAACTAGCTTTAACTAATTCTAATTATCAAAATTATATTTAGCCGCCACTTTCTGACCTGCTCTAAAATATTACCAACTTCCTTCATACAATCCTAGTCCTTCCTATCCACATAATTGCAATGAAGTTACTAATTTCAACTAGCTTTAACTAATTAGAATTATCAAAATTATATATAGCCGCCATTTTCTAACCTGCCGTAAAGAATAACCACCTTCCTTCATACTTTCCTAGTCCTTCCAATCCACATAATGACGCTGAAGTTACTAATTTCAACTAGCTTTAACTAATTCGAAATATCAAAATTATATTTATCCGCCATTTTCTAACCTGCCGTAAAGAATACCCACGTTCCTTCATACATTCCTAGTCCTTCCAATCCAGATAATGACGCTGAAGTTACTAATTTCAACTAGCTTTAACTAATTCTAATTATCAAAATTATATATAGCCGCCATTTTCTAACCTGCCGTAAAGAATAACCGTCTCCGTTCATACATTCCTAGTCCTTCCTATGCACATAATTGCGCAGAAGTTACTAATTTCAAATAGCTTTAACTAATTAGAATTATCAAAATTATATATAGCCGCCACTTTCTGACCTGTCGTAAAAATAACCACCATCCTTCATACATTCCTAGTCCTTCCTATCCACATAATTGCACTGAAGTTACTAATTTCAACTAGCTTTAACTAATTCTAATTATCAAAATTATTATTAGCCACCACTTCTGACTTGCTCTGAAATATTACCACCTTCGTTCATACATTTCTAGTCCTTCCTATCCACATAATTGCACTGAAGTTACTAATTTCAACTAGCTTTAACTAATTCAAATTATCAAAATTATGTATAGCCGCCATTTTCTGACCTGCCGTAAAGAATAACCACCTTCCTTCATACATTCCTAGTCCTTCCAATTCAGATAATGACGCTGAAGTTACTAATTTTAACTAGCTTTAACTAATTACAATTATCAAAATAATATATAGCCGCCACTTTTTGACCTGCCGTTAAAAATACCCACGTTCCTTCATACATTCCTAGTCCTTCCAATCCAGATAATGACGCTGAAGTTACTAATTTCAACTAGCTGTAACTAATTCTTATTATCAAAATTATATAGAGCTGCCATTTTCTAACCTGCCGTAAAAAATAACCGCCTCCTTTCATACATTCCTAGTCCTTCCTATCCAGATAATGACGCTGAAGTTACTAATTTCAACTTACTATAACTAATTCGAATTATCAAAATTATATATAGCCGCCATTTTCTAACCTGCCGTAAAGAATAACCACCTTTCTTCATACTTTCCTAGTGCTTCCAATCCACATAATGACGCTGAAGTTACTAATTTCAACTAGCTTTAACTAATTCGAAATATCAAAATTATATTTATCCGCCATTTTCTAACCTGCCGTAAAGAATACCCACGTTCCTTCATACATTCCTAGTCCTTCCAATCCAGATAATGACGCTGAAGTTACTAATTTCAACTAGCTTTTACTAATTACAATTATCAAAATTATGCTTAGCCGCCACTTTCTGACCTGCCCTAAAATATTACCACCTTCCTTCATACATATCTAGTCCTTCCTATCCACATAATTGCACTGAAGTTACTAATTTCAACTAGCTGTAACTAATTCTAATTATCAAAATTATATAGAGCTGCCATTTTCTAACCTGCCGTAAAAAATAACCGCCTCCTTTCATACATTCCTAGTCCTTCCTATCCAGATAATGACGCTGAAGTTACTAATTTCAACTTACTATAACTAATTCGAATTATCAAAATTATATATAGCCGCCATTTTCTAACCTGCCGTAAAGAATAACCACCTTTCTTCATACTTTCCTAGTCCTTCCAATCCACATAATGACGCTGAAGTTACTAATTTCAACTAGCTTTTACTAATTACAATTATCAAAATTATGCTTAGCCGCCACTTTCTGACCTGCCCTAAAATATTACCACCTTCCTTCATACATATCTAGTCCTTCCTATCCACATAATTACAGTGAAGTTACTAATTTCAACTAGCTATAACTAATACTAATTATCAATATTATTTATAGCCGTCACTTTCTGACCTGCTCTAAAATATTACCACCTTCGTTCATACATTTCTAGTCCTTCCTATCCACATAATTGCACTGAAGTTACTAATTTCAACTAGCTTTAACTAATTCGAATTATCAAAATTATATTTATCCGCCATTTTCTAACCTGCCGTAAAGAATACCCACGTTCCTTCATACATTCCTAGTCCTTCCAATCCAGATAATGACGCTGAAGTTACTAATTTCAATTAGCTTTAACTAATTCTAATTATCATAATTATAGCTAGCCGTCACTTTCTGACCTGCCCTAAAATATTACCACCTTCCTTCATACATATCTAGTCCTTCCTATCCACATAATTACAGTGAAGTTACTAATTTCAACTAGCATTAACTAATACTAATTATCAAAATTATTTATAGCCGTCACTTTCTGACCTGCTCTAAAATATTACCACCTTCGTTCATACATTTCTAGTCCTTCCTATCCACATAATTGCACTGAAGTTACTAATTTCAACTAGCTTTAACTAATCCTAATTATCAAAATTATATAGAGCTGCCATTTTCTAACCTGCCGTAAAAAATAACCGCCTCCTTTCATACATTCCTAGTCCTTCCTATCCAGATAATGACGCTGAAGTTACTAATTTCTACTAGCATTAACTAATTCTAATTATCAAAATTATATATAGCCGCCATTTTCTAACCTGCCGCAAAGAATAACCACCTTCCTTCATACTTTCCTAGTCCTTCCAATCCACATAATGACGCTGAAGTTACTAATTTCAATTAGCTTTAACTAATTCTAATTATCATAATTATAGCTAGCCGCCACCTTCTGACCTGCTCTGAAATATTACCACCTTCGTTCATACATTTCTAGTCCTTCCTATCCACATAATTGCACTGAAGTTACTAATTTCAACTAGCTTTAACTAATTCTAATTATCAAAATTATATATAGCCGCCATTTTGTAACCTGCCGTAAAGAATAACCGTCTCCGTTCATACATTCCTAGTCCTTCCTATGCACATAATTGCGCAGAAGTTACTAATTTCAAATAGCTTTAACTAATTAGAATTATCAAAATTATATTTAGCCGCCACTTTCTGACCTGTCGTAAAAATAACCACCATCCTTCATACATTCCTAGTCCTTCCTATCCACATAATTGCACTGAAGTTACTAATTTCAACTGGCTTTAACTAATTCTAATTATCAAAATTATGTATAGCCGCCATTTTCTAACCTGCCGTAAAGAATACCAACCTTCCTTCATACATTCCTAGTCCTTCCAATCCAGATAATAACGCTGAAGTTACTAATTTCAGCTAGCTTTAACTAATTAGAATTATCAAAATTATGTATAGTCGCCACTTTTTGACCTGTCGTTAAAAATACCCATCTTCCTTCATACATTCCTGGTACTTCCTATCCACATAATTGCGCTGAAGTTACTAATTTCAACTAGCTTTAACTAATTCTAATTATCAAAGTTATATATAGCCGCCATTTTCTAACCTGCCGTAAAGAATAACCGTCTTCTTTCATACATTCCTGGTCCTTCCTATCCACATAATTGCGCTGAAGTTACTAACTTCAACTAGCTTTAACTAATTCTAATTATCAAAATTATATTTAGCCGCCACTTTCTGACCTGCTCTAAAATATTACCAACTTCCTTCATACAATCCTAGTCCTTCCTATCCACATAATTGCAACGAAGTTACTAATTTCAACTAGCTTTAACTAATTCTAATTATCAAAATTATATATAGCCGCCATTTTCTAACCTGCCGTAAAGAATAACCACCTTCCTTCATACTTTCCTAGTCCTTGCAATCCACATAATGACGCTGAAGTTACTAATTTCAACTAGCTTTAACTAATTCGAATTATCAAAATTATATTTATCCGCCATTTTCTAACCTGCCGTAAAGAATACCCACGTTCCTTCATACATTCCTAGTCCTTCCAATCCAGATAATGACGCTGAAGTTACTAATTTCAACTAGCTTTTACTAATTACAATTATCAAAATTATGTTTAGCCGCCACTTTCTGACCTGCCCTAATATATTACCACCTTCCTTCATACATATCTAGTCCTTCCTATCCACATAATTACAGTGAAGTTACTAATTTCAACTAGCTATAACTAATACTAATTATCAAAATTATTTATAGCCGTCACTTTCTGACCTGCTCTAAAATATTACCATCTTCGTTCATACATTTCTAGTCCTTCCTATCCACATAATTGCACTGAAGTTACTAATTTCAACTAGCTTTAACTAATTCTAATTATCAAAATTATATAGAGCTGCCATTTTCTAACCTGCCGTAAAAAATAACCGCCTCCTTTCATACATTCCTAGTCCTTCCTATCCAGATAATGACGCTGAAGTTACTAATTTCTACTAGCATTAACTAATTCTAATTATCAAAATTATATATAGCCGCCATTTTCTAACCTGCCGTAAAGAATAACCACCATCCTTCATACTTTCCTAGTCCTTCCAATCCACATAATGACGCTGAAGTTACTAATTTCAACTAGCTTTAACTAATTCGAAATATCAAAATTATATTTATCCGCCATTTTCTAACCTGCCGTAAAGAATACCCACGTTCCTTCATACATTCCTAGTCCTTCCAATCCAGATAATGACGCTGAAGTTACTAATTTCAACTAGCTTTTACTAATTACAATTATCAAAATTATGCTTAGCCGCCACTTTCTGACCTGCCCTAAAATATTACCACCTTCCTTCATACATATCTAGTCCTTCCTATCCACATAATTGCACTGAAGTTACTAATTTCAACTAGCTGTAACTAATTCTAATTATCAAAATTATATAGAGCTGCCATTTTCTAACCTGCCGTAAAAAATAACCGCCTCCTTTCATACATTCCTAGTCCTTCCTATCCAGATAATGACGCTGAAGTTACTAATTTCAACTTACTATAACTAATTCGTATTATCAAAATTATATATAGCCGCCATTTTCTAACCTGCCGTAAAGAATAACCACCTTTCTTCATACTTTCCTAGTCCTTCCAATCCACATAATGACGCTGAAGTTACTAATTTCAACTAGCTTTTACTAATTACAATTATCAAAATTATGCTTAGCCGCCACTTTCTGACCTGCCCTAAAATATTACCACCTTCCTTCATACATATCTAGTCCTTCCTATCCACATAATTACAGTGAAGTTACTAATTTCAACTAGCTATAACTAATACTAATTATCAAAATTATTTATAGCCCTCACTTTCTGACCTGCTCTAAAATATTACCACCTTCGTTCATACATTTCTAGTCCTTCCTATCCACATAATTGCACTGAAGTTACTAATTTCAACTAGCTTTAACTAATCCTAATTATCAAAATTATATAGAGCTGCCATTTTCTAACCTGCCGTAAAAAATAACCGCCTCCTTTCATACATTCCTAGTCCTTCCTATCCAGATAATGACGCTGAAGTTACTAATTTCTACTAGCATTAACTAATTCTAATTATCAAAATTATATATAGCCGCCATTTTCTAACCTGCCGCAAAGAATAACCACCTTCCTTCATACTTTCCTAGTCCTTCCAATCCACATAATGACGCTGAAGTTACTAATTTCAAATAGCTTTAACTAATTAGAATTATCAAAATTATATATAGCCGCCACTTTCTGACCTGTCGTAAAAATAACCACCATCCTTCATACATTCCTAGTCCTTCCTATCCACATAATTGCACTGAAGTTACTAATTTCAACTAGCTTTAACTAATTCTAATTATCAAAATTATTATTAGCCACCGCTTCTGACCTGCTCTGAAATATTACCACCTTCGTTCATACATTTCTAGTCCTTCCTATCCACATAATTGCACTGAAGTTACTAATTTCAACTGGCTTTAACTAATTCTAATTATCAAAATTATGTATAGCCGCCATTTTCTAACCTGCCGTAAAGAATACCAACCTTCCTTCATACATTCCTAGTCCTTCCTATCCACATAATTGCACTGAAGTTACTAATTTCAACTGGCTTTAACTAATTCTAATTATCAAAATTATGTATAGCCGCCATTTTCTAACCTGCCGTAAAGAATACCAACCTTCCTTCATACATTCCTAGTCCTTCCAATCCAGATAATAACGCTGAAGTTACTAATTTCAGCTAGCTTTAACTAATTAGAATTATCAAAATTATGTATAGTCGCCACTTTTTGACCTGTCGTTAAAAATACCCATCTTCCTTCATACATCCCTGGTACTTCCTATCCACATAATTGCGCTGAAGTTACTAATTTCAACTAGCTTTAACTAATTCTAATTATCAAAGTTATATATAGCCGCCATTTTCTAACCTGCCGTAAAGAATAACCGTCTTCTTTCATACATTCCTGGTCCTTCCTATCCACATAATTGCGCTGAAGTTACTAACTTCAACTAGCTTTAACTAATTCTAATTATCAAAATTATATTTAGCCGCCACTTTCTGACCTGCTCTAAAATATTACCAACTTCCTTCATACAATCCTAGTCCTTCCTATCCACATAATTGCAATGAAGTTACTAATTTCAACTAGCTTTAACTAATTCTAATTATCAAAATTATATATAGCCGCCATTTTCTAACCTGCCGTAAAGAATAACCACCTTCCTTCATACTTTCCTAGTCCTTGCAATCCACATAATGACGCTGAAGTTACTAATTTCAACTAGCTTTTACTAATTACAATTATCAAAATTATGCTTAGCCGCCACTTTCTGACCTGCCCTAAAATATTACCACCTTCCTTCATACATATCTAGTCCTTCCTATCCACATAATTACAGTGAAGTTACTAATTTCAACTAGCTATAACTAATACTAATTATCAAAATTATTTATAGCCGTCACTTTCTGACCTGCTCTAAAATATTACCACCTTCGTTCATACATTTCTAGTCCTTCCTATCAACATAATTGCACTGAAGTTACTAATTTCAACTAGCTTTAACTAATTCTAATTATCAAAATTATATAGAGCTGCCATTTTCTAACCTGCCGTAAAAAATAACCGCCTCCTTTCATACATTCCTAGTCCTTCCTATCCAGATAATGACGCTGAAGTTACTAATTTCTACTAGCATTAACTAATTCTAATTATCAAAATTATATATAGCCGCCATTTTCTAACCTGCCGTAAAAAATAACCGCCTCCTTTCATACATACCTAGTCCTTCCTATCCAGATAATGACGCTGAAGTTACTAATTTCAACTTACTATAACTAATTCGAATTATCAAAATTATATATAGCCGCCATTTTCTAACCTGTCGTAAAGAATAACCACCTTTCTTCATACTTTCCTAGTCCTTCCAATCCACATAATGACGCTGAAGTTACTAATTTCAACTAGCTTTAACTAATTCGAAATATCAAAATTATATTTATCCGCCATTTTCTAACCTGCCGTAAAGAATACCCACGTTCCTTCATACATTCCTAGTCCTTCCAATCCAGATAATGACGCTGAAGTTACTAATTTCAACTAGCTTTTACTAATTACAATTATCAAAATTATGCTTAGCCGCCACTTTCTGACCTGCCCTAAAATATTACCACCTTCCTTCATACATATCTAGTCCTTCCTATCCATATAATTACAGTGAAGTTACTAATTTCAACTAGCTATAACTAATACTAATTATCAAAATTATTTATAGCCGTCACTTTCTGACCTGCTCTAAAATATTACCATCTTCGTTCATACATTTCTAGTCCTTCCTATCCACATAATTGCACTGAAGTTACTAATTTCAACTAGCTTTAACTAATTCTAATTATCAAAATTATATAGAGCTGCCATTTTCTAACCTGCCGTAAAAAATAACCGCCTCCTTTCATACATTCCTAGTCCTTCCTATCCAGATAATGACGCTGAAGTTACTAATTTCTACTAGCATTAACTAATTCTAATTATCAAAATTATATATAGCCGCCATTTTCTAACCTGCCGTAAAGAATAACCACCTTCCTTCATACATTCCTAGTCCTTCCAATCCACATAATGACGCTGAAGTTACTAATTTCAACTAGCTTTAACTAATTCGAAATATCAAAATTATATTTATCCGCCATTTTCTAACCTGCCGTAAAGAATACCCACGTTCCTTCATACATTCCTAGTCCTTCCAATCCAGATAATGACGCTGAAGTTACTAATTTCAACTAGCTTTTACTAATTACAATTATCAAAATTATGCTTAGCCGCCACTTTCTGACCTGCCCTAAAATATTACCACCTTCCTTCATACATATCTAGTCCTTCCTATCCACATAATTGCACTGAAGTTACTAATTTCAACTAGCTGTAACTAATTCTAATTATCAAAATAATATAGAGCTGCCATTTTCTAACCTGCCGTAAAAAATAACCGCCTCCTTTCATACATTCCTAGTCCTTCCTATCCAGATAATGACGCTGAAGTTACTAATTTCAACTTACTATAACTAATTCGAATTATCAAAATTATATATAGCCGCCATTTTCTAACCTGCCGTAAAGAATAACCACCTTTCTTCATACTTTCCTAGTCCTTCCAATCCACATAATGACGCTGAAGTTACTAATTTCAACTAGCTTTTACTAATTACAATTATCAAAATTATGCTTAGCCGCCACTTTCTGACCTGCCCTAAAATATTACCACCTTCCTTCATACATATCTAGTCCTTCCTATCCACATAATTACAGTGAAGTTACTAATTTCAACTAGCTATAACTAATACTAATTATCAAAATTATTTATAGCCGTCACTTTCTGACCTGCTCTAAAATATTACCACCTTCGTTCATACATTTCTAGTCCTTCCTATCAACATAATTGCACTGAAGTTACTAATTTCAACTAGCTTTAACTAATTCTAATTATCAAAATTATATAGAGCTGCCATTTTCTAACCTGCCGTAAAAAATAACCGCCTCCTTTCATACATTCCTAGTCCTTCCTATCCAGATAATGACGCTGAAGTTACTAATTTCTACTAGCATTAACTAATTCTAATTATCAAAATTATATATAGCCGCCATTTTCTAACCTGCCGTAAAAAATAACCGCCTCCTTTCATACATACCTAGTCCTTCCTATCCAGATAATGACGCTGAAGTTACTAATTTCAACTTACTATAACTAATTCGAATTATCAAAATTATATATAGCCGCCATTTTCTAACCTGTCGTAAAGAATAACCACCTTTCTTCATACTTTCCTAGTCCTTCCAATCCACATAATGACGCTGAAGTTACTAATTTCAACTAGCTTTAACTAATTCGAAATATCAAAATTATATTTATCCGCCATTTTCTAACCTGCCGTAAAGAATACCCACGTTCCTTCATACATTCCTAGTCCTTCCAATCCAGATAATGACGCTGAAGTTACTAATTTCAACTAGCTTTTACTAATTACAATTATCAAAATTATGCTTAGCCGCCACTTTCTGACCTGCCCTAAAATATTACCACCTTCCTTCATACATATCTAGTCCTTCCTATCCATATAATTACAGTGAAGTTACTAATTTCAACTAGCTATAACTAATACTAATTATCAAAATTATTTATAGCCGTCACTTTCTGACCTGCTCTAAAATATTACCACCTTCGTTCATACATTTCTAGTCCTTCCTATCCACATAATTGCACTGAAGTTACTAATTTCAACTAGCTTTAACTAATTCTAATTATCAAAATTATATAGAGCTGCCATTTTCTAACCTGCCGTAAAAAATAACCGCCTCCTTTCATACATTCCTAGTCCTTCCTATCCAGATAATGACGCTGAAGTTACTAATTTCTACTAGCATTAACTAATTCTAATTATCAAAATTATATATAGCCGCCATTTTCTAACCTGCCGTAAAGAATAACCACCTTCCTTCATACTTTCCTAGTCCTTCCAATCCACATAATGACGCTGAAGTTACTAATTTCAACTAGCTTTAACTAATTCGAATTATCAAAATTATATTTATCCGCCATTTTCTAACCTGCCGTAAAGAATACCCACGTTCCTTCATACATTCCTAGTCCTTCCAATCCAGATAATGACGCTGAAGTTACTAATTTCAATTAGCTTTAACTAATTCTAATTATCATAATTATAGCTAGCCGCCACTTTCTGACCTGCTCTGAAATATTACCACCTTCGTTCATACATTTCTAGTCCTTCCTATCAACATAATTGCACTGAAGTTACTAATTTCAACTAGCTTTAACTAATTCTAATTATCAAAATTATATAGAGCTGCCATTTTCTAACCTGCCGTAAAAAATAACCGCCTCCTTTCATACATTCCTAGTCCTTCCTATCCAGATAATGACGCTGAAGTTACTAATTTCTACTAGCATTAACTAATTCTAATTATCAAAATTATATATAGCCGCCATTTTCTAACCTGCCGTAAAAAATAACCGCCTCCTTTCATACATACCTAGTCCTTCCTATCCAGATAATGACGCTGAAGTTACTAATTTCAACTTACTATAACTAATTCGAATTATCAAAATTATATATAGCCGCCATTTTCTAACCTGCCGTAAAGAATAACCACCTTTCTTCATACTTTCCTAGTCCTTCCAATCCACATAATGACGCTGAAGTTACTAATTTCAACTAGCTTTAACTAATTCTAATTATCAAAATTATTATTAGCCACCACTTCTGACTTGCTCTAAAATATTACCACCTTCGTTCATACATTTCTAGTCCTTCCTATCCACATAATTGCACTGAAGTTACTAATTTCAACTAGCTTTAACTAATTCAAATTATCAAAATTATGTATAGCCGCCATTTTCTAACCTGCCGTAAAGAATACCAACCTTCCTTCATACATTCCTAGTCCTTCCAATCCAGATAATAACGCTGATGTTACTAATTTCAGCTAGCTTTAACTAACTAGAATTATCAAAATTATATATAGTCGCCACTTTTTGACCTGTCGTTAAAAATACCCATCTTCCTTCATACATTCCTGGTACTTCCTATCCACATAATTGCGCTGAAGTTACTAATTTCAACTAGCTTTAACTAATTGTAATTATCAAAATTATATATAGCCGCCACTTTCTGACCTGTCGTAAAAATAACCACCATCCTTCATACATTTCTAGTCCTTCCTATCCAGATAATGACGCTGAAGTTACTAATTTCAACTTACTATAACTAATTCGAATTATCAAAATTATATATAGCCGCCATTTTCTAACCTGCCGTAAGAAATACCCATCTTCCTTCATACATTCCTGGTACTTCCTATCCACATAATTGCGCTGAAGTTACTAATTTCAATTAGCTTTAACTAATTCTAATTATCATAATTATAGCTAGCCGCCATTTTCTGACCTGCCGTAAAGAATAACCACCTTCCTTCATACATTCCTAGTCCTTCCAATTCAGATAATGACGCTGAAGTTACTAATTTTAACTAGCTTTAACTAATTACAATTATCAAAATAATATATAGCCGCCACTTTTTGACCTGCCGTTAAAAATACCCACGTTCCTTCATACATTCCTAGTCCTTCCAATCCAGATAATGACGCTGAAGTTACTAATTTCAACTAGCTTTAACTAATTATAATTATCAAAATTATGTATAGCCGCCACTTTCTGACCTGTCGTAAAAATAACCACCATCCTTCATACATTTCTAGTCCTTCCTATCCACATAATTACAGTGATGTTACTAATTTCAATTAGCTTTAACTAATTCTAATTATCAAAATTATATTTAGCCGCCATTTTCTAACCTGCCGTAAAGAATAACCATCTTCCTTCATACATTCCTGGTACTTCCTATCCACATAATTGCGCTGAAGTTACTAATTTCAACTAGCTTTAACTAATTGTAATTATCAAAATTATATTTATCCGCCATTTTCTAACCTGCCGTAAAGAATACCCACGTTCCTTCATACATTCCTAGTCCTTCCAATCCAGATAATGACGCTGAAGTTACTAATTTCAACTAGCTTTTACTAATTACAATTATCAAAATTATGTTTAGCCGCCACTTTCTGACCTGCCCTAAAATATTACCACCTTCCTTCATACATATCTAGTCCTTCCTATCCACATAATTACAGTGAAGTTACTAATTTCAACTAGCTATAACTAATACTAATTATCAAAATTATTTATAGCCGTCACATTCTGACCTGCTCTAAAATATTACCACCTTCGTTCATACATTTCTAGTCCTTCCTATCCACATAATTGCACTGAAGTTACTAATTTCAACTAGCTTTAACTAATTCTAATTATCAAAATTATATAGAGCTGCCATTTTCTAACCTGCCGTAAAAAATAACCGCATCCTTTCATACATTCCTAGTCCTTCCTATCCAGATAATGACGCTGAAGTTACTAATTTCTACTAGCATTAACTAATTATAATCATCAAAATTATATATGGCCGCCATTTTCTAACCTGCCGTAATAAATAACCGCCTTCTTTCATACATTCCTGGTCCTTCCTATCCACATAATTGCGCTGAAGTTACTAATTTCAACTAGCTTTAACTAATTCTAATTATCAAAATTATATATAGCCGCCATTTTCTAACCTGCCGTAAAGAATAACCGTCTCCGTTCATACATTCCTAGTCCTTCCTATGCACATAATTGCGCAGAAGTTACTAATTTCTACTAGCATTAACTAATTATAATCATCAAAATTATATATGGCCGCCATTTTCTAACCTGCCGTAATAAATAACCGCCTTCTTTCATACATTCCTAGTCCTTCCTATCCACATAATTGCAGTGAAGTTACTAATTTCAACTAGCTTTAACTAACTCTAATTATCAAAATTATTTATAGCCGTCACTTTCTGACCTGCTCTAAAATATTACCACCTTCCTTCATACATATCTAGTCCTTCCTATCCGCATAATTACAGTGAAGTTACTAATTTCAACTAGCTTTAACTAATACTAATTATCAAAATTATATATAGCCGTCACTTTCTGACCTGCTCTAAAATATTACCACCTTCGTTCATACATTTCTAGTCCTTCCTATCCACATAATTGCACTGAAGTTACTAATTTTAAATATGTTTAACTAATTCTAATTATCAAAATTATTTATAGCCGCCACTTTCTGACCTGCCGTTAAAAATACCCATCTTCCTTCATACATTCCTGGTACTTCCTATCCACATAATTGCGCTGAAGTTACTAATTTCAACTAACTATAACTAATTCTAATTATCAAAATTATATATAGCCGCCATTTTCTAACCTGCCGAAAAGAATAACCACCTTCCTTCATACTTTCCTAGTCCTTCCAATCCACATAATGACGCTGAAGTTACTAATTTCAACTAGCTATAAGTAATTCGAAATATCAAAATTATATTTATCCGCCATTTTCTAACCTGCCGTAAAGAATACCCACGTTCCTTCATACATTCCTAGTCCTTCCAATCCAGATAATAACGCTGAAGTTACTAATTTCAGCTAGCTT
Source organism: Bombus fervidus (assembly GCF_041682495.2). Classification (NCBI taxonomy): domain Eukaryota; kingdom Metazoa; phylum Arthropoda; class Insecta; order Hymenoptera; family Apidae; genus Bombus; species Bombus fervidus. The sequence continues at coordinate 7,102,778 of NC_091534.1, read as the reverse complement.
TAACTAATTAGAATTATCAAAATTATTTATAGTCGCCACTTTTTGACCTGTCGTTAAAAATACCCATCTTCCTTCATACATTCCTGGTACTTCCTAACCACATAATTGCGCTGAAGTTACTAATTTCAACTAGCTTTAACTAACTCTAATTATCAAAATTATATATAGCCGCCATTTTCTAACCTGCCGTAAAGAATAACCACCTTTCTTCATACTTTCCTAGTCCTTCCAATCCACATAATGACGCTGAAGTTACTAATTTCAACTAACTTTAACTAATTCTAATTATCAAAATTATATATAGCCGCCATTTTCTAACCTGCCGTAAAGAATAACCACCTTCGTTCATACATTCCTAGTCCTTCCAATCCAGATAATGACGCTGAAGTTACTAATTTCAACTAGCTTTTACTAATTACAATTATCAAAATTATGTTTAGCCGCCACTTTCTGACCTGCCCTAAAATATTACCACCTTCCTTCATACATATCTAGTCCTTCCTATCCACATAATTACAGTGAAGTTACTAAGTTCAATTAACTTTAACTAATACTAATTATCAAAATTATTTATAGCCGTCACTTTCTGACCTGCTCTAAAATATTACCACCTTCGTTCATACATTTCTAGTCCTTCCTATCCACATAATTGCACTGAAGTTACTAATTTCAACTAGCTTTAACTAATTCTAATCATCAAAATTATATATGGCCGCCATTTTCTAACCTGCCGTAAAAAATAACCGTCTTCAATCATACATTCCTGGTCCTTCCTATCCACATAATTGCGCTGAAGTTACTAATTTCAACTAGCTTTAACTAATTATAATTATCAAAATTATGTATAGCCGCCACTTTCTGACCTGTCGTAAAAAATAACCACCATCCTTCATACATTCCTAGCCCTTCCAATCCAGATAATGACGCTGAAGTTACTAATTTCAACTAGCTTTCAATAATTACAATTATCAAAATTATGTATAGCCGCCATTTTCTAACCTGCCGTTAAAAATACCCATCTTCCTTCATACATTCCTGGTACTTCCTATCCACATAATTGCGCTGAAGTTACTAATTTCAACTAGCTTTAACTAATTGTAATTATCAAAATTATATATAGCCGCCACTTTCTGACCTGTCGTAAAAATAACCACCATCCTTCATACATTTCTAGTCCTTCCTATCCACATAATTACAGTGATGTTACTAATTTCAACTAGCTTTAACTAATTCTAATTATCAAAATTATTATTAGCCACCACTTCTGACCTGCTCTGAAATATTACCACCTTCGTTCATACATTTCTAGTCCTTCCTATCCACATAATTGCACTGAAGTTACTAATTTCAACTAGCTTTAACTAATTCTAATTATCAAAATTATATAGAGCTGCCATTTTCTAACCTGCCGTAAAAAATAACCGCCTCCTTTCATACATTCCTAGTCCTTCCTATCCAGATAATGACGCTGGAGTTACTAATTTCTACTAGCATTAACTAATTCTAATTATCAAAATTATATATAGCCGCCATTTTCTAACCTGCCGTAAAAAATAACCGCCTCCTTTCATACATACCTAGTCCTTCCTATCCAGATAATGACGCTGAAGTTACTAATTTCAACTTACTATAACTAATTCGAATTATCAAAATTATATATAGCCGCCATTTTCTAACCTGCCGTAAAGAATAACCACCTTTCTTCATACTTTCCTAGTCCTTCCAATCCACATAATGACGCTGAAGTTACTAATTTCAACTAACTTTAACTAATTCTAATTATCAAAATTATATATAGCCGCCATTTTCTAACCTGCCGTAAAGAATAACCACCTTCGTTCATACTTTCCTAGTCCTTCCAATCCACATAATGACGCTGAAGTTACTAATTTCAACTAGCTTTAACTAATTCGAATTATCAAAATTATATTTATCCGCCATTTTCTAACCTGCCGTAAAGAATACCCACGTTCCTTCATACATTCCTAGTCCTTCCAATCCAGATAATGACGCAGAAGTTACTAATTTCAACTAGCTTTTACTAATTACAATTATCAAAATTATGTTTAGCCGCCACTTTCTGACCTGCCCTAAAATATTACCACCTTCCTTCATACATATCTAGTCCTTCCTATCCACATAATTACAGTGAAGTTACTAATTTCAACTAACTTTAACTAATACTAATTATCAAAATTATTTATAGCCGTCACTTTCTGACCTGCTCTAAAATATTACCACCTTCGTTCATACATTTCTAGTCCTTCCTATCCACATAATTGCACTGAAGTTACTAATTTCAACTAGCTTTAACTAATTCTAATTATCAAAATTATATAGAGCTGCCATTTTCTAACCTGCCGTAAAAAATAACTGCCTCCTTTCATACATTCCTAGTCCTTCCTATCCACATAATTGCACTGAAGTTACTAACTTCAACTAGCTTTAACTAATTAGGATTATCAAAATTATATAGCCGCCCCTTTCTGACCTGCTCTAAAATATTACCACCTTCGCTCATACATTTCTAGTCCTTCCTATCCACATAATTGCACTGAAGTTACTAATTTCAACTAGCTTTAACTAATTCTAATTATCAAGATTATATATAGCCGCCACTTTCTGACCTGTCGTAAAAATAACCACCATCCTTCATACATTTCTAGTCATTGCTATCCACATAATTACAGTGATGTTACTAATTTCAACTAGCTTTAACTAATTCTAATTATCAAAATTATTATTAGCCACCACTTCTGATCTGCTCTGAAATATTATCACCTTTCTTCATACATATCTAGTCCTTCCCATCCACATAATTGCACTGAAGTTACTAATTTCAACTAGCTTTAACTAATTATAATTATCAAAATTATATATAGCCGCCACTTTCTGACCTGCCGTAAGAAATAACCACCATCCTTCATACATTCCTATTCCTTCCTATCCACATAATTGCACTGAAGTTACTAATTTCAACTAGCTTTAACTAATTAGGATTATCAAAATTATATAGCCGCCACTTTCTGACCTGCTCTAAAATATTACCACCTTCGTTCATACATTTCTAGTCCTTCCTATCCACATAATTGCACTGAAGTTACTAATTTCAACTAGCTTTAACTAATTCTAATTATCAAAATTATTTATAGCCGCCACTTTCTGACCTGCCGTAAAAAATAACCACTTTCCTTCATACATTCCTGGTCCTTCCAATCCAGATAATGACGCTGAAGTTACTAAATTCAACTAGCTTTAACTAATTATAATTATCAAAATTATATATTGCCGCCACTTTCTGACCTGCCGTTAAAAATAACCACCATCCTTCATACATTCCTAGTCCTTCCAATCCAGATAATGACGCTGAAGTTACTAATTTCAACTAGCTTTAACTAATTATAATTATCAAAATTATATATAGCCGCCACTTTCTGACCTGCCGTTAAAAATAACCACCATCCTTCATACATTCGTAGTCCTTCCAATTCAGATAATGACGCTGAAGTTACTAATTTCAACTAGCTTTAACTAATTATAATTATCAAAATCATATATAGCCGCCACTTTCTGACCTGTCGTAAAAAATAACCACCATCCTTCATACATTCCTAGTCCTTCCAATCCAGATAATGACGCTGAAGTTACTAATTTCAACTAGCTTTAACTAATTATAATTATCAAAATCATTTATAGCCGCCACTTTCTGACCTGTCGTGAAAAATAACCACCATCCTTCATATATTCCTAGTCCTTCCAATCCACATAATTGCACTGAAGTTACTAATTTCAACATGTGCTAACTAATTATAATTATCAAAATTATATTTAGCCGCCACTTTCTGACCTGCCGTAAGAAATAACCACCATCCTTCATACATTCCTAGTCCTTCCAATCCAGATAATGACGCTGAAGTTACTAATTTCAACTAGCTTTAACTAATTAGGATTATCAAAATTATATAGCCGCCACTTTCTGACCTGCTCTAAAATATGACCACCTTCGTTCATACATTTCTAGTCCTTCCTATCCACATAATTGCACTGAAGTTACTAATTTCAACTAGCTTTAACTAATTCTAATTATCAAAATTATTTATAGCCGCCACTTTCTGACCTGCCGTTAAAAATAACCACCATCCTTCATACATTCCTAGTCCTTCCAATTCAGATAATGACGCTGAAGTTACTAATTTCAACTAGCTTTAACTAATAATAATTATCAAAATTATATATAGCCGCCACTTTCTGACCTGCCGTTAAAAATAACCACCATCCTTCATACATTCCTAGTCCTTCCAATTCAGATAATGACGCTGAAGTTACTAATTTCAACTAGCTTTAACTAATTATAATTATCAAAATCATTTATAGCCGCCACTTTCTGACCTGTCGTAAAAAATAACCACCATCCTTCATATATTCCTAGTCCTTCCAATCCAGATAATGACGCTGAAGTTACTAATTTCAACTAGCTTTAACTAATTATAATTATCAAAATTATATATTGCCGCCACTTTCTGCCCTGCCCTACAATATTACCGCCTTCCTTCATACATTCCTAGTCCTTCCAATCCAGATAATGACGCTGAAGTTAGTAATTTCAACTAGCTTTAACTAATTATAATTATCAAAATTATATATAGCCGCCATTTTCCAACCTGTCGTAAAGAATAACCGCCTTCTTTCATTCATTCCTATTCATTCCTATCCAGATAATTGCGCTGTTATTACTAATTTCAACTAGCTTTAAGAGCAGTGCTTTAGATGTTCCACCTGTTAGATGTTCCTCAACTATTTTCAACAATGGTAATCAATTTCCCACGACACGCACGACACCCGGTTCATCATCGAGGGTCACGAAAACGCTGGCTACTCGTGGGATCATTCACCCTACCACCCTATCACTAGTTTCCCACGGTTCTGGGACCGCGAATGGTACGAGGGAAGCTTATAAAAGGCACCAAAAGACTACAGTCCCATTCAGTTGCTTGCCGGCAACCATATCGTTGCTATACCTTCAGCACTTTCGTTTCGAGTCGTGTACTCTAACGTTGCAAGGCGAAACTGAACTGTGTGTTACTTTTCTTTCCTCCAAATTTACTTGTTCTGTTTGTTAGTAAAAAAAGAAGAATCATCGAGAAATGATCGTTTGGTTTGTTACTGTAGCTCACTGTTAGAGTAGTTTTCTTGTTTACAACAGACGTGTACTATTATTTTTTAATTTATATAAATGTGTATAAAATACACAAGTGGCTTAAAAATTACAAATGATAAAATAATTTACATAAAATTACACAAAATGGAGAAACCTGTGACTTTCCTTCTGTTCAGATTTTGTTGTGTTATTTAGTAATAAGACATGAAAGCGTGACTTTCATTGTGATGTTTTATTATTTCACGTATTGGTGTCTATTTGCTGGCAAAGGCATATTGTTCATAGGCGACGTGTATTCTTAAATTTAAATCACTATGAAACATGCTAATTCATAGAAAAATTCAGAGATTATAGCAGGGTCAGGCTTGGGCATTGTCTAAATGGAATATTTGAAAAATGATTATTTAAATATTATCTGAGTAGATATTATTTTGAAATAGTTGGCAACTAATTAAATAATTTGGCTATATCGTTTACAATTAAACATACTAAAAACACAATGTCTAATATTCAACTCAAGTTAATTATATGTTATTTTATTTCCAAATAGTTAACTAAAATAGAAAATTATTTGACAAGAATTTATCTGTTCTTAACCCAAGATAAAGTCACTTTTCCCCATATTATTTTAAGAACAAGAAGAGCAGCAAAGTACTTGAAGGTAATTCATTATCTCAAATTACCATTTTTTAATCTTCATTTCAAACAAAATTTGCCCAAATCTGAGCAAGGCTAAGCATCAAACCTGCACGAGGAAACTATGACGATTCAACGAGTACGTAAATCTTTTTTGTGTTCGATTGTGATTGCTTTGAAGAAGAGTGGCATCTAACGAAACCTGAAGAAATAATGATCGTTACTTACCGGATGGATGATTCGACTGCAAATTGTAATCGTCGACCTGCAGCGTGCTGTTCGGCCCTGTTCTAGTGAATCTCACCACGTGATACTGGTTGTCATTCACTTTCACACCGACCTCACCGATCGGATGATCGTTCGTCCCCATATTGTAAACAGCGAAAACGTTTCCTTCCACCTGCAAGATAACAAAAAATATAATTAACAACTGTTCCAAACATCTCTAAAAAATCTGTGAACATCTATGTCAACGGTATATATGAAATTCGAGAGTTACAGCGATTTTGTTGTCCGTATCTGTACAGAAGCTCGTGGACAAATTGGTGGAACAACGTCGATAATGATTTTGCAAAATTCTATGTGCGAGCAAACGTTAGTTGCGCTTAAAATTTGATTAATTTCCACTGTACGTACTCATTTGGTCGATAGCAGAGACAATTGTGTCTTTGACGGTAATAATTTTGTTTCTAAATTGTATACTTTTTAAATGAAGAATATTAGTATCTGATAAGAGTAGATTTTTACATGGAATATCGAGGTTTCTTGATAGAATTTCTATCAAATATGTAATTCGACATTTTTAGTAATCCATTCTTTGTTTTTCATCTGGTAATCGTATTGATGATTTTAATGAGCACTGAAGTATGAAGGTCACATTATACGTCACTTGTTTAAATATCTTATACAGATTATATCAATTACAATCAATCAATTGATTGAAAAAAGATATCAAATACAGATTAATCGATTAATCAATGTTTGACGAGTATCATTTGTGTTATTTTTCCAGAAATTACGTGGTACCATTAAATTGTGTAATGAATTAATTAAATAAATAATAAACATAATCACTTAGATTGAAATCAACGCAATTAACGTCTTTAGACATATTTCCACATGTTTCTATGTTTTAAACGTATCTCTTAAGATAAACTGCTATTTAGCATATATTCCTGCTTACGCATTTAACAGCGATTAAGCCACAATTTGCCTGTCATCGCCACTTAACATTCAAATCTCATTACCTAGATCTAAAAATGCCATTTGCGTTTTTCTTTCTAGTAATAATCAGCATGAAATATTGTCGCACATAAAATTGTACGCAATATAATAAAATTCTATTTAAATTTAAATATATTACAGTATTATAAATGTATGTAATATATGTATACAGTATTATAAATATATTACATATATTATTGTATCATATACTATGTAACATATGAGAGAATTTGGGATTTCACAGGTAAAATCACGCGATATACATTCTTGCACCTATCGTAATCAGTTAATTAACAAATAATACTTATACGATATACTTTATATGTGAAATTACAAATTTCCTTTCTTGAAGATCGACGTAACAATACTTCCAAATTATTCTATAATTATTAACAATTTAATGGTTTCACGAAACACTGTGTGTGACCAAATTTTGTACTCTTAATAAGCAGCTTAGAACTATGACTCAAATTAATCTGTAATTACTAACAATTTAATAGTTTTACGAAGTACTACGTGTGAACAAATTTTCTACTCCTTAAGCAGCTTATGAACTATGATCTAAATTATCCTATAGCCACTAACAATGTAATGGTTTTACGAAATATCATGTGTGACCAAATTTTGTACTTGTTAAGCAGTTTATGAACTACGACTCGAATTGTTCTATCGTTACTAACAATTTCAATCTCGAGATAGTCGTTGCTGGAAGCAGATTCTATTCTGACGAGGACGGCGTCGCTCACGCTTGTTACAAAGCCCAAGGCCACCGTGTCTCTCTTCATCTCCGGCCTCTGATTCGGTGGGAACGTGTAGGTGATAATTCCTCTGCCTGCTCCGAATTCGTAAGCTGCTGCTTCTGTAACGACACAATTGCGCACGATAAGCCCAGGAAATACAGAAAATTATTAAACGTTAGAGCTAACCAACCACTAAAATGTAAAAGTCTGTGAGGAAGGAATCGCAATGACAGAGATCATATTATATGGAAGGATAATTCACCACAGGGGAAGCTAACTTTTCACCTGATACGTTTTTACCAAAAACTCATTCCACTTTCCACAGATACGTTATCGTACATTTATAACAGTTGCTTATTATAGTACCTATCATTAGTAATCATGCCATCGACACGAACTGGCTTGTCACTGGAAGAAATTAAAATACAACGAAGTGAACTGAATGAAAAGTTAGACACGAGGAGTATCTTTTACAACTATCAAACAACATGTAGTCTTTCAACGTATAACTTTCGATTCTTCTAACTCTCTGAATTTCTCTGAATTTAATTAATGACTAAAAATTTCCCATTTCTCATAGTTGCTGTTAGTCCACGACCTATTACCCTATCATCCAATTTAATAAATTTATCAATAAGATTTATCTCGTGATTCTACTTAAATATATGCTTCTTAACATTCATTGATCTTCCAAATTTTACATTAACTATACCTGGATGATTCCATGATATTCTACATTCATTCATTTTATATATATATATATATATATATATATATATATATAGAAGCAGAATTTTCAACATGACGTTCTCTTCAACAAACAATGTTGATAACAATATTGCAAGAAATTTTTTTAAGTTGCTTATCTTTTTCTAAAACATCTAGGCCGTGAAGTATATATGTTTACAGTAATAGCGTTAACACCACTCAACGTAAGTGCTCTAGATTAGAGTGATCAGATACGCCTCGTAAAACGAGGAAACTTATTTCGCCTCTTCACGCAGCCTCTAACAACAAATATTTCGTACAACAATTTTCTACCTTCGAATAACAAAACGCCGAAGAAAGGGGCTGCTAAGCTACTTTACTCCTTTATCAAACTCCTTAGAAAATGTACGCCTAATCGGATATTCTTAATACAGATTACCGTCGTTCTGCTTAGGCTAAATATACTCGGAACGTACAAAATTTACATACAATGTTTTAATACATTTCCTCAATAAAACATGGTATTTTGTATGGAAAGGGCGCAGATGCAGCTCGTCTGCTGAGTGTTACAACGAAGACAGTTACATTGGGAAATATGCTCTGTACAATTTCGATACGCATTACATTATTATCTCCAAGACGACGGTTTTTGATAAGAGAAAAGAAAAAGGGAAAGAAGTAGATAGGAATCGTCGGATAAAGCTTCCTTAAACTTCAAGGAGCGTGTTTATTGTGTAACTTATACAGAGTGAGTCGGTAGAAACTACCAACGTTCGTCAACGATTTTATCAAAGAATGTCTGAAGTGGAATATGTTGCATCTGATGACCAGATGAGTACATTTTGGTTTCTTAATATCTCACATCTTGTAAGATATTAAGATAACCTTGAGCTTCTTAATAGCCTTCATATTAATACATGTAATATTTGTTATATTTGCAACATTAGTCGATCCACCTGGACATTCTCTAGGAAAAGGTAATTTGTACCAAAAATGCCACAAGTTTGGCAGGTACTTTAACTCGAACTCGTCAAACTTGATGTATGAAAGACAAAGATGATAAAAGCGTTTCTCCTGTTTTATACATTGAACTCGACAAATTCGAGTTGACACATATACAAAAGTAATGTCTTTTCGATGACAAATCATCATTACTATTTCTATTATTATATTCATTTAATAATATTGTACAATGTATAAAACACAGAGATAATAAAAGCGTCTGTCCTTCTGCTTCATACAATACATCAAATTCAACAAATTCAAGTTAAAATATCTGCTGAAGTCTCATTACCTTACAAATGAAACTATTCACTTTACAAAGTAAGTTAAAACTTTGGTAACAATATTATTTTATACGTTCCTATCATTATCATTCCATCCATTATCGGTGGTATTTTATCGCTGTATAATAACATCGTACTTTAAATTATCAAACAACAATAATAATACTGTTACCGAAATAATATTATTTTTCAACAGAGCCATTTCATCCGATGGTTTCCATCGACTCACCCAACAGTTGGCAACTAAGTGAATGCGGATTTTACCATTAAATGGTATTGACAAAACCCGCAATCGCTTAGTTGCCAAGCCAATATTTCACGCACGAAGGAAAAAATGGGAAAGTATCGGAACGCCAACTTCGTCCGAGTCCTACGGCGATGTTTATGAAATGTTCCCGCCTCACAGAACACAGCCTGTTATTTGTCCGCCGTGTACATGAAATATGCATGTTTTTACCTTCGTTACACGTCGGCCCAGTAAAACTGGTCATGTCACAGTCGCACGTGTAACTGTTCCATTGTTGCACGCACGTGCCATGATTCGAGCAGAGATCGTGCGTGCACTTTTTCCCAGCGTGCATGCTGGCGTACATGTCGCAGCCAGATTCCACCAGAGAGCTGGGAACCACCGCGTCGGAGATGAGATTGGTGCTCTCGCCACTCAGGTCCAACGACGACAGACAGCCCTCGAAACCGTGTCTGCTGAGTATTTGCTTCGGTAGCTGGCCGTACTGCGACTTCTCCACGCCACCTGAAATTACGTAAACGTCGCGTTAGTTGGACGGAAGATCGCGGTTTCCTTGGACGCTCGGGCAAACCCATAGATCGTCAAATGGTTTGCACGATGGTCGAACGACATTGCAAAGAATCGTTTAAAGTAACGATCAGTTCGTGGCTATGTTGTTTATCAATGATAGTTAGGTTTTCTTGCCTGTGAATCATCGTATCCTGCTGATACGAAGAAACGATTATCCGCAAGTGATAGAAACCAAGCGCGGGGACAGAATGGTAAAATGTGCTAAGATAGACAATAAATTGGAATTTCTTTTCAGCCATGAAACGAAGCTCAGTTACTTGTATTCGCTTCTGTAGGAATCGCTTCTCCTGACTTTGTTCTACGTTCTCGCAGTATGTATATCTATGTCGGAGATGAAAGGACATCGGGGCCTTTCTTTCACAATGTTTGCGAAGGTGCCCAATACTTTAGTCCAGACTTTTTATTATAGACGTACTTAAACAATAAAACTGAGAAATAGCTGTTTATGAGTTAGGTCAGTTACGATGGTCCGAGATTTATGACAGTGGGCTTGGGCTCGGAGTGACATAACGGGTCGTTGAACGTAGCCACGATCACGGGGGGGACGTGTACCTAACAGAGGTATGAAATAATTAAATAACTCTCCTTAAAAACAGAGATTGACCCGAGGGACACAGAGAGGTACGGAGAGGAGTATGTAAGGGCAGTTACACTTGCACTGACTCTCAATCAGGTAAGTTCGACAAGTTCAGTGAACAGGTACGTCGAGTCCCAAACCGCAATCGTCATCCCGTTGACCGTGTATTCGCTATCGAACCTAAATTCATCGTCATCGACATCTCGATTATTCAATCACCGCTACCACTTGTTAACCTTTGCAATACGCAATTCCCTTTTTAGGGTTAAGCAAATTATCGTCATAGTTAATCGTCTTTTCTCGCTTCACAAAAACGTAACGCGAGTGGATCTACGTGGAGCATATGCGCAATGAAAGCGACGATACAGAGCGTTCAGAAGCTTCAGCGAACGAAATTAAAAAGAACTTCTCGGTCAAGAAATATATGAAGATTTTTAATTGAATAATCTTCCAGAACGCGAGATGAATTTTCAGTATTTGACAATGCTCACGATGTTCAAGAAAAACGATGTAAACACGCACACTATTTGTCCAATATTTTAAGACTTTGCCACTTGGGGAAAACGTGACATATTGCGTGAATACACAGCGGCTCGCATTAATGTTAGGGTACTCTGTGAAATAGAATAACTTTCGGAATAAGGGATCAAACGACCCGAGTTTCTTTGAGAAGCTAGAGTTAGTTGACTGGATGACGTAGAAAGAAGTTTTGAAAAGATCGCGACTGGTCCGAGCCGCGAAAAAATGGCGAAGGTCGCTTTTCACGTCTATTTATCAGACTCTGTAATGAAAATTTTAACAATACGTTCTGTCGATTTATGTCTGCTATATACATGCTAAAAATTTAATCGAAATCGTTTGGTGCGGAAGTGGGCAATCATCGAAAGATACAAAAATCTTTTAGATTTGTTAGAGGGAAAGGCGGAAAGTGGCGAGAAGCTGCGATTCGCACAATTTTCATCTTTTGTAGCTCGCAGCAACGTTAAGCCCAAAATTATTTTGTATTAAAGAGCGTTCGAATATTAATATGAGCCTCTGATTGTCGTAAACAAACGATCGAGGTAATCGCGAATTTACGACTCTTATTCGAATTGAAAAATTGTTTACGAGCGATTGTTCCGCATTGCTCGGATATAACGCGTTGGAAAACCACCTATAAATAGGAATTCGCCTAGGTTCAACCGAAGAGTTGCTTGGAGCTTCAGAGAATCCTTAATTCTCAAGCTTCGGTAGGTATGCGCTTAAACTTTAATTTCTCAGCTTTAATTCCATTGCTCGTTACATTGCACGCGTTAGAAATGAATCAGATTATCACAATCTCGATTATTTTCTTGTCCAAAAATTGAATATGAAACCTTCGCTTGTTTCGTAAATGTAAAAAGAACAAATATCCTTAGCCTTCTGACTAGGGAAATCTCGTCACTCGAATTTCCAATTTCTTGAACGTAATTTTTTCCTCGCTTGTCGAACTCCAATTTTCAAAAGCCTGCTTCCCTTCTTTCCTATCGGTAAGTGGCGTTACAGTGACATATTTAGGAAGTGAAACTACTCTAATTGAAATTGATTTATCGTTCATTTTATGGACGTAGCGTAGCAGATTATATGCCAGTGAAATAAAAATTTCCAACATAGCTGACATTAAAAAACAAAAACTACAACTAAGACTTCCGATACAGTTTCGTTTCCTCATGCAACGCTGCTTACACAGTAAATCCCGCAATTTCTAATTAACCGTAGCTTCTTCAATCTGATTATATTTCCATTCTATTAAGATATAATTAACAAGAATTGGAATTGCATTCAGCAGGTGAATTAAGCTGCAGAAAGCATCATGAAGAACAAGCTTTTTAGTGCGACATGTATGGCCAGTATTTTATTTGCCATCCTTCTCATCCAATTTTCGATAACTTTATCGAATTCTGAACCTGTTGTGAGCGGCGTGGTGTCACATGAGAACGGGATGGACAAAGTCAACGTTCCGGTTGCCAGAGACTTTATTTATGTGAAGAGGCGCACTACCACACCAAAATGTCCACCTGACCGTCCAGTATTTCTCAGTAGACATTGCAGGGCAGTTTTTTAACTCGCGATTATCCAGTTAATAGGTTTCTACCTTTCAAGATTCCGCGAAATGAATTATATCTGTCTCTGTTTCTGTTTGCCTTTCGTCGCTTCGTGAATGATGTGCAGTGAACGTTACTCACTTGCTTATTGATTGTGCATATTTATGTAGTATTATATTTATATATATATTTGTACTATATATATATATGTAGTCCATAATAAAGGGAGTAAAGGTTGCATTTAACGTGTCAAGATTTATCAACCTATTTAATTTACTTGTTTTATTTACCTGTTTAATTTATCAACGTGTTTAAATATACGCGGAAATATTTAAAAAAGCAACGATAGAATATTTATGATCGTGCGATTGAATGTTCAAGTGGGACCACAAGCTGATATGTGACCACAAGCTAAAAAATGCGAATCCTCTTGAGCGCGACATAGATCTGACGCGTCCTCATTATAACGTCAAATAGGAGACAATTAGGGTAATTCGTGATACTCGACGAAGAAGCTACTCGTCAGCGATAATCTAACTTATATCGTATTTATCCCATCGACAGAAGAAAATAATCTGAACTAACAGCGCGAGTCGATCGGCATAATGCGCTGGAACATCCTAAAAATTGAAATCCGCTTGGAACTTAGCAGCTGCTTATAGCGTCTCACTGAAAGCTGCTGTCTCCCCAACGCTGTTAAACATTTTATCAATAACTTTTTACACGTTCCACGCTATTTCATTCATTCTTTATCGCTTCCTAATTTTGTGAATATATTAAAACAGATTAGGAGCTGTTCTAACGATCGAATGGAACGTAGCTAATGCGAAAAAAGCAGCGGTGAAAATTTTGTCTCGCGGATGGTCGTCCCACAATTCGTTCGACGACAGCAGCTTCTTCAATCATCTCGTTTCCTCGTTCTATTTATTAAGACAGCATTAATAGGATCTGGGATTGCATCCAACAGGTGAATCAACTTGCAGAAAGCGCCACGAAGAACCGGCTGACAAGTGCAACACGTGTGAGCGGTGTTTGCGATCCTTCGTGGAATTCTGCACAATATGCCGGCACTAGAGGCACGGGTCGATGATCCAACTTCTCAGCTGCAACTTAGAGAACGCTTTTTGTGCTTGCATTGCCTCGTACTACGACCACAATGTCTCAGCGGCCAGCTATGTGCACGTAATGCGGTCGATGACAGAAACTACTTGCTCCGTAATTCTCAGTGTCATCAAATCTGTAATATTCAACACGTGCGTTTTTGCTCGCGTTTCTACTTCTTTTACTCATTGTCTCGAACTTTAATATCGTCTGTTACCACTCCTGTGTATTTTAACTTCCGTTTATCGTCGATCGAGCGAGGAGGAATGTAAGAGACAAGATGATAAAAATGTTCGAGTTTGTCAGAATTTTATTGCGAACGCTAGACGTAGATTTTGATGGAAATTTCTGAGAGAAGGTTTAAAAAACGTGTACAATTACGCGACCGAGTCTTCGGGCGGATTTGAAAGAACGGAGAGTCAAGTGTTTTATCATTTGCGTATATTCGTGCTATGTCGTACCGTAATTCGTGTTATTCGTATCATTCATTATTTTAATAGATGCATTTCTAAGACTTGCGTTACAATAATGAAGAGGATCCTACCTGGGAAATATTAATGACAACATGTGGAACGATGCTTGAGACTAGCAGGCGAGAGACTGAAACTGTCCGATTGTAACTGTAGGAATTTCAACTTATATATAGGCGATTCTTGAACAAGTTATATCCGATTTACGCGAAGCAGTCGCTGATAAACGATTTTCAAATCGCGGACAGCGGTCACGAATTCGAGATTGCGCTAATCGCTTCCTTGTGCGCTTGTCGGAGTTAGAATTTTAGAATAAAAGACGCAAATGTTTAACAGGAGGTTAAAAAATATTTGCAACTTCGAGCTTGGATCTCTAAGTGGATTTGGAGACCATAGGCAGCACGTGTTTCGTATCAGCGATTTATAGAACACGCGATATATTTAACAGATTAATTTAATAATTAGATAATTTTGGATAGAATATATTTATACATATTATATAATATAAATAAATATTTAAATTATATATTAAAATATTACCATGTATTATATATTCTATTATATTAATATATTAAAGATATTAAAATACTCTAACAAATAGCAATATCGCAGAAGCAAACATTTTATACGAATGGGACTATTTGTGCGATGCTTTAAGATTCCATCGGGTGGAAGAAATCGCAGCGAGTTGCGCGAACATATTTGCGAGGAAGCGATTAGTGCAATCTGGAATTCGTGACTGTTGTCCATGGTCGGAAAATTGTTTATCAGCGACGGGTTCGCGTAGCTGGGACACAACGTGTCCGAAAACCGCCTATAAATTGAAATTGGTATAGATAGAAGCGAACAGTTACTCGGAGCCTGCCACTGAAAATTAGTTAGTCTCGAGTTAGTAGTCAACATTTCGTCATTGCTACTTTACAGGTACGATTCTATTCGTTATGGCACTGCGCCACTAACAAACGAATTAGATTATTTTTGAACGAATCGCAACAGGAGTTGAGGAGCTTCCTCAAAGAGAAACTTCAAACCTAACGTACAAATGCAAGGAATATCTATCGACTGATATTTTTCTTCATTTTCCGAATATAAAAAGAACAAAGATCTGTCGATTAGATAAGATAATTTAACTCGTTCCAATTCCCAATTTACGTCCCCGTTTAACGAAACTGCAATTTTCAAAAACATCATCTTATCCTTCTTAGAAGTAAATGGTATTATGTTTAAGATTGATCCGTCTTTCTGAATTCTTAATTTTATGAATATATAGCACCTTTTCAGACAGTGTAATTATCAATTGGACCATAGATGCTTCCAACACAATTTACCTAATTAGCTATTTTATCTCGTGAGAGGTTCTTCCACGCTTTTTCTCAACTCGTAGTTGGCGATAATTTCTCCAATCGCGTCGTTTTCTCATCTTGCAAAGAGATCATTAATAGGAATTGCATTTACATCCAACAGGTGCATCAATTTCAGGGAAGTACCATGAAGAATTGGCTGATAAGTGGAACACGCGCGATCGCTCTTCTCTACATCTTCCTGCTCGCGCAGTCGTTTTTGGTTACTTCGACCAATTCTGAACCTGATGCGATCTCTATGATGTCACGGAAGGTTGCAGCCACTGGCCCAGCTGCTAGAATCCGCACTAAAAAAGTTACAAAGCCGAAGACATGTAGCCGGATGGACATCTAGCTGCAGGCTCCAGAAGAATATTCAATTAACATTAAGATTCTTCAAATTTGTTCGATTGACAAACATCTGCGTTTCTGTTCCCTCTCTTTTTGGTCATCGACTGTCACTTTGTATCTTGAGGAGCATTGACGTTGCAAGATTCAAAGGACGTTGATTACTGATTGATCGATTACTAGCTCATTGATTTTGTATATTCAGAATCCTGTTCCTTGTCGATTGAATTACAAAGAATGCAATAAACAAGATAACGCAAACAGTGAATTTGTTATGATTTAGTTATAAACTCTACTTAGAACATTTTTACAACCGCGCAATTCAGTTTCCTGATTGAATTACAGATGTATGTAGGTGGAATATACAATATATTAAAAGTAACAAATATTTTGATACGATTGGGCTTAGGTTTCAGCTATGTCGAAGTATAAGACACAGAGTATGTGGAACGAGTTACAATTACGCTAAGCCACGCATACGTATCCATGAAAGATCGAGAAGGATTTCGATATTTCAGTATGAGAATTCACATCTTTTTACCATTTTGCTACCAGGAAGATCATCTAACGATTTCTGCGGTTAACCAAAATCCGCGGAAGTTTCATCAACTGCCTTTTTAGGGCTAAGCAAACTATCGTCATAGTTAATCGTCTCTTCTCGCTACACAGAAACGTAACGCGAGTGGATCTACGTGGAGCAGATGCGCAATGAAAGCGACGATACAGGGCGTTCAGAAGCTTCAGCGAACGAAATTAAAAAGAACTTTTCGGTCAAGAAATATATGAAGATTTTTAATTGAATGATCTTCCAGAACGCGAGATGAATTTTCAGCATTTGACAATGCTCACGATGTTCAAGAAAAACGATGTAAACACGCACACTATTTGTCCAATATTTTAAGACTTTGCCACTTGGAGAAAACGTGACATATTGCGTGAATACACAGCGGCTCGCATTAATGTTAGGATACTCTGTGAAATAGAATAACTTTCGGAATATGGGATCAAACGACCCGAGTTTCTTTGAGAAGCTAGAGTTAGTTGACTGGATGACGTAAAAAGAAGTTTTGAAAAGATCGCGACTGGTCCAAGCCGCGAAAAAATGGCGAAGGTCGCTTTTCACGTCTATTTATCAGACTCTGTAATAAAAATTTTAACAATACGTTCTGTCGATTTATGTCTGCTATATACATGCTAAAAATTTAATCGAAATCGTTTGGTGCGGAAGTGGGCAATCATCGAAAGATACAAAAATCTTTTAGATTTGTTAGAGGGAAAGGCGGAAAGTGGCGAGAAGCTGCGATTCGCACAATTTTCATCTTTTGTAGCTCGCAGCAACGTTAAGCCCAAAATTATTTTGTATTGAAGAGCGTTCGAATATTAGCATGAGCCGCTGTTTGTCGCAAGCAAACGATAGAGGTAATCGCGAATTTACGACTCTTTTTCGAATTGAAAAATTGTTTACGAGCGATTGTTCCGCGTTGCTCGGATATAACGCGTTGGAAAACCACCTATAAATAGGAATTCGCCTCGGTTCAACCGAAGAGCTGCTTGGAGCTTCAGAGAATCCTTAATTCTCAAGCTTCGGTAGGTATGCGCTTAAACTTTAATTTCTCAGCTTTAATTCCATTGCTCGTTACATTGCACGCGTTAGAAATGAATCAGATTATCACAATCTCGATTATTTTCTTGTCCAAAAATTGAGTATGAAACCTTCGCTTGTTTCGTAAATGTAGAAAGAACAAAGATCCTTAGCCTTCTGACTAGGGAAATCTCGTCACTCGAATTTCCAATTTCTTGAACGTAATTTTTTCCTCGCTTGTCGAACTTCAATTTTCAAAAGCCTGCTTCCCTTCTTCCTATCGGTAAGTGACGTTACAGTGACATATTCAGGAACTGAAACTAGTCTAACTGAAATTGATTTGTTGCCAATTTTATGGACATAGCGTGGCATCGTAGGTTTGGTGTCACCAAAATGATCAACTCAAACGGAAAAAATATATAAGAAATTTCAGCTGCTGCAAATTCAGAAACACAAGCCAACTCCCAAGAAGCGCCATGGCAAACTTGTTCAGAGGAATAATGCGTTTAAGCAACGTTCTCTTCGTCATCGTTCTTATCCAGCTTTTGGTGGTTTCTACATATTCCGAGGCTGTCGATGACAATGTGGAACTAGGGGAGGCACGGGATATTATAAAAGCACCGCCGAGATGTCCAGCTGGTCAGGTGATGACTCGAAGGGGATGCTTAACCCCGTAAGTTCACTGTTCGAATGTTTATATCTTCCTTACTTTTTCCGTGCTCTAATTTCCTAATCGCAATTTTCATTGCGATTAACATTCGCGCATCGCAACTACATTCCTTTCTATCGTACTGTTATCGAATTGATTATTTTTCGAATATACTGAAACGCTTGTTACAGTTGGTAGAAAGACAAGTGTTCTTTATTTAACTCACGTAACTTTTCTTTCCAACAATTAAACATTCTACCATTAGAATACTAATTAAAATAATAATAACCGATGAACGAAACAAAGACGAAACCCTGTTACTAATTAGTAACTCTCAAAATTAAAACACAAGTTGATTAAAATTGCACTTAAAATGCTGTTACGGTTACTGAATTTCGCTATGTTGCAGTGTGCCCGGCAGGTAAATTCGAAGCAAGAGAAACTGCATTCGACCACATCGGCAAGGCGATGAATGTACTTGCTATATTTTATATCTTATAAGAATTCTGTTTCTTGTTGCAATTTGAATAAATGGAATATACAAGACACTCGACGTCTCCTCCATTCAATTTGCCGTTCGCGATAAATTCCAACCGATTTCGATCCAAGAACCTGCACCACCTGCTTATGGCGCGAAACAAGCAAACGCGATTCTTTATGATATCGACGAATGGTGTAGACGTGGCGGATTATTCTGCAAGAGTTGGTGCGACGATTAGTACGCGAAATAAAGGATAATCCCGAGCCAAACAACTCGACGAACGGATCGTTGCGAGCGAGAAGCTGCGATTTTTCATTGCGACCGTAAAAACGCGCTTATTATTTACCAACGCTATCTTTATCACTTGTTTATCGAGTCGTACGTTAGAAAAATAATGAAGCGAATGTGGCAGACCGCGCAATGGGACAACCAGCTGTTTATGAATCTAATCTCGTTTCTGATAGAATATATACGGTTTATAGGTCAGGTGCGTCGTTCATTTCAGTTACCTGGTAATGCATTCGCTTCGTCGATCGGATCATCATTCGCGTAATCGTAGTCGGTTACTGGTGAAACTTCTCTTACAATTCCAACTATTCGGACAGACTTCTGCCGGTTTCTTAGAAATTAGAAATAATCGCTGACGTGATAGTAAGTACCGATCGCGTTAATAACGTTAGTGTGACAGAAATAGTGTGGAATAATTAGAGACGACACTGCGTGTCGTAATTAGAACGTTAAGTTAGCAACTCAAATTGCCCTGATCGCAGGATATAAACGTCTGACGAAGCAGACCGGGAATATATTTTTGACGAGTATACTCGCGACGAAGGAATGGCAATGTTTCGTGTTACGACGAGTATACTCGTCATGCGTGAAAAATAGTTAAAATTTACAGTTTAAATTGCAAGTTAGTATTTTGCTCGATTCGAGCAATTGCAGTAAACTATAGTAATAAGATTAGAAAGCAAAACAGCGATTTCGTTGCAATTTAATTGTACGCTATAACAGCCACGCGTACTCTGTGCTCGACGAATATACTCGTCGTTTACTTTCTGCCGCACATTTTAGGTTCGCACTTCTTAAACAGATCGCAACAGCTTCATCGACATGTCATTTTCCGCCGCTTGTATCTTCCTCGTGATTATCATATCGTCAACGTATGATTCCCTGGAACAAGAATACACCAGTACGTGGATAATTTATGCGCGACAATTTGTGTAACATTTACACACCATAAGAATTGTATCCTTCAATGGTAGCGTGTAAAACACGCGTAAGAAGCTTGCTAACTTCGTAATTCTTCAGATTACACGAGACTGGAAATAAGGATCGAATACATTCTCGAAATACCCAAGTTGGATCAGCCTGACTATTGTGACAATTTTTACATAATAGGTCCTCCTCTGAGGAAGTGTCCTGCAGGTAAATGGAGGGATCATTTGGGAAGATGCAGAACTATATAGTAAGTCCCCTGCTATAGCTTTTTCTTCTTCGTGTACTTTCTCATCAACGCCACATCGGCACATCCGATGAATCGAGAAATATTTGAACGTTTAAAAAATGTATTATCTGTGTTACATAGGTCGAGGCATCGTCTAACATGATCATCTCAATTATTCTCGTGGCGAGTGAAAATGTCTTGATAAGTAAAAATGGATGATACGACCTCGAGAGTTGACATCTGACTTTTGCCGCGTTTTTCATTTTTTAAGCAAGTTCACAAAGCTACCTCTAAGCTTGCTCCAAGTATATTTTATCCATTGTTCCTTAAGTAACATCATAAAACATATTTCTCTTCGTTTCTCTTCTTTCTTGTTCCCTTATCGTCACCCATTTACCGCTACATCCTGTTAGCCAAGTTAAAATTAAAGGAAATCCGAAATACTCGGACAAAGAAGTAAAGTAAGAGGAAGCTGCGAATATATGCAAAAATAAAATTGCGGTTACAAGTTGGAAACAAAAATCGAAACGCTTGAATTACGTTCTTCATTCGACGGTGGTCGGTCGTGCGTCTATTTTTCTATTCAGCGCTGTGTATCGTCCGCCTCTTAAGCATCTCGTTACGTAGCTCGTGGACTTTTAATTTAACGACGGTTGATCGTAGGCTACATAGCGAACAACAATAAGAATCTACTATTACGCGAAATTGTTCAGTGCGTCAGAATTTACAAGAAGAATCTTGCAGAAATTCCAACGTTATATCCACTTTCCAAAAAGGTATCATGAAGAATCGATCATTTCACGTATCGTGTCCGATCGGTATGTTTTTCGTTCTTCTTGTCGCGCAACTGTCGCCAACGTGGTCCACTGCTGAGACGATCGACGATAAATTGAAAAAATACTCCTCTTCGCAAAAGGACGTCTCTCCATTATTTGCACTGTCAGAAATCAGAAATCGATCGCCCAAACGTTACACTGCGGAAGATCAGCATCGGACGAACGGGATGAATACCTTGGTAACGGACGTCGATAACGTGGAATCGTCGGAGAATGGAAATTCCTATAAGAAAACTAATCGGGTTGGAAAAATGATGGATCGTTTGATTCGAAGAAAGAAGCACCTAATCGGTCCGTTCCGCTTGTTTCGTGGTTTCAAGTGTCCCAGAGGTACGCTGAAAGATCATCGGGGAAAATGCAGAAAACCTTACCAGTAGTACATTTCTCGATATTAATCTTATATTTTTGAATATTCAACATAATGCTAGTTATTTGACTTTCGACGATTAATCACGAACACGCCGAGTTGCTTCAAATTGTCTAATTCTTTGTTCGTCAATTAAAGAAGAAGAAATGTTACTTCTAACGTTTGATCGAGGAATTTCTAAACGTTCTGTGGTTTTTCAATTTTTGTGGCAGTAAATGTTCTTTGAAATTTTATTCGATACATTCATATTATATTTTACTTTCGATTATAAAGTCGATGAACATCCTGAGTTGTGCACATTCTGTAAATAACATCGAACTTACACATAAGAAATGTATACGCATACGCAAATGCACTGTGCTACTTTAGCTTTGTATTCTTTAAAATCATCACAGAAATAAAGAAATTTATCTGCAGTTTCTGGCGGTTTTCTTCCGTTCACCTATTGCACGCATCTTTGTACAAATTCTTCGCCTCGTTCGAAGGAAGCGTAACGGATTTTGCGGTTAAATATTCTACGACGACGACGATAAACGATATATACAATTTACGTTTCTATCGTATTATAAATATTTCATTCAAATTTTCCATATTTTATACTGCTCGGAATTATCGCGCTAACGACGACGAAGGAAAATGACCCCTGCCATGATTGTTTTCGACTAATTATCAGATGTACGAGAGTAGACCCTTTCAGGATGCAAATAGGCAGCCTTGAAGAACGAGCGTAATTTTTTATCTCCATCCTTTTCGAACTGTTTGCTAACGTTTTAAGCTGCACGATAACGGGGAAGCTAATCGATTAATCGGTTCACACGTTTTACAAATTTCCCCAGCGATCGAACTCGCTAGCTAACTAATATCTCTTCGTACACCATAAACTCGACTTATCAGGCGAAAAAACGTCTCTTCTAAACGCTACAACTTATTGTTCCGAAGATAGGTGACGATAAGTGAGCGTTGCGAGGAAACTACCGTCTTTGTATTTTTTTCGAATTTTTATTTTTACTATGTGCAAGTTTCTAATTGGTCTGGGTGGTTGGCTGGAGGTGGTTCGAGAGACGTTGAAGAGGGGATTTTCGGTATTATA
The DNA here is from genome assembly GCF_041682495.2 of Bombus fervidus. Taxonomy (NCBI): domain Eukaryota; kingdom Metazoa; phylum Arthropoda; class Insecta; order Hymenoptera; family Apidae; genus Bombus; species Bombus fervidus. Next base: position 7,079,861 of record NC_091534.1, on the reverse strand, counting down.
AATTATTTTGCGAAGCTTGCGAGGTAGGTTTCCTCATTTTTCTGCCTATGGTGAAATATTTGCAACGCTATTCGCAGTAAGCGGTAAGTCTTCTGCTCAGCCGCGAGCCTTTCGCTACATGAAACTTAAATTTCTGGCACTCGGACGACGGTGCAGATGCGACCACACGCATCTATTTAACGTATAGTTGAAAAATATGGGAGATTTTCTCATTTTCAATCGTACAATTTTGCACCTGCCTTGGTCACACGTATCTCATACGAGTTATATTTTCCTACGTCTTCTACATTTCGTTTGGCAACGCGTTAGCAACGCTGAGCCTGTTACCACTGCATCGGATATTCTTTCAGTATAGCGATTTTCAAGAAGTCCCAGCAACTTTCTAAGCACAATGAGAAATTGGTCCAGCGATATGCCATTTTGGACGAGTAGTTTCTTCGTTGTTGTAATCCTGTTGGCAACAACGTTCACGTTATCGAAATGCGAGACAATGGACGATCCAAATATACTGGCATCTCCTCGATCGAACAAGGAACTCAACTTTAGGTACATAATCGATGTTCCTCTACGCCAATGCCCTAAACATCAGAAAAGGGATCACTTGGGAAAATGCAGAGACATCTTGTGAGTATGCTGTTACATCTTCCAACATTTACGCCAGCTTTGGATAAATTAGAGAAAAAGAAGCGAGTCTGAATAAAGTTTAGTTAATTAGTTAATTACGATTAAGTAAAGTTTATTCGAACCGAAAGATAAAAAATAAGTATACATAAAATAAGTAGCTTTATTTTGTGTTCAGATCAGGTAAATCGCTTTCCAATAATTTTGCATTTTATTTAACTCTCTCGAGTAAGATAACTAGTAGTTAATTTGCACCTTGAGATGTTCATTTGAATGTTAAGTATCTAATGAAATACCTGAGTTGTGTGCGATCTGACCAAATTATTTTACGAAGATAACGATATTTGCTTTGAAAATTGCTCTAATTTTCATTAACCTTAAGTATAATAATAATAATTAAGTATAATAATAATAACATAATAATAAGTCTGCGAACTTGCGTACACCAGCATCTCCGATCGACACAGCTTTGGCACCAGAGAATTGAAAATTATTTCAGACGTTATTTCACGAGACATTTATTCGAATATAAAATATTTTAAACGTTTTAAAGTAGCAGCCAAGTAGAACAAGACGAAATAGTCGTTCTTTAGATATTTCATTTAAAACAATAGCCAAGTTTTACCTTGTTTCTTAATAAACTGTCTGATCCTTGATTATATTGATTAATATAAAACACTCACTTCGAACAGATCGTGTTTGATCTACGTATATAAACGAATAACTTGTTGGCAGTATATTACAGAAGACAGAAGACAGAAAATAGTTGGTGGTGTCACGTCCCACGAGTCGTGCGATCCGTAACGCGAAAGTAAAATTAATAAATTCTCCTAAACCGAGGTAATTTAAAACGTTTATTCGAAACCGTGTTTAAGTATTTGAAGCGAAAGGCAGTGGAATCCGCTGAAAACTATATCTTGCGGAAACTCATCTAACTGTGTTTTTATGTTATGTCTTTATAACGATATTAAGACAATTTAAATTGTAAACAAGTCGGCAGTTGGACAAACGTTGGGGATCTTGCCGAACATTTTCAAAAGAAAGACCCCGACGTTTTTTCATCTCCGACGGATATGAATGTAGCGACTCAGAGAAGTCAGTACGAGAATATTTACCGCTCGGTTATCGAGTAAATTAGTTATCGTTTTGTCTATCGAAGAATTAGTTATCATTTTGTCTATCGAAGAATCATCGCTTGTCAACCGAAGAATCGTCATTTTGTCAGCCGAAGAATTTCATATCCGTCAGTCAATTGTCAATCTCGAAATCGAGTAAGATTTCAATAAATCATTTTATATTGTTAATCTACTTTCGAACAACTTTAATCCTCTTCCGTGCCACTATTCCCGCACATAGCAGGTTAGCCGAAAGTGGAGCTTATTGCAAGTTGCATTAAACGTCGGTTGACGCTACCTCCTCGTCTGCGACTCAATAGAACGTAACAGTTTTGCACTCGTTTTAGTCCAACTCTTATAACAAACACTTTAGTCCAACACATACAACAAATTTGTTCCATAAAATTTCTTGGCAACGACGATTCGTTAATTTCATATTTTCTTCTCACATTTCAGTGGAGTTCCTACGAACGGTTGCGAGCTTCCAGCTACAAAAATCGTGGATCTACTTGCGATAATTTACACTTTACGAATATTTTCCTCTCTCTTACGTTTGTAGCTACGATGAAATAAATCATTTTAAAAACAACATATGTATAACGCTTGTTTCCCTCGCGCTGCACTTGATAATCGTTTGGAAGTTTTCTGTTCGATGATGATACACGCCGATTGCGATGAAACTTTGCGCAAGCGTTGCTGCAGCTACCCGTAACAATTTATCACTAACACGCTGTTCGTTTTTCGTTTTAAGGGAGAGATTAACCCTTTTATCGGAGCCCTTTTTATTATTTTTTAAGTATTTATTAATCGATCAAAGACGTGAAGCAAACAGAGGTCACAGCGTATCGCGAGACTAAAATTCGCGGGAAGGATTTTTCGGAAAAATCACTTGTTTGCAAAGATCGCATAAAAAGATTCGATTTACGTGAAATGGCTCGGATAAAAGGGATGATCCGTCCCTTAGAGCAAAGGCAGCTCCCTTGGGTAGTTGCGACCAACGCTTACGCAATGTTTCATGAAAATCGGCGCGTGGACGTAGGAAATGTTTTGCACGATACGTTATTAAAGAAACTGAAAAAATCGTGGAAAACACGATTAGAAGATTAGTAAATAAAACACAGACAGTAAACAGAATGTTGATTATGAGCGTACGCTACTTCCGGATTTTTACTTTCGACTTTTTACGCAAGATACAACTACAAAACAAAAAAATCTCATATCTATTTTATTTTTCCGCGATTTCCAGTGCTTCTGAGCAACTGGTAAACAGCGTGAAGTCGTTTCCTAGCGATAGCGAAGAGTCACGAGTTTGTTCAAGTTTGTTACCGTACGCGTAAAATGCTCGTTTTATTTCCCGACCACGCTCCGTCAAGAACAAAAAGTTATCGTCGCTTTGAAGTGTTTTACGGTTTCCTTTTACAGTTTTGTCTTTGTCTTTTCAAATATTTTACGTTCATTCGGTCGCCTTCGGATGCACTTGGAATATTTTTCCATAGCTGGCCCGCAGTTTTCGCGCTGATTACAAAATGCTCTTTCGTTCTGTTTCCCAACATTCTGAGTCGTAAAACACCGGTTTCGATCAACCAGTTAGCTGTTGCGACCTCTGTGAAAACTCTGGAAAGCGTGCGCCGAAAATGTGTGGCAAAAAGTAAGCTATGACGAGTATACTCGTCAAACACAGGCTGCCATAGCGTAGAAATAAGTTGCAACGAAATGGCTGTTTTATTTTTCTTACGCGTGACGAGTATACTCGTGAAGAAATGGCAATGTTTTGTGTTACGACGAGTATACTCGTCAAACACAGAGTACGTGTGGTTGTCATAGCGTAGAAATAAGTTTCAAAGAAATGACTGCTTTATTTTTCTTACGCGTTACAAGTATACTTGACGTGAAGAAATGGCAATGTTTTGTGTTACGACGAGTATACTCGTCACGCGTAATAAAAATAAAACAGTCATTTCTATGCAACTTATTTCTACGCTCTCTTTCTACGTCCTCTGTGTTTGACGAGTATACTCGTCATCGCTTACTTTTACTCGTCGTAAAGAGATGGCAATGTTTTGTGTTACGACGAGTATACTCGCCAAGCGTAAGAAAAATAAGACAGTCATTTCGTTGCAACTTATTTCACATACAAAATGTACACAAAATATTGCCATTTCTTCGCGACGAGTATACTCGTCGGAAACAGCTAACTGGCTACAGCTTGTGTACCACGGAACTTTGAATATGCGAGCTAATACAGGAATGTCGGTCGGATAGTCGAATCGCTTCGTTTTCATATTTGTGAAGATTATACATCTTCACTTTACTGTTTTATAAAAATTCACGTTGAACAAAGACGATTTCCATATAAGAATAAAATAATTTCCTTTAGATTCCATTTTCGTTGGGCAATTTTCTTTAGAAGGAACGCATAAGCGTAACAGTCAGTGACAATCTTAACAAGTAGGTCAGAAAACAGGGTCAGAAAAGAAATGAATGAAACGAGTGTGTAGCAAACATAGCAAACGTATCTCAGTTAGCTTTAAAAGCCAGCAAACTGTAAACCAAGTCTCTTCCTTAGCCGTGAGGCTGAGACGAAGATTAATCCGCTGTTAAGTAAATCAAAACGCAGGCTTTTTTGACGAATACTAAATAAAACACAGGATTAAATAATCCTAGTCGTACTGTGATCGTTTTCCCGATTCATTTCGATTAAGCAATACGCAAGACTGGTTCATGTAATCGAGTGGTGAGTAACGAAGATACTTCAAACAACAGGAAAACTCAGCTCAAACAACAAGATACTATAAATGAAATTTCATTCGTGTAAATAAAGTTCATTTTTAAATATCTTATTTCTACGTTATTTGTATCTTATTTAGTATCTTGTTTTATAATTTTATCGGTTCGTTTATACAACGTAACAGAAGATATGTTGGGTTGTCATTAATGACAAAACCCGCAATCACTTAGTTGCCAATCGAATAATAAAAACTCTGATAAAAGTGGCCTTTTTTATGAGATGTGCGCGATTATCAGAAACTTTCGCGAATGATCGCATACACGCGTGGCGTCTGTTAGGAATTTTCCAATTACAGGGGATCTCCAGGAAAACGATGATTAATAACAACTTGTGGAAACACTCGCGTGCATTTTGTGATTATAAAAATTCCTCGAACGGTTTATCGTCTGGCAACTGTTATCAGTGGTTTATCGTGCCGTATCGTTGGTCAGTATCGTTAATAAAAAGCGAGACGACGGTCGAGATGGTCAAAAACTGCTAATGATTCTAATCTCGCTTGTGGTGGAATATTGCGGTTACGACGCCGGATGCGTTTCTAGTTAAATTGCACGCAACAATCTGCTCTGCACATCAGATCGCCTTTTATTTCAACAGTGGCCAGTCGTACAAGACCTCTGTCTTCGTTGTTTCCTATCTGTCAGTCAGTTTGTCGCCGTGTTTTTACGTGAACGACTCTGTTGCGTACGCGAAATAGCTGCACAGCCAACGTACTTGTCATTCGTAGCTCAACGTAATCGTCAACTGTAACTCGCAAGGTAGCGAGAAAAGTGGTGCGTGATAATTAGCGACGACATTCGTTCAAAGTAGCGGAGTTCTCGATCGAATTATCTCGGTGGAAAGGAACTCGTGTGAAAAGGAAGAATGAGACCGACCGGCGTGCAATTTTTCATCGGCATTTTCTTCCTTCTTCTCGTTGCTCGATCGTCAGCAACGTTGACAAAATTGACCACGTTGGACGACGTGGTGCCCGATAAGTGGAGGGTCGTGTCTTCTGGCCAACCTCCGCAAATCGAGCTTCGTCTGTTCAAGAGCCACACGCCAGAGGACAAGACTTGGTCGAGCAGCATGGAATACACGATCTCGCAGAGCACCGGCGAGTCGAAAAATCAGGAAGCGGATGAGAAAGCAGAAAGCGCTAAGCCGAAAACGCAGCTCGGGTCTAGGCACATCATTCGAGGCGCCAGGTTCAGGTGTCCCACGGGTCAGCAAAGGGATCACTTGGGAAAGTGCAGAGATGTCTTGTGAGTGTTCCATTGTACCTTCTCGATATTTTCCTATTCTTCTAACGTTCCAATGATTCGTTTGTGTTTCGATATTCTGTCCGCGTTATGAACAGCATCTTCTTTCTCGTGTACTTGATTAAACAGCTGGATTTTGTATTTTCTACAAACAGCCTGCGACTCTGTTGGGTACGTTTCACCTGATTATCCAAATTTTTATCCAATTTCAGCGTGGTACCACTTCGAAACAATGTATAAGCGCATAGGACAAGAAACAACGCAGAAGACACAGAGCCTCGTGAAAATCCCATCTTCCACCGACGAGTTTCTTTCTTCCCTTTAAAGTTTTCTCTTAACCCATTTGCATCATGGTCCTACTTAAATTTACAGTAAACGACATCCGAATTCTTCATGCAGTCTATCGAAAATTTGCTGTTCAAAACGATCGGCAGACAATACTTTTTCCCTCTATTATAAAGAATGTAAGATGCGATGTTTGCGAAGCAATAAAAATTATTTATTTCAAAAAAATTATTTAGATTAAAATGGAAATAAAAAAAAAGCAGTCGCAGCGCACGTAATAATCCGCGCTTGGTTATAGAAAGTCGCAGCGCGCGTAATAATCCGCGCTTGGTAATAGAAGACAGTCGCAGCGCGCGTAATAATTCGCGCTTGGTTATAGAAAGTCGCAGCGCGCGTAATAATCCGCGCTTGGTTATAGAAAGTCGCAGCGCGCGTAATAATCCGCGCTTGGTAATAGAAGACAGTCGCAGCGCGCGTAATAATTCGCGCTTGGTTATAGAAAGTCGCAGCGCGCGTAATAATCCGCGCTTGGTGATAGAAAGTCGCAACGCGCGTAATAATTCGCGCTTGGGTGCAAAAATGGGTTTAAAAAAAAGAAAAAAAAAAAAAAAAAAACAGGGAAGAGAACCTTCGATGTTTTTTTCTTCCAACTTCTCTCACTTGTTACACGCTTACACAGATGCGGATCAATATCTCAGTCGGGCTCAAGGATCGTCAACGTGAAGCTGACGTAATGAGACGAGATAAAGCGATTTTCGAAAGTATCAACGGTATCGGTGTATTATTTATACGCCAATGCGTCTGATGGATGTTATTACGCGCGGTACTCATCGATTTTCAACTCTTTATCTCGCGGCGCGATATATCGGCCGAGCCAATCCCTCTTCGCTTCTGCTACAGCGCGATTTATCGTTTACGGGATTTTCGAAATTCACCGTGATTCATAAAGTAATATTTCGCCTTCCAACTATCCCGATACGCTTTTACCCTGGTCGAAGGTCAGCGATATATCTCACTAAGCAACGTTTCTTACTTCCCGGCTCGAATAAATGCTCGCCGTGTTTTATATTTGAAGCATGCAGAGCTCCGGCTATAAATTAGATTCCCGCATTTTATAACGCGGTATCACGTCGGCTTCGCTTTTTCCCTCAACGTGTACGCGTGTCAAAGACGACGTAAATGTCCCGTGGGTTCGTTACTTGCGCTGCAACGTCTATCGTTAGAGAGGAGCATAACTGCGTTACGCGTGTTGTACCAAACGTTTCATTAGCTTCGTGATAAGGCTGGAATATGGCGATTTATGGTCGAATTAGAAACGTAGTCTACGTAGTTCTACTAAAATTAGAGACAAATGCAGAAATGAATGCACATGTTGTTTAATGCATGAACATTTAATAATAATAATTTAATAATAGGATCATACATGTTCATATTTGTTCGTTAAACAACCATTAACCGGTTAGGTGTTGCGACCTGTTTGAGGAACGTGTGTGCAAAATGTGTAGAGAAAAGTAAGCGACGACGAGTATACTCGTCAAAGACTGCGATTACTAAATTGCAATTTAAACAGCAAATTGTAACTACTTTTGTAGCGTGTGCGTGACGAGTGTAAAAAAGCTACCTGGTTAAAATAGCAAATAGGTTTTCTAAACCTATCTTGAATATCTCGAAAATATCTTAAAAAACACGTAACAATAGTAAAAATAATTGCGTTAAAATTGCGTCGTGTTTTCTCGAAATATGACGAAAGATATATGGGAAATTGTATGTGGTCGTATTGTATAATTAATTAATTAATTAATTATTTATAATAATATAGTAATCTTTGTAAAGTAAACTGAGAGGCGAGAAAACTCGCGTGGAAGATTCCTGCCAATTTCCTACTGCGAATATTTCTGTCAAAGCTGTCGATAGTTAGCGAGGATTCACTAGATTAGAGTTAGCTCTTCCACAGAGATTCAGCTACCGATATTCGATCGTGTTTTGTCTCGAAAAATCGTCGAATGAAAGTGGCGCCTGTGCAGGAGCCGGGAAGGTGCGAATTTCAAAGGATCGGTAGAAACGACATTACTCACCGATGTATAAGATTCCATCCAGGTCGAGGTTCTCGTTGCTGCCCTGACTATTGACAGCTGTCACATGGTCATCGACAGCGAGCGTGTGTCTTTTCGGTGCCGGCCTTCCGATGCTCACTGCGTGCCACTTGCCGTCGTTCAGCCTGGACCTCGAAGTGTCCCTGACCCTGACCGGGCCGTCACCCAGGTCGAACACGTAATGAATGTGTCCGTTGACCAGCTCCACGGCGATGAAGTCGCGTTCTCGACCGGCGTTGTATAGAATTAAACCGTTCGCTTCGCGTGTTCTGAACTGCAAGGCGAGAAACAGCGTGTTAATCGACTTAAACAAACGTAAGTTTCCCTTTGTAGTTCCTGGCCCTACGACAGCTGCGACGACCAGCTGCAGATAAGGAAATGAGAATTTTGGATGGGAAATGCAAGTAAAGTATAAATGAGAAATAAGTAAGCGCTAGTGTGTACGCCACTTAATGCGCGCTGTTGACGAAAGAAAGTGGAAGCTGAAATTGAATTAATTCTGAGAGCAAATGCTGTTACGTTTGCAAAATGTACGAAGTGTAATATTTGAAATTGAAATTCATATCGAGGTGAATTAAAATAAAGAACTGTTTCTAAATGATTTACCTGATTCTTAGTATAAAATAGATCTAGTTTCCTTATATTAAATAAAATAAAAATAAAAATAAATAAATAAAAATAGCAAAGGTGTCTTTGAATCTTTCTTTTCAATCAAATTTTCAGGTTCAGGAGTTGAGGCAACGAGTGAACCCTCTGCCTGCGATCCTATTTTTCACTTCACACTGTATCGTTTATGTTCATACGATGCTTTCTAAGCTTTTGTGTTTCAAAAGATCCTCAAAATTCTCCAATACTCTTCCGAACTTCTACATCATCCAATACTTTTTATCGTTGCACGTCACCTTGCTATCTCTAAGCAGAGCAAAGTTTAACCAGTTAGCTGTCGCGAGCTCTTTGACAACTTTGAAAAGCGTACATCTAAAATGGCAGAAAGTAAGCGACGGCGAGTATACTCGTCAAAGACTGCAATCACTAAATTGCAATCTTTTAAACAAATTGTAACTACCCTTTTCGCGTGGCGAGTATGTTCGTCATAGGGCAAAATATTGCTACTTCTTCATGACGAGTATACTCGTCGGAAAACAACCAACAGAAACGCGGGAGAAATGAAAAATGACTCGAAATTATCGGTGGAGGAGTACGCGGATGGAGGGTCAATTAGCAGGCGTCTGTTCTTCCAACAATACAAGTTCGATCGCCAAGATCGATCGTTCTCTTTGCACGAGTATCAAAGCCGCGCTTCTCTTTCATGAGAAAAACTGTGGATGGAATTAAACGAGCGAGCCGGAAGTTGTGCGAGAGGCGATGGAAAAACAGCAGAAGCTCGTCGATTAGAGTCGACGTAATTACGAAGGTGACGGCCAGAGAAGAGCTTGTCTGTCACTTGACACGGAAGAACGGCGCATGATTAGGTTTTTACGTGCGTCAGCGTCACACGTGCCACGATTAATCCGGAGCTTGTGCATCGATTCGTGAGCACCGATCCAGGCCAGGATGGATCTAACTGGGCGAACCTTTTGTGGGGACGCGTCACCGTTGACATTTCATTTCCTCTGTCGCCCCTGAGCCACGGCATGCGAGTTTCCCAACGTGGGCCAAACCACTTTTCCCACCAGATATTTCAACTGGTCTTCGTAACGTTCTCGTTCGCGTGCTAATAACGTCTTCAACGTTTTCAAACTTTGTTAAAGTTGAATTTTGCGCGGAATAATGAGACACCTTGTATGTTCCCGCTATGGGGAACAGCAGCAATGAGCCATATAAGCAAAATTGAGACAATACAAGCTAAAATTCTTAGAACAATAGTAAACGCCCCATGGTACGTTAGAAACGAGGACATTCGGAAAGACCTGGGAATACCAACGGTCAAGGAGATCAGCAGACTCGCAAGAAGGTACAGAGAAAGAATAGAAACAAACCCGAACCGGCTGGCAGCGGCAACGGTCAACACATCAAACATAGAAAGAAGACTAAAAAGGAAACACCCAACAGACCTCACAAAGGATATAAACCTAGCAAACACGACGATGGTACCCCGCTGGGGGTAGCCACCCACATGCTGTGTTTTTATTTTTATTTTTTTATTCACTAAGATATAATATTTTACCAAATGTCTTTCTGGACAAATTGTAAAATCCAAATAAATAATAAAAAAAAAACCTTGTATGTTGCTACACCTTTTTTTTTCATTTTCACCAGTCAGCTGTTGCGACCTCCGGAAACTTTGGAAAGTGTGTACCTAAAACGTGTAGCAAAAGGTAGCAAAAGCGACGACGTATATACTCGTCAAGCACAGGGTATGTGTGGAGATTATAACGTAGAATTAAAGTAATCAAGTAACGTGTAATCGGATGACTGTTTTATATCTTTTATGCACGACGAGTATACTCGTCATGACGCAAGATATTTGTATTTCTCCATGACGAGTATGCTCGTCAGAAACAGCTAACTGGTTGATGTAACTTCAGGTACTTCAGGTGCAGCAACGCATTAGAAACGAGAAATTTATTTGGATCGGCGAGGAGGTGGGTCCGCATATTTGCTAAATCGCCAGAAAACAAAAAGTAGGAAAAATCGATGTATCGATCAAAGTGCTTCAGCGGTAAAATTAAACAAACTTCAAAAAGTAAAGTTATAGGCGCTCTGCCTTCCGAGTGGCTCATACAGGAATAAATAAAATAAACGACAAAATAATTTCCGGGAATTAAACCATACCTATATATACACGTTATCGAATTATAATAATCGCGACTGAGAATACCAACATTAATCGAACTTTTCTTTCGACCAGCAGCAGTTACATTAGAAAACTATGTCTGACGACCTGTCGATTTTATAATTGAACTCGGCGGCAAACTGCTTAGCATGACTCAAATATCCTTCTGGATTACCATTTCTTTTGGGATCTCATAAATGAAGAGTTTGTTTCTACCAGCTATCTACCTACCCTTTCTCGTGACATTTCCACATGAAAACACAAACAGCTCCTTATGGTTTTATAATCCTAATGAAAAACTAATTCAAGGATACTGATGGTAATATTTACACTTAAATGTCTCGACCGCACAGCATGATTCAAATATCGTTCTGGATTACCATTTCTTTTGGGATCTTATAAATAAAGAGTTTATTTCTACCAGCTACCTATCTACTCTTTCTCGTGACATTTCCACGGGAAAACACAAACAGCTCTCTATCGTTTTCTAATCCTAATGAAAAACCAATTTAAGAATATTGATGGTAATATTTACACTTAAAACAATGACTATAAATATTGTGCTGAAAGATGTTTCGATCACACAGCATGACTCAAATATCCTTTTGGATTACCATTTTTTTGGGGATCTCATAAATGAATAGTTTGTTTCTACCAGCTATCTACCTACCCTTTCTCGTGACATTTCCACATGAAAAAACAAACAGCTTTCTATCGTTTTCTAATCCTAGTGAAAAGCCAATGGTAATATTTATACTTAAAACAATAACTATAAAATATTGTGCTGAAAAATGTCTCCATTACACAGATACAGAATTATTACAAAAGAATTTCCTAGTCGCTTTTAATTTTTACAAACTTTTTTACAGTTTTAATTTTTTAAAGAAGAAACAAGAAAAAGAAAGGATAAAAGATATTGTAGAAAAATGTTTACCTGGAAATAGATATTCGTTTCCACGTACGCTTTCAGCACGGGCAACCCGACGAACGTGTGCTTTGATGTGAATGTCACCGGATAATGGACTGGATGGTTCCTTTTGCTGAATTTCCCCGTAACCCTGATGATCGGTGTTACACCTTGATGAGAAGCCTGATGATTGCCGGAACTGCGCGCTATCTCCAGGTACGGGTAGCCGTTGAACCAGATTTGTTGAAGAAAACCAACGAAATGTGGGATTTCCTCCCCGGCGTGCAAGTAGCCTCCGACGTGCAGCGTTCGGAATTCCAAAATGCTTTGCTTGCCAAGCTGCGTTTCGGCTGTGAAACAGAGCGGACAATTTTTCAGAATTTGTGGGAAATTATGGCACGTTGTTGCACGTATCATTCTTCTCAAACAGTGACATAATCCTAATTTTAAAATATGCTATTCCATCGTCTGAACGTTTCTTCTTATCCAAATGATTTTTAAGTACAAAACTGACGCTCCGATAAATTTCTACACGCTCGACATTCCCTTCGCAGGGACAAGTACCTCGATTTATCGTTTGCACTTTCTTCGGCAAAGAGGGAAACCTGTCAGAGTTTCTAAACACGGACCACGTTAAATAAGAAAACGGACTGAGATTAAGGGGAAATCATTAATAAGAATCTGGCCTTGCAACGAAAGAAAGAGGAAGAGCAGAATCGCGAGAGTGGAAGGAAGGAAACTCGAGCTGCAAGTTACACGGGAACTATTTTAATTATTAGCTGGCCCTGGGATTGTCCTTATCCGGGGACAATGAAAACTCGATATCGGCGCATTGTTCTTTGCGACCATCTTACCGGAGTCGGAGCCATTAAGCTTAATTGTCCCCGGACACAATGCACTGAACTTTGTAAATTAGTAGTGCGATGTAAGTATCGACAGCCGTTGCTAATAAATCTACCAAAGTTGCCTTGAAACGTAGCTCGCGGCGAAGCTAGATGAGAAAGGGGTAAGTTTCACCCTATTAGACAATTTTACGTACATGTTCGTATTAGGCTTGGCGAATTGTTGTTCGTAATGAGGATAATAATTAAAAGTTTGACACGACGAATCACTTCAACTCTATTTTATTGCTGTGCTTATTTTAGATATAATACAATTAATAATTAGAGTGGATAAAATTGTATTTTGTGCTGAGATCAAATAAACAATCTTCGAATAATTCTTTGTATTTTCCTTTTAGACAAAATGCTAAATAATTCGAACGTTGAATTTGTATTAAAATTCTAGTTTTCGTACGTATCTTTCAGTTTTATTCAATTTAGCACGGTTATTTTAATTCCAGCTTTGATTTCAACGTTGGAAAAAACAGTATTTCTGGTGCAGCTGACAATATTGTTATAATGGAATCAAACATTGTTTCAGGAGCATTTAATGCAAATACAAAATACCAAAAAACAAACTGCTTCATTTAATAGCTGAACTATCTTGGATAAGTTTATGTTTCTAGCACAAACGTATGAAAAATACAATGCTTAAAAATCTACAATATTTATCACTTCATTACCTAACTCAGAAAGTTATTTGAAAATAATTTATCTTAACGCAAAATTATATTATATCTTTCCTGTGTTATTTCTGGTTTAGAAACAGCAAAGTACCTGAAACGCTAACAGAAACCCGGAGATAGTAAAATACTGAAACAGGAAATTATTTCAAACGATTAATCTCAGCACAACATTATGTTATATCTTCTCTGTGTTATTTCTGGTGTAGAAATAACAAAGTACCTGAAATGCTAATAGAAACCCGGAGATAGTAAAATACTAAAACAGGAAATTATTTGAAAACGATTCATCTTAGCGCAAAATTATGTTATATCTTCCCTGTGTTATTTCTGGTTTAGAAATAACAAAGTACCTGAAATGCTAATAGAAACCCGGAGATAGTAAAATACTAAAACAGGAAATTATTTGAAAATAATCTCAGCGCAAAATTATGTTATATCTTCCCTGTGTTATTTTTGGATTAGAAATAGCAAAGTACCTGAAACGCTAATAGAAACCCGGAGATAACAAAATACTAAAACAGGAAATTATTTCAAACGATTCATCTCAGCACAAAATTATGTTATATCTTCCCTGTGTTACTTCTAGTTTAGAAATAACAAAGTACCTGAAACGCTAATAGAAACCCAGAGATAACAAAATACTAAGCAGGAAATTATTTGAAAACGATTCATCTTAGCGCAGAATTATATCTTCCCTGTGTTATTTCTAGTTTAGAAATAACAAAGTACCTGAAATGCTAATAGAAACCCGGAGATAACAAAATACTAAAACAGGAAAATATTTGAAAACGATTCATTTTAGCGCAAAATTATATCCTTCCTGTGTTATTTCTGGTTTAGAAATAACAAAGTACCTGAAATGCTAATAGAAACCCGGAGATAACAAAATACTAAACAGGAAATTATTTGAAAACAATTTAGCTTAACACAACACTGTACTATATTTCCTATTATATTCCCTGCGTTATTTATAATTCAAACATTAAAATACCAAAACAGAAAATTATTTGGAAACGTGTTATCTCGACACAAAATTACGTTCTACTTTCCACGTGTTATCTGCAACACAGAAATAATAAAACACTCGATACGATTCGTTATTTTAAACTGTCGCTTCTTGCCTACTTGGAATACCATTCGCCCGGAATAATCGCGAGTCCGTGTATGCACAAATATACTCTGACCTCGCAAACACGAAACCCATCTGGATCTTCGCAATTGCAGGCCGACTAAAGGCTGTCGCTACGAGCGAATAATCAGAACCGCAAAATGAGACACGTTGAAACGCCTTCGTCGTTAAGCCGTCCCCTTAATCGCTCGATCCACAGAATCGAAGTATGTATATACGTTGACGAGCGGCAAACAGGACATAGCTCATGTTCGAAATTACAATGCCAGGCAGCTGGCTGTGATCTGTTAAGGGCCGCCCTGACTAACGACCGATAGGGGCCGATCGTGACCCGATCGACCGGTTTAATCGAATCGTAAATTGACATCAAACAACGATCCGTGGAAATTCGTCGAAGCCAACGCTGCTACCGTGTTAGCCGAATCCGCTTACGGATGAAAGAGTTTCTCGCAAGACACGCTTTAATCACAGCAGCGGTAGTTTTGCGGCAATCGGCGTTCGCTGAAATTTCGCGAAACTTGCACGCGCCGCTGGCGAGTTTCACCGAGCAACGGCCGATTCCACCGAGTTGTACGTGTAACTGGCGCTTCAGGCCGAGAATTTGATTATAACTCGCAGAATGCTTATCGCCTGATCGAATCGCAAGCGAAACAACTTGCAAATTACTGGAATATTGAATTGGCCGGCGCTGCCGATTCGAATTCGCGCACCAAGATAGCCACCGCTGCTGTAATTATGTAAATGAAAAAGTGGAGAGCGGCCAACGAAAGTATCTCGATACTTTGAACGTATCGCCGGCAGAGATGGCGTGCAAGATCACCGACAGTGATGTATCACAATGGTCGCAGAATCACGATCACGGTCGTGATCCAACTTCGTTCACCAGCGTGATTTTCTTATCTCGAGCGAAATCTTCTTCTTATCTGCGAGCGTAATTTTTCATGTTCAATCATTTCTTATGAAATACTTGCGTAAAGGTATCCGCATGAAATGAAAATTTAATTTCTAATTATTTTAGTTACGTTTAATATTTTAAGATTAAATATCCTGCTAACGCTTTTATTTGCAACGCAACGGTTGACGAAGTTTTAAAGAATTCCAATATAATGTTTTTAGACGATAATTAAGCCAACATTTTTCTTTAGAGTGGCTTGACATAAAAGTAATCGCAAGACTCATGAACGTTGAAGAATATTAACTTGCAAAAGGGAATTTTCTTTTCTTTAGAAGTCTTTTAATATCCATAGCAGATAACGTTATATTTGAAACTTTCGTCCGCCTTACGATATTTATTCTTAAATAGATAATAATATTGAGATATATATAATTTTATGTGCTAGACTAGGTTAGATGCGCGGTAGTAATATTTGCATGTGAATACAGTGTGTGCAAGTATGCGTGTGCGCGGCGTCTCGAAAACAAATGAATGTGAACTGTTCTGGTGGAAGAAAGAAATGTGTATCGATGAATATCTTTGGAATCGCTTATCAAATAAATATAGAACTGTTCTAATATAAATTCTAAGTGTAAATTTAGTGTTCCTATACCATTATTTCGGCAATTAAGATCCAAAATTCTCAACAAATAATAACAAGACTGCAGATCTTTATGTGTTTATACAAAATTTAAAGGTGCAAATTTTCATAATTATCGTATCGATGAATATCTTTGGAATCGCTTATCAAATAAATCTAAAACTATCCTAATATAAATTCTAAGTGTAAATTTAATGTCCCTATGCCATTATTTCGGCTATTAAGATCCAAAATTCTCGGCAAATAATAACAAGACTGCAGATCTTTATGCGTTTATAGAAAATTTAGAGGTGCAAATTTTCATAATTATCGTATCGATGAATATCTTTGGAATCGCTTATCAAATAAATATAGAACTGTTCTAATATAAATTCTAAGTGTAAATTTAATGTCCCTATACCATTATTTCGGTTATTAGGATTCAAAATTCTCAACAAATAATAACAAGACTGCAGATCTTTATGCGTTCATAGAAAATATAGAGGTGCAAATTTTCATAATTATCGTATCGATGAATATCTTTGAAATCGCTTATTAAATAAATATAGAACTGTTCTAATATAAATTCTAAGTGTAAATTTAATGTTCCTATGCCATTATTTCGGCAATTAAGATCCAAAATTCTCAACAAATAATAACAAGACTGCAGATCTTTATGCGTTTATAGAAAATTTAGAGGTGCAAATTTTCATACTTATCGTATCGATGAATATCTTTGGAATCGCTTATCAAATAAATATAGAACTGTTCTAATATAAATTCTAAGTGTAAATTTAATGTCCCTATACCATTATTTCGGTTATTAGGATTCAAAATTCTCAACAAATAATAACAAGACTGCAGATCTTTATGCGTTTATAGAAAATTTAAAGGTGCAAATTTTCATAATTATCGTCTTTTTTAAAGGACGACTTTATTTGGTCATTCCTTTTCGTCTTTTGTCGACCACACATTCCAACCATCTATGAAATTATCAAACTTCCCCGGTCAAAGTAAACGTAATGCAGACCGTTCAAAACTAAAATTATCCCCCGAGATAAATCAGAATTTGTATCTCGGTTAATGAAGTAATCTGCGGCGTTCAAAGACTTAGAAACGCCGACTGAAAGTTTCAGAAGGTATATATCGTTTCCACCATCTCAGAGGCGCAGATCTAACTGTCAACATTATTAATTAAACGCGTTCCGTATCCTGTTAGTCCTTTTCCTATTTTGGCTCCTTAATTAGATTGCTTTTTATAAAAATGAAAGCAACGGGCATATCAGAATATTGCCTTCCAATTTTCTTCCAAATTATCTGTTTCTCGTTAATTAAGGTGTAAAAGCATGATCCTCTATAGACACACGTTCTATTAAAATTCACATTAAATTCACATAATTTAAATCACATTGGAAATAAAAAGGGTCGATGAGATTTTTACATTTTACACTCCAATTTCCTGACTTGACAATTTCTCCAGATGGAAAGGGTCGAAGGGAACAAATAATCGACGAACTAGCGTTTCCCAAAAGAAGAAAGTCCAAGCCTCGCGTCCTGGTCATAGCGACAATCTCTCAGGTGACCATGTGCGACATGGAAGCGGCCAACTGAGAATTCGCAGACGACAGGATGATAAAGCGCGTTGAGTTTAATAAAACGAAAGAGAGACAACACGCTAACTGCAAAAAGTTCCGCGTCGTTGGGTTTTCTTAAAACTTAGTTGCCAAGCCAATGTTTCTAAAGGTTCGATGGCTTTAGCATCGTGTCGTTGGGCTGCGACAAGTGGAACTATGAATTTGTATAAACAGCCATAATTTACGACACTCGTACGACAGGAGGAAAAATAGCAAAAGAAAGAGAAGGACTTGGACAGCGTTAATTATTTTATCGTGTGCTGCTTCGATGCGCGTGAATTTCCATGGCGAACCGAAACTATGAGCGGAGGATCTTTGTCAGTTACAGTTTCTCGTAGCCAACAACCCAAGGATGTCATGCACTCAGCGGCGTAGTAATTATCGTGCGATCGATGCGAGCGACGAGCGACTAAGTGAAGATCGTGTGCAGCTTATGGCGATGCTGGTCGGTCAAGCAATTTAGGGTATTGCCACGTAACTCGATATTGCTGGCACTCGCCATCCATTTAATAGGCTGATCTGGGGAGCGGGCCAGCAGGTTTGGGTGTTTCGCTTTATTGAAGAGCCATGATGCTTTGCAACAAACGTGCTTCTACTTGACAATAGCCAAAGGCTCTGTTTTAGACGCTACTTTATGGCCTGTACCCTTCACAGCGCGTTTGATACCTCCACTTGTTCCAGTTTCCAACTTGCACAACCATGTTGAACGCTTGCCATTCCGATTCTCCTAATTGAAATTAACTCGGAGGCAGCTAGTTTTAGGTCGCCTTTACGGGTTGCTACAGAATCGACTGGTGAAACGTTCGATCGTTGCTGCAAAGATTGTTTCTCAACAAGATTCTTAATGTGTCGAATATCTACATATACATGGAATTGACGAAATATTTAGCGAAAGTTAGTGCAGAACCGTATAGGCAAAATTCCTATGTCTATAAATAATATAACGTGTCTCAAGAGTGTATTACAATGTTTCAATGTAGGAGTCACTTCGGAGTCAATGTAGGAGTAACTTACACTCCTTACATTCCTCTGATTTTTCTAAATAGTTCGATCAATCTTTCGCAAAATTTCATCGTCCAAAGACAAAATATTCCACGATTTTCCACGAGTACGAATACTTCTGATCGATCGATCGATTCCTTAACCCGGTCGATCGTCATATTTCATACGAGACCATCGAGTGTCCTAATACTTTGACGAATACCACAACACTTACACGCATTTACTATAACTCATCTACTATTCAACTTCGTCTCGTCATTTCCACGAGAAGAAACATATTCAAACATCGTCGTCGCGAAGCCCAGGAAGGATGAACGCTCGGAGAAACGATTAATATTCGCCTAACGAGTCAGTCGTACACTTCTCTATTACCATGAAGTCCACATAGTGCAGATGATCGTTCTCGATGGATAGAGAGTGGAACGCGCTAAACACAATTGAACGTAGTATACATAGTGCACATATACGTGTATATACGTACAGGCGCACAGATACATGTAGAGAGAGCGAGAGAGAGATGGAGACATATACTGGGTGTCGGTTATCGGTTATAGACAGCGATACACTGGCGTCCTAGATACGCTGCAAAGCGCATATATTACGGCCAGCTTTACAAGAGATTGGACGCGGCGGCATTGAAACTTTATGCACGGTTCGGACAGGCCGATTGGATTTTCCGGCCTATCCTGACTACCCTGCCCGATAAATATAGGGACACAAGCAGCACCGTGTTTCCAATCGATTCGAATATTATTCGACACTGTTCCGGGCTCTTTCGATATATATTTGCTTATTTATTTATTTATTTATTGTACACGATTGCGTTGGTTTATATATATTGTAGCGTGAAAAGATTTTCATTTGTCACAGAGGAACTTGTTTTTATTTAGTTAGCTGTTTGCGATGAGTAGACTTGTGGCGAAGAGATAGCAATATTTTGTGCTATAACGAGTATACTAATTTTTGTCAGACTTGTTAGATGTACACTTTTCAAGGTTTTCAAAGAGGTCTAATTGTCGTGGATTACTTGAGAAACTTCTTTTTATTCAATTAGCTGATTGCGATGAGTAGACTTGTGGCGAAGAAACAGCAATATTTTGTGCTATGACGAGTATACTAATTTTTGTCAGACTTGTTAGGTGTACACTTTTCAAGGTTTTCAAAGAGGTCTAATTGTCGTGGATTACTTGAGAAACTTCTTTTTATTCAATTAGCTGTTTGCGATGAGTAGACTTGTGGCGAAGAAACAGCAATATTTTGTGCTATGACGAGTATACTAATTTTTGTCAGACTTGTTAGGTGTACACTTTTCAAGGTTTTCAAAGAGGTCTAATTGTCGTGGATTACTTGAGAAACTTCTTTTTATTCAATTAGCTGTTTGCGATGAGTAGACTTGTGGCGAAGAAACAGCAATATTTTGTGCTATGACGAGTATACTAATTTTTGTCAGACTTGTTAGGTGTATACTTTTCAAGGTTTTCAAAGAGGTCTAATTGTCGTGGATTACTTGAGAAACTTCTTTTTATTCAATTAGCTGTTTGCGATGAGTAGACTTGTGGCAAAGAAACAGCAATATTTTGTGCTATGACGAGTATACTAATTTTTGTCAGACTTGTTAGATGTACACTTTTCAAGGTTTTCAAAGAGGTCTAATTGTCGTGGATTACTTGAGAAACTTCTTTTTATTCAATTAGCTGTTTGCGATGAGTAGACTTGTGGCGAAGAAACAGCAATATTTTGTGCTATGACGAGTATACTAATTTTTGTCAGACTTGTTAGGTGTACACTTTTCAAGGTTTTCAAAGAGGTCTAATTGTCGTAGATTACTTTTTATGTCGAGATATATTTAATGGCTTGATAGTCAAGAGAATCTTCGATGAAAAAGAATTCTCTACATTCCTGAATGTATTTTATTTTTTTATTTTTACTATATTTGCTTCATCGTAACGCAAAGAGAAGTTCGAGAAATTTGTTTATCTTCTCTGACATCTTTGCTTCCCGCTCGACGTATTTCATTTTTATTCTGCTCAATGGAATTTCATTGTTATTTAATTTCGATAGGTCGAAGCTGCATGAAAATTTAATTGATGAACTTTTTTTATTTCGATAGAAAATTAGAAATTACGCGTGCGCTCCACTGGCGGAAACAAGCGAAGTTATAACAGGTGGTCAATTTAAACTTTCAACTCATTAAAATTGTGTGCGACTTTAAAGCACGGAAATTTTCCACATACGCGCTAGTGAATTTGTTGCTCGAATCTCTTCGGATAGATGCTACTAGAATTTCATACGACATTATTCTGTCAAATTGTTAAATTGACTCGACATAGCCAGCTTTTCAATCTTTTAACTAGAAATTTTTCATCTCGTTTTGAAAGATATCGCACGATCATTTACTAAATAACAATATTACTGGCTCAATCAATTATAAGTTGTAGACTTTTGATTTTTCTTAGACAAATTTTTATGCGTATTTATATATATGCAACTTTATAATTTTACGTCGTATAGCATAATTGGTTTATAAATTTTATTAAATAAAATACGTCACGCTATTAAAATTTTCCATGCAACTTTAACGGATCATGGTGTATAAACATTAAAAAACGTATGGAATATGTATATATATATATATATATATATATATACACACACAGAGTATTGGATTCATGCGATTTGAAAACATTTAAATTAAGTTATACATAGATAATCTGACATCGAGATCGTTAAATAAAATCAACCTATTTTCCAATGATATCGCGGAAAAACGATATTTTCAATCGTCGAAATAAAACAATTTTTCTTGCTTGCAAACGTTTACAGCGACGATAATTGTAAAACGCGATACGAAATTGCGACGCGACGTATCAAAATTCACCGCAATTTCCGACGACCCGTTTTCGTTCGATTTTCCTCAATAATCGAGACGAGCAGGAAACTAGCGTTTCAGCTTTTCATCGTAATATAAATAACAATAATTTTCACATGGAATTGGCGCAGAAACCATTCACGTTAATTTTATATTCGAAATCAGTCTTCGTTGATACAATTTTAAACGTTTTTATACGACTTTGCGTTCCGATAGCCCGAGGAATCAGGCGAATGAACAGATATCAGACAGACTCGATGAAAATGTAAATGCTTGGAGCATAGTGAATGTTGAAAAAGTTACACTTCCAATGGTCCAAGGTAAAACAAAATTAAATTCTCTCTTTTCAGTTTTCATTGTTTGATTTGACTATTTACTCGTCCAAATATAAAATTTCATCGCACTACTATAACAGAAACACTCTGCTTCCCTCGAATCGCGAAAATCGTTTCGCTTATTTACGTGTCTCGTGTGAATTATGAATCGCCTTATTCGATCTGAGTCGCGTTATCGATCGCAGTTGAAATGGCAAACTCTGAAACAAGAATTTATCAAACTTCGAGCGTGACAACTGTGTCCAAAGAGATATCATTTATTCAAACAAAACAAAAAAAAAGACACGATCGAGCAATTCCAGGGCAACTTTCTCTTCGTCTTGCTTCCTTATCGAGCTTCATAAAACGTGATATAATATTTACCATTCTTACGTCAGTCAAATACAGGCGAATCATTTATGGTGCAGAACCATGACGTATTCCTGTTTCATATTTATAGCTCTTGGCTCACTTTCGCACATCGAATCAACGATCTTACAATCTCTGTACGACCGAGCGTTTATTTCTTATCGTCTGTCGCTAGGAAAGGCAGAATTTTAATTTGACCAGGCTTTAATTCGCGAGAGATAGTCGTCGTTTTATTAAGTTTCACCTGCCTCGCCTTATGTCTTCGCACGCTCCTCCAACTGAATCGGCAGATTATTTTTACGATGCTGGTAAAAACACATAATAATACGCGACAAAAAGCCTGGAAAACGAATGAAATAAAAGTAGAATCCTGTTAGAACGAGGGCTGCAGCTAAACGATTTTCTACGACGACGATGTTAATTTCAACGCCAACAGCTTATCCACTTTAGCAACTCAAAGGCAGCGATATATTGTACAATATACACGGTGCTTGTTCAGATAAAATTTCACATCGTCGTAGAGCCGCCAATTGTTTTCTATGTGAAACATTTACGAACGATATTCGTCATTAGCGATATTCAAGCTTCGTATACAGTGCGTTCGAAACTCGACTGTGTGAAAATCATATTTTGCTCACAGCGGAAACTTCTCTTTTCAGATGCTTCTCTTGCCTCGGAAATTTCGATAAATCAAAACTGCAACAAGTCTGTAACTGAAAGATTTTCGCGCTTCCCTCGAAATTCCTCAACCTTCCCTCCAGCCTCCACTCTACAACTATCTTTATCCCGACTGTTTCTCACTGTCGAAAAGCTGGAGCAAAATGAATACGCAGTCTCCTCTTAATACGACAAAATAATATGCGTTGCACGATACACACCGCGTCTTCGTATCAGAGACGTTTCCGACGACTTCCCGACAATTTTTGGTCCGCGTTGTATTGGGTTGGCGGGTTTCGCCAGTACCACCAAATGACAAAACCACTAGGTTGTCCGACCATAAATGATCACACGGTGTAAATTGTCGTTTACCCTCAAATGTAATTTATACAACGTGAGTTATAGTCAATCGACTATACTCAGATAGCTGAGCAGGTACACGCTGGGAAGAAAAGCGAAAAGGACGAGGCAAATTGAAGCGGCAGGCGATAGGAACCGTGGAGCCGCGAAGAAAACGGCAAGGAAAGACAATGACGGTATAAAATAGGAGAGAAGGCAGTTGATAAATTTCATCGATCGGATTCGAAAGAAACCTGGATGGTTCTCGAGGCGCGAGAATGGGAATTCCGCAGGCGTGGAATTCCTGCAGGAGGCAGGACGGTGTGTTTCCTGGCGCGGAGTCCGCCGACGATTATTTATGAAAAAGGACGCTTGGCAGGCAGAAGGCGAGCGACGCGAGAGAACGACAAATGGCACGGGCGAAATAAAAATGGCGAACAAGTTTCGTAGGACGACGCCAGGAATTCTCCGGAGTCGATCGATGTTCCGCGCCTCTTGCAACGCACGGACGCGTTTCCAGCCGCTGGCCGTTCTCCAGTCGATCGCAACGAACAGCCAGAGCCATAAAGAGAGCATTTGCATGCCGGCGATTTGCGATTCGGCTCGAGGTGTTGCGGAAAAGGGCGGGAGACTTGGCCAGCTCGGCCAAGTTTTTAACCAGGCGATTCGATCGCTGCGCAGGATATTTCCAGTGTTTTTACAGCCGACGTCTCTGTGTGTAATTTCGTTGGCCTATGTAGAATGGAATTGTTTCCAGCTTATCGATCACTTGGAACGTCAAACTTCTTCTTTCTTATGGTTTCACGTGCGCCGCGTCTAATGGCGCGCTGTAAAAATTTCTAATCGTTTCGTGTTCCATGGAACTCGACAATCCAGTCCGAAGCTGTCGCACGATAATTCGTCAAATAATAATAATATTGGTAAATGGACGCGGATTTTTATGCAAATTCACGTTGTTGAAGATGTAATTGGAAACGTGGAAGCTTGGTAGAAAATTGTGTCACTTGGAATTTTATTATTTGTTATTATTGGCAGCGTTGTGCTTTGGATATTTCGTATATTTTCTCATATCAAGCAAATTCTTTGCAATTTTCTACTTTGAAATTTTCTATAAATTCATAAAATGTAGCCATAAGTTGCAGAGAAAAAGAAAAGCTTGTACATAGTGTTACGTTAATTTATATTAATTGCACTGGTCGTAATGAGCTTGGTAGAAAATTATTTTACCTGGAATTTTACTATTTGTTATTATTGACAGCATTGTGCTTTGGATATTTTGTATGTTTTCTCATATCAAGCGCATTCTCTGCAATTTTCTACTTTGAAATTTTCTATAAATTCATAAAATGTAGCTACAAGTTGCAGAGAAAAAGAAAAGCTTGTACATAGTGTTACGTTAATTTATATTAATTGTACTGGTCGTAATGAGCTTGGTAGAAAATTATTTTACCTGGAATTTTATTATTTGTTATTATTGACAGTGTTGTGCTTTGGATATTTCGTATGTTTTTCCATATCAAACAAATTCTTTGCAATTTTCTATAAATTCATAAAATGTAGCCATAAGTTGCAGAGAAAAAGAAAAGCTTGTACATAGTGTTACGTTAATTTATATTAATTGTACTGGTCATAATGAGCTTGGTAGAAAATTATTTTACCTGGAATTTTATTATTTGTTATTATTGACAGCGTTGTGCTTTTGATATTTCGTATGTTTTCTCATATCAAGCAAATTCTTTGCAATTTTCTACTTTGAAATTTTCTATAAATTCATAAAATGTAGCCATAAGTTGCAGAGAAAAAGAAAAGCTTGTACATAGTGTTACGTTAATTTGTATTAATTGCACTAGTCGTAATGAGCTTGGTAGAAAATTATTTTACCTGGAATTTTATTATTTGTTATTATTGGCAGCGTTGTGCTTTGGATATTTCGTATATTTTCTCATATCAAGCAAATTCTTTGCAATCTTTTATTTTGAAATTTTCTATAAATTTATAAAATGTTGCAGGTAGTGTTACGTTAATTTATATTAATTGCACTTGTCGCAATGACCTCGTAAGATAGAAATAAAATTTATGTATATACATTCACAATCATGTACGATGTATAGTTGATGGGAAATAAAATAAATAAATAATATATATAGATTTCTCTTCTTTTTATAATCTCATAATTTTCTATAAAATATTATAACCTGCAGGTTGTTCGAAATTTCCTAATTTCGTTCATTGTATGCAAATTTGTTGCTAATACAGGTAACTTGAGATTTCTACCTACAATTTTGTTAATGGTATCAGCTCCATCTAAATTGTACCAGTAATTTTGCAACTGTGACACACTTCGTACGTTTCTGCACGTTACGCGTATGTTTTATTCGCAATTTAACAAAATAGACGTTGCATTTGGAAAGAAATAAAACGTCAAATTTAAGAGAACGATATATGCAACGAAAATACGAAATCAATCTTCCCCTTTTTTAATAGGAAATTATTCATGGAACATCGGATTATAGAAGAAAATTTATCAATTTTTGCGATCAGAGGGTGTACAGTGCGGCCGTCAAAGGATAAGAAGATTTCTTCAGGAGAACAAAAATCAATCGTTGCTTTTCTTCCACCTTCCGCCTCTATTTTTCTTTTCTCTTTCTCAACTTGCAAATTTCCTTCCATATCCTTCGGATTTTCCTTTGCACCGATTTCTCAGAATTATTATTGGCGTGGCACTTGAGGCGGTTTAAAAATTATTTCAAGCGGACCAAGCGAGCGAAAGTCATACTTTTATCACCGACCATTACAGCCAATAGCAATGAAACTATTGCCAGCTAAGAGTTTCTTAATTCCATTCATAAAACCTTATCTTTTCTTACTTCAAACTCGCGCTACGACTTCCTCGTGCTTCGGTTATCTGGATATAGCGCGTGTCGTACGGGATTGCTCGTGTATCTTAATCTTATCAAGAGAATTACGACAAACGTTGACAGGTATGTTATCGGCAACCTCGTTTTCAAGATATCAAAGGCGAATTTCCATCGTTCCAATGACGTCACGATCGCAATGCTCGTATCGAGACAGGAAACGATGACACAGTGGACACAGGCGTAGGAATGCGACTGTAGATAAAAATTAGAAAAACTATCTTTTTAATTTCTCAACTTCATCGGTTTTAATATCGAAACTGTAAACAAAGATTTCCCAAGAAATCAGTTAACCGAGACAAAACCGGTTCGCTAAGACGAAGATGTAACGTTTACTAAATAAACGTGACGCAACACTGTAGAAATCTCAGGTTAATGATCTCTACAGAATTATTTATGGTAATTTAATCTAATTTGTAGTTGCAATAAACTGCAGGAACAAAATTAAAAAGTGAAACAGTCGTTTCGTTGCAACTTAATTCTTGTAACAGCCACGCGTACTCCGTGTGTACTGGTGGAAGCTTTTCCAGACACTTTTTTGGAGTTGTCAAAGAGGTGGCAGCAGCTAGTTAGGTTAAAAAAGGATCGGCAGATGGACAAATAATTTGTTGGCAAGGCAAGTCGTAATAAAAACTTCCGTCTTCCGTTCGATTACATTTCCATGAAACTCGCAGCCGCATTTCTGATGGGAGTCGTCGCGTCGGTGCATCGACAAGCAGCTGAGACCCCGTGGCGAGATGCCCCGGAAAATCTTCAATTAGCATTCATAAGAGCGACCCGATTCCAAGGATCGCCGGCTGAATGCAAACGGCCTTGCATTTGGAATTTGCGATTTCATCCGAGGCCACCGCTTTGGGAAATTTGTAATTTAGCCGGCCGTGTGTTCCATCGTCGTGCACCTACCACTGGTCCGAGCGGGCAAATCCACCAGCTGAGCTACGACCTGAACGTCATGCTTTTTCCTAAAGTTTCCGGTTCCAGTTGCAGCTGGAGTTCGCGAGAAAGACGCATCAGCAGCCGTTCTTACAACTCCTACGGGACACTCGATTTTGTCTCTTCGTCCCTCGTAGCTGATTTACACGGTCGTCGCGCTGCCAGGTGAGCAGCACGCGGTAGTCAGTTTTATTGAAAGCGACGGCGAAAAAGACACGAGTTCTCGAGTTGGGAGGTTCAGCAAGGCTTCCTTGCTTTTTTGCAAGTTTAGAGAGAAGATTTGTTATGGTAATGATCGACTAATATCTGCGCTAGCAATTTCGCTGTTGGCTTCAAGAGAAATACATCTGATGGGAGCTCCTACAGCAGCGAGAAAACAAGCAGCTGACTTTTATAAACTTTCGTTGGACTATTGGTTGCATGGGATGTTCAAGAAACGTCGGTGGACAGTCTTGAAACGGGAACGTAATTCTTCTAATTTTCGGTTCTTCTTATCGTTTGATTTTAACAATGCGATGGTCATCTTTGACAAGTTCGTGTATAGTGACAGTCATCAGAACGCACACGTTGAGAGTTTCTCTTGCAATTAAATGGTTTGGTTTTCTGTCTTTGCAACGCAATTGGAATATTGTAAAACGTCGGTTCGATTTACGGTGATTAATTAATTTTGTGAAAAGAGAAGCAACTTTCTACGTGGAGAATTATGCGCAGAGATATTTCATTGAGAATTAATTCGAGCGCGATTGTCTAACGCACGGAGAATACTAAGATAAGGAAAAGTGCTGGTTGAGTTACCTTCTCGCTTGCCTGTCGATAATTTACAAGCATCGAGCTTAATACCAGCCGAAGCTGTCAAACCGTAAATTATTATCGAAAATATCGGCCAGCCGGAGGCGTTTTCCTTCAATTTTCTTCGAGAAATTTTCCACGGCAGTTGCCTGTTTCCCGGGCCTTTGAATAATTAACGAAAATCGTCCGCAGCAAGTTTCGCGAGAGGAATCGACGCGTCTGTGAACGCCGAGGAAACTGCAAATTAAAAATTTCTTTCGCCTAACTTCTCGAGCGCTCGATTCCATAGCTATCGAGATACAACGTAAGCATCGTGAGTTCCTTTCTAAACAGAAGCTTTCCAGTCTAAAAATATTCTCGAAAATCAACCTGTCGACGTTTGTTCAGCCGTCTTCGGGAATTTAACGAAGTAGCGTTTTAATAATTGCTAGCAATTATTTATATCCAGCGATTTTATATCTACGTTTTAACAATGAATTTTTATCGCAATTGCAGTGACTCGTATGCAGCAAGACTCTTGTCCATCCCTGACTTTTTCCTTTTTCTAAATTTTTAACAATTTTACAGATTGAATGAATAATTTTTATTGGAATTGCAATGACTCGTATGCAGCAAGACTCTTGTTCATCCGTGTCTTCTTGAAACCTTTTTCTAAATTTTTAACAATTTTGCAGATTGAATGGACAATTTTTATCGGAATTGCAATGACTCGTATGCAGCAAGACTCTTGTCTATGCGTGTCCTTTTTCCTTTTCTAAATTTTTAACAATTTTGCAGATTGAATGGACAATTTTTATCGGAATTGCAATGACTCATATGCAGAAAGACTCTTGTCCATGCGTGTCTTTTCCTTTTTCTAAATTTTTAACAACTTTGCAGATTGAATGGATAATTTTTATCGGAATTGCAATGACTCGTATACAGAAAGACTCTTGTCCATGCGTGTCCTTTTTCCTTTTCTAAATTTTTAACAATTTTGCAGATTGAATGGACAATTTTTATCGGAATTGCAATGACTCATATGCAGAAAGACTCTTGTCCATGCGTGTCTTTTCCTTTTTCTAAATTTTTAACAACTTTGCAGATTGAATGGATAATTTTTATTGGAATTGCAATGACTCGTATGCAGCAAGACTCTTGTCCATCCGAGTCTTTTTCCTTTTTCTAAATTTTTAACAATTTTGCAACTGGCAAGTAAGAAGATTAATTAAGTTAAGAAAAATAGACGCGTAAGTTTGTCTAATTTAGGCGAAGTTTGGGCTAATTTAGGTGAATTTTCAGCTGATAGAATTGACTACTGGAAGAGAAACGTCTGTGGCGGATCCCCTGTTGCGCACTTCGTACCATTTTCATTAAGAAAAGCGTCGCGGCCACTTGTTTCCTCGTTTCTGCCACGCAATTTATCGACGACAAACTTTCAGGTGGAATAACCGAGCAATTCCAAAATTTCATACGACTCGTCCCTTTCGATTTCTACTTCCACTTCGACTCGATTAATTGGAAAACTGAATAGAATTTCGTTCCATTATCTTCTTGCAAATTATTTTATACTCGTTTCGATACAATTGTCACCTAATCTGAGATTTGAAGATTTAAAATCCGACTCTGTTAATTTTCTAATATTGTAATCTCTAATACCAACATCTCTTTCTCTTCGTTTCTCCGTCCACTCAAAGCTTCTCCCGTGTTTCCTCCTAAACAATACTCGACCCCCATATAAACCCCATATATTATCCGAGTTTCAAAATCTCAAGATCATTTTACTTAGGCAATTTTACGCGTTTAATTTGTAAGTGTCGCGTAGCACAAGTTTCAACACACCGACGAAGAGTCGCCGATAATCAGCCAACCGATCTACCGCATCTCTCACGACGCATTGCTCTTTTACATCGCGTCTCGAGCATCCTCGCGCAAATTGCGATCGAAGTATAAGCGGCGCGAGGCTGGCACCGGAGAATTCATGCGAATAGATGGTTAATTTTATTCCAAAAAGGCGCCTTTACCCGAGAGAGAACCGCCGTTCAACGTAATATAAACAGAGTAAGATAAAACGGAAGGCGCTCGAGGAGGAACTCGCTCGTATATTTAAGTATATTCGAGTAACGAATAATTAATAGAAAATGAAATAAGATAACGACAGTGCGAGCCAGGATATACGCGTCTCATTTTTCTCGGTCTTAATAAAATTCCTTCCGCTCTCCTTTCTTTCATTTTCTTATTCCACTCGGCGAGATTTACTTTCCATTTTTTATTCTCTGCCCGGTTTCCTTTAGCACGCCGCCCTCGTCGTATTTCCTGCGCAGCCAAACGCATTGTCCTTCCATCACCTCGGGCTTCAACGTGGAATTCCTGCTGGAATTGCTTGCGCTCGCCTCGGCTGTTGCTTCGATATTTATGCTAAATAGGGATTTCCTATCTAAATACGATATTGTACGACGGGCCAGCGTTGCAGTGGAAACAACGCGCCGTACAATGGCCATGTTCTTCGGCTGCTGCATTTTCGCGTTAAAAGCACAACTAGATTACTCCGACTACTTCTTATCCAATTTTATTATTCGTCTCGTATGGTTTTCCGATTTTTACCGAGGAATAGTATACATGCTGCGTGTTTGCAGTGGTGTGCAGTGGTTTTCGATGGGAAGGAAAAGGTTGTTCGGTGGAAAACTATGGAGTCGTCCAATTGTGCTTGCTATTTCAATTCGTTGAATTTTATTTGATGAGATAGCGGCGATATCTCGCTGTTGATGAGAAGGCAAGGGATTAATAATTCGTTTTAGTTGCTCGCGATTACGCCATTATATCCTTGCGCATTTGGTCCATTAATTAGGGCACGTTAATTAGGCAATTAATCAGGCAACTGTGATCGATTGTAACGATAATGATCGAAGAATTTCGACGCTGGAGCGTTGATAACGTTATTTCTGAATTCTACACTATTCAATAACAAGATGCGTCCTTTTTAATTATTCCGTTATAATTAATATCTGAAGCCGAGATTTCAGTGATAAGGACGAGGAGACGTACCACGCATCCGCAATTTCACAGAACGTCGATCGGCAATTTATTAAATCGCGCGTTTCCATCGGCCGAACTTCTCCCTTTTCGTCTCGTTCTCTCGTCCTTTTACTTTCGAGATTGGCTTCTCCATCGCCCATTCGAGACAGTTGGAGCATAAAGGCAAGATACGAGGATCAGAGGAAGTCGTCGATGCGAAATGGATCCTTTTCGCGACTCGACGATCCTTCCATATACCGTCGCACGCTCCTCTTCGATATATTTGAACTTTGAACGCGCGATTCTACGTGGCCCGATGCGTCTACAGATACACGGCGTCCTTCCACTCTTCTTGTTTTCTCCACACAATAAACGAGTATGGTTGCTACGGTTCGTTTTTAAGGGAGCGCACTCGTCTAACGAGAACGACGAAGCGACCGATTTCCATGAATTTCTCTTCGGGCTAACTGTGCACTGCTTACGTGGGGCTAGGACTTGCTGGCGTAGAAATCGACGTGGAAAGGTAGTTTCGTTTTTATTTGTATCCTTCTTCTCGTTCGTTAACTTTCTAAACTTTTAAAATTCACTCGACCCAGTCGATTTGCAAAAAACAAGTTCGTTCTAAACTTTCCCATTTTTGTACTTGAAAAATAGCTCCGATCTCAGCTAGTAAATCGAGTTTTGTCGATAGTATGTTCGCAGAATGTTTCCAAATGATCTTCCAGTTTATTAAAAAATACCACTAACCGTGTCTAATCGTGTCTTTTTTTTTTTAAATAACAATTATCGAGGGAGTTGCGTTTGCTCTTTCATTTTGAAGATTTACACCGCATTTACAGCAAGAAATTCTCCAACGATTCCAATCGAAAACCTTAAGATCCCTAATAGATGCAGCTTGGTACGTTACCAACGAAACGATACATCACGACCTCGAGATACCCACAGTCAAAGAAGAAATATCCAAATTCAGCAATAGACACAGCACAAGAGTTAACAACCACCAAAACCCTCTAATTGCTCAATTATTCGATACGTCGGAACAGATCCGCAGGCTAAAAAGACATTACACCTTAGACCTAAGCACTAGATTCAAATAGAATCAAACATACTATAAACACTTATTAATCATGTCACGCCAGATAAATTTACTTAAAATTCTCCAACGAGAATTGATTGTAAAATCATTTGAAGATTAAAAACATTTTGAAGATTACATTGAAGCATCGCTGTTACGTTTCTACCTAAACCAGGGCAAGATGACATCCAGATGTCTACACATCCTCATTGCGTACCCTCGATAGTCTCAAGAACCGACCAGAAATCTCAGGAATTTTCTAGCTAAGGTCCTTCAGACCGAACAAAGATCTTTTTACTAAATCGTTTTCTAAAGTTTATTGTTTACCACGAGAAGACACGGGGAAGTTAGTTTTTCTCGCGTACGATGCTTCCCACTGGCAACTTTCTATCGAGAGCGGCTAAGACCCTTCCTAGTCCACCAACCTTCTTATTATCCAATCAGAAGCAACGTCTACTGCCCTCGCTTTCCTAACCAAAATTGTCATCAACAAATCCGATGGTCCCGTGCGCTAGACACACCCATCGCTAGCTTTCCTCCGACACAGCATCGTCACTGAACTTCACTTATTCTTCATCGTTGGAATAGTCATCGTGTCTGTACCTGGTCTCTACCCTTAAATCAATCACTTGCTTAACTTGTACCTACGCACCAGCGTAACTATCTTCTTTACAAAGTTGTTGGAATAAACATTATTTTATACGTGTTAATTCAGTGTAAACTCGATCGAACCACCCTTATTATCCTAATAGAAATAAGGGATCGATCAGTTCGTGGCGTCGATTATCTAATCGTAACGGGAATTTACCACTCCCGTTGACGTGCTTCCTCGCGATCTCGTCTCTCTGTGAAAGGTCGATTAAACAACCGCGTTTATTTGTTTTAGAAAACTCAATCCAAGTACCTTGAACCTCAAATTTGAACCTCAAAGTGAGTTGCTGCGAACACGTAATTTTACACGTCTTTTCTCGTTGTCTGATTCAGTGAATATCACCATTTTCTACCGTGTGTATCATAGTTTTCGTTAAGATAGAATTGGAAGGTGGATAAGTTTCTGTGCTGTTCGTAGAAAATATTTCGACAAATTGCACAGTGTTTTTTTTTGTAAATTTTGCTCGTGACAGCTGGAAGAATATTTGGAGAAATTTTCGGGGACAAACGCGACTCGTTTCAACAAATTCTGTTTCTGACAGAGCAATAACAGTTTTACAAATTTCACCGTGTCACCGGAGAAAACGTACTTCCTACTTCCGCGAAGCAGAGTAATATCGCGGGTAATTCTATCACGCACAAACTGGCGAATATCTTTTAGAAATATTCCGGCCGATGCAGCGTTGCAAATTTGTTTCGCCGGACAACATTTTGTACGTGGGATCGCGTCGCACGTTAAAATCCACGTCAAATGTTACGTGAAAGTACTTTACCGCAAGCGAAGCTCGGTAACTGCAGCCTCGAACGAACAGGCGAAATCTTTGAGTTACAGAGCTTCCCTACTTATCGAAATTCCCCAGTAAATGAGGTCTAACGAAGGAAAATTCGACGTACAGAAGCTTCGTACGAATTACGTCTTTCGCAAAATGTTGGTATTTCAAGCTTCCTCTTGCAACTTATTTTATTCGACGTACGTCAATGCGAAAGTTAGAGAGAAAGTTACGCGTTCGACGAAAGACAAAGACGCTAAAATATAATTTGCCCACTTTTTATGATTTTCCAGACAAACGTAACAACTGTAAGACAGAAGACATCGAGCGACTGATGAAACTTGGTCTCGTAGAAATTCCAGTTACAAGGTGGCAAATAATTCGAGTTAAAATAAATTTTATTTCGACTTGTAGAGGTTTACGAAGAAAATCATAGTTTTACAAAGTCAGAGTGATTCTGGTACGTTAAACTGCTTACTTGTCGAGCGATATCGTGATAATTATTGATTAAATTGTAGAATTTAAACTTCAAAAGTTTGCTGGAAAATCGTGCGAATCGATACGATCTGTAATAAAAATACAAAGATCTAATTATCGTTATCAAAGATTTTCCACCGGGCGGCGGTTCTATTCGCTGTGAATTACGAACTGGCGGTATCCTGGTAACAAAAATTTCCTGCTGCGGTGTTTTAACAGCGTACGATAGGTTTTCGTTTGAAAGAATTGGCGACGCCAAGTTGCGCCATATCCGGGAAAAAGTTGCGACATTAACCGTTCGTATAAAGCTTGCTCGACGAAAATTCATTCAGATTTTTCCAAAATATTTGCCGGCGATATGAAGGAAAACGGGCGAACGTTAAAACGAACTCGAGCGTGAATGGTCGGAAAGCGGAAAAACCTGCGTTTCAAGTTGCGAGCGGAACGGGGACGCGCACCACGTTGGCTGCAGTTTCGCAATTGTCGTTACAAAGCGTATCGATGCAAATGAAACGACACGACGTTAGAAACGTGGAGCGTTAGGGTAAGGAGCGTAGCAGGGCAGAGTAAATTGTGTGTCTGTGCCAGATGTAAAACGGTTGATTGCCTTGGAAACGTTGCGTTCCCGACGACGATTGTACACAGCGCAGGTAAATGGTAACAGCGTAGGAGAGTTGTAGCCGCTGCGTTTCAGAGCCGAGTGTCTATCGTTGCCAATGAGAGACAATCGGATTTAGGTTTGGGGTGATAAAGAACGCGCGATAGATTGGAACGCAGTGCTAACTGTTACGAGCTAGTTGCTCCGCGGTGTTACGACGCGTTCGACGATCGTAAAAGTATCGATACGCTTTGTCGTTCGATCGTAAAAAGGGAAATTGCTTCCTTAATCGATGCGACAACTTTCGTTGTTTGTACCGTTGTTTCGTACGCTGCTTTTAATCCTTTTATCGCGACATGTTTCAAGCTGTTCCTGCACTTGTTTCATTTAAGCTATTCCAAGTTGGAGATGTACAGGGTGTACGTAAAACGAAACGATTTTTATTATCGTCTTCGGGCATACGAATATTTATATTTAACATTATTACGATAAATGCTACACGACTCATTAAGGGAAGAAAATTCTTGTCGCAAGACAGAGTTTGAAGAATTCACCGGAAATTATTATTCTTCGTCAAATTTGTCATTTACAAATTTGACCGTTTCTGTCGAGTCGAGAAATGTAGAGAAATTTTACGGATCTTGAAGCCATCGAGCTACGTTTCGTCAGCTTGCTATTTGAGAAAAGATTTATACACCGATGCAATAGTTGTTTATGGATAGTTCGATTCTGTGACGATAGTTCTAAAGACGAAGAAGCTGCGATGTAATTTACGTCTTTTTATAATGTTCCAGACAAACGTAACAGCTGGAAGGAAGAAGAGAATATCGAGCGATCGATGAAAGTTGGTCTCGTAGAAATTCCAGTTACAAGGTGGCAAATAATTCGAGCTAAAGTAAATGTTATTTGTACTAATTAGTACTAATGACACACGCGTTGAAAGATCAAAGTCATTAACGATTAACGATAATTGTTAGAATAGAAATAATTTGCTGTTTCTATAGAAATTCCTCTTCTATCGTTGCAACGAGGTTTCTATGGGAAACCGAACGCCATAGCGAAAGGGGAAAAATTGAGAATATTCTTCGAGCGATTGCTGGCGGATTGCTCGACGACGTTACTTTTGATATCACAGTTCGTTGTAGGCGAAGAGATCTATCGTTTCGGAAAGAGCTTGTCTTCAGGGTTCAAGCTTTCGCGAAATCCAAACGACCAGGAATATGATGTTCCCCTGAAAACGCGACCGCTCGTTTAAAAACGACGCAGAAAGAACAAGAGCAAAGAGCATTGGTGGCCGGCGAAAAAAGAGGCAAAATGTTGGAAATGAATATTACATAAACCTGGGATCCAATTTTCTGCTCTCAACGGAAGCTTACGTCACCGCGAGGCATCCAATAAAAAATGAACGACGCTCGGTTGAAAACGAAAAACCTGGCCAAAAGCTATCTGCGTGTAACTCGCCATTGACGTTCCAACAAAAGCAAAAATATCATCATGACTTTTTAACGCGATTACAGCTCGCAGGTATGCCGAAGGCGTCTCGCTTCCGACAACTTTCAAAAATATCTCGCTCGCCAGCCAAATTACGCGTCTCACACGGGGCACGGCTACGAGAAATAGTTGATCGCAGTTCAAACGTAATTGTTAGCAGTGACAAACTATGTGCCACGTTCTTTATACGATTCTCCCTTCCCTTTCTCACTACAATCATTTTTCTCTTAATTTTTGACACACCTTGGAAAAATATTATTTACGTTCTTTCTCACCTGCGCTATACATTTTTCAAGTATTGTTGCGTCTGTAGGACGACGCGTTATGCAAATCCTAAGCTGCTACACAGCATCGTCTCTACCGATTGGAAAAATGTCTGCACTTTAGAAATGAAAATTGACGAAACGAATTCGGTTGCAAAGGTAATTTGAAAATTCACAAATTGAGTTACGACTATCCAATCGATCTTCCCGAACGTACCTATTGTACAGTTTATTTTCAGCGTCGAAACTCTAAGGGAATTCGACTAAAGAAATTAGCGCGTTCACGAGGCCGACACCAATACAGTTAAAACGTTATCAGCTGAGCAAAGAAACCTTGTCTCTGACATTCTATAAAATCGTTGCTCTAGTTGCAACGATAAGAAGGATGAAAAGCCAGTTGCTCTCCTGGCGACTGGAAAATCGCCTGTGCAGTTCGGTTTCCAAAAAATATCGATTTACAACGTACCGATAGACGTGTGCGTACGAAAAAGCGATAAAACCGATCCGGATAGAAATATTTTCTCTATTCGAGCTGGCTCGTTGCAGACGACCGAGTTCGAATTTGAACACGGCAACCCCTTTTTGTATTTGTTCCTTGAAAAGCGCGAGCGAGATCACCGACGTGTGACTAAATACCTCGCACGAAAATCCAAAAAGGGATTGGTATAATAGCGCGATGAACAAGGATGATCTGAATTCACAGCGTTCTCGTTACTCTCGTTGTGATCTATGCAGGTGGCTTAGTCGGAAATTCGTCGAGTTTCCAAGATGATTCGGTTTGGCGCATGGGCTTTCAATTTTCTACCTGTCTATATTTTTTTATCCTTTTTTTTTTTTTTTTTTTTTTGATAAGAGCTTTTTTGAATTCAGATATCTCACTTCGTTCGTGCGTGCGGTGGTTTGAATGCTGTATTGAACTATCGCGGTCCAGATTTCTATCTACGGTGAATTGCGATAATATTCCAACTGTACGATACGCACGTTTGCTTGAAATCGTGTTGACGGATCGATGTATCGAACGTTAATGGAGTGTCGTCGTCAATCGTACGGAAATATCCACGTAGAAGTTGATAAGACAGAAAAGTTTGGAACTGAGGCGAGGACAGGGATCTTGCAAAGTATCGCGCTTTCTTGCCTGTCCAGGACCACCGGTAATTAACACGTTGGTCGCCACGTCACCCATATCTATGTGACGGGTATACTTCCGTGGGGGCCCCGTCACCAAAGTATGGTGACGCTCTTCTTGTTCCAGTTAATTAAATATACGATATTATATATAGGACATACAACATAAAAATATTAAAAACACGTTATACCATACTTTTTATTAATTTATCGCATATCGCATGGTATTCGTTAAAACACTCCAAACACATTTGGCATGATCTTGGCCACTTCCAACAATAGTTATAGACTCCGTCATCGCTACTCTCCTCACTTTCAAATATATTTTCACGCTGTTTATTGAACATTTTGAGGATGAAAAAATGAAAAAATCACAAGTATGCTTGTCGACTAAATGAAAGATCTGAGAAATCTGTCATGAGAATACCCTAACTGGGAAGCTTATCGCTTTCTCCGTTTTAGAAATAAATAATATTTTCTTTACAATGAATCGAAGGATGAATCAAACGATGAATTCCTGCTTGTCGCTCTATTTACATTCTGCGTACCAGGGGTCGGATTTGGGCCCCGCAGGAAACTTAGCCGAATCAACTTGAGCGACCAACGTGTTAAGTCGTGTCTCGACCGATTCTACTAGCGACGAGATGAATTAACTTGCTTACTAAGATGAATTAATTGCTTGGCAGTTAATAGTCGCGTGCTGTGATATCAAAAAGTAACAGTTTGTAAGAAGTAGAGCAATCGGTTTCGAGCGACTGAATTGATTTACCTGTTCGTTAGTCGTGGTAAACTTAAGACAATGTCGAAGGATGGTTTGAGAAATGGCGTTGAATGGAAAAATTGTATTTCGCAAGAGGAGTTGTTCATCGACTTACCTCTAACAGCGGGCTCGTCGTCGATCTGAAATTTCAAGGAAGCTGCCCTCCTGGAGAACCTCAGCGTGTGCCACATATCGTCGTTCAAACCTTGTCCAGCGACCAGTGTCTGAAAATAAAGGAAAATATATGGCATTAGTAAAAAGGGAAATACACGTTTAACGGGTTTGTCTTGCTGCTTGCGACAGAGATCTCTTATTATTTTTGGACAAAGCGAGAAGCCAAGCTGGAGCTTTTAATTAAAATTGCTGTGTGCGAGCGCTTGTTGAACCTTATAACTCGTTACGTAATTAAAACATTTTTCAAATTTTTCATTCTCGCATTATATTCGTCAAAGTATTTCTCATACTTAAAATAATTTCTCCTTATATTTTAATGCGTTCTATATATCCAAACAATTGTTCACATCTATAGAAACCTACCACACGAATAGGATAAGTTGATATTAAATAATAAAAGTAAAATAAATTGTATTCAAAGTTATAATACAAGTCAACGTTACGATTCTACTCAACTAATTTTATAATTACTCGAGATTGGATAAAAGGTAGCGATGTTATCGTTCGCGGTGAATTACCATGGAAGGATAATGCTATAGAGGCACTCGACAATAAACTTTCCAACGGTTTCTGTCCCGTGGCTCGCTACACAAAGACCCAATTCTTCGAATAAGACGATTGTCAGATGTCGATACATCCTCACGGAATATTTTCAGCTAGCTGAAGGACCTGCTATAAATCTTAGGATTAATTTAGTCAAGGTTCTCCAAAGGGACAAACAGTCTTTCTCTTAGCAGTCCCTAAACCTATCACCTCCTACGGGAAGACACGAGAAATCTGCTTCTCTCGCGTACGATGCTTCCCGCTAGCGACTCTCTTTCAAGGGCAGTTAGCATCCTTTTCCAACCACCAACACAAAAATTAGCCGATTAACAACGGCGTCCATTTCCCTCACTTTCCGAACCGAGGCTTTCCTCAACGAATCGGATGATCTCGCATCCTTAGACACACCCCATCACAGTTTTCCTTCGCGGCATCATCGTGACGGAAAGTCAGTCGTTACATATCTGTCCGAAGCAATAGTCGGTAGTTGGTAATAATCGATCGGAGTTCCTCGGCGTCTTAGGCAATCATCGTCCGAACTTATAGCGCGCATCAAAACGCATCGACCAGAAGTCGAACTTGCAATTGCGAATCGCGGACCGCTACTAATAATAACCGCGAACCGCTAATTTAATGATCGCGAGTCCTACGCTAAGTGTGCACCTTGAATATAAATTAATAAATTTCTATTGTTAAATATACTCAAGTGTTTCTTCCTCTCACTATCA
This sequence comes from Bombus fervidus, assembly GCF_041682495.2. NCBI lineage: Eukaryota > Metazoa > Arthropoda > Insecta > Hymenoptera > Apidae > Bombus > Bombus fervidus. Next base: position 7,040,358 of record NC_091534.1, on the reverse strand, counting down.
CGATCCATCGCCTCAATGCCAAGGCGAAATTTGTCTCGAACTTCGATCAAACGGGTTTAATTAAATTAGGATTCCTATGAACCGTTCCGACCAGAAACCACGTTCTACAATCAAAATCTCGCTCTCATCGTATTGAGAATTATAGACAGGCCGCGAGCTTGCAACCTGCGTTCCATTCTTTGGCTTACGGGTCGCCTTGAAACGAAATTGATTGCGTGTTGCAGGATGAAACAGCTCGAACGCCGAGGAAATTCGCGCGATGAAAATATCTCGGGCGGAAACGTGCCGATTGAATTACACCGCGCGGATGCAATAATGGACACTTGAGCGTGAGCAATTAGCACGGTGCGATCGCCAGCCATTAAGAAAATATAACGAGGCTATTTTTCAAGGGTTGTTCATTAAGCCCTTAACTCTTTCGTGAGCGCAATGCTTCTCCTTGAACCGTTGCATCACTCCCACAGCCCTGAGAAGCTTCTCGTTTCCTAGTTTTGGCGATGTGTTCGTCACGTAACAGCTGATTTCTAATTACAGCTAATTAGCAAGGAACTGTACGCACGGTTCGCCGATTCCAAGCCAATCGATTTCAAATAATTTCATCGGTCGTGAAATAATAAATTAAGGGGAAGATATTAGGTTGTCCGAAAAGTGTCTTTCTTTTACAGACACGTCTTCTACAACGACGCATCTTTGTACAAACACGAGACCCAATCTCTCGAACGTTGTGATCTTTATCTTGATAGAAGAAAATGGATTTCCATTGTTTCCTTATCAAACGAAAGAAACTTTTCGGACGACCTAATGGAATGTACGGAAACATCCAGGTGGCTTTTTCACAACGAGATACGTTGAGAAACGATGAAAAGCGAGTGCGATGGTGTCGAACGGACCCAACAGTCTCGTTACAAATAAACAGGAATATCTTCGTCGATAGAAGATATCGATTTACGTAGCGACAGGGTAGTTTCTGAACTGGTAGATGCATTTTGTACCATATCCAGTCGTTACGTTTTGAACTGGTTTCGCAGAATGGCACGAGCGCTGCATGGAAAATGATCTCCATCAGTGACAAGGCATTAGACCACCGATTATAGTTCGCGCAATTACACATCGGCCATCTGACGAGGCCAAAGAATTGAGAGCCCTGAGACCTGCAAATGGAAAACCTGAAATTCTACTCAGAGTTCGCGATCAAGTTCCCCATTACAATTCTCGAACTTGATCAGACAGCAGTATAAGCAGCGAATGAACATCTTCTAATTGTAATAAAAAATTATTTTACCGGAGAATCATTGCAGTGGATCGACATACGAATCGATACGACGTTATAAAAGATTCTGTGACGTATAAATCGATCGAGTCGTGGACGATTCGTACAAGAAATTTTCCAAGACTCCGCTGGAAGTCTGTGTATTGCCATAATCTTGGACGACAAAGGAATTCTAAGCGAAGCGCATGGCGCAAGCTACAGCAAACGTCGTGTTACTTTGAGATACGGACGTGCGTGAACGGAAAGATGGGAAGTGCTCGTCGATGGAACGACAGCGCGTGGAAATATTGCTGAGTCGATTGGTCGAAACGTAGAGTATCGTTTCGGAGTTTGCACGCACGACCGCCGTATGAGGCAGATTGAAATAATTTTCGCCCAACGACGAACGAGTCCGTCTGGGATTTATGGCAGCGGAGAGCAACGCGATCAGTCGGACGTGTGATCGTCTCGGTCGGTCGCACTCCATGACGCAATTTCGAATTCCACTCGTGTCATAGGTGCCATTTTTCTATCGGCCGTGTGGTAGACAAAGCGCGCAATCCTCGTACGTCTCACCTTCGCGCGTTCGTCCATTCACTGCGACAATTAATAAATAAGGAATTGTAATTATTCACTTTATATTCGGTAGAAAATTTTTCATTCTCGCGACTTACGGGGGCTGTGCTTTGGACCAGATTGTTACACTATCATTAGTACTGTCGTCTATTTTATTGAACGTAGAAGATACGACAAGTTCAACCGCTTTTTCATCTTCGCACTCGTCCCATTTCAACTTTCCCATGGTTTTCCGGGTAAATGGTAACAACTTCTTTTTATTCCCAGGGATTATCGCTCTTAAATAACGTGCTGCGAGAATATTTCACTCGCAAGGAGCCATTCGTTCAACGCGCACTGTAAACAAAATCTGAAAAATTTCTCTTACGATTCGACGAGAACGTAACGCGACAAAAATGGAATTTTCTTGAAGAAACGGACAAGAGGATTTTAAAGGGAGAGCGGCGTGGCGATTACCGCAAATCCACCTTTGGCTGCGTGTGTATTTTCGTAACGCCAGAGGATAGGTGAAATGTATGCACGGCCCCGTTGTTCGGAGCTCGCTCAACGATCGTCGATACGCGTACAGTTAACCATAGCGGGCAGTAGCATCGATAAACTAACAACACGGAGCCTCTCTCGTTTGGTTAAACCACCATAAATCCGGCCAACTCGTCACTATCTGCTAACTGGTTTGGTCTACGCTGCCAGCCGCGATATTCATCTATCACGTGGCATCTGACACACGTTTGTCATCTGACGTCACCTTTGCACCGCCAGCTATCGCTCGTGCTCGCCTCTGTGAAATTTCACTGTTATTTTCAATCGCTGCGGCTGGCGAACTTCCGATCGACGACAGTCACGCTCATCGCCAATGAAATTCATTATCATCTCTAGACGAGATTAGTATATTCTCTTCCGAGATACATAGTTTGACGATTTTAGTCGAACAGAATCAAAAGAGATGCGTTTATATATGAAAGAAGGAGAGATATATTTATCATAATTATTGGGTTGTTTTATTAAGCTCAGTTCTGTTAGGTTTTAGCCTTCTCGAGGAGGATTCTCGTTTTTAACGATGAACGCGATAGGAGATGTAGGTTAATGACAGATATTAAAAAATATAACACGTTATAATAGCATGCCGTGTCGCAATTTAAGAACACGAAGTGTTAACTCACGCAGGACAGAAGAGTGGTTCGTTGTAATTTCGTAATTACGTCAATTTCTTTATATTTCATAAAATCGCCAGGTCTAAACGGAAGAAACAACCATCATGAAATATCAAACACGTGTTTAGAGTGCTCCTTCATAGTCACACTCTTCGAAGATAGAATTCCATGACGTAGGTTGATCGAATTATGCACAGCACTCACCTTGATGACATATCTTGAGCTCATAAAAATCCACGAGCTCCTCGTTCTACTCTCATCAAGGTTGCTATTAAAAGACTCTACAAATTGTCCAGCAGTTTGTCTACACGAGATCAGAATCCTCACTTGGAAGGCGAAGTGACAAGGAAATGGAAATTAGGACCTACAGAAATTATGCAGTACCCTGACCCTGATAACATATTCCGAGCTCATAAAAATCCACGAGCTCCTCGTTCTACTCTCATTGAAGTTGCTATTAAAAGACTCTACGAATTGTCCATCAGTTTGTCTACACGAGATCAGAGTCCTGACTTTGAAGGCGAAGTGACAACGAAGTGGAAACTAAGACCGATAGAAATTATGCAGTACCCTGATCTTGATAACATATTTCGAGCTCATAAAAATCCACAAGCTCCTCCTCGTTCTAAACATCTAATTGTTCTACTCTCATCAAAGTTGCTACAAATTGTCCACCAGTTTGTCCACATGAGATCTGAGTCCTGATCTGACTCGAACGCTTCTAAGTCGAAGTGACAACTTAGCAGAAGTGGAAAACTAAGACCGACAGAGATTATGCAGTACCCTGACCTTGATAACATATTCCGGGCTCATAAAAATCCACGAGCTCCTCGTTCTACTTTCATCAAAGTTCCTATTAAAAGACTCTACAAATTGTCCATCAGTTTGTCTACACGAGACCAGAATCCTCACTTGGAAGGCGAAGTGACAAGGAAATGGAAACTAGGACTTACAGAAATCATGCAGTACCCTGACCTTGATAACATATCCCAAGCTCCTCCTCGCTCTACTCTCATTGAAGTTGCTATTAAAAGACTCTAAGAATTGTCCAGCAGTTTGTCTACACGAGATCAGAATCCTGACTTCGAAGGCAAAGTGACAAGGAAATGGAAGCTAGGACTTACAGAAATTATGCAGTACCCTGACCTTGATAACATATCCCAAGCTCCTCCTCGCTCTACTCTCATTGAAGTTGCTATTAAAAGACTCTAAGAATTGTCCAGCAGTTTGTCTACACGAGATCAGAATCCTGACTTCGAAGGCAAAGTGACAAGGAAATGGAAGCTAGGGCCGACAGAAATTATGCTGTACCCTGACCTTGATAACATATTCCGAGCTCATAAAAATCCACGAGCTCCTCGTTCTACTCTCATTGAAGTTGCTATTAAAAAACTCTACAAATTGTCCAGCAGTTTGTCTACACGCGATCACAATCCTGACTTCGAAGGCAAAGTGACAAGGAAATGGAAGCTAGGGCCGACAGAAATTATGCTGTACCCTGACCTTGATAACATATTCCGAGCTCATAAAAATCCACGAGCTCCTCGTTCTACTCTCATTGAAGTTGCTATTAAAAGACTCTACAAATTGTCCATCAGTTTGTCTACACGAGATCTGAGTCCTGACTTGGCTCGAACGCTTCTAAATCGAAGTGACAACTTAGCAGAAGTGGAAAACTAAGACCGACAGAGATTATGCAGTACTCTGACCTTGATAACATACTCCGAGCTCATAAAAATCTACCGACTGTTCCTTATTGCAAATATCTAATTATCTCGCTAGGAAGAAATTCCGCGAATTGCTGCAATTTGTCCTGGCAACATCAGAATCTTCACTTGGCTGGAGGAAGAAGAAGGAGCAACTTGGCGGCGGCAGCGGCGATTGGAATAACAAAAGCTTTGAAATCTGACGTCGTCAGCCAAACTGGCTGAGAAGGTTGACGGAGGTGACGTGAAAAAGCACTCTTACCAGCGAGAGCCAAGTGAAATTACATAGAAAGTCTATCAGTAGACGGATATTACGGTCCTCCCCGGGGCAACTTTATCGCCGACTCACGCTCCGATAATCGCGCGTCTCTGCCGCTACCTACGAATCAATCCGGCAATTAAGGGACGTTTTGTCGCGGTGCTCGAGCTCGATCCAGCTTTATCGAATTCATCGGCTCCGCTTGGCTCGGCGCAGGAAATCGCAGCTGCATAAAGCGTTCAATCATGCCACGCCACGCGATAGGGTTTATCGATCGTCAGACGGCCTGCGTCTTTTTACCTGTTGTTTTATCGCAAGGCTGGTGGTGCTGATTGGCTGGTCGGATCGGCGGATTATTAAAAATATCGTCGAAAATTCGACGCAGTTGTTGCTCCATAAACATATTCGCTGGGTCAGGGTTAGGCAAGGGACAGGTGTCTTTAAAAATAGGTTCGTACCTTTTTCCCATGGGTTTCGTTCAGTGATTATAGTTTTGACGCCTGTTAAACAGACACGCGTATTGGAAAATCGGAAATTCGTGTTGCCAATTGTCGAAGTGGTTATCACTTGTAAAAAAAAAAAAAGAGAAAAACTCTACATGATCTGTTTAATCTTCTCGTAGTTTTTTTTCTAGTAATAAATTAATCTGAGTGGTAAAGAGAAAGGCATCGACGAAATTAAGCTTCAAATATTTACGAAGAGATAATTGTACGTAGGGATGTAGAGTTTTAGGGAGGCTGTTGAAGTGGTCACCGCTTCTAAGAAAACTCTACATCTGGTCTTTTAATTTTCTCGAGCACTGAAGCCATCGACAGCGCATAGACAAAAGACTGGGTCGAAGGCAAACCATGAACAGTACACAGGCAACGTTGGCTTCAGGGTTTTCAGTCAAAGGGTAACACACTGCTAGCGTGTGTATCTGGATCAGTTCAATTATATTCCGATTTGTATTTACACTTCAGTATTTAAAATATATTTTCTACCTTACAATTTATCTAACAATCTCAACACCAACGAAGATTCGATTATCGTTAATTGCCAAGTTTTCGTAAAAGTTCTTTCGTTGTATCATATATTTAATAATAATAATAATAATAATAATGCTCCTTTCTGTTCTATTAAGACGAAGATTACAGCGTTTGGAGAATGAATTGTTGTAAAAATCATTGTTATAAAAGAGATGTTTGTGAAAGAGAGACACTTTATATGGGACAAGCTAATATGAGATCGTGAAAGAACAAATCCACGTCTGTGTAACGTGGATATTCGATGGAAGAGAAAAAGCTAGTTTCACGAAAAATAAAGAGTCCGACATTGACACACCGCATGGCATTTAATCAAATTTAGTTCTTCGATTCTACGAAATCACAGACAGTACGAACTAGGGAAACAAGAACTGCGAAATTGATGGAAGTTTTGAAGCTAATTGCAGGATATATGTTGGATATATGTTGTTTGCCATGGAATAAATTTAATAAATCAGTTGGCGATTCCGTTTGTGCCGTGCGATTCGACAGGGACGATGCTGCATTTTTCTCAAAAATACTTCCCTCAACACGGCTTTTGATTTATAGCGTTTCAAGCGGTGATTTGTGTTTAATTATAACGCATTGTGCACCGGCAACAAGCCTTTGCCGATTGTAATTGCGATCAATCAATGAAACAGATCGCACACGTAAACTTAATACGATTATTCAACGGTCATCGATCGCAGTTAGAATCGAACAATGATCAATCGATCAAAACTGTGACATCGAATTTTTTAATAAGGTCAGATTTTATTAGAATTTATTCGACGTTTACGAAGAATAAAATATTTTCGAAATGACGAAACCAAGAATTACGTTTCCTCCGGTTCTACACGTAGCTTTCTATCTCGTGATTTTAACTGATTATCATTTTATATTGACCAAACTATGCATTTTTATATCTTTACAACTTACAGCTGCTTGGTATCGTAGAATTTGTGCAACCGATTTGTGCAGCTTTACATTTAATTCTCATCGTTTCTGTGAATAAAAAATGAAGAGATTTTCCTTACAATTCCTTGTGTATTACGTAAATTTGCTACTTTTACGGAACTAATGGGATTAACAAGCTTCTCAACTCGACAAGCTTTTGATTTAAGAAGAATGAAGAAGAAAACGGCTTAGTCGCCTCGAATCTTCCATCGTCAACGCGTACGCGAATTACAACAAAGCCAAACAACATCTTCCTTTGCAAGAAACTCGTACAACGACCCGAGTGTTCTACGTGCAGCGTGGAACGAGAAGCATGCTACAATGGGAGCGGGTGGACTTCCGGTCTATCGTTGCAGAGAAAATTAACAGGGTCCGAGTCGAGGAAATATCTGTGTCGAGCATCCAAGTCTTTCACGAGCTCGTGAAGCAAACGTTCTCGCCTTATCGCGTTCATTCTTCGATCGCTTCTTCCTTCGACGATCCATCGGCGGAGAAGTTCTTCCACCTTCCCGAGGAAAACCGGAAGAACGATCTCCGATCGTAAAGGAAAGGAAAAGAAAAAAAGCGAGAGAGACGCGACAACTTGGCTGGCTGCGCTCTTCTCGTGAAAAGAAACAAACGTGCGAGCTGAAGAGAGAAATAGAGAGTCGTTCGTTCGCTTCTCTCCGGAAGAATTATTTCCAAGGACGACTCCGGCACATTACTTCCGGTCCGTTTGTTTTCCACGGATAAAACTCGTCGGACGTAGCCGAAAGAAAATAAATAGAGATGATGCGGAACACGACGATCGAGAGAAATGGGGAAAAAAGTGAGGGATCGAGAGGTTGAACGAGTTGGGGGCGTAGGGGCGGAAGCGGAACCTTCCCGGAAATTGATCAGGGGATCGTAAATATTTGACGAACGGGGGCAAATTTTAATTAAAATTCGCTATTTGAATATTCAGCCGGCTACAAAGAATTTTCTCCGCGGCAAATCAGCTTACCTGATCAGCTCCGCTCTCCGTGCGTTAATTTCCACGGTATCTCTTTAGGTCAACTAATCGTATTTCCCTCCATTTTCCTCCCCGTTCCTGCCATGTTTCCTTCCGCCTGCCGAAATTCGTGTTTCACTCGCAGCGAAAGTATTTGAATATTCCGTAGGAACATTTTATAAATATACCGTACAGTGGTTTAGAAGAATATTTCGCTTGTATAGGAGCTTTCCGAGAACAGAGTTTAGTTAGAGAAGCTCGCAAAAGTATTTGAGGCCTTGTGGAAACCTTTGGTAGATTTATCATGTGAAACGTTTTGAAATTTCTTATCGTAATAATATGTAGTCTAACGTAATAATTAATTACTGTAATAAGTTGCGTAATAACGAGGCAGAATTAATTAATTATGATTATGTTGGCAAAGTTTGGAAGCAGTCTAAAAATATTCCTGGAAGCTACCAGATATTTACTGTACAAGTATACACTTTGCAAAGATCACCATTAATTACTCGCTGCACTGATCAGCCACGTGTAACAACTTTTTGATAAACGGACGTTTGCAATAAATTATTTGCGACTTTGGTACGCGTATTCGGATCGGTTAAAAATTTTAGAACTTTAAAAAGCTTCGTATAACGCGCATAATATATTCATAAAAACTTCCCGTGGCAAATGTGCAAATATTTTCGCGAGTCATTGGAATCGATTTTGCCCGACCAACAAGGCGAGATGCAAATTTCAGGAGAAGAGCACGTTAGGTTGATGCTGATTGCAGGACCACAAATATTCCAGGGATCCAGGTAAAACTTAATTAGAATATCTTAATGAAAAGTTTGCGGTTATTTGTCTTCGATGAGTTTTCCAGAAATTTGACGAGGAACCTCGCGATTATTTTCGGATGCAGAGAATTTTTATATCCAATCAAGATATGTAAAATACGATGGGATTTTTTGCCACCACATCTTTAGTTCTCCATAACGAAAATATCGTGCAAAACTATATCGTCAAACTGGTTTTTCACCATAGAATTTTACCTTAGGTTAAGTAAAACGCTACTATTGGCCATGAAAATTCTAGGTAAGATTTAATTCATCCAACAGCGTCCGATAGAACATGGTTTTAACTTAAACTTTGCGCTCTCTACTCAACATCTTATAAGTTTAAAATACGTCTGATATTTCCTGCACATTAACTAATGAATATCGAAATTGCGTTTCAAAGTTTCCTACGTCGATTTAAAATAAGAGAACCGCCTTCCGTAGCTGCATTTTTTACAAATATATTAACAGTTTCTTCATCCAAGTTTGTCAATTTTTCGTTGATTGCTATGATACGACAGAAAAGAAGAAGAGACAAAACCGAGATGTTAAATGTATTTATGATGATCCGGGTTACTGAAACGAACCCACCTTATATTAAATACCAATGAAAACCATAGTGATCTGTTTATTATCTAGGTAATGGGTCCTCGTAATTAGCTTGAATAACTGTACGTGCATATATCACTTGTGACACGTGTACACACGTGCATACGCGTGTAACGCAGATAATGGAGTTCTGCTGGTGATTCCATCATCTGCTTGCAGCACTAACTTGTTCATATTGTTTCCATCATTTATTCGACATTCACTGGCATCTCTATTCACAGTGTTTCGATTCTCGATTTGTGCAAATTGCACGCAAATACATTTCCGCATAATACATTCGATCGTCTCATTAAATCTCGCTTTATTTGCTTCCGCGATAAATCTTCTTTTCTAATCTACTGTCTGATACTTAAAAAGGGAAAACGATCTTTTCATTCGTACCTCCCTTCATTTTCATTCAACTTAGACGATCAATTTTGATATCATTTTCAAATACTGTGATTTAAAACGTGAATTCTCTGAAACTAAATAATATTCAACGTATCCAGAGTTCATCTGTAATTATATTGTAGAAGAATTGTATTTAATTAAGCCTAGCAATTATGGGAAAGTCTGTGTTCATTTTCATTATTGTTCTGTTATTAATTTTCATTTTATTATTTAACTTTAATTCTTGGCTGATAATCGTTCCAAGCGAAACATCCTAATCGTATTGAGCAGATTTCTGCATCGACATTTCACGAAAATGAAATAAGCAGAGAATTTCACAAATACAAACTTCCCATCACACTGAAAATTTCTAAAGAATTTCCAAAGAATTATACTACTCTATTTTTTAAAAATATATTTTTCAGAAAATCACACAGCTCGCCTTACGATCGTTTTATCGAGTGGAATTTCTAAACGCAGTGTTATTCTTTTAACGCTTTTCGTTTACTTTTGATCATCTGAGTTACGAATATTCTCGGATCTATAGCATTCCAAATCTACGCAACGAGCTTCCGAATGCGTGTGACTAATTTTGCAATCGCGATGCTTCCACTTGATCGAAAAATAAATCGCTGACCGACCTCGAGGTCAGATCGCCGATTCTTTTATCGATCGATGCTTAATGCAAATTCGTCAACTTTCAACCTCTGCCCTATCGCATGGCTCGTCCTACTTTCATCTATAGTTTAACCAGCAACCAAGAAATACCATTTTAATTCTAGAATAAAAGTTATATAATTATAATGAAACTTTTTCAGTGAGAAAAAAGAAGTTCCCACCACACAGGAGAAGAAATACACAGCGGCGAACGAAGGGAAATTTAAAATTCATACTCGTGTATAATAACTGCACTAAATTAATCGTAACTTTCTAACTGAACAATTTTTACCATATTGATATCTGGTCATAATTCAATTGCTTTTGTCAATAATTATATTTTCTAAAATTATAGTGTTCTAATGATTCAATTGTTTCTGTCAATTACAATTCATCTTCTAAAGTTATAATTTTAACAATAAAGTCATAGTTTTAATAGCTCGATTGTTCTTGTCAATCAAACAAATCGATGCTTGTAAAGTTGCAGCGTTTTAATAATTTAATTCTTAATTATAATACTTTCCCCCTCTTCTCGTCTTCTTATTTTCTGCTTATCCTGTGAACTTCCTTTCGTCCTCCATTGCAATTTCATTTAACGATGAAGACTTAATTTCTTATGGTATTTTCCAGATGAAAAATGAGGAATTTATTACGTAATAATATTAGTTTCTGTTTGCACAATTTACACATTTCTATCGTCTAAAATTGTTCAAGGATTTTACCCGCAGCTATCTTCTATTAATTTCCCAATCCTCGCTTTCATTTACATTTTACCTTTTTCCTGTTCTTTCTATTCTGAAATTTACACAGAGAAGAAATTTGAATTGCAACAAACTGAAATTCTCCACCGACGTTTTTCCTTTTCTTTTAACCTTCTTCCTTTCAATTTCCTTTTATCTTTTATTGCTTAATACGAGTATAAGGGAATGCCGCGATATTTGTGATGAAAAAAATCTGTCGATCGATGAGTTTCAATCAAGTTAAGATCAATAATTACAGACACGAAGTCCATCGAGTTCAACTTCGCAGTTTAATATATTCGTGCTGGTTATTCCAACGTTTCACTGGATCCTTTCCCAATTTCGTTTTCCAATTTATATCCCAAGTGTGGGTAGGTAATTTCGCGCACCGTTAATTAATTCGACCCATTTAATTGGCACACAACGTTCACCCACTGACCTAATTCTCGTTTCTATCTGTTTACCAGTCTGACAGCTCTGAATCTATTTCCACATATGTGAACACAATTCAAATGTAATACAATGTTATTTATTTAATTGATAAGATTTGCAGTGATACCATCTACACCGTCGAATTTGTATTATGTACTTTAATACATCGATATTTCTCTCTCTCTCTCTCTCTCTCTTAATGTAAATTTTTTTTCTAAAAATTCTGCATAAAAGTGGAGTATAATTTACACTGGATTAATAATTCTCCTATTGCAAGAGTTCAAGCTTTGAATTTTTAAGCCCGTGGAGAACAAGCTAAGTCCATTCTTGTTAAATTTTATGAATTTTATGCTACACGAGATGCTTTATTAATTACTCTACTCACTTTGATGCAATTTTATGTTGAAAAAGAAGGAATTTAACATTACACGAGCTGCTAAATCTGCTGAATCGAGATATTTTGTACAGTGGCAGCTATACACGCACAGTGTACAGTCAGCAGAATTAAGTTTTATTTGTCGTATATCAGACAGTTGTAGAAAAAATAATTATGTTTTATATTTACGCAGGATAAAACAGTGAAATAACCTGCCTCTAGGAATTCTTCCAAGCACTTTGTACCTTCTCAAGTTTCTTTCGCTTATGGTAGTAGTAATTTAACGTTTGAAAGCTTTCAGCAGCCAAGTCGAAATAAAAACAGAGCCTTCAAAACGCGAGATAAAATATCCTATTGACGCAGTATGAAATTACTCGACGATTGTAACCTCAGATTGTTTCTCTGTGAAACAATACTTTTTTAGTTATTTTTTAGTTTCATTCTCTTAATGAGCTACGGCGTTACGTATGCAAATTTTTCTTACTAGGTACAAGACTTGGTATATACATATAATTGTAAGAGAATTCACGCTTGGTGAGGGTAATTGAAATGTTCATTACCGTATCAATTATTCCGTTCAATTATCGAGACCGTGTAGAGGCCGAGATTGAAACATAAACGTAAATTACAGCCTCCTCTAATCGCACGCGGTTGTATTCTACAGCTTCGACTAGTTTCCACGGGGAATGGGAATGTGTGCGCTCGCAAGTGTATTCCGAACTCGATTTTCACCGACGAATCTGTTCGCTAACAACATTGGAAACGTCTAACATAATATTCGAGGAGATTTGTTCAAACGGCGGAAAATTGAATGAAATTTTCATTAAAAATTACTTGCACGCGCAACTATTTTTCTTCTTATCTTCCAACGCACGGTCGCTGCTTAGAAGTTGCCAGCATTTTCTATTTGATTTTCAACGAACAAATATTTTGCCTATAATATGTGCGCTTAATATTATTTGAAAAATGTACAAATCTTGGAGAAGCTATTAACAGCTCTAAGAATTATTATTCAAAATGTTATATAGTGAAACATGTATGTACTCAATATTTAGTCATAAGTTAAATATTAATATAATAAAGTAATTATTCCTAGGAAAAGGAACATAATAATTATATAACAATTTATCTCCCTTCGACTTTTTACAACAATCTTTGCAACGCTTGTACACCAGTTACTTGTCTGGCACTGAACATTCCAGCACGTAACCGCATCAAACATAGTCGAAGCTGTAAAGCACACGCTGATCGAATCGAAATAAACGCGTTTCAAATACATTGGAAATTAGTTGATCAAATTAAACTGGAAATTATTCGTTTCGATTTCGCAATATTTCCATGTTCAATTAGAAAACGTTCGCTCTGAGAAATTGCATAAATATTTCCATTGACTGTAATTATGTCGATGACGGTGTCTGATGTATTTTACAGGATTTTATCAGAATCTGCCGATTAAAAGTTTATTTCACATTATCCAGCTTTATACGTAATTCGTAAACAACTGCTTGAAACATTTACGTTATCATTTCGTTAATCATTATGATATTAATACATTGTTATATCGACGCGATTGTCTGGCTATTTAAAGAGAAAAGCAAACTTTTCCCACGATCATCCGCCACTTTAATCTCGTTTTTTGACCAACAGCCGAAGAAACGCGTTCCCCTAACTCTTGGCATATTCGAAATTTGAGAGACACTGCAATTGGAAACAACTCGCTGGCAACTTGCAAGCACACGGCGTTCTCTACGCTTGCACAATGTTGTTTCAACGTACATAAGCTGCTCGCATTCGCGGTTCCAGTTTGCAGAAGGGTGAAACGTCTGGTGACACGAAGCACACATTGGACTCGGGTAAAATGAAGCGAGCAGACAGCTGCATTGATTAAATAACGAACACAGAGCGTGCCGACTTTCCTCCAATGCAAACTGCAACGCTCGTCGCAGTATTATGGAGAAATAAACGGTAGAACGTATGACAAGATACATCCCAACAATTATCACAGTATCCTCGTGTACCTGCTTTTAAGCTTCCACTATTGCTACCATCTTTTTATCATCTTCTTTCTTCTTCTACGATGATACAAATTTTGTTATCGTTCTTGTAGCTTTTAGTCATTCTATACGGAACAGCTAATATTTTCCCTCGTTTTCTTTCCTGTTTCCTATGATGACAAGGATTATTTTCAATATTCTTTTGTGACTTGCTTCTAACCATCCTCTATACAGTACCAGATAGATATTGGTCAGATGTATCAGTTGTCTCTTTGGTAATTATTTTCTAAAATTGAACCATCCTCCTGAATTACTCGTTGCTCTATCGCCATCAAGGAGTTAAATGTGAAAAATGTAGAAAACAGCTCATCCTTTGTGCGATGTCCAGACGTGCACGCCTCTGTCACGCGCTTCTTAAGCAAACAATTCCTTTAAATTATCCGGTAATCTACAAAATCCATGTAATGTGTAAAACTGTACAAAATCTATGTGATGGGCAAAAGTGTAGGAAATATTTAAAACAGAGTACTTGTCATAATATTTGGAGAGCGAAACAAGCCCGCTACTTAAGTTCTCTTGAGGTTATTAGATGTATGAACAGAGGAACGCCTGGATAAATTGTAAAGTAGAAAATATATTTTAAATACTGAAGTGTAAATACAAATCGGAATATAATTGAGCTGATCCAGATACGCACGCTAGCAGTGTTACCCTCTGACTGAAAACCCTTAAGCCATCGCCTGTCTACTGTCTATGGTCTGCCTTCGTCCCAGTCTATACGCTGTCGATGGCTTCAACGCTTGAGAAAACTAAAAAGACCCAATTTCTTTTTTAACTAGATTATTTACAATCAATTCTCATACAGAATTTTAAGTAAATTTTTTTGGCGTGGTACTGTAACTTGAATTATAAAAGTTTATAGTGTGTTTGATTCTAGTTGAATCTAATGCTTCGATCTAAGGGGTACTGCCTTTTTAGTCTGCGGATCTGATCCGTCGTGTCAATTAATTGGGTAACTAACGGGTTTTCGTGGCTGTTGACTCTTATATTATATCTGTTTCTGAACATGGATATTTCTTCTTTGACCGTGGGTATCTCGAGGTCGCGATGTATCGTTTCGTTGGTAACGTACCAAGGTGCGTCTATCAAGGATCTTAGAGTCTTTGATTGGAATCGTTGGAGAATTTCTACGTTGGAGTTACTCGCTGTTCCCCATAGTTGGATCCCATAGGTCCAAACAGGTTTCAATATGGCTTTGTATAGCATTATTTTACTCTGCGTGTTTAAGTCGCAGCGTCTGCCAATGAGCCGGTAGAATTTGTTTAGTTTTGTTTTCAGTTCTTTGGATTTCTCTACGATGTGTCGTTTCCATGTCACTCTTCCGTCTAGAATCATGCCCAGATATCTGACTGAATCTTTGCTTGGTACTGGAATATTATTTATAGTCACCTGTGGGCAGGATTGTTTTCGCAGTGTGAAAGTTATATGATTGCATTTATTTGCATTTATTTTGTAGAGCTGTAGAGTTTTCTTAGAAGTGGTGACCACTTCAACAAGTTCCATTCTCTTTAATCGTAATAATAACAATGTGAATTTACAAATCTATATTCTGCCATGAGGATCGAGGAGAAGACTCTGCAGGTGTTCTTTCGATAAGAGTTTGGTCCATCAGAATCTTTTAAACCAGAAATCAGTTTACGGGAACCTAGCATCCACTTAGGTACGAGAAGCAAACTATTATTTCACGATTGAATATTATATGCACCGGTGCAACGTCTAGCGCCTTTCTCTGTTCCAGCAGCACCTTCCGCCGGAGGACTTGAAGCTCCGGGCGAGCCATGAATTATGAATACACGCGGCTCTATCGGCCGCGTCTATTTTCCTTCGATTTGAATTTTTACAGTCAATTTATTCCATCGCGGAAAAACCAGCCGAATGAACCGATGAATTACGATCGTGCACGGGATGAGCAAGGTCGTTGGAATTTTCATGCGTTATCGCGTGCCACGGAACCGGCGGATTTCAATTTGCTCTGAGCACCGCCAATGCCTCAGACGTTGCTACTAAGAATCCACGATGCACACGAACGATATTTATTTTAAGAGCGAGAGTTTATAGTTTCGCAATCGTCTGAGATCGCATCGTTTCCTTTATCTGCGCAGTTTCCCGATTTTGTCGGCACATTTTCTAAGCTTAAAGCGGCTGTTGCAGGTGTCGGATTTCCCAGATTGAGAAAGAAAAATTGTGTCCTAATAATAAGCTAATAGCACAGAACAGAGTTATAATTTACCAACGTGTTATTTCTACTTCTGGTTAAGCTGAGCAAGCGTCCGGATGCCTCTGAGTGGCAGTGTATTGTATATAAAAACAGTAATAATAATAATAATAATTAATATTATATACAATAACAATAATAGAGAAGAAAATTAAGTCGCGCTCTCTGTTAAAACTAAGCGAATGCTCGCATACTTAGTTAAAGTAATAATTTCAACATAAGGTCCAAAAGTAGCAAAGTTTAAGTCTGACAACAGCAAATCCCCTTTCGTTTTTTCTTAGCCTAGCCGCGAGTCTCATAACTAATTAAATCACGAAACATCTCGTTGAAAGGCTTTTGGTTTTAGACCAGCATCCCTCCCTTACCAAAGCTTCTTCTTTGAATATTACGCTGTTGGTGGCACTGCGGTAAGAGAAACAACTTCACCGCAAAAAGGCTGAAATGCTTTACGTAACGAAATATTCTTTTACAGTATTCTACTGTGTTATTTCTACAAGTACTACGATATTCTCGGATCTCTAACGAGACCGGCTTAAAGAATACCGGGAGGCAACCAGCGCAGCAGGCAGTTTTCCCAAAAAGGTAGCATTATTAACTAAGAACTTCACAAGTATCGAGCTGGCGAAAATCTGACGAAAGTTTATCTTCGAGTTTTCTTTCTAATATTTCGTTAAGCCTCGATGTAATTTCGTCGTACCTTTTGGAGAACGAAATTTGAGATTGCGACATTCGTTAATTCGTAAATCAAAGCTGCTCATCAAATATCAGTTGCTGTGATAAGAAGGCAACACGGATCATCCGAGCATGTCGATTAAAAAACGATGGAAATCAAATCACTTTTTTCGGTAGCGCTATAAATTCATAGTCGATTAATGCTCGTAGTAATAAATTCAACTTTTTACCACTGGCAGTTTTGTAGGGACAAAAACGGCGAACGTTTTGAAATTGAGAGTTGCACGGTTGATGACCACATTGGGATCTTTCAGCGCTGTGAGTTCCGTACGCGACAAAAACGAATTTTCACTCCGCTAACGATTATGTCGATTATAAACCGGTTTGTATATACTTTTTTTTTATTGTAACTCTGTAATAAAGCTTCAAATGTGATTTATATGTAAAATATTACACGTTTGTACGTGTATCTGGCGTATGAAATAAACGAATACGAAACCTATCTTCTATTTCTCTTCCGAAAAATGCAATTTAAATACCGCTGTGTCGTTATCGGTGCGAAGCTTCCGATTAGGAACGAACTTGCGAAAAATTGGAAACACGTCGACTTACCTTCTCCTTGTCCCCGATGTGAATTAGCATCTTCGCTTTGCCTTCTTCTAGGTAGATCTGCAGTCGATCCGAACTGTTTTCCAAACTCGTTGCTAGCAGAAGACCACGTGGTCTGGTGGTTTTGAAGCGAACTACAATCTCCTCGGTCTGAGTTTTCGAATCTTCTGGCATCAACGCTGTCATTTGTTGCGTCCCGTTCAGGTGCAACGTTGATGCGTCTGGATGAAAGCAGAGACAGGATCAGTAAATGCGAAAAAGTCTTTCTTTTACAAACAATGCATCTCTATATAATTTTCTACGTCTTTATACAATGAAACCTACTTTGTAAAATGTTGTGGTTTTTAATTAGAATAAAATAGATCATAATTTAATAAAAATTAATATAAAGCGAAAAGCATCGCGCGTCTATTATTTTCTTATACTTTTCGGGCAGCCTAATATAACGTAATAATATGGTGTATGTAATTTCGTTTATTTCGAACGAAACGCGAACGATAAAAATCGAGGATAACGAAATAATGTGAATAAAAGTAATGGAAATAAGTGTGCTGCTATTACGCCTGTAATAATATTGCATTAGAATGCATTATCTTATTATCTCGCAGGATTATTACGTTACACTGGCAACTCGTTGCTCGGATAATTTAAATAGCATGATTAAAACTCCATCGTTAAAATCATGATTTTCGTTAGAAATGCAATTGCGCAACGTATTAACAAGTAAGCAGAACTGTACGTATTAACGCGTCACATGTTCTCTTTATAATTACCATTCAACGTATAAAGTTTTTATATATCGCATATCATGTACGAGGTGCACAGAGCAAGCGACGTTATAAGAAAAATTCTTTACCTTTTCCACAAGTAGGACCAGTGTATTGTGTTCCGGTACAATCGCAGTGAAACCTGTTCCAACCCTCGAGACAATGGCTACCGTGCATGCAGGGTTGTGAAGCACAGTGGGACGTTTGAGTGTGACAAGCCGGTCTGACAGCTCCTGCAAAATTGTCCAGAGAAACGAAATTACGTAGACAGTGACAATTGCTCTCGGTTCAAGTTTTCCCTTCCCACTGAACACTTCACTGACACGAGTGACATCGTATACGACCGGTAACGTCGTTAGACGAATAATTACTATACTATTTTTACGACTTACTTTATAATTCTTGTAAAACTTCATAATTCTCGTATAATCCTGATGTTTCGCTCATGTAGTCTACCGGTTATTAAGTTAGAAAATTATTAAAAGCGATCCTGAATTATTCGCAGTTGTATTGGGTTGGCAACTAAGTGGTTGCGGATTTTGTCATTGGCTGGTATTGACAAACCCGCAATCACTTAGTTGCCAAGCCAATAGACGAACGAAAGTACGTGGACGAATTAAAATAGAAATGGAAAATTCGTATTATAAATATCAAATTGGACATTAGGTTCGACGAATAATTACTATAATAATATCTATACTATTTTTTGTAACTTAATAATCGGTAGACTACATCGGCGAAACATCAGGATTACACGAGGATTATAAAGTTAGAAAATTATTAAAAGCGATCCTGAATTATTCGCAGTTGTATTGGATTGACAACTAAATGGTTGCGGATTTTGTCATTGGCTGGTATTGACAAAACCCGCAATCACTTAGTTGCCAAGCCAATAGACGAACGAAAGTACGTGGACGAATTAAAATAGAAATGGAAAATTCGTATTATAAATATCAAATTGGATATTAGGTTCGAATTGGAATTTTCGTGAAATATTCACCGAGGATCAATACTACGTAAGATTAATCTTAAATGTTGGCTAGCAGCTCAAAATAAATATTCAGTTTATAAATATCCAATGACAGTATGAACGGAAGTTCGTTCTACGTATAATTAATGATCGATGATCGATTCGGATTAACCAAATCCACACGGAAGAGTATTTTTCCAGTTGTACATTGGTATGAAAGTGTTAAATGCTGATGAATATCGTTGGACAAAGTAACGTTACGTGTATAAATGCGAATAGTGAATATATTTGTTAATTAATGAAATATGTAAAAAGTAACATTTACGTAAAGAATAGAATTAGTGAACGTGTCAAAATAGCGGTGAAATAACGAAAGAGAGTACTGGTTGAACAGATGCTGTGGTGTCCGAGTGGTTAAGGAGTCAGACTCGAAATCTGATGGGCTATGCCCGCACAGGTTCGAATCCTGTCCGCAGCGAAAACTTTTTTTATCATTGAAAATACATTTTTTTATTCGGATTTTTTATATTTTTACTTTCCAACCATATTTAGCGACAATAAACAACATTAAATTATTTAAATAAAATATTTAACCGTTAATATTGTTTTTATTCTCTTACTGGTTCAATGCTTTGTCATTATGTTTCATTTTGTTTTTCTTAAAAAAGGGGGGAAGGTAGTTATATGTTGCAACAATGTTAATGTTAATTAAATTATACTTTATAATAGAAATTTCATATAATTATATGTATACAATGTATATGTTTTGTATAGTGTGAATATTGATATAATAATATGTGTATGTCAATGTTCAGTAAGATTACTTTTATTGGTTTTGCGTGTAGCAAGATTATTCTACTGTAGAGATAAACATGTTTCTTTAATGGTAAAAAATGAAGATACTGGTAAACAGTATATGTACTATACATATTGTACGAAGGTGTACAATTAGGTCAACGTTTTGCGGCTGTTTTACACAAAGTAGAACGCTATTATAAAAACTACTTTATCCTATTTTTGCAGTATATCGTCCTCTTTTATATCGATATAAGCAATATTTTATATATACAAATGATATTTCATATTATCTTTTTAAACCTATTTTCCAAATAACAATGTACCGTTAAAGAATTTTATAATTGAATAATACATTAAATAAATTCAACGAATAAATAAAAGTTACAATAAAAAATAGATCAAACTCCAATGAAAAATCTTTACTGTTAAAATATTTATCTACTCAATTAACAATTCAATAAACTTGATAAGACAAACAAAATTATTAATTGACTCTTGAATGAATCAATAAAATTATGTAGCTTACTAACACCAAGTATTAATTTTATGAATTAAAGAATCGAAACGTTATAATTATTAATTTCAAAAAAAAAAAAAGAAAAAATCTGTGGTCACCAATAATTCCTAAAATTATTTTGAATTAAAAGTGATTTTAAAAAAGAGAACGTAAATTTTTGTAATTCCTCCATGAAATCCTCTTCAACTATAAGATATATATACAATCATCACACAACAAATTGCAATTTGATATACAAAATACTTTGCAAACTCCGACGTTTCGAGGACCAGCGATCAGAAGATTGACAAGCTACATTATTCTCAACGAAATGGAAACTCGATGTTCGTGCTCGACTATAAAATATGGAATATTCTCTTACCAGAATCCTGTTGCTGAGCGTATCCAGCTATATCTATTGGTTGCCCGTTTATGACAAGATCCCTCATGCAACCGACATAACCCTGTCTCAAGGCACCTGTCCATAGTACTGGAGGGACTGTTAGGGGTGCAAATGGAGCACCCACACCGCCGATATACAGCAATCCATCGAGATCTAATTGCGTGGAATCACCTGAAACACGAAACGTTACGCTGTTATTTATTTAATTTACCAGCGAGGAAATTTTTATTATAAATGGCGCTGTTTGTCCGCGTACATTTATAATTTATAACATAAGCATATTTAAACGTAAATCGTTCGCGATGAAATATTTCCTGTGAAAAGCAATTTATAAATATGTAGCTACTCTTAAGCAACGAAACGATAAAGTTGCTATAGCTGATTATATCAACCTGGTGTTTCAGCAATATTTATCCACCGAAGAAAATACATTTTTCTTCCAAATGCTACAACTTCTCAATTTTTCGCGTTCCTCTTTCAAAAATAGCTCGAGTCCCTAGCGTAAACTACCCACTTTGGAAAAGATTTCTTCACACTTTTGCACTCTGACGACTCTCACACATGCTACACTGTATGATTACTGATGACACTGTCAAATCACAAAAACTGAATTAAAGAAATTACGTTTGTACTGGAAGATTATCTTATTTCCGTTACAAATAGGTCCAGTCTCATACAACCACTAATTAGCGTGAACAGTATTCGTAAAAATCACTTGCTCCTATTGTTCTTACACGAGAATATTTCTTCTCATTCTCTTGTATGTGAATATCAGTGTGTGGGAGTATTTGTGTGGGAGTATGTGTGTGCGCGGCGTCTCGAAAGCAAAGGAATGTAAACTGTTCGGTTAACAGTCTGGCGGAAGAAAGTGCTGAGACACGTGCAAATGTATATCGATGAATATCTTTGGAATCGTTTATCAAATAAATCTAAAACTATTCTAATATAAATTCTAAGTGTAAATTTAATGCTCTTATACCATTATTTCGGCTATTAAGATGCAAAATTCTCAACAAATAATAACAAGACTGCAGATCTTTATGCGTTTATACAAAATTTAAAGGTGCAAATTTTCATAATTATCGTATCGATGAATATCTTTGGAATCACTTATCAAATAAATATAGAACTGTTCTAATATAAATTCTAAGTGTAAATTTAATGTTCCTATGCCATTATTTCGGCTATTAAGATGCAAAATTCTCGGCAAATAATAATAAGACTGCAGATTTTTATGCGTTTATAGAAAATTTAAAGGTGCAAATTTTCATAATTATCGTATCGATGAATATCTTTGGAATCGCTTATCAAATAAATATAGAACTGTTCTAATATAAATTCTAAGTGCAAATTTAATGTTCCTATACCATTATTTCGGCTATTAAGATCCAAAATTCTCAACAAATAATAACAAGACTGCAGATCTTTATGCGTTTATAGAAAATTTAGAGGAGCAAATTTTCATAATTATCGTATCGATGAATATCTTTGGAATCGCTTATCAAATAAATATAGAACTGTTCTAATATAAATTCTAAGTGTAAATTTAATGTTCCTATGCCATTATTTCGGCTATTAAGATGCAAAATTCTCGGCAAATAATAATAAGACTGCAGATTTTTATGCGTTTATAGAAAATTTAAAGGTGCAAATTTTCATAATTATCGTATCGATGAATATCTTTGGAATCGCTTATCAAATAAATATAGAACTGTTCTAATATAAATTCTAAGTGTAAATTTAATGTTCCTATGCCATTATTTCGGCAATTAAGATCCAAAATTCTCAGCAAATAATAACAAGACTGCAGATCTTTATGCGTTTATAGAAAATTTAAAGGTGCAAATTTTCATAATTATCGTATCGATGAATATCTTTGGAATCGCTTATCAAATAAATATAGAACTGTTCTAATATAAATTCTAAGTGTAAATTTAATGTTCCTATACCATTATTTCGGCTATTAAGATCCAAAATTCTCAACAAATAATAACAAGACTGCAGATCTTTATGCGTTTATAGAAAATTTAGAGGAGCAAATTTTCATAATTATCGTATCGATGAATATCTTTGGAATCGCTTATCAAATAAATATAGAACTGTTCTAATATAAATTCTAAGTGTAAATTTAATGTTCCTATTCCATTATTTCGGCTATTAAGATGCAAAATTCTCAACAATATAATTTGTATCAAATATAAATATATAATTGTAAAGAAACTTGCTTCTTTTACTGTTTGCTGCCGGAAAGCGAAGCTGGAAATTGTCGAGCGTGCATGTGTGTGTTAATTAACCGTTTCTTCCCTTCGCTGCTCGTTTTTTCAATTTCTAATCGGACATCGTGAGCGATATAAACGGAACGTATCGGTGACAAATGTAAAACGGTGCGTGATGAATCGACGCGTTCACGTAGTGCGTAATTCATACGCGTTCGTTCTTTCACGATCGGTGTTCGACCCGTGACGCGTGAAATTCGTTACCAATATATCCTTCGAAAGTTTGCGTGATGTATGTGACAGTGTGTCATCGTTTGTACAGTTTTTTATTTCATTTTTTTTTTTTTTTCTCTCTCTCTCAAGGCAAATATTTTTACAACGCACGTTGTAGTGTGAAGTAACAGCGCTCGTAACAATTATAAATAGTTTAGTCGATGTGATATAAAATCCAATATTACAACAATTGAACAGAAGCTTGAAAATATATCTCATTTTCAGTACCAACGCCATTCTCAATGTAACACGCAAATACTAATATACATAACATTTAATTATATTTAATTACATATAAGTATTAATTTAACCGAATAAGACGTTCGATTAAATTTTTATCCAGAAAATGTCTTATTCGAATAAATTCTTACTCAGATAAATTCTATGGAATATTTGTTCATTACTGGCGAATAAAATTTCATTCTTAATTTTTATTCGTAGTCTGCTGTTAAAATAGAAGTTTGCCTAACGCTGATCATATCAAGAAAATCGTACACTCACAGTATAAAGTGGCCACTGATAGTCTAAAACAATTAAAAGAAAGAATTAAGAAGAAGAAGACATTACGATCAATTGCCCTTCTTATTATTCGAATCTCAGGTAGCTGCTATAAAGCGAGTACTTCGTAGCACTTTCCACTTAGGTTTCAGTCGAAAATTTCGCCTTAATCCACACCATGCTGCTCTACTTTATCACACATAATCTCCCTTACGAAACATCTCTACGTTCTAGTAATTATCCTCGTTATCTGCCATTTACGATCCTCTCATTACGCACTCAAGCAGCGAAAACGCGCCATCTCCCAGACGAGGTTGTTCGAAAGGGCTCGAACTATGCCTAATTGTTCTGCCTGACGCTCACGAGCCCCATTAATCCCGCGTTAATTAAACGCCGATGAAATTATATTACTCGCAATACTTTTATTTCATTAAGGAAAAATTTATGT
This sequence comes from Bombus fervidus, assembly GCF_041682495.2. NCBI lineage: Eukaryota > Metazoa > Arthropoda > Insecta > Hymenoptera > Apidae > Bombus > Bombus fervidus. Next base: position 7,016,066 of record NC_091534.1, on the reverse strand, counting down.
TTCCTTTGTGTTATATATTTTATTGTTAGTTGAAAACTACGCATCTTAGTCCTGGGTATTCGCAGCCAGCTAGCGAGACGATCCTTGGAAGGCTTAATGACCGAGGAGCAGTGGTCGCCACTTGTGGAAACGGCTTGAGAATATTTATACAGATTCATTAAAAACTCACGAGCTGCGCTTAAGTTCCATTATCCTCAGTTATTTTTCTTTCTTTACTGCACCGTTCGAAACCAAGAGTTCCCCGTCTCGCGAAAAAAAAAAAAAAAAAGAAAATTGGAGGAAGAAAGTTCACTGACTTTCGAATCAGCAGTGAGACAGACGTAGTACTATGAAAATAATATGGTTATGGGGTAATTGGATTTTCTTAGTAAACATAGGAAGATGTAAATTTTGTTGTCTTGTAAATTATATTTGAGAAGGGATTTTTATTTTCAATTTGCATTTGGATATTAATCTGTATTTTGTATTTGATTAATTCTGGCTACGTATTTGATTAACTTGTTTGTATTACAAAATCAGATTAAGAAGAACTTTTCATATTACTGGTAATAATTGGCATTGAAATAATTTGTTGAATGAAGTGATTTACATACATAGAACATGAGTAACAACAGATGAGAAACTATACATGTAGAAACAAGAAAAAGCATTTGGATATTAATCTGTATTTTGTATTTGATTAACTTGTTTGTATTACAAAATCAGATTAAGAAGAACTTTTCATATTACTGATAATAATTGGCATTGAAATAATTTGTTGAATGAAGTGATTTCCATACATAGAATATGAGTAACAACAGATGAGAAACTATACATGCAGAAACAAGAAAAAGCATTTGGATATTAATCTGTATTTTGTATTTGATTAATTCTGGCTACGTATTTGATTAACTTGTTTGTATTACAAAATCAGATTAAGAAGAACTTTTCATATTACTGATAATAATTGGCATTGAAATAATTTGTTGAATGAAGTGATTTACATACATAGAACATGAGTAACAACAGATGAGAAACTATACATGTAGAAACAAGAAAAAGCATTTGGAAATTAATCTGTATTTTGTATTTGATTAATTCTGGCTACGTATTTGATTAACTTGTTTGTATTACAAAATCAGATTAAGAAGAGCTTGTCATATTACTGATAATAATTGGCATTGAAATAATTTGTTGAATGAAGTGATTTACATACATAGAACATGAGTAACAACAGATGAGAAACTATACATGTAGAAACAAGAAAAAGCATTTGGAAATTAATCTGTATTTTGTATTTGATTAATTCTGGCTACGTATTTGATTAACTTGTTTGTATTACAAAATCAGATTAAGAAGAACTTTTCATATTACTGATAATAATTGGCATTGAGATAATTTGTTGAATGAAGTGATTTCCATACATAGAACATGAGTAACAACAGATGAGAAACTATACATGTGAAAACAGGAAAAAGACTTCCTTATTCGTGAGATGCAAAAATTTTACAACTAATTGATATTGTGTTTTAAAATATTGGAATTCTTGAAATTACTGTCAATTTTCAATAATTGTTTTCATTTCACAAGAGTTTCATATTTAGATCTGACCACAAAGTATTTTCGATTGCTGTTTTTCTGTAACGATACGTAGATACATTTTGGAATTAATTTAGGTCTCAAGTATGAACATTTTTAGTGGCTGTATCGTAAAATATATCGCAGAGAACCTGCTTTAAAATTTTTATTATTTTGTACATGTTCATAAACTTTGCTAAATCGGGGCGGTGCCACAGCAAAAATATCGTTGAAATTAACATTTATATGAGTTAAGTCCCCTTTAAGGTAATAATTAGAACATTAAAAAGCTGCTTGAGGAGCGCTTTAATTATTGTACTTTTGATTCATGAATACTTCAAAAATATTTCATTACAACTTTGCTTTCATAATAACAGTAATTATACATTTGCATATTAAAACGCCTCTATCTGTGGCCTTGAATTTTTATACCTACAAAATAAATTCCTTTACGTCCTAACTCTAAATTTCTTGCCAACATTTTATGTCTTCGCAATCTATGATCAAGGCCAATTTACTAATCGCCTAATTTAACTTTATGCAAATTACCTTCATATGCATACGGCAAAATTTAGTAATTTTTCAATAAAATAATATTAAACATTCTATTGCCCCACGAACTTGAATAAACAATGCTTTTTATCAACCTTTCGTCCCTCGCTTCTCCTCATTTTAAAACCAAAACCTTCCTCTTACGTCGCCTTCCTTCCAGGCGAAATTCCAATGTTCTTTAAATTTGGAAGAAGCTTCGACATCTTCGCCTGGGTTAATCGAGTCCGATAAACGTGGCATCTGCAACTCGTGCGCTTAAACTCTGTACAAAAGGACGATCCAAGTAGTACGCGTTACATGACGTGGAATTCGGAAGAAAAATGTGGAGAGAACGTTACACGGACGAATCTTATCTTCTCGGGCAGACGATAAGATGGAGAGAAAAATGAATATGAGAGGAGAGAAATACCGAAAGACGCGCAAGCACGGAAGAGAGGAAATTGCAGTCGACCAAGGAGGATGAGCAGCTCCCTCGTTGAAAATTGTTACCGCCGACAAGCGTGTAAGAGCTCGGCGATGAATCGAGCTGACTGAAGCGAAGAATTTCGGTGATCATAATTTGCCAGATCAAATTTATACCGTGCTATTTTATTCTACGCGGTAGATCACCGGTGGCCGATTGCTGAATTACGTCAATCGCGTGTCTGCTGCGGGTATGTACAGCGCGGCGATTAACTATACGCTCGACAATACTTTCAGATCATCGATCGCCGACATAAATTTCCTCGGAAACAAAAGGCGGTTTAAAAAAGTCCATGGCCAACGATCCACTTTAGATTAGTTTATGGAGAATTTTACGAGATCGCCTGACGAAGATGCGATTATAAATATTACGCAAACACCGGTCAGCCTTCTCCATACGAGATGAAAATTACGAAAACAAAATGTAGATACAACAGCGTGATACTTGTCGACAGAGAAAATTCGGAAAAGGCGAGCTGAAGTACGAAACTCGTCGACTTACTCGCACGTTCAATTATTGCAATCTGGCATTATAATATTGCAATTCTATGTAAATAAGCGTCACGTAGAGAGACGTGGTGCGCCGGTGCACATCCGAGTTTCGTCGGAAATGCTTCTGACGTGATCAGCAAATTTCCAATCCAATGTTCCTCTTCTACCACTTGCGTTAATATCTACGGATATTGGGTGTGACCTCGACGATGTTCGACGCGACGATCGTAGAAAAATAAAAGTAACAGGAAAATTAAAATGCAAACTAAAAATGAAAATCGCGCGAGACGAACGTGGATGCGCAGAGTGAACGACGTTCGGGACACGCGTGAACTTCTGAACGCTCGCTTATCGTCTCCAAACTGGTTCTCCGGATACGTATGGGGTTTTTTTTTTTTAGAAGATTATTCTATTGGCTTAACCGTAATCGCGCTTTAAATCTTGGTGATTCATGTTTTACAGATTACGCTGCTTTCAACGCGAATAACGCCGTCGACCATTTAATTCAGTTGCGCCTTTGAGGTTTTAGCATCGGAACGAGATAAAGGATTTCCGAGTGTTTCTTTCGTTCCAAGTAAATCGCTTCATGCTTAAATGATTTCCATCCCTTTGTACGCTTAAAGAGATTTTGATTTATCGAGATTGAAATCGCGCAGTCGTGTCGCGCTGGTTAAAGTGGCTCTTTCTTTGTGATTTGCAACTTTTTTCTTTGCCAATGTATTACATTTTGTATTAACCAGTTAGCTATTTTTCACGAGAATAACATCTGAAACACCTAACCAGTTGGCTGTTGCGACATCTTTGAAAACTTTGACGAGTGTGTACCTCAGATGTGCGATGAAAAGTAAGCGACGAGTACACTCGTCAAACAAAGGTATAAAGTATACTGGTCGTCACGAAGAAACGCCAATATTTTGTGTTACGACTGGCCTTCACAGTAATAAAATTAGAAAATAAGACAGTCGTTTGGCTAATTCTCTATTAACTAAATTCTGTAACTTAATTCTATTATTTATTTTTACTTAGTCCGTGCCTTTTGGCTTTGAACGAGTTTTCCGTTTTACATCTCGTTCACCTATCACGCTTTTTACATTTTCTCAGTCTTATGGCGTTATCACCTTATATATCTATTTAACTAAGCTCTAAACTCTTTTCCTTGTCTATATCTATCTAAACTCTTTTCTTATGTAGCTACCTCCCCTCTTATCCACTCTGTTATATTGCGCTCCATTGTATAATCTATCTCTAAAACTATGGCAACTTTTGGGCTTCTGCCTTCTTGCTGTGCTTCCTTATTGTCGTTCTTCCCTGTCTTGTACTGCCCTTCTCTTCTACATTATTGTTTCCAATTCCATTGGTTCTTCTCCAGTCTCGTTTAGCAATTTTTCTGTTTCCTTTGGTTCTCCAGTTACTTCGCATTCTTCTATTACTTGTCTCAGGTCTTCTTTCCTTTTACATAGTCTGCCTCTTCTTTTCAGTATTCTTTGGTCTCGTTCCCATATCTGAATCTTGCTAATATTTTTCTGTCCTTCCACTTCATCCTCCCTTCTAAGTATTTTGGCAGCTCTTTTTTGGTGATTTTTCTATAATGTTTATTATATTTTGACTCCTTTAGCCTGCTTCTCTCTTTCTCCTTTCTTCTATAATTTGGTCTACTGTCATCCTTCCTTGTTCTCTTACTTTCCTGTGTGTCCCTCCATTCCTCACCTCTTCTAGTTCCTTCTGTCTCTTTCTTGCTCTTTTCCCTTCTTGGTCACATCCCCAGTTTCTCTCTCTTTCCTTTATGCACTCCTTTACCAGTTCCTTTTTCGACTCTATGGCTTTCCCTTCATACCTTGCTGCTCTTCTTAGTGTTTTTTCTTTCATTTCTGTTAGCTTGCATTCCTCTATCAATATATAATTCGGTGTTGTCATATGTAAACTTAGGATCCTAGCTTTGTATCCTATCCAACCTTTCTTCCATGTTCCAGCCCCATAACTTAGTTCTATATTATAATCACACGTATCCTTTGTTTGACGAGTATACTCGTCGCTTGCTTTTCATCTCACAGCTGAGGTACACACATTTTAAAGTTTTCAAAGATGTCGCAACAGCCAACTGGTTAGGTGTTTCAGATGTTTTAACTTCAATATCTGGTTTCTGCTTACAGTTGCATCCATCGATCACTATAGCAGCGGCGATTCATCGTCGAAGTCGTAAATGGAATTTTACAATTCCTAGAAAGATTCTTCGTCTTAAAACTCTTCGTACGCATAACTGTAACATAAATTCAAGCTATTTAAAATGTTTAAATCCAGCAGCAGACGCTGTTTCATTCTTTGATTCGAACGCTCCTGTTAAATACTCGCATCTGAGAAGCTAGCGGTTCGTTTTCATTTTCAATCGCGTTATATTAAAATTCCCTCGCTTAATCATAGAAGGATATTAAAATGAGAAATTCAACACGACGACGCGTCTATTGCGTTCCTCTGCCGTCATGTTCATCCGCGATGATTCAAACGCCGCAACAGACGAAGTATAATCAGTTCTTGATAAGATGTTTGTGGGGAAAGAAAACCGTCAGGGTGGACAGCAATTGGAATCGTAGGCTAAGCCTAATTGCAAAGGCTTAAGCCGGTTTCATCGGGGTATTTCGCGTGTTACGAGCGCAGTTGGCCCGCAGCGAGCGTTCACACTCGAAGAATTCGCGCAAACTCGTCCCAGGCGAGGCGACGAAGCACAGTTTTGAGGCTGAAATTGCTAAAGGGTCGGTTCTCAAAGGGGAATTTCACGGGAAAATTAACTGGCCGTGTAATTCTAGCGACCACCAACAGCTTCGTGAAACTTGCGCTACCGTTGATTCTGGATAAATACACAATTCGACCCAAGTTGTGAATTTCTTTCGGCTAACGCTAACGCCATGAACACGCTCCAATATTCAGGTGTATTCGAGATTAGCGAGCGACAGTTTGCCAAACTTTTGATAGCGCGTTTGCTCCTCGCTGTACAATTTCTCTTCTTCTTGCATTTTTTAATCAGTTAGCTGTTTCCTACGAGTATACTCGTCATGCGTACGAAGTAGCTACAATTTGCTGTTTAAATTTCAATTTGGTAATTGCAGTAAACCGCGGCAATAAAATTAAAAAGTGAAACAGTCGTGTCGTTGCAACTCAATTCCTTAATTCGTTGCAATTTAATTAATAATAAAATAACAGAACAGAAAAAACGCTACTGGGGATCGTTCGTGGCTGGAATTTTACGACACTTCGCCGTCGTGTACACGTACGTGAAAAATCGGCGGGAAATTCGGCAAGACGACGGTGTAAGAATCAGGCCAAGACGGAAGTGGCCAGGAAGAACGTGATTCCAGCGCTGAGTGCCGGGTTCTATTATTCTGAGATATACAGGGTGTTTCCTACTTTTCTGCTAACATCGTAGCCGCGTAATCTACAAATAAAATTAAGAAAAAAAAAAAAAAAAATGTGGTGCGGAACAGCAGATTTAAAGCTGGACAATTCGGTCGTCTTTGCTTTGCCTGTACCTGCGCCACATTTCTTGTTCTCTGACTGTTTACTAGTAGTTGGTTTTCGGTTATCGTGCGAGACAGCATAGTCTCATAGAAATGCCAAGATTATTTTCAAACGAAGAATACGCCGATATTATGTTTGCGCGTGATTCATCTTGAGGAAATCTGTATCTGCTGAGGATATGAGCGTGTGTTTGCTGCAAGAAAAGAACCAGATCGTTCAGCTGTTCAGACTACGCTCGATATTTACCTATAATTTTGTAACAAAGCGTTTACAAGCAAACCTGGTGTAACCTTCTTTCCTTATGTTCACTTGTAGATCATATATATGCTTGTAGGATCTTGCAGAAGGAGTAAGGAACACCCTGTATATTGAGCTAGGCGACAGAGAAGTCGATGAAGAATCCACCGCTGCGGCAACTCTCTCTCTCTCTTCCTTTTTGTTTATTTATCGGTTTAATAAAGCTCCGCTCGAAGCTATATCACAAACTTCCCTATACTTCTCCGTTTGTTTGACTTTTTATCCTTTCCCCTATCCTAGCAGCGGAGTTTTCAGAGTTATGAATAAATTCGCGATTAAATCTACGAGGAGTTTCTGATTGTCTTCGGCGTGGCTCAAGCAGATCCTTTATAATTCTCTCTTTGCATTTGGCGACGAGAACTTAGATTAAATGAGAATTTGTCTATTGAAATTGCTATTGTTATTTCTTAGTTACTTGTTCGATTATATTCAGCAACGTCGTATTGTATTTAGCGATATCAGGTTCGATCTGGATGGTCTTTAGCAGATTATTTATAATCTTCTTGAGGGAAAAATGTCAGATGAAGTGGGAATTCGTCGTGAAATTATTATTGTTATTTCTTAGTTGGTGAATATATTCAGAAACATTGAACGAACTCCAGAAGGTCCTTAAGAATCTTCTCTTTGGCCTTGGCAATGAGTAGCTACACAGGTTCGACCTGGATTGTCTTTGGAATGACTCGAGTAGATTATTTATAATTTTCTCTTCGCATTTGAGGGTAGAATGTCAGGTGAAATGGGAATTTGTCGTGAGATTATTGTTGTTATTTCTTAGTTGGTTGGCAAACATATTCAGAAACATTGAACAAACTCCAGAAGATCCTTAAGAATCTTCTCTTTGGCCTTGGCAATGAGTAGCTACACAGGTTAGACCTGGATTGTCTTTGACTCGAGTAGATTATTTATAATTTTCTCTTCGCATTTGAGGGTAGAATGTCAGGTGAAATGGGAATTTGTCGTGAGATTATTGTTGTTATTTCTTAGTTAGTTGGCGAACATATTCAGAAACATTGAACAAACTCCAGAAGATCCTTAAGAATCTTCTCTTTGGCCTTGGCAATGAGTAGCTACACAGGTTCGACCTGGATTGTCTTTGACTCGAGTAGATTATTTATAATTTTCTCTTCGCATTTGAGGGTAGAATGTCAGGTGAAATGGGAATTTGTCGTGAGATTATTGTTGTTATTTCTTAGTTAGTTGGCAAACATATTCAGAAACATTGAACAAACTCCAGAAGATCCTTAAGAATCTTCTCTTTGGCCTTGGCAATGAGTAGCTACACAGGTTCGACCTGGATTGTCTTTGACTCGAGTAGATTATTTATAATTTTCTCTTCGCATTTGAGGGTAGAATGTCAGGTGAAATGGGAATTTGTCGTGAGATTATTGTTGTTATTTCTTAGTTAGTTGGCGAACATATTCAGAAACATTGAACAAACTCCAGAAGATCCTTAAGAATCTTCTCTTTGGCCTTGGCAATGAGTAGCTACACAGGTTCGACCTGGATTGTCTTTGACTCGAGTAGATTATTTATAATTTTCTCTTCGCATTTGAGGGTAGAATGTCAGGTGAAATGGAAATTTGTCGTGAGATTATTGTTGTTATTTCTTAGTTAGTTGGCGAATATATTCAGAAACATTGAACAAACTCCAGAAGATCCTTTAGAATCTTCTCTTTGGCCTTGGCAATGAGCAGCTACACAGGTTCGACCTGGATTGTCTTTGGAATGACTCGAGTAGATTATTTATAATTTTCTCTTCTTGAGAGAAAAATGTCAGGTGAAATGGAAATTTGTCGTGAGATTATTGTTGTTTTTTCTTAGTTAGTTGGCGAACATATTCAGAAACATTGAACAAACTCCAGAAGATCCTTAAGAATCTTCTCTTTGGCCTTGGCAATGAGTAGCTACACAGGTTCGACCTGGATTGTCTTTGGAATGACTCGAGTAGATTATTTATAATTTTCTCTTCTTGAGGGAAAAATGTCAGGTGAAATGGAAATTTGTCGTGAGATTATTGTTGTTTTTTCTTAGTTAGTTGACGAACATATTCAGAAACATTGAACAAACTCCAGAAGATCCTTAAGAATCTTCTCTTTGGCCTTGGCAATGAGTAGCTACACAGGTTCGACCTGGATTGTCTTTGGAATGACTCGAGTAGATTATTTATAATTTTCTCTTCGCATTTGAGGGTAGAATGTCAGGTGAAATGGAAATTTGTCGTGAGATTATTGTTGTTTTTTCTTAGTTAGTTGGCGAACATATTCAGAAACATTGAACAAACTCCAGAAGATCCTTAAGAATCTTCTCTTTGGCCTTGGCAATGAGTAGCTACACAGGTTCGACCTGGATTGTCTTTGGAGTGACTCGAGTAGATTATTTATGATTTTCTCTTCTTGAGGGAAAAATGTCAGGTGAAATGGAAATTTGTCGTGAGATTATTGTTGTTATTTCTTAGTTAGTTGGCGAACATATTCAGAAACATTGAACAAACTTCAGAAAATCCTTAAGAATCTTCTCTTTGGCCTTGGCAATGAGTAGCTACACAGGTTCGACCTGGATTGTCTTTGGAGTGACTCGAGTAGATTATTTATGATTTTCTCTTCTTGAGGGAAAAATGTCAGGTGAAATGGAAATTTGTCGTGAGATTATTGTTGTTATTTCTTAGTTAGTTGGCGAACATATTCAGAAACATTGAACAAACTCCAGAAGATCCTTTAGAATCTTCTCGTTGGTCTTGGCGATGAGCAGCTACATTAGACGTGGATTTTTCATACTAACAGAATTTATAATAATCCAGTTGGTTCATTCCAATAGAAGATCGTTCAAAGTAACGTAAGATCGTAATGAGAAGTGTTGGATTAGATGTGATGAAATGTGACGATAGTTGTCGATTATTATTTAAGATATTTTTAATTTACCATGGTATTCCCTTGGACAATTAAATTTCCTAAGATTTATTCTCTTACAAACGACATGTACCACGTTTCCACAGAGCTCCATAGAAGATATAAATCGAAGATGCAAAGTGAAATCGGCATGTTCTATTTTACAACGAACCAGTGGAAGAACCTCTGTCGCCAGTTTTAGCAGCAAGTTACGTACACTCAAACTTTCTTACACCTGAATAAAAACGAAAGTTTATTAAATCTCAATTAAATGGAAATTAAACTGTACCTTTATTGCTTACTTTCAGTATACAGACAGTATAGCAAGAAAAATAAATTTTCCAAGAACAATAACCATTACGAATTACCATAAATGTTCTGCCATCGTAGTTTAAACGACCAGATCTAAACGACTGGAGTCTGAGCTCTAAATTTCGCTCGATTAATCGTGATCGTCAGGAGCGTAGTACCGAGGTAGCGAATAAAAGCGAGCGAGTTTCTAAAAAGACAGATCTAACGAAGGGTAACTACTAAGCGGTAATAAAACCAGAGGATCGTAGAAAAAGGCAAGAGCGGAAGATTTATTACGTTCCACGCATGGAACGGTTAGCTGCACCTGCAGATAAGTGTCCTCGAGCGTGTAACTCTGAATTATGAGTGGCTTGCTTCTCGATCCCGCGCATTTTTACCCTCCTTCGTCGTTTATTTCGTCGACCGACCGGATTTAGAGTTTCGCCTGTAGTCCGTAGATTAGACGATAAACGCCATACATCCTGACGAACGAGTCGGAAAATTTAACGGAAAAAAAAAAGAGAGAAAGAAGAAGCAAGAAAAAGAAGACAAAGGTTCTGTTGCTTACCTGGTGTACGGAATTCGACGATGGAACCGTCGACGGTGACACGTCCATCTCTTTCGACTCGACGAAGTGCCACGTCGTGCCACGTCCCGTCGTCGATTCGTTGTTTCGATGATTTCACCTTCACGGGTCCGCTTCCGAGGTCAGCGTGCAGGTACAGATGACCATTGAAGATCTCGAAGGCGAAGAGATCTTGCTGCAAAAAGGAAACGACGTTTTACTTTTACCTTCAGAGCGTAAAATCGTGACTTTACAACTTTCACAAAGCTTCCACAAGGTTTCTAAATAATTAAACTACCCGCGAACCAGTAAACGTACAAAGTGCGCGTCTTACTGTCCAGTGGCAGCCTGCGCGTCACTTCGTTTTTCTAAATGATCTTCATCTCTTCCCAAAGCTTGTCAAATTTTTATATTTTCTACTAAATAGCAGCACCGACTGTTAGTCGAAACAACCGTGACGATCAAGCACGTGGACGTTCTTTAACGTTCAAAAAACATCCGCAAGATACGCGTAGATCTCTAGTCGCTGAAAGATGAGCAAGGGACGTGAGCAAGAGACGAACGATAAATTGAAGAAAAGAAGAATACGATTCAGGAAGCTACTAAATAGCAGCACTGACTGTTAGTCGAAACAACCGCGACGATCAAGCACGTGGACGTTCTTTAACGTTCAAAAAACATCCGCAAGATACGCGTAGGTCTCTAGTCGCTGAAACCTGAGCAAGGGACGTGAGCAAGAGACGAACGATAAATTGAAGAAAAGAAGAATACGATTCAGGAAGCTCTTTTGTAGACAGTGTAGGGTTCGGCGGAACGCGGCAGCGACCAGTCGCGTTTATTTCGCGACTAATAGCCATGTGTTAACGTATGTATTTACAAACAGCGAGGCGGCAGTGTGCGTGACAGACACGTACGCGAACTGGCCGAGCATTTGTTCGCGGGATCCGGTGATTCTGCTAATGAGCAAGCGGCGCGAACTCGCGCCCTTAACGAGAACCCGGTTTTCGCAACTTTCCGATTTATTTCACGCCGTTGCGCGCTACGCAACCGCGGTTATTCGCTGACGCCACCCCCGCGTCCTGCTCCTGTTTCAACGTTGAAATATAATTGTGGGAATTACGAGGCGGTATTGTTAAATCGAGATAACTGGCGGCTGCGAGGGAAACGCGGCTCCAGCGACGAAAATGCATTTCCTCTCGATTGTCGTTTGGCCGACTCGTGGCCCAGATCTGCCTAGCCTGTCTCTCTACCCCTGTTCGTCGAACGCGCAGATTCCGCGATATACAGAGGATGTCCGACAAGCTGATTCCTCGTGAAGGAATAAGTGAAAAGCGTGGAACGAGCATTTTTTATGTGGTGGGGCTTCGTGTTTTTGGAGCAACAATTTTGGAAATGGGGCTCAAGTATTTTGAGCTATTAGGTTGTCCGGAAAGTGTCTTTCTTTTACAGACACGTCTTCGTGAAACCTAATCTGTCGAACGTTGCGATCTTTATCCTGATAGAACAAAATGGAAAGAAACTTTTCGGACGACGTGATAGAAACGCGAACACAACGGAGCAATTTGCTTCGTCGCTTGATTCTTATTGGACTAGTGGCGCGACACGTCTGACAGTAATCTTCGGAAGACTGTTGCATCGTTTCTGATATCTTTCGGATTTCTCGTAACACAAGACACACTTCTGAATGGAATTGCACGTGTCATTTTGAAAATTAGGAAACATTCCTTGATTCCTGGTTTCTCAAACTCGAGCGTATCATAGTCTGTACTTACTATGATATTAAGGAGCTCTGCAGGGTGTGAAACGCAAATGGTAGTCCATGAAATAGTTTCCAGGAACAAAGGTGCTTCGGAGCAAATGGAAGACAGTTTTAGAATGAGAACGAGACAGGTGAGAGGGAACAGGTGAGCAGATCGCTGAAGAAATAATTATGTAAGACAGTTTCAACGACGTGTGGAGTAAAAACAATGTACAGATCGTAATCTGTGCAACCAAGACCAGCATCTAATAAGCTCGAACGAATAAGAAGCTCACGCTACTATAATAAACCACTATTTATTATTAAATTATTGCGTTTGTCGCTAAAGAGAAGATAGAAGAACCGAAATTAAATTCTCGCGATCGTCGTTGAAGTAGACACGTAAATGTTCGGAGAAGTTGGAAATCGATGAATCTCGGAGATTCGGTTTTCGATGTTTCAATCTTCCGATTAATTTATTTATAATTACGACAAGGACGAGGAAACATATGTTTAGCCTCGATATCAACTAAAAGGACAATTTTTAATTTTGTCGGATAAAAGGACAATTTTCGATTTTGTCAAATAAAAGAAAAATATACCGGGTCTTAAAACCGCTGCACGAAAAATCGACAGATTCAGCTTTAAATCACCGCCTTCTCCTCCGTAGTTTTCGCATATGCATCTTACAAAATTCATTTCCTGATTGTCCGACGATTTTATCGAGTTTAATTAAGGATTCGATAATTTGATGTGAAATCGGTCGAACGTGGTTCGTTCTGTTAACGAGGCGCTATCAGTGATTTTAATTACATTCTCCCCGAATGATTCGCTTTAGGTTTTCGTTAATTAAATGTATTAGTAATCGAACGAATAATATCTGACGAAGAGTTTCCGTAATTCTATTAGGATATTTCACAAAACGTTTTATACGTAGAACGTTCATCTTCGGATTAGCAAATACAAGCTCAGTCGGTTGTCCATTTATTTTTCCATTGCAAGCTAATACCGTCGTTTATGCTATGGCGCAATGAAACTTTTATTCTACGTATCAATGGAACAGTTGTCTTTACAACGATTGATTTAATAGCACGTACGAGTTTTTTAATTAAAATATAATTCCTGAATATTTTGCGCATATAAACAACAAATTATATCTTTGTTTATATGGCGCATAATTCGATGAAATTCGATGTACTATATTTTAACTAACAATTACCAAAGGTTCGAGCTTTCAAACAAAACGTTGCTTTCGTTTTGTCTATATTTTATATATAACAAAGCATTTTAAATCACGTGAACTAAATTGAACGAACGATACATTGATAATAGAAACAGCGTTAATCATTTCGAAATTCGTACGATTTCTCTAAATTACGATTTATTAACGTAGAAATTCGTCTCTTACTTTGACAAAACGATCGCAGGTTTTTCAACAGCGACGATGAAATTTGATTACGGTTGTGTATCGGTTCAGTCTTGCAGCAACGATTTTCCAAACAGTATTCGCCATTTGATCAGATAAAAAATGCATTTTCATCATGGCTGGTAATTCAATCGCCTGTCCTCTGCCATTTCATACAATTCCATTTCGTTATCACTTCCTTTCTCGCTCGAACAAACATCGACTTTTTAACCGATCGTCGTTTCCAACTTTCATTTACATTATCGTTCTTCTACCTTCGTTTCTTTATTCTTCTCCCCCGATCTTCCCACTGCTATTCAACTCTTCCATCTCTTCATTTCTTCGTCCTCGATCCACTTCATCTTACCTTGGAACTCATATACGTTTTCAGATTCGCTTCGAGCTTCACCAATTTACACTCAGATGATCCCATCTCAACACAGCGCTGACAGTAAATTTCAAAGTGTTTGGAATAACGCGGACGATTAATAAAATTCACGAGAAGAAGATTTTTCTTCCTCTGAAGCAGATTACTTTCCCAAGTAGGACACTTTATCCTACCAAGCTAACTCTACCTCATCACGTAACCGAATCCACATTATGCAAATATTTTCGCATATGTTTTTTCACATATTTCTACGATATCTTCACAAAGCATATAGATACCCCAGCTATCTTTTTCACGAAAATTATTCTGCAGACTCGTAAGAACGCGTACGTATTTCTCGTTCAGCTGGCTGCTGAAACGAGCAAAACTCTGATAAAAAGAAGACTAAGGGGATATTTCTCGTTCGTTAGAACTGTCCTTACTGAACCATCTTCTGCATAGTAATCTTCCTGCCATTGATCACTATTGAGGTTATTAGATGTATGTGAACAAAGGAACGCGTGGATAAATTGTAAGATAGAAAATATACTTTAAATACTGAAGTGTAAATACAAATCGGAATATAATTGAGCTGGTCCAGGTCCGCACGCTAGCTGTGTTACCCTATGACTGAAAGCCCTGAAGCCATCGTCGCTTGTTCTTTCGACAAAGTGTGGCATGAAGGATTTTTGTTCAAACTAAAGAAAATCTTACCACACACCTACTAAACTCATATCAAGCCAATAGGCTGTTCATGATTAAATACTTAGACGCCATAACAGCAACATTCCCAATAGAAGCTGGCATACCCCAAGGCAGTGTCCTCGGACCTCTGCTGTTCACCATCTACACTGCCGACTTATCAACCTTGACAGAGATAACAACAGCGACATTTGCCGATGACGCAGCTTTATTAGCATCCCACTCAGACCCGACAATTGCCTCCTCAATCCTCCAGCGAGGTCTCGACTCTATGGAAGAATGGTCCCACAAATGGCGCTTCAAAATAAATAAAAATAAATCCAGTCGTATAACTTTCACACTACGAAAACAATCCTGCCCACAGGTGATCATAAATAATATTCCAATACCAAACAAAGATTCAGTCAGATATCTGGGCATGATTCTAGACGGAAGAATGACATGGAAACGGCACATCGTAGAGAAATCCAAAGAACTGAAAACGAAACTAAACAAATTCTACCGGCTCATTGGCAGACGCTGCGACTTAAACACGCAGAGTAAAATAATGCTATACAAAGCCATATTGAAACCTGTTTGGACCTATGGGATCCAACTATGGGGAACAGCGAGCAACTCCAACGTAGAAATTCTCCAACGATTCCAATCAAAGACTCTAAGATACTTGATAGACGCACCTTGGTACGTTACCAACGAAACGATACATCGCGACCTCGAGATACCCACGGTCAAAGAAGAAACATCCAAGTTCAGAAACAGATGTAATATAAGAGTCAACAACCACGAAAACCCGTTAGTTACCCAATTAATTGACACGACGGATCAGATCCGCAGACTAAAAAGGCAGTACCCCTTAGATCGAAGCATTAGATTCAACTAGAATCAAACATACTGTAAACTTTTAAAATCCAAGTTACAGTGCCACGTCGAAATAATTTACTTAAAATTCTGTATGAGAATTGATTGTAAATAATCTACTAAATAAAAAAAAAAAAAAGATCGTCGCCTGTCTACAGTTTATGGTCTACCTTCGACTCAGTCTTTTGTCTATACGCTGTCGATGGCTTCAGTGCTTGAGAAAATTAAAAAGACCAGATGTGGAGTTTTCTTAGAAGTGACGACCATTTCAACAATTACAAACACTTTCGAATGCTTTTGCGAATACTTTCTCCGCCGACTAAAAGAAGGAAAGAAAGAAAGAAAAGAAGAAAGAATATATCAAACGAAATCTACATACCCTCGTGTGAGCTCCGCTACGACTGTACATGATCAAGCCGTTAGGTTCGTTGGTCCGGATTTTGAAGGATATACTGCCGGACTTGGCCGCCTTCCAAGGTGGCAGGACCTGAAACACAGGAGACATACGTCTCTTAATACCTTCCACTCTTGGCTACCACTTCTGAAAGACGTAAAACAGAAAGAAAAGAAAGGCAAAGAGAGAAAGATAGATAGAGAAGAAGAAAGAAAGAGAAAGAGAGAAATAGAGACGGAAGGAAGAGCGAAATCCCTCGACGTCCTGAAGAAGAATGGAGAACATGGACAGCGTCGGTGGTCCAGCGTGTTCGGAATCCAAAATTTCCTGCTCTTCGTCGTCGACGAGTCCATTCATCATGCATGACAGCTTAAATAATCACGTTTCTCGTGCTCGTGGAATTTTTACTTCAATTTCGCTGCGGTACCGAGTCTCCTGCGGCTGACTGATTTACGTTTCGCCATCGAGAAATTCACCGCAGTTCCGTCTCGGCCGCGTGTCCCATCGCCACAAAATTCTCGTGCGACCGATTTGTTGCTTGTTTCTCAGATTTACAGAAACAAAAAAAAAAAAAAAAGAAAAAAAAATGGAGAGAAAAAGAGAAAGGATTAACGTCAGATCCGTGACGAGACGCGAGAAACAATTAGCCGCGCGATTTTGCCTCGTCCTTCGGTTGCTATCGTTGGATCGTACGGTGACATCGCACGAGAGTCTCCATTTTTGTCCAGATTTCTGAATCAGGTTGTTTAATTTCAAGACACCTGAATTTCGTTCTTATTCTACGTCTATGCAATCAACGAAGAGTCGTTAGTTTTTTGACACACTGACGACGACAGACGCTAATTAGCCTCTTACGTATTATACTTGACGCGCTATCTGTTAAACAAAGGAGAGTAAAGAAAGCAATGGAAGCTACAAACAAAATGTTGCGAACATCGTTTGAACGGTTGAAGAAACCGATGTTTAAACAATTTCTTGAAGACCTTTCACTTAGCAACGAGGAGGCGGTCGAAAATGGAATTTCAGTCTGTTGAATATAGCGCAGCAATTGAAATAATATTGGAAATAGTAACAGGAAAGTTGATTTCACTCGTCCTTTGCCGAGTGATTCACATTAGCGAGGAAGATGACGAACAACATCATACAATTTACAATATATATGTCGGAGATAAAAGGGCACCGGGGCCTTTCTTTTGGAACTTTCGGGAAGATCCGCAATACTATAGTCTAGACTATTTATTATAGCTTTACTTAAATAATAAAACTTAGAAGCAGTCGTTTATGATTTAATCCGATTATGTTTGCCCGAGATTTGTGACAGTGGGCTTGGGCTCTAGGTGACACAATTGGTCGCTGAACGTAGCCACGGTCACGGGATGGACGTTTTTACCTAACAGAGAAGTGCCAATATTATGAGACACGCGTTGTGTTAACAATCAAACCCCGGGCAGGAACAATGTCGCAGCTACCCGGGTCTGCCTAGCAACGGCGGCTGCGATTTTGTTGGCATCTCCGGCCAATATTCAACAAAACGAACGCGATCGTAAGGAGAGGAAAGTTTTCATCAGTCTTTTATTCTTGCGATCACCTTGGAGAGTTTTCACATCGTCTTTACGCGCAGTATATACCGAGCGTCACAGCGAACGTTACTTCGTGCTTCAAAATATATTCTAAGTTTAACGAAGAGTTAGCCCGTTGACCGTGGACTCGTTATCGAACCTAGGAACATTGTCATTAACATCTCGAGTGTCTTATCATCACGGTTACTTGTCAAACTTTGTAAACATCATATTTATACCAGTAAATATAATCTCCATAGTGCAACAACGATGGCTAGTCCGAATGAAGATTCGTTACACGCCCCTAAACCGAGCCATAACCCGACATATATTTATATTACTATTATTATTAAATATCACACTTGTTAAATACTGCACACTCTTCTGGATCTTCCCAATTATTTATTAAATAATTCAACAAATACGTGAGAATTCGGACTGTACGCTTACCAGAGCATATCAATGTGTTAAGTTCGGTTGAGCAAAATTAAGTGTAGTCGCAGTCGCATAGCTTCGATGACAGCGTTAGACGATCGACGCTGTTATATTTATTGTTGTTATAATTAACTCGTAATTATCAATTTATCAGTCTGTGTCTACAAGAATCTTCATCTTCCTCTTTTATCGCGTTAGTTGTACAATACAAATCAAAATCCAGCGTCTTGAGATTAACTGAAGATCGATGGAGCCCACGACTGTTACGTGTCACCGACGATCTAACGATACGATTTCTTTCCGAGTTTTTACGAGTTTTTATATCGAAATAGAGTTCTCGTGTGGTGAGAGCAACGTCGAGTGTCGGTGTTGGATTTAGGATGCTTGAGTCAAGTTGAACGGGAAAATGTTTAGCTGTAGCAACTATCATGATCTACGGTTTTCAACGTTTTCTTCGAGTCTGGCAGATCGGAAGGTGTCTGGGTAAGGTGCACGAAGATTGGGAAGAAACGCGGTCGAGAAGCTCGCGTTTTACAAGTTGGAATGGAGATCGAAAGCGGTTCTGGGAAACAGATAGCAAGAGAAGTTTTCTTCTTCTCTCGACGTGGATATTTAGTTTTTCAATTCTACTCTGCAAATAGAATCTTCTCTTTCTCGTAACATTAAGCGACGTATCGTTGATGAGATAGAATCGACGATCGAAATTTTCTAACGTGTTACATCGTATGGAAATTTCTTTCTGTCGTGTAGATTCTGGTAGAGTAGAAGCTCGGCAACTCCAACGTCTGCAATTCCGAAAAGCTACGTGCAATGGGACTACAACTTTGTTCATTCTCCTGCGCTCAGCTGTAGAAAGCTTCGTATAAATCGAAATAGAAATTTGCTGTAACTTCTTCTCCATATAGATAAATATACAAAATATAAATATAATTGAAGAATATAAGAATTTTGTCATTAAATTATTATTTCTTCCACGTTCAGACGCGTCGCTTTATCTCTGTAACTCGATTCAATTCGAAGAATCGCAGTTCTCCTCTGTAGCTTACCATGTGCTTTTTCACGCAAACCGATTGTTTTTCATCAGTCAATTGAAAAGCGTTGTGGTCCTTATTTTAATAGAAAAAATCGATGAAGCGTGATTTAATGAAATAATATAAAAGAAAGAACGTTTCCCGATGAAACCTGAAGATCGTTCGATTTTGCAGCCTTTTTTACCAGCAGTCTGCGATTACATCAGAAAAATTAAATAAATTATATAAATAAATAAATTGAATAAATTATCAGGTTACCATGAAACGACTGAACACGTGTCCAGGACTCTAAAATATTATGTTCGCGGGTTTGTTCTTTGAAACGTTTCGGTGTGTAAGTTACACGAGGCACGTTGCTGCGCGTTTAAATAAAAAATCTTTACTGCTCCACCTGACGTCTAGAAGGAATTATCGGACATCTGTTCCACCGGAAAATGCGACGGGAACACGTGACAGGATTTTACGGTGTCGTTCGGTAGTTCACAGAAACGGGAACAGTAGGAGACCGCGCAAGGAACGCGAACCACCATCACAGACCAGCTATTTCGTTTGATGTGGATTCATAGCGGTTAAGCGTGAGTTGCATTGTTCGTACAGTTCACCTTTTAACGCTGTCTCGCTTTAAATATGGCCATTCTACTCCTGAATATCAAGGCTGTAACAGTCCGAACATAACGTAATTGTCTGTGTCCTCGTCTTGACCTAAGCACCGACGAAGTAGCCTGATCGCTTTAGCGAAAAATAGATAGAGTTTACGCGAGTCTTAAAGCTAGTTCGAGTATACAGGGTGGTCTAAAAATCAGTCTGCGCGATTGGGCAAAATTTAAACAAAGCGTGCAACGTACG
This sequence comes from Bombus fervidus, assembly GCF_041682495.2. NCBI lineage: Eukaryota > Metazoa > Arthropoda > Insecta > Hymenoptera > Apidae > Bombus > Bombus fervidus. The sequence goes on along the minus strand of NC_091534.1, from coordinate 6,996,120 downwards.
AGAGAAGAACGCGAGTGAACGACGAAGGGAGAAAGAAGAGTCGAGCGACGTATAAAACACGGATACTGTGATTTCTTCTTAACTAGGAAACCAAACTTTCTTCATTTTGATCTCCGATCAACGAAACGTTTACCCACAACGTTCGTCACATTTTTCTGACCAACAAGACACCGAATATGATTCGGTTATATTAACAAATAAATCTAATTCAAATTATATGGTGTTTGGTCTCGTTCTAATCCCAAACATCTTACAAATACGTCACGAAAAATTGTGAAAAATAAGAACAGATTCGCCTGGTCAGACACTGCATCATGTTACGCTACTGGAGCCCAGCGAACCATCGAACTTCATGGTGTTTCTCCGATGATCACTCGCATGATCTCTGCCGTAGGATCAGCAAAATCCATGCGAAACGAGAGAACAAATCAACCACCGATTATCATCTTTTATTTCAACTTCACCTCGATCAGCATCTTTTCATTTCGGTTTAAAGCTTATTTCGGAAAATCTGCTGTTTATTAGCCGGGAAAAACCGGACGCCGCTATTGGTCCACCAGGTCCAGCATAAGTAGCCGAAAGCTGTGCGCGAAACGAATGCCCTTTGTGTTGGCCGATTGTCTTTCGAAGCGGGGCAGCTTGTAATTTCGAATTCAGAGCGGTTTCGGGGAGAGACGCGACGCGGGCTGCACCGAGTGTAATTGCAGCTCCGTGACAGCGAGGCCAATTTTCGTGATGAAGAGTCAGCTTGAAAACTCACGGTAACGAGACTCATTATTTATTCTTGCTGCTTTTGTTTGCCTGGTATTTTCTATCCTTGTCGAGCGACTGGCAAACAACTTCGGTCCGTGGCGCTCGCCCTCGCTGCAACGTCCTTCTGCATCTCGTCTTTCGTTTTGCATTTGTTCCCAGTTTAACACTATAGCTCTCCGCTCTTTTATTAATATCTGCTCTTTCCACGTGCGACCTTCTCCAACAATCCGAACGACGTTTAACGCGGATTGTTATTAAATTAGAAAATTTTAAATTAGAAAATTTCTAGCGAAAAATCGTCGTCTTATCTTCTCCTCGACCTTGGGAGGTTTGTCAAGTGTTGGAAAATACGACTGCGTTGGGTTTATAGTTTCAAACGACTGAAGTAGTGCAATAGGATTGCTATATCCTCGTTTAGTATCTAGCAGTAGCTTAATTGAAAGCTTTTTCATATTTTCGTGAAAAGAATACCGCGTCATAGATCGCTACATTCTGAACTGGTCGAGAAAACCTTCAGAATACAATGAAAATTGTACCCATGGTATATCTTCAAGGTAAAATTGAAATATCGAGGCGATAAGCTTTCCGTTTTCGTTTTAACCTACATTTTTCCTCGAATACCCATGGAATCTACAAATATCGATTATTTTTCCTTCTTTTTTCTTGCCAATTCCTGGACAATTCTTCTCAGCCTGAACGAGATGATCTGGCGCGCGCAAAGTCAAAGATTTGTCGAAGAAAATTACGCCCCGACAGTTCGCTGTATCAGAGCTTCGCGCTAACGAAACGGAGCTCCTGCGGGAATATCGGGAACTGTCGGCGCAAGTTAGTCCTCCATCCGGCTTCGTGGATTTTCTGCAACGCGTTCGTATCTTATCGAACGTGTTTCCTCTGCAGTTTCTTCGAAACGAGGAATATTCGAGCCGGTTCAACGTGCTTCTAAATTCGAAGCAGCATTTCAAATTCTTCGGAATAATCTTGCTTCTATTATATTTAATTAACCGATTCATCGATGACGCGCGAAATTTCGTGTAAAATTCATTTATCCTGAACTTTGTGACGGTGTAGAGCAACGACGATAACAAAGGACGTTGGAATATTTATAATAAGAACATTCTAAGTAGCAATCGATAATGATACAATGCAATGATAATAAGAATGATAAAAGACAAAGCGCAAAATTTCAATTTCTTGTAGCAGATAAATATTAACAAGTTGAATAATTCTTTACTAATATTCGTAATCTTTAGATAATAACTCGATCTAATTATATAAAATACGTAATTTCTCGTACGGATTTTACGGACTTGTTAATTTTTCACGACCAAAATGATTTTTCATCAACCACGTTTCTCGTATCTCTTTTTATTCTTAGCAGAAATATCAGGTGGCAGCGTTGAAAATTGTTGTATTTCATATAACAAAATATTTTGTTCTGCTTCCCTTGTCGCGTTGCAACAACTGCAAACGATGTTCAACTAATTAAGAAGCTATTTCTGATATTTCCACCATTATAACAGATGCAACTTAATTCAAACTGCAGCAACTTAAGCGGCTCCAGTTGCAGCAGCAGTGACGTAATTCAGAAGTTGCAACCTGCAGGCTTCTATGGTGCAACTTACAGTAGCAAGTTGCCACGAGTTACAATTAAGAGACTTAAAGCTGTTAGTCGAAACTGATAATCGATTTATAATAGCAGGATGTTCGGTCAAAGGTGAAAATCTTCCAATTGCTTTGTCATCGAGCGGCGATAAAATCGGAAACCAGAGAAACGACAGCGGAAATGAAAATAGATCGATGTTTAATGGCCGAAGACGATCGCGATGATCCAGAGCGAAGAAACTTGCTCGAAGATATTAAACGAATTTCACAAGTAAAAATGTAAGTTAATTCCATGAAATAATCCAATTCGATATAATTTTGAGGAAATTTGAGTTGAGGAAACTCGATGATCCAAGTTAGGTTCTTGGAACGCTACAAATGTGCTAGTTTTAACAAAATAAGAAAAAGTAAGTTTCTGATATCGTTTTTTAAATACCGTTTGGAAGTTTGTAAGAAATTATAGAATGCTAATTTTCTTTGAAAAATAGACACTTCTGTAGAGGCAACTATCAACTTGTACCACAGTATCGAAATCATTTTCTAAATAAATAAATCAATTTTAACGGTTTCAATCGATAAAAACGTTCGGAATAATTTTTATTCCAGCGATTTGTATGAAATTTAACAAAATTGCAGGAATCGAAAGGATCCGCTTCGAGGAGCGAGAACGTTCGTATAGTTCGAAACAAGTCGTTGCGACACGACTGAGCGAGAAATAAGTCGCGATTCTGGTAAAAATGTCTCAGAATTTACGTATAATAAATGAAAACCTTGTTCGTAAATGATAAGTTCGCCACGATTGCTCAAAATATCTTCAAAGCGATTTATTCTTCGCTCAAGTGACCAATTACGGCAAAGCAAACTTCGAAATCCTATAACGCAGTCCCTCATTGATCAGCTAGGTACTCTTCCACTTACTTTTCCATAAAGTTCGGCGAGCAAATTTCCTTTGGAAAAAGAAAAATTAACATGGCGCCGGAAGAGAGTGGGGGGGAAAGAGAGGTAAAGAAATCCGAACATAGCTGTCGGACGATTAAACTGCGACAACATTGGGGAGATTAAAAAGCCGGAAAACGAGAAGGCAAACGCGATTGAAAATGAGAAATCCTCGACGCCTTGAGCATTCCAACGTGGAATGGAGAGAGCTCGGTGTTTACCGGTTCGTTCATTAGTCGACTCTGCAAATCGATCGTGCCATAGTAGGTGGCAGGAAAATTAGTCGGCGAAGGAAAACCTCGTACGAGTTTGTTGAGAAGAGCCAGCTGAAATTACGTAGCCTCGTGTGTACCAACTCCGACAGGTACTCTGATACATCGAGTAGTCGTATTCGGTGTATTTCACGTATATTTAATTATCACGCGTTTCATGTATAGCGACGAACGAAAATATAGCGGAGATCAAGTTGTTTTGTAAAATGTAAAATTGTGAAATTTACTCGTCGTTCTTTATTTTCTCGAAATAAAAACGAAAGAAGAAGCTTCCGAGCTTTGGGTATAAAACATATAACGAGGTATTTTTAAGAAACTGAAGAATAAAAAATATTCATCAGAAAATTGATAAAGAATCGAACTGATAATAGATCTTATAAGAACTTTTGTTAAAATTATAAAATTATTAATAAAAGAATTTTTTTTAAATTCAAGAAGTATATTATATGAAGTTCTTTCTATTATAATAAGTATAAAATCTATGATTTATACCACAGATTTCAGAACATTGTCCAAAATAAATTCCTGGTCGGATACAAAATAAATTTAATTGGTTAATTCGACCAGGAACTGCATCAACTTTGATTCCTAATGAAGGGATTGTTCAGCAATGAATTACATCTAATGAATTATTTCTGTTGAAATTTTAAATGGAACAATTAATCGATTATCTGTTTCTAATAATCGAAATTGATTTTTTTTATTTATAATTTAATGTATAAGAGTCAAACTCATAATTATTGAATTCTGGATATTCATACGATCAATATCATTGATGACCAATAGTTTTAATAGAAAAACAAGGATTTATAATTTCATCAATATAGTATCAAATTTTTAACCATGGAAAACGGATAATTATTTAAATAATTATTGGGGTTAGAGTTCAAGTAATTTCAATAGTATGATTTTTTAGTATAGTTAAATTTAAAAAACTATTAAATATAAAATCCACAATAAAAAAATGTTGTTAAGGTAATAACTATTGTTATTATTATTGTAGTTAAACTGTGGAATGAAATTAAATTGTCTGAATAAAACGAATTTGAGTCTTGAAGTATTAATATATTTCACGTAGGAATTTTTAATAAATGAAAATTAATTAATTTTATTTGAATTAAAAATTCCAAACTATAAATTTATAATTAAATTTCTTATTTTTTTTTTCAATTATATTATTCATTAATAGATAAATTATTTTAATCAAAGAAAAAAAAATCTTTATTGTCGATAATAATTCATAAATAATAGGCTGGGAAGCATCTGTTAATTTATAATTTATAACTGAATTTAATTAAAACGTAGATATGGATCAGTGTAATATAGAAACATGCTAATATTTTACGACGCAAGATTTTATCGAAGAAACAATATTTTTTGATGGTTAAAACGTACGATCTCTCAGGGATGACATCATAGCGCGTGACACACAGACATTTTATAATATAATTCGCAGGATAGATATTCATATGAGATATAAGTACGCGGAAACGAGGAAGAAATGAAATTCCGAACGAGTTTTACAAACGCAACGTTCAACGACATTAAATAATCCGTCGGCGAATATTTCCATCAGTTTTCAAATAATTTCTTCCTTCAAAAAAACATGTCGAATTTCTTAAACGTTGCAATAAAATTATCTACCGATGTGGAAATTATATTTCCTGTAAAATACACGTTTCATATCCTTCGTAAGCATTGAAAATTCCTGTTGTTCGTAAATATTTGGACACTTTGATTGATCGTAATAATATCCGCATTTGACCAAAGCGTATAAAATAATAATGAATTATTAATTGAAAGCAGCGTTCATTATTTACTTGCTTTTTACGAAATTAACAGATTGCATGATCTAAATTTCGTATTAAGGTAACAATAGCGATAATATATTCCGTTATTACACAATGCGTATATTGCAATTTTTATTTAAATATCGGCGCATTGATGTTGGAAATCTTTCTGTCAGATCGGAAGGCTCTTCTTTAATTTAATTTATAATTCAGAAATTCAATAAAGAGTCTGTTAACTAAGAAAATGATCGAACAGGTTCTAACGATCCTAAGCGTTTTTTTTTTTTATCGTTTCTTGACGGCATTAAAAAATGGAAAATACAGCGTAGCTGTGACGATTACAAAGATTAATGTCATTCCGATTCGATGTATAATTTTGTAGTAAAATGTGTATAAGAAAAGCGTAGGTAAAAGATCGAGTTTTTCTTTGAAATGTAAAAATACATCTAACGTTTGTGGAAAAATGTATATTTTCATCGAATAGATAAACAGAATTCAAACGAAAAATTGGCTCAAGAATCGTTTCATTTTTCCCCTCTTATTTTTCCTCCTATTTCCAATAGAATCGACTCGCTTAGCTTTCCGTTCGTTGAATATGGAATCAGACCCTCCGAAACTCGCGTTCGTTCGTTCGATACCATTCGATAAAATCAATTTGTAAAATATGTTTATTGAAAGGGAGAACGAGAAACCGAATATTCCACTCGAATCGAAAAGCGTAGGAAGAAAATAGCAAGTGAAACCGAGTCGACCGGTTCTCCTTTTATTTTTCTTTTTTTCTTTTTTACATCGCTTCAATCTTAGGAAATTTCAGGACGAAGAATCGCCGACCGAAGTGTCGCTGCGGAGATGGAGAAACCGGGAAAAGGAAACGCGAAGAAGAGCCGAGGCAGCGGAAAACTTAAACGAGCGACTCGGTTTCTATCGTCAACAGGAATATTCCCTTCGCCCTCTTAACGAGCTCATTATCTCCCTTCAAGTGCATATTAATTGCTTGCCCTGTTAATTAGTAGAAAATTGGTCAACGAAAAGGAGTTCTCCTGTCCTTTTGTCGCTGCCATCACGCCACGTACATTTACACACCTTACGATTGATGCTAACAAGCGAGAAGATTTAATGGAATATAATTAAACAATTAACCGAGTTAATTGCAATTCTGTTTATGATGCTTTCGAGCAGACAAATTTAGTGTAGATCTTCAGTGGGTATTTCATTATCAAGCCGAGCTACTTGGTCCGTTTTGAGAACTTCTCAAGATCTGCTGAATAGAAAACCTTTAAATGTCGAATTAAGTATATTCTCAATTATATTTTAATTATATCCAAGTCTGAAATTTTCCCCAAATGCGTCAACATCCGCGGCCCAACGACGATTACGATGGAAAGCTTCCAACGTATTTTCTGTCACTCGGATGTGGACGTTCGCCTAACTGTGCTATCATCTTACCACGTATCCGTGTAACCGAAGCGTTCGAGCGAATAAGTTGGCGAAATATTAGGAAAGTACCGAGGCAGGCGAGGATCCTTCACGAAACAAATGTCCACTCGAGAAATAAACTGGCCGAGCCAGCAGAGGAGCTGGCGAGACCGGGCCATTTTTGCGATTCCTCGAGGACCATCACGATGAATCATAGAACTCGTTCCACGGTGAAATCTCTCGAATTAGCTGGGAATGAGAAATCTCGTTTAGACCGGCTGGCCATTCTCTCCCTCCTCTTCTTGTCCGCTCGCGCAGCTACTCCAGCAGCGAACGCCAAGCCTCAGCTTGCGTGGTTCCTCCACCCTCGGCCCCCAGAAATTCGTCTGGAAAGTCGGAACCGCAAAGTGGTGCTTCGTCGTGGTTGGCAAAGCAGAATATTTCATGGCGAAACCGGCTCGGTCTTTCACCCTTTGCCCTTCGACTTTCCAGTCAACCGATCCTTCATCTCCCACTTCCGCCACTTTAGCTTTGGCAAATCAGGTCCGCGAAACTGTGTCGGAGGACGACGCAGCGACCATCAATTAGAAAAGTTAAATTACTTGGCGAAATAAATAATTCGCCGATCCTCGCTTCCTAAGTTTGCCTACGCAGAGATACGAAAGGCTGGCTGCTGTGACCGAATCGAGTGCACGCGCGGATTCGGCCAATGTTTCATGGCAAAGTATCGACACAGCCAGCGAACAGCGAACGCGCCGAGCCACGTGGAAATTTCTCTGCACGTGGCGAGAATGCGCAACGAGAGCTCTCAGCCTTCCGAGAAGCAAGCAATTTTCCCAAACGTATCATACGTGTCCGTTTGAAGTTCGTTCGACCAGATGGAAGTCAGATTGTTCATTTTGCGTGTAATAGTAATTGTTTGATATATGAGATTATGCCAAGTTTATGAACTTTGCAACTTGGACCACGTGGACAACTTGATTGGTATTTTAGGAGCTCGACAAAGTGGACTTTGGAGCAAATCGCTTCAGCTATTCGTTGCTATATTAATTCTATCGTTTCGTGTCGATTTTGCAAACGTTTGGCAAATAGAAAATGCGACGTGGAATTTTAAGTTTTAATGGTAAAACTCCGGATATCGGGGGAAAACCTGCCGAAAAGGATGCTGTCTGCCTTTCCTGCCGATTACAGCGAAGGTAACAGAAGAGAAGAGCAGACGTGGCGTGTTTCGTGTGTGAAATGGGAATATATTGCGAGTGTGTTGATTACGACTGTCGTGTCTACTACAAGTTGATTTTAAGACACAATACAAACGAACCCACTTACTGGCCCACTGACACTAACAAACTACCTGACCTATTTCTTCATAACCAAAAACATCTCGCCAAGGTACATCCAAATCAACTCTTCTGTGGAACTCTTCAGATCATTCACCCGTCACAGCAACAATAAACTCGACAATTATCGAAAACCAACCTAATGGCTTCATCCATAACCAACGGCACATCGTAGAGAAATCCAAAGAACTGAAAACAAAACTAAACAAATTCTACTGGCTCATTGGCGGACGCTGCGACTTAAACACGCAGAGTAAAATAATGCTATACAAAGCCATATTGAAACCTGTTTGGACCTATGGGATCCAACTATGGGGAACAGCGAGCAACTCCAACGTAGAAATTCTCCAACGATTCCAATCAAAGACTCTAAGATCCTTGATAGACGCACCTTGGTACGTTACCAACGAAACGATACATCGCGACCTCAAGATACCCACGGTCAAAGAAGAAACATCCAAGTTCAGAAACAGATATAATATAAGAGTCAACAACCACCAAAACCCGTTAGTTACCCAATTAATTGACACGACGGATCAGATCCGCAGACTAAAAAGGCAGTACCCCTTAGATCGAAGCATTAGATTCAACTAGAATCAAACATACCATAAACTTTTATAATCCAAGTTACAGTACCACGTCAAAATAATTTACTTAAAATTCTGTAAGAGAATTGATTGTAAATAATCCACTAAGTATAAAAAAAGAAAACAATCGATATTTAGGACGATTGTTCCTATGCTGCGATTTTTTCTGTCCGATTAGATCGTACGAGAAAATAATTTTACCTACTTGTTCTTTGATCTTATCCAACGAAGATACATTGGAATAAATTGGAATTGTCAAATCACCTGCATCGTAAAAAAAATCGCTACTTTGTGCCATTTTTCAATTAGACCAAAGTGTCAGGTGTGCTTGTCATTTTTCACTATTACCGAGAGTTTGAAATATCAAAGTTTATCGGTCTCTCTCTGATACTGTGCAGTTTCATTTGCTGCTGTAATTTTTTATTCCTTTCAAACTATAATGACATTTCATTCATGCGTTTCCTCGAAAAGTAACAGATTATCAGTTAGTTTATGCGATTAAGTACGTCGGAATTTAAGATGTCGAATAGATTTTAACGACGAGGGCTTCGAGGATTGCAAGAACAAAGATATTCTGCCGAGAAGACAGTCGAAATTAGCGAAACTTCGCGTCTGTACTTGGCTAATGGGTTTCGTAAATTAGAAACTTGCAGATAGAACGGCTGTAAATTTTGGAAATGCTAAGTTCGATAATATCGGCGAAGGAATTTCTAGGAAAATGCAACAAATGAAGGCAGCGAATCGACGGATGCTTGCAAAGTGACAGATAGAAAAGTTTCCTGTATTAAAATCAACGTTGGAAATATTTGATTATGCAAGTTTTGGAAGCTCGCAGCTACAACTTGTAGAATTAAAAATCGACCGAAACGAGCTTGAGATCGATAAAGCAGCGAGAAATTTATCCGAAAAATTCAGCCAGAAATTCAGAAAAATTGTTGAAATTTCAAACTGGAAAAAATTTCCAACACCGCGAGAAATTTTCATGGAATTCAGTTCGAAATTTCCACGAGTGTCCGGCCGCAGTGGAAATCGAACAAAGCAACGGTGGACGATCAAATTGATAAAGACTTGTTTAGCAGCCAGGAATTCGTTCTCGATCCTTGCGCGGTGAACAAGATATTTGGATAGTTGCGGTTGCCAGCGAGGACTTTGTTTAATTAAAGTGGCAAAAGCGCGAGACGCGGCGTGAATTATCGCTGTGTGCCTTCGTTCCAGGTATTTCAGGAATTTGTAGGTTGAAATTAAAATCTTCCCAATTGTGGGATGTCGCGCGAGAGCGCCGATGGGAAATTTTCGTCTGAAAATTCCATGAAAATTCGCTGCCCCGAGTTCTCCAATGCAAATTTCCAAGTCTTCCGCCAACACGAATTTCACGCGCAACGAAAAGAACGAAACGTTCGATGAAAATTTTAATTGCGTTGCTTAGCTCGAAACATCGACGTGAATAAAAAAATTAGCCGATCAGAAATTCGCTATCGAGCTGAGCAAGTACCAACCATGGCTCGCGAAAGTATTTCTACGTTTACCCATAGGAAGCTTTCATACGTGTTTTCCGTAGAATAAACTTCTACGCAAATTTTATTTTTAAAAATGTGAGCAAAAAGGCAGAAAACTGTTTCACCTATCGGATACTATGGAATTATACTTTGCATATTTTCTATATTTTCTTATGCTACGCGCGTTCAGTGCGATTCTGCACTTTTCCATTTTCTGGAAACGCGTGTCTTATATAACACATTGTGTCGCTGCAACGTTGTAACGAGACATTGACATGGTCGCGTCGGAAAAATTGAATAATTCCTAACTGTAAATTTAGTAACAAAATTGGAAGAGATCAGTTTGCACAATTTTTAAATATAAAATATACTCGCAAGTTGCTACAAATTTAACCAAGCTCGACGAAAGTAACAAATTTACGAAGTTGTTATTTACTACAAATATATACTTAATAAAAATCATAATCGGTAAAAAGTCTGGTAAACGTAAATCGTTTCGCTAAATATCCAGGCTCACCTGTTCAAATTGTGCAAATAAATTGCGCAACAATGTTGCTGCTTCTCGCCAAAGCTGTACTTTCGTTAAATATCTAGCAGCCTTTACGTAGGTCCCTGAATATGTTTAAAAATTTACCCATACGACTATGATAATGAAGCCTCATTACGATGTAAATAACACGTGGTCAATAGTGTATTAATAAAAGATTTCTACAAATAGCTGGTTCGAACATTTCCACGAGCTACTGCTAATTACTGTTTGTTCGAGAGGCTTATCAACGCGAGTCCGTGTCTGTTGCAGACAATTCCCGCGATATTTACATTAAGACGCGCGTTAAGATCTCCACTATCGCGAGATATTCAAATTACGCGGTGGTCCGAGCGTTCCCAGCAGAATATCGTGTTTCTTATCGTCGCATCATCGGTCTGCTCTCAACTGGAAGAGAATACCATAATCGTGGTAAAAATCAGCGACTCGCGAGTTTGCTGGAAATAGGAGAATTAGAGGTGGACATCTGCCGTGGATGCTGCAGCTCTCATTGCGAGGATTTTCGTACAGATGCCAAGAGAGTTCACTTTAAAGGTGATAGGAAATTCGTATTTTACAAATACAATTTAAAAAATAATTGTTTCGCTTACTAAATATTCTTAAAATTATAATTCTGTACGTCTTGTATCGATGACCGTTGGTGGAAAGCAGTGGGAAGGAAAAGGAAACTTCAGGAGGAAAAGAAAACTTGTGCAAAACGTAGTGCACACTACGTGAAGGAAGAAATTTGCATGTAGAAACTGACGTTTCATAGAGATGATCTTGTCACACCATCGCACGACTATTTAGAAAGGGAAATTCCACTCGAGTTCCACGCCACAGTGTTTTTTTCATTGATACGCAGAAGATTTTGCAACAGAAAATTTGTTCAATATTTTCTACAAGCGTTCTTCGATTTTCCACGTCATATGTATTATCCTGCCCACAGGTGACCATAAATAATATTCCAATACCAAACGAAGATTCAGTCAGATATCTGGGCATGATTCTAGACGGAAGAATGACATGGAAACGGCACATCGTAGAGAAATCCAAAGAACTGAAAACAAAACTAAACAAATTCTACTGGCTCACTGGCGGACGCTGCGACTTAAACACGCAGAGTAAAATAATGCTATGCAAAGCCGTATTAAAACCTGTTTGGACCTATGGGATCCAACTATGGGGAACAGCGAGCAACTCCAACGTAGAAATTCTCCAACGATTCCAATCAAAGACTCTAAGATCCTTGATAGACGCACCTTGGTACGTTACCAAGGAAACGATACATCGCGACCTCAAGATACCCACAGTCAAAGAAGAAATATCCAAGTTCAGAAACAGATATAATATAAGAGTCAACAACCACCAAAACCCGTTAGTTACCCAATTAATTGACACGACGGATCAGATCCGCAGACTAAAAAGGCAGTACCCCTTAGATCGAAGCATTAGATTCAACTAGAATCAAACATACTATAAACTTTTATAATCCAAGTTACAGTACCACGCCAAATAAATTTACTTAAAATTCTGTATGAGAATTGATTGTGAATAATCTACTAAATAAAAAAAAAATATATGTATTATCCATGTGTGCGCGTACTTCTATATCTTTCTCGTAAACGCGTGGAAATGCAGGCGATCTAATTAACGGGGAAAATTGGCGGCGAGTCAACGGCTACGCGGATCAAATTTTTCAACGTAATTAGCGAAACCTGGAGAATCGAGCGACCAGGAGCGACGAACAAAAACGGAATGCAAGTGTCGATGTTCGTCAACTTCCTGGAACCCAAGTGCCCTAATTAGAGCAGAAAACCAAATACCTCTCTCTCAATTACCGAGTTGCCAGTGGAACAGGTAGCCGATGTTCGTGTTTGATGTGGAGTTTGCACGAAAGAGACCCGATCTGGGTTTGCTTATGGGGGTAGAGAAATTCTTCTTGCTTGGTGGTGGTAGTGGCACGGGATCCGTGGCGAACCGCAAGGACCTTTATCCCGTGGGATACGCTTAATCCGTGAAAAGGATGACAGGAGACGGATAATTCAAAGAAGGAGTTTCCACCAGAGCACCGAATAAAGCGCTACTTTGAAGCGGTTGTAAACACACTGGTCTTCAGAGGTGGTTTAGGGAACAGCGACAGTACGAAACTATCAGTCGCCAGTCACTTTCTTCTAATCCTTTCCATTGCTCCTGCTATTCAGCGTGAACCGTCTGTTTGTTCGTTTTCAACAGTTAGCTGTTTTCCACGAGTATACTCGTCGCGAAGAAATGGCGATATTTTGCGTTACGACGAGTACACTCGTCATGCTTTTAATTGTAAACAGTAGTTACAATTTGCTATTTAATTGTTACGCGATCTGCAACTGTCTTCTATCACACGATCTGCCTCATTTCCATTTTAATCTAAACAATTTCTTTTTCAAAATAAATAATTTTTACTTCTTTCCTCTGTTATAAAGAATGTAAGATGCGATGTTTGCGAAGTGTTTTGAACAGTAAATTTTCGATAAACTCCATGAAGAATTCGGATGCCATTTACTGCACCTACGACCGACCGCGCGATGATGGGGACGAGTCGTCAGTTGAACATCGCTGATGTCTTTAAATGGCCCCTTAAAGGGCCATGATGCACGTGGATTAAATTGCAATTTAGTAACTGCAGTAGATTGTTTTTTCACGTAATCTGGCATACACTCTGCGAGTAATTTGTCCCGCGTCGAGTCATCGCGATATCTTTTGCAATCCTTGCGGTTTAGCCTGCTCGTACTTCGACCATTAAAAAGGTAATCCTCCTTCGCCAATCGATCTACGGTAAACATTTCACCTTACGTTTGCATGATTTTCACAGGGCATTCGCATTGATCTAAGGATCGTTCGCAGCGTCGATACAGTCGTAAACATTTGATTATCCAGCGTTTCGAGTTTTGTAAAGATTTACGAAAGAACAGCGAGGCGTGTACGTTAGCCTTATGGGACGATGTATCGCTTTATGGGTCGTAAAAATTCTGAAGTAGCTGGTGAGAGGAGATCTCGTGGCTACGATTTGGATAAAGCCATAGATGCCATTCTCTTCAAATCATATTACACCCTTCGGTGAAGAAAGCAGAGATCATAGCCGGCTTCAGACTTCGAACGCGGATCCATGCAAAATCTGAATTCAACGTTCGTGTAACGATCGTCGCGTAGAAACTGCGAACGCTCAGGAATCTATCGAACGTTTTCTTCTGGAAATTTCCCTTTCGAAAGCGATGGAAAATTGACTGTAATTCAGCAAAACGGACAATAACTAGTTATTTAAGTAGAATATTGAAGAAATTCGTGTGTACTTGTATTTAGAACGAGATATTTCCTTCACACATCGCGATGATTAAATCGTACGTCACAGAGAATGGAATATAAACGACAGGAAAACTGTTTTAAAATTGTACAAGATTCGAAATCAAAGAGATGAATAGCTTTAAATGGAAAAATAAGCGAAGGGTTCAAATGGTCTCACTTTTTCAATACAACATCGTGTTTCTTTAGATACGTGAGTGAAATATTTAAAAAACTGCGGATGATTATCTTACAGAAGAACAGCAATTTTCGAATCGCTTGTTCCAAATTTAAATTCACGTGGAAGATCCACACCGATATTCTGATTACAAATCTTCCTAATACTCGATTCTCCAAAAGCTTCTTTGATATAATCGATGATATACATATACGTAACAAGTCAGAATTTAATTTAAGATAAACAAAATCTAAATTATAATATCTATAAATCTAAATTAATATAAATTGCTTTGGAACAGTGTTACTTTTCAATCAGCCTTTTAAACCCTCTAAACTGTCTATCCCAGAGGACCATTTCTAAAAAAAACAAAAAGAAAATCGAGACCGAACAAAGACATCGCGCACCATTGTCCTGGTTGCTATTTATCCGCGTTGCTGGGAAATTTCGCTGCAGATTCGCCGGCATATTATATCAGTCGCCTTGTTACCAGTCGCTCGTTAAATATTCATGTAACGTTTCCGGTGAATATCCATCGAGCGATCTATAGAGGAATATCCGCACGACATCACAGCGAAAACATGCCTCGTGTCCCTTGGCTGTATCGGCTCGCGTGTACCGTGCACAGGGATTATAGAAAGCATGACATTATTGCGTGAACGAAATGGCGTCATCTTTGCCGTAAGACGCCTCGTCTCCGAGGGAAATTCACTGCCAGGCTGAATTCCACGCTATATACCGCGTGACACTGTAGGCTCCGCTTGCTATAAACAATTTTTACGCGCCCATTGTATACGTTGTATAAAACGTCCCGACATTTCAATCGTATGCAACGAGACATACTACTGTTACCATTATACATCGGTACAGTTTCCAAACCATCTGAAAATCTATAGAGAAATTATCTATGGCAAACGTGTTTTCCGTAAGAAACTCCTGTACCGTGTGAAAGCCATCTTCAGCATGTTTGTACCGAATATTATTATTAATTATCAATCAACTATTAAGCAATCAGATTTTCTGATCTCTGTGAGATACATAGAGTAACGAGCAAAAGTTTAAGACGACTATCCATCTGATGTTGTAGATATTAAATAACCAACGAAATTGCAAAATGTTTCATGGAACGTACACATACAATGAAGGAACACAATATGTTCTTAACCCCTTGGCCTATAAGAGCGAGACTCATGGTAAGGGATCTGTGCCATAAACGGAACCCACGAGTCTGACTCGTGGTAATTTACAAATTGCTAGTGATTCATTACCCACTTTGAAATAATAAATTGTTTTTGTTAACTGATCACTCGATCACGATTACGCCTTAGACATTTTCGAAACACTATTTGTCCTCAAACGTTGTTTGTTATTTCACAATTCCTTTTGTAGCCTCTAAATATATGTCGGGTTAACGTTGTGATCAAGGGTAGGAGCGTGTAATGAATCTTCACTGGAATTGGCCATCGTTGTTATACAATCGAGGCAACGTTGATTAGCACGAGTGTGAGTATCACAGAATCGACAAGTAACCGCGGTGATTAGACGCTAATGACAATGGTCCTAGGTTGGATAACGAATCCGCGGTCAACGGGATGACAAACATACTTTCTTCCAAGGTCTAAGTCGGACTCGTGGTTAAAAACGTGAAATATCCGCTGACGAGATCGCACGAGAATGTGCCTCTCCGTCACGGTGATGCTGCAGAGGAAAACTATGATGGGGTGTGTCTCAGGGCACGAGATCGTCGGATTCGTCGAGGACAACTCTCGTTCGGAAAGCGAGGGAAATGGACGTTGCTGTTAATTGGTTAATTTCTATGTCGGTGGTTGGAGAAAGATACTAGCCGCCCTTGAGAGAAAGTTGCTAGCGGGAAGCGTCGTCGTGAGAAAAGCAGATTTCCCGTATCTTCCCGCAGTAGGTGATAGATTTAGAGACTGTTAGGATAAAGACTGTCGGTCCGTTTGAAGGACCTTGGTTAACTAAATCCTAAGATTTGTAGCGGGTCCTCAGACTAGCTGAACACGTACTGTGGAGATGCATCGACAGCTGGCAATCATCTTGCCCGAAGAATAGGGTCTGTGTGTGGCGAACCACGGGACAGAGACCATTGGAATGTTTAATGTCGAGTGCTGCTACAACTATTCTTTTTAAGGAGAGCTATACAATTATTCTATACCTCTGTTAGGTAAAACCTTCATCCCGTGACCGTGGTTACGTTCGGCGACTAGTTGTCGCCTCGAGCCCAAGCTCATTATCGCGGATCTCGGACAAACGTAGTCGGGTTGCTTATAAGATTAAATTGTTGCGGATTTTCCTAAGAGTTCCAAAGGGAAGGCCCGGTGTCCTTTCATCTCCGACATGTACATGTCATAAGAAGTATACATTTTGCGCCAGTTCGGGCACACGGCTTAACAGATGAATGGCACGGCGCGTGACCGATCTTCTTGCTTACTATGGCTCGCGCGATCGGCAGATAGCGTGTAGGCCAAGGGATTAAGGAGAGTGTAAAGTGTTCGAGTACCTTTACGAGTCTGTGTAGGTTACATGTAGTTGGTTACACTTGTCGCAGTATCTGTTCGATTTTACCGTTTAATTATAAATCGTATTATGTAAGTGATATTAACGCAGAGAATTTATCTGTAGGAAATGATGCAATTTTTTTAGAATTATTTCTCTTCTATGAGAATGGCACCGATGTACTATAAATACTAAAGAAGATACTATTTAATACGATGGTCGTTATCGTGAGAAACAATTTTCCCAATGGTAGGCAATGTATTTCCTTTTTAACCGTGAAACAATTTTATCGAATTAATCGGAGCGAAAAAAGCCTGATAAATTCACCGGCAGATAAAGATTTCTTTCTGCTATAGGGAAAATAATTGCTGCAACTAGTTGTTTGCGATGAAATACCGTTTGACCGTTTGCAATAAAAAATAAAGGGCCAGCGTATCAGTTAGAAATGATAGATTTACTGCCGCGTATTTAAACACGTCGAGTTATTTGGCGCGGCCAAGAGAATCTGATAAACGTAGCGCGCGATAAAAAATTCCTTTTACCGGCTAGAAAATAATTTCTCCGACTGGATATAACCGGCGAAATATCGTTTCATTCTCGGAAACAATAAAGGATGATTAAATCCTGCATTTTCAATTCTGAAACTAACAAGAATTAAATTATCGTTTTACAATATCCGTTATAAATGATAAAAAGTAGCCTTAATTGCGCACGTTTATGCAGATTTCCATTTTTATTGATACGACTAGAGAAATTTAATCGCCGATATTTGTTCCAATCGTTGAACCAACATCGCAGGAAATAAACGCGACAGATTCATTTTTCTGGATTTTTTCATGTTAATGATTCCTGTACGTAAAAACAGTAATAAAATATAAAAATTCGAGCTAGATAGATTCGTGAAATTTTGTAGAGAACAACAAAAATATTTATAATATGGGTTCCTGAAATATTTGAAAGCAACATTTATATAGAAGCGAACGCGTATTTAATGCAAAAATCAAATAGAACATTTCTCTGTTATTTTGAGAATGTTTTATTTCAAACGAGCAAATAAAATCGCTTTATTATTTTAAAACTCTCTTTTGTAGAACCAAAATTTAACTCGTATACTGTTATGATTATCGTAATAAGTACGTGGATGTTATATTCGAAATATTTCATTGATTTTTGTCTATCGCGTGCATTTTTTATTCTTAATATCCGATGTCAACGATTGTACGATCAGTCACAGGAGATTTAACCGTCGAATAAAAATCTTCGTGCAGCTTTTGGCGCATAATAAGTAAAGCGCATCGCGCCTTGGGAAAAGCTACCGACTTAAGCAACTTCCGTCACATCACACGAGCTTCATGCGCCCTTAGGTTTCAATTTGTCGTCAGAAAATGAAAGTAGATGTTTGCACAGCTTAAGCAACGAAAGCCAAACAAAAACGGTACGAACTGTATGTTCCTATATCGCGCAACAAGATCGGCTTTACGCGGAATCAAAACGTTTCAAATCAGAGTTAGAATATTATTTTTTAAGCAGCTGCTTAAGCTCAATCAATACAAAATTCAGTGTCAAATATATCTTGTCGGAGCAAACATTTTTCTTACGTTACTTGCTTATAATATTCTATAAACAACGGCAGAAAGAAATGTGAAATTAAAAATTTTGGCGAGTTTGAAAAAGTAATAAACTTTAAGGTGCTATAACAATTATTTAAATAAACTGTTTTAGTTCAGCCAGAAGAAAAATATATAATAATTTAATCCTTTCTTGCTTTTTGTTTCAGTCAAGAATTACAAACTGCAGTCCATGAAATAGGCTTAGAAATCTGTTATAATTTTCTCTTTTTTTACTTCGAAAAAAATATTTTCGTATTGTTAAATATACATAAAGCCATACCTCAAAATTCAATAGCTTTGTTTCTTTCTTTCCCTTCTAAAAAAAATCACAAAAAGATGCTGTTTTGGAACATCCTATTCAGGACACTCGCTTAATTTCATTTCATACTCTGTGATTCAGTCTAAATCCATGAATTCATCTTTGTTAAAACGTTAATTTTACCAACAGCCTATCATCATCACCTATCGTCACATGTTGAATAATTGGCAAAATGAAGGAAACCCATCGTTTCGATAAATTTAGCCGCCTCAGTCTTGAATAATCCCGTGCTATTTTCCAAAAATAAAAACAAATTCGCACCGAAATGTTTGCCAAATCTGTCGAAGAAGCCGGTCAGTTTGTCCAACTTTGGAATATTGATCGGGCCGCAACGTAACCTCTGGGCCACGATACGAGGCGCTAGATCCCCGGTTTCAGATCAATTTCACTGGAGACGACGCGGTGGGACGAGGTAGTTGCACAGCTCGTGGCAGATTCGAGGGATACTAGCCAGGGCCACAAGTTAGTTACGTTGTTAGCGAAGGGAAATGCAAGGGATGGTACGTGTCGGAAGCCAAGGTTAGGTTGGACGACCTGTTCCACCGAGGGTTGCACCGGTCGAGGATTCATCCTGAAACCGCATTCCTCGCGATCCCTAGACGAATCGGTCACCGAGGTCCAAGGCGATATTATTCGGCCAAATGCTTCATTCATATCGGAAGAAATTAGATCTCGTTGGAAGATTAAAAAGGCTACAACGACGTTTATTTTTTTTTATAATGTTGGTATTGTTATATATTAATTGTTGGTAATGGTAATTGTTATTAATGGTCTGGTCTGGCGATGTGACGTTTACTTGTTGAACTACTTTAAGCGTAGAATTGTAAATAGATTTGCTTTACATTTATTTATATTAATTAGAATTGTCAGAGATTCTTTTAATCGAAAAAATTGATGAATTTTTATGTACAGGTATTCAACTGATATTAAGTTGCCCAAACGTTTCTTTTGTTTTATGAGGAAATAATAGACGCGCAACATTTCTTGTTTTAAATTATTCCAATTTGCATATTGTTTCAATAGAAGAAAATGGATCATACTTGATTCATTATATTATTGATTGATTGTAAAATATTATAAAATAATATGAAACAAAAGACGTTGCGCATTTATTATTTTCTTATGAAACGAAAGCAACTTTTATTTATGTAGATAGTACTCCAATATGCATGTTGTTTCGATAGAACAAAATGGATCATACATAATTCGATGAAAAGACGTTGTGCATCTATTATTTCTTTATAAAACGAAAGAATCTTTTGGACAACCTTTTACGATGTAGATAACTTTTATGAATATATTATAGAAAGGTGGAATGTTTTAGATATTTTTACAAATATACGCTGCAATAAGAAATTTGCAAATTCACAAGAATTACGACATAGTTTACAAAGAACAAGATTAGGATATTCTTATAAATAAACTTATCGATCTGTGTTTCGATGATAATTTAAAATAAAGCAAAGCGTGGAAAATATGGCGATAAATTGAATTAGTAAAAAGAATTCAACGATACGCATTATTTCTCCATTTGGAAAATTTCAATTTCATTATAACGATTGAGAAATAGAAATTGGAGGGACAACGTTCCCGATAGAATGCATATTTTCTGGGATATTCCAGTTAGAAGATAATTTATTTCCTACTACGTTTATACGTTTATAGTGAAATATATTTGTTGCTGCGGTGCAAAAACGACAATCCACGATTTACTGTGTTAATGATTTCCAATTTTCCGTTTGTTTCCGCTGCCGAAATAAAATCAGGATGCAACGAAATCGTTTCATCAGGGGCTACTATATCGCTAACATTTGACTGACGCTATCTCTCTCGAAAACAACGTTCACGACAGGTAAAACAGGCAAAAATATTCCAAGCAAGATTACCTTTCTCTTCGTATTTTCGAAGCTTTTATTTTAATCCTGTTGTTTCTCAAATTTGTATACTCCAATGCAACTCTCGTTTCAACAAACAGCCAAGCTCTCGATATTTTCTGTTTGCAACTTGCACACGATATTCAGGCAAGAAATCATACAACGTCGACCCGGAATTTGCCCCGCGTGTTTTTCAAATTCGGCAAGTCCTTTGATTCGATAGGAAATCCACGCTATCGCGTTCAAAGTGACGAAAACTATGCAACAGAGCTAAGAAATAATATTGGGTTGGCAACTAAGTGACTGCGGATTTTGTCACTACCAATTAATGACAAAACCCGCAATCACTTAGTTGCCAAGCCAACAGACGAACGAAAGTACGTGAACGAATTAAAATAGAAATGGAAAATTCGTATTATAAATATCAAATTGGACATTAGGTTCAACGAATAATTACTGTAATAATTACTATACTATTTTTGTGACTTAATAATCGGTAGACTACATCAGCGAAACGTCAGGATTACACGAGGATTATAAAGTTAGAAAATTATTAAAAGCGATCCTGAATTATTCGCAGTTGTATTGGATTGGCAATTAAGTGGTTGCGGATTTTGTCATTGGCTGGTACTGACAAACCCGCAATCACTTAGTTGCCAAGCCAACAGACGAACGAAAGTACGTGGACGAATTAAAATAGAAATGGAAAATTCGTATTATAAATATCAAATTGGACATTAGGTTCGAAGAATAATTACTGTAATAATTACTATACTATTTTTGTGACCTAATAATCGGTAGACTACATCAGCGTAACATCAGGATTACACGAGGATTATAAAGTTAGAAAATTATTAAAAGCGATCTTGAATTATTCGCAGTTGTATTGGATTGGAAACTAAGTGGTTGCGGATTTTGTCATTGGCTGGTATTGACAAACCCGCAATCACTTAGTTGCCAAGCCAACAGACGAACGAAAGTACGTGGACGAATTAAAATAGAAATGGAAAATTCGTATTATAAATATCAAATTGGACATTAGGTTCGAAGAATAATTACCGTAATAATTACTATACTATTTTTGTGACCTAATAATCGGTAGACTACATCAGCGTAACATCAGGATTACACGAGGATTATAAAGTTAGAAAATTATTAAAAGCGATCCTGAATTATTCGCAGTTGTATTGGATTGGCAATTAAGTGGTTGCGGATTTTGTCATTGGCTGGTATTGACAAACCCGCAATCACTTAGTTGCCAAGCCAATAGACGAACGAAAGTACGTGGACGAATTAAAATAGAAATGGAGCACGACGGAATTAAATTACACGGACGACTGTCGCGTTCAAAGTGGAAAATTCGTATTATAAATATCAAATTGGATATTAGGTTCGAAGAATAATTTACTATACTATTTTTGTGACTTAATAACCGACAGACTACATCAGCGAAACATCAGGATTACACGAGGATTATAAAGTTAAATTATTAAAAGCGATTCTGAATTATTCGCAGTTGCCAACCCAATAATAATAATAACACGAATCTCACTAGCCACGTGTGTATCAATTTTTCTATAAATAGATGCTACGAATATATTCAAGCTACTACATTAAAAGTGAAGGCATGACACTGAGAAACCAAAGGAGTTGCATTTATATTCCATATGCTTCTCCAAGTATAATATATCTTTAGTATAATATATCTTTTACGGTTTCGAGATAACCATGAAACAAGAACGGATGAACAGACACGATATTCTTGAGAAAAACCAGCTAAATAAGTATCCTGTTTTATGTGCTGGCATATACATCATGATCACGAGGGAGTATCTGCCAGCAAGCTTATTACGTTATTCGATCTATGTGAATTTCTGCTGAATAGAGATGTATCTGGGTGTCGTTAATATCAAGAGCTGTCAGCTGTCATAGTGGAACGTCTACTTCTTGGAGGAACCGCCAGATTAAGGTTGATAGGATAGGATAGGACTCGTGGATTGATTAGTGGCTCGAAATATGTCGATAGAAATTAGCAACGAAGGTATGCGATAACTTCAATCGAAACTGATTGCTGGAAACGGATTCCATCCAAGTCTCGTTAATTGCGTTCGTATAATATATCGTACACAGGGTATTAAAAGACAAAGTGCGAAGCTGAAAAGCCAGCAGCTATCGCCGAGAGGACTGAGAAAATCAATTATCGGTCAGTTTAATCTATCTTCTGATAAAGAATTTTTCGAAAGTTTCATTCGTTCGTTTATAGAGAAAAAATATTATTGTATAAATAACGAAATAAACGAAACAAGCAGAATGTTTGCAAGTATACGTTTAATCAGTATATTTTACTGTGGCTTGATGCGAAAAGTATCAATGCCGATACTTATCCGCTCTTTCAAATTTCTTTTTTAATACGAGAAGAGAGAATCAAAGACATTCGTGTCTTTTACGTTTCACATTTTTCGCAGACAATTTATTTTCTGAAAAAATTATTTATTTTCTGTTTACGTTGCCTGCATAGATGTTCATAGAACCTGAAACTGTAGTTTTTTTTTATACAGAATATACACGATTGTATCGTTCGTTTCGAAACTCAATACCAATCTCCATGTTTAACTCGCTTTT
The DNA here is from genome assembly GCF_041682495.2 of Bombus fervidus. Lineage (NCBI taxonomy): Eukaryota > Metazoa > Arthropoda > Insecta > Hymenoptera > Apidae > Bombus > Bombus fervidus. The sequence goes on along the minus strand of NC_091534.1, from coordinate 6,972,967 downwards.
TGCAAAAATATGACACTGCCCACTTCTTGCACCAAGCCATTGCTGTATCGAAATTGCAGCAAATCACGTCGAATTACTCTCTGTTCCGCGATAATAATTTTTACATTAACAAGCCTATTTTTTTTTCACCATGTTACGATATTTTCTCCCGTTTCTGTAATTACTATATCCTTTACATTCTGTGTCGATGAAATATCCTACATTGACCGTAGCAGTTACAGTGAGCCATTAAAGTCTTGGAATTTTATCCCTCAATACCCTGTATAGATGGTAGGAAAATAAAGTAACGTGGTACTTCACGACGAAATGGATGTATAGGTACATTTTTAGGATTTACATTTACGACGGCTACATATCTTCCAAATTTGAACGTATAAAAGCCAAGTGTTGGCAATAAATATTCATGAGAGTAGAACCGCTGCTTATGAAACTACTGAATTAGAATTACGTTTAAAGACGTCGAATGGAACCTTGGAATATTTATTACATTGTTATTCTACGTGTAACTTGATTTTATTTTATGCACTTTAACTTCAGCCTCTTCTCTATGAGACAGAACACGAGCACTTGCGACTGTTAAAATTTCTCTCAAACGAACCACCTTTCCAAGAGTTGCGGAACTCGAACGATAGTTACAATCGAATCGCTGATTGTTGCAAGGACGAAAATCATCGAAACGACGATTCGTAAGAAGCCACTTTCCTCCGGCAGTTGCAAGCGACGCTAAATCACCGACGACTGGACCATCAACAATATTCCCTTCGAACTTGTTACCTTTCCTGATGTATATTTTTCTGTTTGCGGGAAACTCCTCTGTAGGAATTTTCCGACATGAAATATATATCCATATTGGCGGAATGAAAGTGAGACACATTCAGAGAAGTGGGTCACGTCCGTAGAATAATTCTCAGCATCAACAAGAGGAACCATACGGCGAGTGATTTATGTAGCGAAGACAAAGAATTCAGAGAGTTCGAAGCTTTCTCGTTTTAAGTATTACAAACGACCTTTCGCCTGGCTAAAGTGCAAAAGGGGAGCATACGGCGTTCGCCTTAACAGTGTCACGATGCACCCTCGATGCGGCTTTCCATGTACTTGCCTGTGCCTGCATTTGCCTGGAGCTGTCGAAGTAAAGTTCCTGGCGAGTTGCGGCAACCGCAAGTTGCTTCGTGTAAGCTGCAAGTTTCCAGCTAGATGCGCAACGTTATAGGTGGATGCATAACCGCAAGGAACTATGCCATGGCCTATAACGTTGCCTTTTGTTAAAAGTACTTTGACCGTGGCGCTCGAAATTTATATCTTCGGCGTCCTCATGGATTCGGGCGTTCTACCCCGGTTCTGCCACACAAGAAAATCGAATCTATCTTCGACATTTTTCCGCGACGTGACAGAAAAAAAGAAGAAGGAAGCTACAGTTTGCGAGAAGAGAAAGCAACTTACAAAAGAGAACTGCGAAATTGAACTTGGGCCCAAGATCGACAGGTATTTCTGGATCAGAGAAAATGTGTCTGGATGATTCTGAGAAACCAGATTTCCAAAATTCGACGCACGCGGGCAGAGAATTGGACTTTTTTTTGAGATTGTTAGAGAGTGGGAAATGTGAAATTAGAAAAATATGTAACAGCCGATGGTACGAGCCACGTGACGTGGTAAAATCGCTAAGGAAATTTAGAAAGTGGATATTCTCGACTCGTAACTGTTCGCGAGGGAACAGACATTGGATTTTTCTATTAATCTGATTTCTAGGATGATCGAAATGTCAGAGTTAGATGAGTAGAATTTCTTCGGTTACTGTACGCTCGATTATATAATGTATAGAGCTCACTCGAGTTACACGCGCAAATGTAGAACTTTATACAATAGAAACACTGGTAATAATTGCACCTGCTGCTAGAAATGCTTTGAATTACAGTTTTCGAGTGTAATTTCGTGCCAAGTAGAATTCCTTTAATTACGATATAATTAGAAAGCTCCAAGCTTTATTTAGATAACTCTGCAACATTCTCAATTTTCCTCTCTTATATTACCACCTGTATATACGCGTAGATTTATTAATTTCCAAACATCAGCCCATAAATCGATCCATTGACTCTTGGCAGCAAGAAACTAATCGAATTTCCTCGATGAAAAAGGCAAGGGAACTGTATCAACACAAAATTTCCCAACGATGTTTGCTGCCTTTGAATCTGTTCAATTTACACGATAGGAGAACTGGTCTAAGCGTAATAAAACATAGCGACATGGTAGAAATCGCTAGCCAATGGAACATCATCATCTTCGATCCGATGATCGCTGTACTGAGCGCACTATACCACTCGAATTCTTCGAGAACGATGCCACTGCGGAACGTTTACGTTGTACGAAACGCGGAAGGATGTGGACTCGGTGGTCGTTGGATTTGCAATGAAACGGTCGCGCCGTGTTTTTCCATGGCGGTTAACAGCTGACTGGAAGGAGTTGTGGAGTTGGTTGGGCCGGAAACTTGGCACGCTGGTAGCCGAGTAATCGAGAAATATATGTATATTCAAAGTTATTTCGTGTTTTCTTACCCAGAGCCCCACCGTGCTGCAGCTGTGCAAGAGTTACGATATTGGTGTCGTGGTTTCGCGACCCATTGCTACACCCCGAGCTTCGTAGACGAGAATTTAGAGAGAAAGACAGAGAGAGAAAGAAGGGTAGAGGTAGAGTAAAAGAGAGAGAAAGAGAGAGAGAGACAGACAGAGCTTACTCGCGAGGTGAGAGAACCAAAAAGGGGACAGTGTACGTCTTTCCATGTAACACATTGTATATGTATGTTTATGTGTATATATATAGATGTATGGTAGGAATGTGTGAGGGTACGTGTACGCAATGTACGTGTAGGTACAGGTGAAACGATCGTGAGACAAGCTGAACTGATGGCCGTTAGTGGAACGTCGAGGTTGCATGTCCAAATTTTCTTTTGATGTTCTCGCACTGGTCGCCGATGCACGGATAACCTTATGCACTCCTCCCATAGCTGAAAAAACGATGATGACCCAGCGACGTTTCGTGGCCTGTTATTCCGCTTAACAACTAGGTTAGCCACTTTCAACGGTCGCTCGTTGCGATGGAAACGACGCTAAATTCCTACGAGTCACGTTATTCCGTATGCACAGTGTTCGCGCGGCGTCGAACGAAGATTCTGGCTCCTCCGAATGTTCGTTCGTTTTGTCATTTGCGTCAGAATTTCCGCAATCTCGTTCTGCCCTCCTTCCCCGTTTCTTTTCAGCAAAATGTCCTCCCTTACGACTGATCGAATTTTTAATTATCGGCGAGTTGGAAGTAGCTGAAACAGCACCGCGTTACGTTTGATCCGCTGGTGACGTTGCGCCTATCTTGGAAAATCACTCGCGTTCGTCCACGTTACAAACGTGAACATTAACTTGAGAAAATGAAGTGTTGGACGATTTCAAGCGTAGAAATAAAATGCATAGAACGTACGATTGCAGATAACTGGTACGAACGATGTTCCGATAATTTCGATAATTAATAGCTAATTAGGTCGATCCATCATCGGCGAACGCGATATTCTATTCTCGTAACAAATTAAAATACGTAAATTATACAAGCTATCGAAGATACTGTAATAAATATAGCGGTTTGATAATGTGGATAGTTATTAGCTAATTAGGCCAGTCGTTCGGTGAATCTGAAATTTTGTTCTCGTAACTTTGATAACTGATTCAAGTATTATGGACGACTGTTGCAGTGTTAAACGGAGATTATCTAAAGTACGTGTATCGTATTATCTTGTACGTCGTTAATATAAGCTAAAGCTAAATGTCTTAATTGACGGCTAAATACTTTAATTAACGACCAAATAGTCCAGAGCTTCGATTCTACTTCAACCAATTAATTCTTTTTCTCTGTCGTTTCAAAGTCGGGCTTATCTTAGTTCGCGTGTTTTTCCAGTGTATTTCCCACGGCTCAGTTAACTGCGAAACGAAAATCTGCGTTTTAAAATTCCGCCGAAGTCGAATTTTAAACAGTCGAATTTTCTATTCCAATCGGTTCAATTGTTTAAACGTGAAATCGAGAAAGAGACTCAAGATGCGGCTAAAATTACTGTCACACGCGGTCAAAAGATCATTCTTCCCATACAAATAAATAGAAACTCGAGAAAACAGAGACTTTTCATCAACTTTTTCAAATTTCACCGACGCAATTACCTGTAACGTAAATAAACCACGCACAGAGAATTTTAATTAAAGCGATGTGATCAAGCGTAATCGAACCAAACGATCATCCTTCTGCGCGGGTAAAAGTCTACGTTAATTCCAGAAAATCGTGAAAAAATATTTGTAATTTTAAACAGTTTGACAGAGTTCTGATAGAAGATACTTTAGCTACGCGGCTGAACGTTACAGATTACGTTCGAAATTGATTTTCTCGAAATCTAAATTTCCAATGAAGAACCTTCGATACTTTGTTCCATACTTTTGACCTACTTTTGCGGGAAAAAAATGGTCACCAACATTATTTCCGAATTATGTCTTGCTGTTGCATATCGAGAAACAAAACGAGAATTAACCAGCGACTTTGGACTTTCGATTTCAATTCGATTCCGCGCTCTGATCGTACTACGAACTATTGCGCGTTGCAAGTAACAAAGTTTCCTCTCCTCTGTAGAGAACCGGTACAATTAAAAAACAGAAATCGCAGGTAAGAAAATTTCCTCGCCTCGGAAGCGACGCAACGAGAAAGACGCGTGTACCAAATAAGAGAGTCGTCACCAGAGGACTAAACGTAACGCCGACAATAATTTGTGCGAGTATCGTGGCTAGTTTTCAGCGAGAACTGGCGACGAAACCTATCGACGTGAAACCGCTGTCTTCCATTTTTCCCAATTTCCCATGTACCGCGAACGTCTGCGTTGCAGCAAAGTCTATCGAAATAAATGTGCGAATCGTCGTCGATGACGATGGCCAGCCGATGATCGAAGGACAAACATGGTCCGTGTCGCGTTCACACATGGAACGCGGTCCGTTTTCGTCCTGAAAGAACAATTAGACGTAGATTTTGTTGCGTCAACATGCAGGCGGTGCGTTTCGTTCCGTTCCTCTTTTCTCATGCATTCTTTCAAGTGCATCGAGCTAAAGGCAATTGTCAGACGCTTATTAGTCGCTCATTCCACCAGGCACAGAGGATGAGTTCGATGAAATGAGTATATCTGTAGCCGGGTCCAAGATTCACGTCGCGTCACGGTTAATTAAACATCGAGCGATTCGTTTCGCGAGCAATTAATCACCGGATGGAAAACTCGGCCAACGTTCTCGCAAACTCTACGCGACTCTACGATTTTTCTTCCCGTTACGACAGTTTCGTGCCAGATACATTGATAACGATCGATTTCGTATTGTACGACGGTAGCATGTTGATGATAATTGACGCGAGTAGACGCGTGTCGGATTCAACTTCTTTCTTGCTTTTGCGCGGGATTAATTAGAAATTGCATTTGAAGGAAACGCGAGCGCGAGGATCGCGGCGATGACGTAGATGAGGTCGGCGATCGTGACGAGATGAGTGAGAGTGATGACAATAACGAGAGGAGCGAAGATTATTGCGTGCATGTGCAGTGACCAGTGGTGTATACCTATGAAGGCTAGGCTTTAAGATCGTGAGCAAGATCCCCACGCGTGAACTATATATAATACAAATCGTGACAGACTTCCTAACCATTCCACAAGAAAGCTTGCGGGGAAGCGAGGAAAAATCGGCACGACGACGTGGCGAAAGCATCCGAATTTAACGACGCGATCCAACTCGCGATGGAATATTCCATCGACTCTTTTCACATGTTCCAGGTTAATAATTTTGTTAACTCGAGTAATTCTTCGCTAGCGAAAACATCAGCTTTAAAACGCTGTTATAGTAAAACACGATTCGGCTGGTTTTATCGTAGACCGTTCGAAAAAATTCGATGGAAAAGGTCGGTCTGTAGGAAAAATTCCATCTGCTCGAGTGTGCTCTCGGTACCGAAGCTAACCCAGTTGCTGCTGCTTGATCATTCAAGTCGTCGAGAAGCAGACTGGGCTAGGGGGCGGGTTCAGGATTGCAGGCCATAATCGAGAAACTGGATGGCAGTTGAGGAAGAGAAACTGGAAACTTTTCATCGTCGTGCCGATTTCCTCTCGTTTCCACCGCGTCGCGAGTCTCTCTCGACAAAAAAGATAAAGAAAAGAAACTAAACAGAAGATGGAAAGAAAGAGAAATATATATATATATATATATAGAAAGAGAGAGAGAGAGAGAGAGAGAGTGGAGCAGGGTACGTGAGTGGTTGGTGAAGAAAAGTTGGTGCTCTGGTGATCGCTCCTCGCTAAAAAGCTAAGTTTCGCGTGAGATTTAGCCAATTATATACGTATATATATATATAGAATAATTATACAGGTGCGTATCAAGTGGCCGGGCGAATCAGCTTCAAAGAGAGCGCGCTTTACGGCTGCGAGCTCTCTGTTGTGCTTCATTCAATCTTTCTTGCTTTTTTTCGTTATTAGATTCATTTTTTTTTTCTTTACTTGCTTTTTTCTCAATCGTTCATTTCATTTTTTTTTTTTTTTTTTTTTTTTTTTTGAAAGCTTTGGATACTGAGGCTTACCAGGTGGGACTCTGGGCTGGTGAAGGTAACCACGGCGCCGTGAAGTCGCCTTGCACTTATTGTCGCCGCAGCCTTCTTAACACCCGTTGTGTAGATCCAATTGCGTGAGTTCGGCCCGATTTTCGACCACGACCACGAAGGCGCGCAAGAGGCAACAACATTGAGAATCGATTTTAGAAATTTCGTCTGTTTCTGGACGGCTAGTCGAATTTCGGATTCTCCTCGACTCTTTGGTTCTCTCTTTTTTTTTTTTTTTCTACTTTATTCTCTATACGCTCGTTACCTTGGTCCATACGATTTATCTGGCTACGGGGGACAAATTATATTCGTTCGGACGACAGACAGGCACACGGATCGAAAGAAAGTCGCGAATAATTAACGCGTCGCGACGCTCATAGGTTGTTAAGGAGGATAATAATCGTGGGAATGCGAAACGTTGACGAAAAGGGTCGCGTTATTTCGATTATTCTCGAAATACCTAAAAAAAAAAAAAAAACGCTGTCCTGGAAAAGAAGATCGATTAGTGATCGTTGAGTCTGCTGATGGTTTGCTTCGTCCTTCCGATGCTTCCTGATAAAATTGCGTTAGAATTAGGCTTATCTAATCGACTTAAATAGTAGCCTTAGTTAATTAATTAATTATTGGCTTAAAAGTCGCAGGGAATTATTCTATTAACAGCGATTTTATATAAATTTGCCCGAGAATTGCATGATCGAGTTCGCTCTGTACGATAATATTTCTCTCTGGGTAAAAGTTAATAGCAATTTTTGAAAGGAAACGCTAAGTTTGGGGAACAAAATATTAAAAACCTTGCAATTTGACGAATTTATCTGTTCTCGAATGAAAACGGCCGCGGTGTATCGAACTGGAAATTAAAATCCGTTGAAACTATCCCAAAACGTTTTCCTGAAACATTTCCCAAGATCTTTCGCATTTCCCGAGATGCTACACCGCTCTCAGTTATTATCAAAAATCTCAAGTTGTAATTCGCACCTAAATATGTTCAAACACATGAAAAATCAAGCTTCTGTAATGCAAATAAATAAACACCTGGTATAATAAATAACGTCTGTATGTAACATAAGTATAAACAATGAAACTTTTATAAAGAAAATAAATCAGTAGCCACGTAATATAATAATGTTTCCATGTTTTTAGCAATTTCAAACGTGAAATATATTGCCAATTGGACGGATTTGCTAATTCCACGATTTCCCTGGTTCTTCTTTCTTTCCAGATTTCCCGACTTTTCCACGCAACAGAAGCGAGAGTTGCTTTCGGCCAAACTTCATTTATCCTCTGTATCGACACACGTTGTTCGATGCTTTCCGGCTGAGACTCGCGAAACAACAATTACCGCCGCACGACCGACTAACTTCGAATCGCCGCGGACCAGCTCGTTATCCGCGTCGCTGTAACCGACAACGAATTCGAAAAGAGAAGTGGAATATAGCGGGAATTTCACGGTATCGCGGATTTATTGGGCCGATTATTTCCAGATGCCAACGCGCGTTTGATTATCGGCCGACATTCGCATCGTTTCACGCGGCTTACAATGTCTGACGTATGTACGTCGAACGGCGAATAAATTATCGTGACTTTATGGCCTTAAAACGAATCGCATCCTGCAATTCCGCTCATTGAATTTCGCGCGCGCGTTAATTCTTAATTAACGATGCCTTTCAATTTCCACATCGCCATTATGCTAATTTATCGTTGCAGTTGTACGCTTTCGTTTAAAATTCTATGTTTTTCGCAGCAAGAGCGCGGTTGCCATCGCGAGACGATTATTGCGATCGATTACATGATCTGCGTTTAACGCAAAAATCTATCAATTTATGTGTATCGTGCGCGATAACCAACAGTTGGTTAATTTTATTCTCCGCTGTAAGTGCGGCGGACAGTGTAATTCCGTTTTACTGTCGCAACTACTTTGTAATACATTAGTTGCATCGGAGTATCGAATGCTATGAATATGATGCGGGTTTTTGTTAAAGTACAAGACGATAGAAATGATTTTAATAATGATAGCAATTAATAACGAAGGGAACTAAAGTATGCGCGTAATACTAAAAAATGTACAGATTGCGGAGAAAATAGATGACTATGATATTCAGAAGATGAAAGAAAATTCTACTTAAATTTCGTTTCTTCGGGAATGTTAAACGATATAAATTTACATAAACATTCGCAGACTGGCAATGAGAAGTCACAAATATTCGCTGTTACGTATACAAGACGATAGAAATGATTTCAATAATAAAAGTAATTAATAGCAAAGAGAATAGTTTTATAAGTGAAGAACATTAGTAATGATTACTAGGATGTTTATGAATTTATGACAAATTTTAATGCACCAAAGTATGCACGTAATAATAAAAAATGTACGCATTGCGGAGAAAATATACGATTATGATATTCAGAAGACTGAAAGAAAATTCGAGAAAGTTAAGCGATATAAATTTACATAAACGTTCGCAGACTGGCAATGAGAAGTCTCAAATATTCGCTTTACGTGTACAAGACGATAGAAATGATTTTAATAATGAAAGTAATTAATAGCAAAGAGAATAGTTTTATAAGTGAAGATCATTAGTGATGATCAAATGCTAGGATGTTTATGAATTTATGGCAAATTTCAATGCACCAAAGTATGCACGTAATAATAAAAAATGTACATATTCTTAAGCGATATAAATTTACATAAACGTTCACAGACTGGCAATGAGAAGCCACAAATATTCGCTTTTGCGTATATCAAGGAATTTCCATAAAGGACTTTTCAAGAATATTCGAAGGTATCGATAATTTAAGTTAGTGATACGTCGATAAAAATCGGAAGATATATTTGCTGAAGCAAGTTACAAGAAAATTACTGAGGACGATATATCAAACACTTTCTTCCATAGAGAACAAAATATTGCGATGAAATCGACGAGGGTAAATTATGACCCGCCGTGAATCTTCCTAAAAGACAGTAATACTTAGGGACTAAAGTATGTCAGCGGAGTAATATTTCGTAAATCGGAGGACGGTTTTGTATTTCAGTGAGTTTCGAAAATTTACACGTTAATTAAAAGGAAATTATACAACGATTACCCCGCACTTTGGCTCAGCGTTTTAATATTATTGCGTAAATGCAATGCCGCCGATTTTAATTCTTATTGTTCCGTATCGCTGTTCCATATCGTAACGAACTCGCGATTACTTTAACAATTAGCAAAATCTTCGGCCTGGAAAACGTTCGTTCAATATATGTACACCCGTTATGAATTCACGATAATACGAGAATCAAAGAGCAACGAGAAGATCGTGAATTGCTATTATAGTGCGATGAATAAAGAATTATCACGGATAAACGAACGTAACAAATAATAAAGGATAATCACGATGCACGCGTAATTGAATATTAAAAATCAATGCGCCGTGGAAATAAAATGTAATCGTGGAATTCGATTTGGGAATTCAGATGATAATTTAAGCCGACTAAAATCGTTATACGTATCGTAATTACATTTTATTTATTTCGCCAGGTTTTAAGCATTTTTATTGAATTTCCATGCTAGTGACAGTGTCTCGTTACAATTGTCACTATATTTATTAATCATTATTATCATTCACGAAGTTATAATTTTGTCGATACTCGTAACCAGACTATGGACGTTCATGCGTTTACGAAAAATTACTGATAACTTTTTACCGATGACATTGATTAAATTATACGATTAATTAATTAAACAATTATGTAATTTTTTATCATCACAACGTAAAAAGTCATAGCCCTTTACGCAGCTTCAATTCGGAAAAACCTCGATCGAAGTGCATCCACGTAAATACCCCGGAAAATCAATTCCCTCAAGCCTATTCATATTTTGCAGTAACAATATTTTGTAGTAAGTTTATTTCGTGTGTCATTCGTTTTTGAACGATGCTCATATAACATTTTGTTCTTATCTTGACCGATAGAAAAAAAATTGAAATACCCTGTACATGTAAATAATATAATGTACGTAATATAGAAAGTGTAAAACATAATCGGCTACAGTACGAGGTTTTAATCTACAGGCAGAAAGAAGAAGAAATGTTGTAGGAAGTTGAATAATAAACAGATATTGTTATTATGATCGCGCTGTACCAAGCCCGTTCCGCAATTATTTTTTGATTCGTCATTAAATTTCGATGAACGAGACTCGAGTACGCTCATTTCTGTGCAATCTAGTCGAGACATTAATTTACTTTAATACCAGGGCCGGGTTTATGATTCGATTCCATTGTCGCGGCCGAACCAACGATCTTCGAGCAGAAATTCCGCAATTATCGATTGGTCGGCACCGGTCGTGTATTATTTCGCGCGATAATTCCATTTTCGGTATGTTTAATGCCGAAATGACGGCCACGCGAGCGTTTTAACGCGAGCTCTCCCCCTCCGCCCTTCAATTTATCGCCGCGCGGCTCGATGATTGACGAACATTCATCTTCGTTCGCGTTATTCGGCTGATTTATGCCTCGGCCCACAAAGAGAAACACTTTCAAATTAGCCGGCATTCGAGACTTTTCCGGATTCAATACTGTATCTGGATCGTGGAACTATGTGCGTTTGAATGAAATGAGAAACCACGAGAGATAAAAGCAGGAACCGTTTTTTGAAATTGACACTGATTTTACCAAGCTCGGTCAAATGACCGCCATCGGAATTTAGTTTGAAGCTGTACCACTCATCGGTGTTTCTTTGTTCGTTTAATTTTCTGAGAATTTCTATATTATCCGAATGATCAATTGTTCGATTTTCCTTGATAGAAGAATTTACGTAAAGTTAGAAGTTAAGCAGTGGAAGAAGTGAGGTGGTGTACATGTTTGTTTGTGTCTGGCCGGGATAGTGTGGTAATAGTGCGCTACTGCTCGTGTGAGTGAGACATAGGTTTTGCTGCGAGCTGTAGAAGGCGTCGTCGCTGCTGGGATACTGCTATATTTTGGAAATGGAAATATTTTGCTAATCGTGGAAGAAAAATCGGAATCCGGTCGTCGGGATTTGAACCCGCGTCCCGAACGTTCGTAGCTTAAGGCGCTAACCACTGCGCTGCCGTTGTCAAACACTAGTTAATAAGTAACAATGAATGTAATGTTTGAAATGAAATTTTGAAACCGGCCATTTGATGACTACAAGATCAATGTTAGAATATATAGGGTGCCCCAGTTTTCCAGTAGGACGTTGTCGGTATATTGTGTAGGAAGAACCGTCATATAAACGTAGATCATTGGAAGCATCGTTAACAAGTTATGACAAGAAAGAATGATATACGAAACGAGTGGCAGCGTGCGTTACTGCGGTGCAAGGTATGAACAGGTGAGGAATACTCACACCTGGTAGCAGTCGGCGGATATCGCACTATTTCTACAACTCCAATTACAACTGTTGTTTCAAAATGTTCATCGTTCCTGTTAGTACAAGATTAGCGAGAGATTGAATTTATTATTCTTCCCAGGTTCTCGTTTATTTTACCCGTTGAAATTGGACTTCTGACTACTAGCAGATGCAAATATTTTTCGTCTACTCATATTTTGCAGTAAGTTCATTTCGTGTGTCATTCGTTTTTGAACTCGTCCAACGATGCTTCCAATGACGTTCACATAACATTTTGCCCTTATTTTGACCGATAGAAGAACAAATTAAGATACCCTGTACATGTGAATAATATAATGTACGTAATATACAGAGTGTTTCAAACTTAATCGATTACAGTACGAGGTTTCAATCAACAGGCAGAAAGAGGAAGAAATGTTGTAGGAAGTTGAGTAATAAACAGATATTGTGCGCTAAGTCACTGTATTATCGTGTCAGCGTAATTGCATACTTTTTAGCATGTTGCAACAACTGCGCGTGGTTGATAGGTATAAAATATAATAATATAATAAAGCGATTATCTAGTACTTTTAATTCCACGTTGTTGCGCTCGGATGCAAGCTCTTTACATCGACCAACGGTGGAATTTTGCTGAGCCTCGATAACTGCGTCGTTACCCGCTTCGTGCTTGCAATATTTACAACTCTGCAACAAAGCGCTCATTCACAGACTTTGCTTGACATTTTGTTCGTCTTTCTGTCTGTAGATTAAGTTAAGTTAAGGCGATTTCGGACACCGTGTATATTATATGTTATACCAAGTGATAATTACGGATAAATATGTGCTTTAAGCGTTAGATGATGTTTGCACAGTTTACCATTAAAATATATCAAAAACTCGATGCAAGGATATGTTATATTTTATATATTTTTTATATATTATAATTACAATAAACTGCAACTGATAGCGTCACGACTGTGTTGTAGAAATTCATTAATAGGTAAAATAAAGATTGCTAGTAATTTAATTACAAGTAGCAGAATACAGAAGAATTTAAAAAACGCGAACCAGTAGAATTTATTATACAAGGTGAGCGTGTTATTTAAGAACCAAATTCCTGTCTACGAGACTGATCCCTTTGGCTTGTGAAATTTCCCCTTATTTACGTAGGAAGTAACCTGTGGGTAGGAAACGTCGCACGAACACAAATTACTTGAACGCCATTAACTAAATGTTAATTACATTATCTGTTACGGATGGCCCTAATTAAATTCGCTGAAACGATAAATACTTGGTATCGTTACGTCACGATTAATCGACCGTGATAAATGGACGATCAACAGCGAAACCAATTAATCTTGAATCCCTCTTCCAAGCTATTTCTAGTCGCCATAAATTTCTAGCACGCCTAATAGCTATAATATATTAATTATTTCGTTAAATATGTTAATTCATAGGAAGAACCGTGCCAGTCAGATTTATCATTCGCGCACTCGCTGCTGAATCATCGTCGTCACGAGCATCGAATATTTTACTTTACAACGATGAAGTAAAGCTTCCCACCCCCGCCCCTCTGCGTAATAATTAAATTTACCAGAAAAGTAAAACCAGTAAAAAGTAAATGTAATTTAGTTGGAGCATCGATATCGAAAAATCACGCTAAGTAAAATAATAATTGAAACAAAGTGAAAGTTAAAGTAAGCAAAACGAGAGTAATCGAAGTAAAGATCAAAGTTTAAACAGTAGATTAATAAACTAATAATACTGAATATAAATAACTAATATAATAATAATGCTGAGTATAAATAATTAATAATACTGAAACAACTCTACGTTTCTTAATTGCATCCGCGTAGAAAGCTCGCCATATGCAAATACGATAACCCTTCAACGATATCGAACGTTTCACCGTCGAACGGAGCGATAAATTCGACGAAGAAGATTCGACCGATAGAAACGATTAATCAACGCCGTACCTCGTTACGCTTTTATTAACAGATATCCAAAGAAGAAGATACGCGGATAAATCAGTTTGCCTGTTTCGTGCTGAGCAGACGATAAATGAAAATGTTGGTGGTGCGATAAAACGAACGTGAATCGTTGAATTACCGCGACTCATATTGGCGAGATACGGGAGCCGCGGTAAAAAAAAAAAAAGAAAACAAAAAAAAAGGACAAAAACTACGTATATTATCGATTAGTAAAATACGAACGATCGCCACGGACACGAATTCGGCCCGTGATGCCTCGTATCCTTCCCCTTTTCCCTTTCTTCCCATGCACCTTCCCTCCATGGCAACCGCCTGCTTTTTTTATCGCGTCCTGTTTCTCTATTCTCGCTCGTCCCACGGGTCTTCCGTTTCCTCAACTTCCTCTGTTTATTTTGCCCCTGCGAACGACCTCGTGCGTGTTTTTCACGATTTGTTTTTGATTTACAGTGGCATTAACGCGTAACTTTTTTCGGACAATGCCCGCGCCGGAGTTTCAACGAAGCGAACTTTCGTCGACCCGATGTAACGTCAGGAAAAAACACGATAAATTCCATCTCCGTGAATTTTCTAATTTCGACAGCACTCGGTTCGCGAGTCGTTGAGAAGGTACATTCTGAAAATGGAAGCTATGGAATTTAGGGTTTAGTTATGGAACGATAGCGTTCACGATTACAGCAGGCTGGTTTCTTAGTATATTTTTATCAGGTTGTCCGAAAAATTCCTACACTTTTTCAAAGTTCCAATATTTTTTCTTCTATATTATTTCATTGAATTATATCGTAGTGATAGAAGAAAGTGGATCGCACGTAATAAAAAGAAACTTGATTTTGCCACAGCGTAATGGATGAAATACGAAAAACAATGTTCGTTTCGTAAACAGACGTACTTGTAGAAGGTTTTCTAGCTTCGTTCACGAGACGTAGCTAATTTTCTGTTTACATTTTACATTTCTGTTTACAATTTTCTGTTATAATATTGTAATATTATTATCTATTATAAAACGTTTAAAAAATTAGAAAATCACGTCGATGACGAAGCGCGGTCTGCCGTGTCTTTACGCTTTTCGAACGTCGAGGACATTCTGCCAGAAGATTCCACTATCGAATAACCGCGGTTTTACAAGCAGTTTACAGAATTACAGTAACGAGCTTGTGGACGAATCGTTTACGACGATGCGTGCGACAATTCAGCTCGTTTCTCGTTGCAGACGAGCTGAAGAACGCGTCTGTGACTTCACGGCGAATGATAGACGCATCAAAGCAGATTGCCATTTTGTCACGACATTCAGCCAGTTTTTCTGTCGATAACGCGTCGCAAGGAACGATAATTTAAGAGGCTACGTGAAGCGATGGTTATGGTATGGCGAATTGTGTGTAGAAAAACTCGTAGAACATCGCGGTAAAAAAATACGAATAAAGTTACGGAGAAACAAAACTATTTAAAGCGCATTTTTGTTTGTTGTTACTTGAAAATGGCAATTATTTTCCTCTTTCCATATCTTTGGGAGTATATTTTGTGCGTTGTATATTGGAACGTCTTGAAATTTCTATAGCAAATGAATTATAAAATCTACCAATTAAGATATTTCTATTTAAAACGCAGTTTTGTTTGTTGTTACTTGAAAATGGCAATTATTTTCCTCTTTCCATATCTTTGGGAGTATATTTTGTGCGTTGTATATTGCAACGTCTTGAAATTTTTGTAGCAAATGAATTATGAAATCTACCAATTAAGATATTTCTATTTAAAGCGCATTTTTGTTTGTTGTTACTTGAAAATGGCAATTATTTTCCTGCGCCACCCTCTTTCTATATCTTTCGCGAGTATATTTTGTGCGTTGTATATTGCAACGTTTTGAAATTTCTATAGCAAATGAATTATAAAATCTACCAGTTAAGATATTTCTATTTAAAGCGCATTTTTGTTTGTTGTTACTTGAAAATGGCAATTATTTTCCTCTTTCCATATCTTTTGCGAGTATATTTTGTGCGTTGTAACGTTTTGAAATTTCTATAGCAAATGAATTATAAAATCTACCAATTAAGATATTTCTATTTAAAACGCAGTTTTGTTTGTTGTTACTTGAAAATGGCAATTATTTTCCTCTTTCCATATCTTTGGGAGTATATTTTGTGCGTTGTATATTGGAACGTTTTGAAATTTCTATAGCAAAGGAATTATAAAATCTACCAATTAAGATATTTCTATTTAAAGCGCATTTTTGTTTGTTGTTACTTGAAAATGGCAATTATTTTTCTTTCTCCATATCTTTCGCGAGTATATTTTGTGCGTTGTATATTGCAACGTCTTGAAATTTCTATATCAAATGAATTATAAAATCTACCAGTTAAGATATTTCTATTTAAAGCGCATTTTTGTTTGTTGTTACTTGAAAATGGCAATTATTTTCCTGCGCCACCCTCTTTCTATATCTTTCGCGAGTATATTTTGTGCGTTGTATATTGAAACGTCTTGAAATTTCTATAGCAAGTGAATTACAAAATCTACCGATTAAGATATTTCTTCAAAAAAAGGGAATCTCTAGAGAGAAGGCGGAGTTTCTCATTGAAGAAAATCGTGAGATTTCCTTCGCGATCGTTTACTCAACGAATCCAGCTAATTTCGTATTCGTTGGAAATCACCGGAGCCATTTGCACTTTTCCTTCGCATCGAGATTCTATTCCCTTGCAGGATTCTCCGCCGAAAAAGATTTTAGTACTCGCGAGCGAAAGAACGACGTGGCATAGAGGCCATGAGAGAGGGGAGACAGAGCAATGTAACGAATCGCTGTTGATTCTACGGTCCTTCTTCGGCAATAAGGTCCCATTGCGAATGAATTAGCATCATCAAGATAGTAAAGTCTCCTTACAGTGAATTCAGGCTGGCAATTTAGCCAGCTACATCGTCGAGCACGTCCCCGGAGAATAAATCCCCTCGAGATCCTTCCATAGGATAACTTTCACTCCGTCCCTTATAAGATTTTATAGGATACTTTTGTAAGATAAGTTTAACGAGCTAAATCGTGCCGCTCCTTTCGGTTTTATGAACGAAATATGCAGCGTTTGGTATTAAAAATGAAAATTCTTGCGATAATTGAACGACGAAGGAAGAAAACATTAGACTTGCGCGTGTGAAATGCTACGTGGAAGTTTGAAGGGGGAAAACATGGTAGATTCTTCGTGTCTTTTCAATTTAGACGTTACTATCCTCTGTAATGTCTATAATTTACTTTTCCATCTGATAATTTTCTTCTTAATCTTTCTACTGATAAAAATCTAGGAAAATTCCTCTAGCAATTTCTGTTAATAAAATTCAATAATCGTAGTAATTGCTGGCAATAATTTTCCCCAATAGAACTCTAGTAATAACAATTAATCAAAATAACGTTTTCTAACAATTTTCATTTACAAAATTCCTGTAACTTTGGAAAATAATTTCTGCTAATAAAATTCTATACTCGTAGCAATTGCTACCAATGCTCTTCCTTAATAAAACCATAATAATAATAATTATGCTAATCTCTTCCAGTAATTTCCGTTACTAGAATCCTATACTTGAATTAATTTCTTGAACCAACTTCTCTTGATAAAATTCTCCTCCGCTTAATAATTATATCGCACATTCCCCACTGCGTATCTCGTGGCTGAATCGCAAAACCGATTTAAACTCTTCCAAGCTGCACTGTCGTTCGTTTCGAATTCCAGCCGATTATTCAAATTGCCCGAAATCGATGCGATCTTCGTTCCAACAATTTTACGAGGCAGCTTCTAACCTGATAAAATAAATGAGTTTGCAGTTTCCTCTGCTACAATAAACAGTCCGCAAGAATGTACATGGACGAGCTCGTTTTCGTACGATTTAAAAGCGAATTATTATTTTAATATTCTCGTTACCAAAGATTTTGGTACCGAATACTCTTCATTATTATACTTATTCTTATTATTAAAGTTATTATTATATAGTTTTTACGATCTGCAAATATAAAAATATTTTACTATTACGTATTTTGTAAGGTCAGCTTCTTGATTGGCTCTGGTGGAGGTAGCTACGTCTCAAACGCCGATAGTTCTAGTGTTAAATGCTTCCTGAAAGATGCGTCATCGTTCGATGGAGTCTGAACAAGAGGCGGAGGAATTGCAGCAAAGTTTCGTCGAGATTTTCGAATTATTTCGAGCGCGACATTTTCGCGAACGTTTTCGAGGACGTCACGTAAGCGACGGTCGTTGGAACAACTCGAGGCTTCCGCGATTTCGTGACTGATTGTGCCGGCAGTCTATGCGAAACGCGTGCACAGAAATATGGATAGAAATATGCGCGCCGCATACATCGGCCTCTCGTCTTCCGCGAGAATTCCAATTTTGATGAATATTATCGGGCTGTCGCGGAATTGTTTAACAATGTAGCTACCAAGCCGGTCGGAATGGCTGATATCAGAATCTCTATTTTTATGTTTCCATGTACTAAAACTACTACAGTACTATCTTCGATAATATCAATGTTTGCTCGTGTCGAGAGAGGAACGCGGTTATTATACGCGTGACGAACAAACTTATTGGCGAGGAACAGCTTTTCGCGAAAAGCTATATCGAAAGTCGCGGTACGTTGAAAACTGAGCACGTAAAATATATAAACGTGAAAATTCCTAAGATTTTCTTCCGTAGAAATATTAAAACGAAGAGTAGAATAGTATCGTGAAAGCAGTTAATCAAAATTCATTGATTGATTAATGAACGAAACCTAAATAACAGGTAAGTACAGTATTACGTTATCAAAATGCTTCCTATGACTTTATTTATTATACAACTTAATATTAATACTTCATTGCAAACGACGATATAGATATAACTGAGCATTCATAGCGTTAACTTGAAATTAATAACAAAACCAGTAGAAGATTCGATACAAATATAAGTCAGTATAAATCTGCTGAATTATTGATAAGGCTAATTTGGAATTAATAATAGCTTCAAGTTTCACCCACGTTTCCATCTATTTTGCTTTTTTTTGGAAGAAATTTGGAAGAAATTTTTTTGGAAATAATAACAAAACCAGTAGAAGATTTGATACAAATATAAGTCAGTATAAATCTGCTAAATTATTGATAAGGCTAATTTGGAATTAATAATGGTTTCAAGTTTCACCCACGTTTCCATCTACATTGCTTTTTTTGGAAGAAATTTGGAAGAAATTTTTTTGAAATTAATAACAGAACCAGTAGAAGATTCGATACAAATATAAGTCAGTATAAATCTGCTAAATTATTGATAAGGCTAATTTCGAATTAATAATGGCTTCAAGTTTCACTCACGTTTCCATCTACATTGCTTTTTTTGGAAGAAATTTGGAAGAAATTTTTTTGAAATTGATAACAAAACCAGTAGAAGATTCGATACAAATATAAGTTAGTATAAATCTGCTAAATTATTGATAAGGCTAATTTCGAATTAATAATGGCTTCAAGTTTCACCCACGTTTCCATCCTACTTTGCTTTTTTTGGAAGAAATTTGGAAGAAATTGTTTTGAAATTAATAACAAAACCAGTAGAAGATTCGATACAAATATAAGTCAGTATAAATCTGCTAAATTATTGATAAGGCTAATTTGGAATTAATAATGGCTTCAAGTTTCACCCACGTTTCCATCTACATTGCTTTTTTTGGAAGAAATTTGGAAGAAATTTTTTTGAAATTAATAACAAAACCAGTAGAAGATTCGATACAAATATAAGTCAGTATAAATCTGCTAAATTATTGATAAGGCTAATTTGGAATTAATAATGGCTTCAAGTTTCACCCACGTTTCCATCTACTTCGCTTTTTTTGGAAGAAATGCACTTCCACTATTTATCAGCTAAGCGAACTCGAAACGAATGAAAATTCCCAACCATCACGTAGGCCAAAGCCTATCAGCCTTTTTCGAACCTGTAGGTTACAACGAGATTCTCATCTCGACCCGAAGCTCATAGTTAGAGCTCGAACTGGGGTATAAAGTGGCACGAGGAGAAGCAGCACGAACAGCCCGTAAAAATGGAGAACAGGGACAAGCGGTGCACCGGTATCGTTTATACGTACAATATTTCGTGGCACGTACGTCACGAGCACGAGCACGAGCTCGAGCTCGCGGACCCGTTCGTTACGTAACAGCTGCAGTCTGATAATGAATGTGAAATACAGGCGAGCTGAGTTACGAGCCGTTATTGCAGGGCCCGCAAAACGTCAGCCGAACTTTGAGCCTGTTCGACGAAGCGCTTCACGCGAGAAACATCGAGACGACTGGAAATAACGTATAGGCAAACCATAACATGTAATATGATCGATGTAGTATATCGATGCCGATAAGAGAAACACGGCTTCGTTACTAATTTGATCGCCAATCTCCAAGCGTGCACGGATCAAATTTCAGAATGGCAGAATTTCAAGACCACGCGAAGAATGTAATTTGATCTTCGCATTTCCAAACGTGCGGCACCGGGACATTCCAATTCACGCGCCAAGGAACGTCCAATATGCAACAAAATGAACTTGTTATGTTCCTTTGTGATCTTCGAATTCTATCTTCCTTGAGTGGATCGTTGGATATTTTGAAAGCATCGGAGCTAGAGGAAATAACGAGCCGCGTTCGTTTTGTCGAATTTATTAAATTACCAATTACGAGAAGTTGGAATTGTTGTGTTTAACGCATTTATATAACAACCTTCTCGTTTATTTTTCAAGGATATAAAATCGAGCATTCTTATTGTTAAGAACAATTACTCAAAGACGTCAGAGGTTGATGTATCAGGTTGTCCCAGAAGATTCTTTCGTTTTACAAGGAAATCGTAGATGCGCAAAACATTTCTTATATTCTATTGGAAGGAAATGCATCGCACAAAATTTAATAAAATAGCATAAAAGAAAAGCTATTGTGAATCTATTGTTTCCTCGTAAAACGAAAGAAGCTTTTGCTACAATCTAATAAGTAAACGTAAGTATACCAATAAATACCATCTTCGACTCGATTAAATTTCCGGTTAGAGAAAATAAAACAGCCATGAATATTCAACCGCATAAAACGGTGACACGTTTCATTTTCATGGAGGCACTAAACCCTCGAATTCTTTCATTCTGCGACCCTCCGCGAGCCACTAACTCTGCGCGTTTCAAGCAAGCCCAGAGCCATATTACAGCGAAAGCTTCGTCCGAAATCCACTCGGTCGTCATAAGGTTAGCATCATATATACGTTTGGCCGGTGGTGTGCTTTACTGTCTTAACAGCTGTCAACCGTCTATTCGTCGTAAACCACGTTTCAGCCTGAGATCATGAACAGAGAGATGAAGGTTGCACGTCGCGTGGAACAGCGAGCGTGACCGTTATTCAACCGGGTTAACCCTTAACAGCCGCCCTTATATTTCTTCCCGCCCCTGTTCGTCGCGTCCTCATCCCCTTCCGGGATGCTTTCGCGCGGCGAAGAAGAAATCTCAGCCAGTTGGAAAATATACAGCCCCGGTTAAATAAAATACCGTCGACCAGGTATGAGCGGTATCTTCAGAATGAATCTCACAGACTCGAGACGACGAGCTCGCTGTATACGAGTGCCGAGGACAATACTAAAAAATATGGCAGCGTTCCTGCTTCGTTTGCCAACCACCCTGTGCATATAATTCCTTTTCGACGTCTCTCTCTCTCTCTGCGCGACCACCCTTTAAAAACGTGACTTCGGCTTTTATGCGCGTAAAACCGGTTGTTTTTCTGTTTGAATTATTAATTTGGATTTTTCCACGTTCGCAAATGAGGGATTTAGTGTCGCATCGAATAAGAACGGTGTTTCCTACATTTTTTCGTGGCCTACTCGACGCCTGGGGAATTTTGCTTTTGAAATGTTCAGAAGAAGCATGATACAAGCATTTGAAATAAGTATTTTAAATAAAATATAAGAGGATACATTAAAATGTAGAATCTAATAATTGTTTTAAGAGTAACAAACATTGCTGCATTTAATATATTAAATAAAGGAATTCATTTGTTCAATCCATCGGCCAAATTAATTCAGATAATTTAAGAGAAAATATTAATTTTGACGAGTACTAAAAAAAGATAAAAGAACGAATCAGATATTTTCATTTTTTCATTTTATCAGAGATATTTCATTTATCCTCCTTTCATTTAAAATACAACGTTCCTACGTGTGGAACGTTACGTGTAAGTAACTCATACGTGTCGTCATACATATGTATATTTTGAAATATTCCTGCTTCGTACCATGAATTTTCCATTCGCGGTTGTTATTTCACTACATTATTCGCTGTTGAGGAATAAGCTGAACTTCTTAAACGTCTTGGCAAAGAGACACAAGGTAGCATTCTACAGCGAGAAATATTGATTTTTCGAATCTACATTCGCTAAACATAGAGCGCTGTAAGCTTCTCAAGTTTTAATAAGTCAAATAAATAGGTCAGGCTTTCCTTTTAAATTGCACGTTAATCGTTTTCATGATACAAAAATCTGACAAACTTCATACATTTTGTAAGAAATATCTAATCAAATGCGATATACCAAAGATAAATATGCAAGCTACACGACTATTAAACTTTTGATCTAACTTGTTACAGATTATGTAGAAAGCTTAGTTCTTTTTGAAGTAAAAATTAGTACAAGACCACGAAATTAAAAGACAGCATAATTCTATGTTTTCTTTTACCTTTCTGCTAAATGGTATGGTTGTCTGACTAATGGCGTATCTGTTCTACTTTCAGGTATAGTTTCAGCATAGTTTGCTTCATTTTGCCATGCCAATATTATAAATGCTTTGCAGACAGAACATCGTTAGATCAGAATCTTACACAAAAGAACAATTCCCCCTCTCCATACTAATATTTGACCCCCTCTCCATACTAATATTTGACCCCCTCTCCATACTAATATTTGACCCCCTCTCCATACTAATATTTGACCCCCTCTCCATACTAATATTTGACCCCCTCACCAAACTAATATTTGACCCCCTCTCCATACTAATATTTGACCTCCTCTCCATACTAATATTTGACCCCCTCTCCATACTAATATTTGACCCCCTCTCCATACTAATATTTGACCCCCTCTCCATACTAATATTTGACCCCCTCTCCATACTAATATTTGACCCCCTCTCCATACTAATATTTGATGTGAGAAAGAAAAAAGCGAACCATTCGTGCACAAGAAATTATTCTCTGTTCTATAACTTTTATAAAAAAATGATTGCAATATTATTCGCAGCTACGATCTTTGTGATATTCAAGGCCATATAAATACTGTAACCCTAAGTGAGTTAATTTCGAAGAAATTTCACGGTTGATTTAAAGGAACAAAGCATTACGATAATTACAGTAACCCGTAATAAAAAAGCTCCGATTTTCTCGTTTCCGTATGAGCGAGTTTGAAACGGCGATTTATGAAGAAAACGCTGACCAGGCTTTTGTTACTGCTGCATTGTTCCTGCTGACCGTTAAGGCAGGCAATCAGGTTCGTCATAAGACTAAAACGTGTCTGCGATCCTTTTAATTAACGCCACCCGCCTTCTTATTCCTTCGAGCGGCTCCCTTAATTAACTCGCGCGCCCACTTTTCGAGAGGCCGGCTTAATTGCGCGGAATAAAACTCGAAAATATAATCCACTAACGAATTTATTTGCGTCGCGTGTCGTTGCCACGATCATCAGCCTTTTAGGAAACAAACATCTGACAGAGTTATTACGCTGTTTCACAGCTCTTACGATATGAGAAATTTTAATTAATTAACTCGCCTGCTCTCCTTTACCTTTTTCGTGTCTACGCGTTTCAAATGTCTACATCATCGTAGGTAATATTTCGAATATTCGCGGCTCAAATGAAATTTCCACCGGTTGTCCCGCGAAAATACATATAATATGCCTGTTAATGATGAATTAATGCGAGTGTTATTCTCGAAACTCGTGTCGAATTCAGAATGACAATTCCATTGTTTCAGTAAATTGAGACAGTCGTAACGATATTGTCGTGACGGTCGTAAATTGTCAAATTTCCATTTTCCGTTGTTTCGACGTTATTGAATTTCTCAAGACGTCGCGTTCAACTCTTCTCAAATTATTATAAAAGGCAGTTAACGTAACGCGATTGCCTGATTACTTAGCCAAGAAACTCGAGAAATTTTCCAAGTAATTTCAAGATTTCGTTAAATTATCGTAACACAACGTATATATCAAACCACAAACCACAGTGACCGTCTGTTTGCAGTAAAACACAGAGTAATTGATTTCCATCTCGCCAGGATAATTTGAAATTAACATTAAATCGTTAGAAGCAATCTCGATTGCAAGGATAATCAAAATATCGATCGTATCCCTAATTTTAATATGAAAAATGACTACACGTTCCACAAATTACAATATCAACGTCCCTTAAATAATTGAAGAAAATTCCCAACTTCGACGCTTGTTTCTAAAAAAAAGGTTGCAGCTGGCATTCGTGGAATCGCGTCGCGAAAATTGCAGGAAGCGGCGAGACGGCGAGGAAAGCGGTTATGGTTGCGCGAACGTCATTAAGTGTAAATTTCGCGGCGCTAACGTCCGACGGAGGCGACGATACGCGGAAATACGTTGTACGGAATAGACAGCGACACGCCAACTACGTTGTTCGATGCGTTGAAACCGCTTTAATTTGGAGTTTAGCGGACGACTACGGAATAACCGAGCAACCGAGGATTTCACCGTTTCGTGTGAAAATACCGTAAACTGTCACTACGCCATTTGTCCACGTGTTTCGTCCGAAAGCCGTGTAACATAGGAAAATTCGCGAAATATGAATGAACATGGAATGAGAAACAAGAACGACGATTGAAGTTGGTACTTTAAAATATCTTCCTGTCGATGTCCATGCGCAATTATCGCTGATATACGGTGATTTCTAACTAAAATACGATGAACATTTTTGACCATATTATGATCCTCTCGTGTGTCTTTTTATAAACAATTGTGAAGCACAATTTTGCCACAAAAAGATAGTAAGTTGCTAATTTCCAATTGGTTGCTCATTTTCGCGTTGCAACAAATACAAGTAAATGACTTTCCTAAACATTTTTCAAAAATATTCTGCATACCTACGAACGAAGATGTATACGTCGTTCACCATTCTATCAGGTCTGTAAGTATGAAATCGGAATTTGCCTATAGATGGCCCTAGCTGATAATGTAGTTATCACTAAACTGCGTCATTGATGCCAAAAGTCTTTGTTGACATCTCACAAACATTTTCGACTCAAAACAATACAAGTTTCATACAACAGCATAGTTTGTAATAGCATTGAACATGTCGAATTTTGTGCCTGGAAACTACGATTTGCGGACAGCATTGATTTTCTGTTACCATTTGAAGAAAACTGTCGCAGAATCGCATCGAATGCTTGTCGAAGCTTACGGTGAGCATGCTCTTGGTAAATCACAGTGCTTTCAGTGGTTTAAAAAATTCAGAAGTGGCAATTTTGACGCGAGGAACGAAGAACGTGGAAGACCACCGAAAAAGTTTCAAGACAGAGAATTGCAAGCATCGTTGGATGAGGATGACGCTCAAACGCAACAACAACTCGCTGATCGATTAAACGTGACACGAGAAACCGTCTCCGTACGTTTGAAAGCCATGGGAAAGATCCAGAAGGTGGGAAAATGGGTTCCACGTGAACCGAACGAAAGACAGCAGGAAAACCGAAAAACCACTTGCGAAATGCTGCTCGCCAGATACAAAAGAAAGTCATTTCTCCACCGAATTGTGACTGGCGATGAAAAGTGGATATATTTTGAGAATCCTAAGCGTAAAAGATCATGGGTAGCTCCAGGCGAACCATCGACATCGACTACAAGACCAAATCGCTATGGACGGAAGACAATGCTCTGTGTTTGGTGGGATCAGAAGGGTATGATCTATTATGAGCTGTTAAAACCTGGCGAAACCGTTAATACTGAGCGCTACCGACAACAAACGATCGATTTGAATCAAGCTTTGCGTGAAAAACGACCAGAATATCAAAAAAGGCAACGCAAAGTAATTTTGCTTCGTGATAATGCACCATCACATACAGCAAAACCGGTCAAGGAAACGATCGAAGCGTTCAGTTGGGAAATACTTTCGCACGCGGCTTACTCACCAGACTTGGCTCCGTCCGATTACTATTTATCTGCATCGATGGGACACGCACTTTCTGATCAGCACTTCACTTCTTACGAAAATGTACGAAAATGGCTCGATGACTGGTTTGCCTCAAAAGAGCGACAGTTTTTTTGGCGTGGCATCCACCAATTGCCAGACAGGTGGGAAAAATGTATAGCTAGCGATGGGTATTACTTCGAATAAAATATTTTTAATCATTTTCATACAATAAACGTGTATTTTCTATACAAAAATTCCGGTTTCATATTTACATACCTGGTATTACCATTCACCTGCGTGCCAATTATTTCCCTAAAAATCTGCGATTACTAGGATTGCAATTAAACAATTAAATGGGGAATTTTCTTCCAACAATAAAATAGAAATTAATCGGCCGTCATGCGGCAGCTATTCAAACGACAAAATAGAAATGAATCCGTTGGAACACGTGTAACTAATAGCAGCGCGTGTAAGGCACTGCAGAAACAGCGGGGAAACAAGTGAACGAACAAAACGATACGCCCAAGCGTAGCGGTGGGAAATTAATGGAAACGACTATTAACGCGAATAAATACAAAGGAAATGCAGGACACGTAAGGAAAGCGGAACAAGAACACGCGAGTGGATGTAGGCGGTTGAAAAGGAACGGGAGAGAAGAGAGAGGCGGGGGAGGACAGAGAAGGGACAGGAGGACGAAAGGAGAGAACAGAGACAAAGTGGCAGGTTGAAATGGCAAATGTTTACTATACCGGCGCTTTACGAATTATGCTAATCCCGCACCGTGGCAAGAGATGGCCTGTGCCCTGTGAGGAGGAGACCAGGAAATAGACGCGCTAGTGTTAGCATAACACGTTGTACCGTTCTATTCGCGCGCTATTAAAAACGCAGAACGTTAATTGAAACTACGTTATAATTACACGGGAAACGTCGTTAGACCGGCGTTGATTTTAATCCGTTTAAAAATTAAAGTTGAGAAGCTGCTACGAGTATTTGGCCGTCGCTGCATTTGTTACAGTATTTGGATATATATAGGCTTAGTATAGATCGTATTTCTAACCGTCGCAGACGGATCGTCTTATCTGCCCGACGAAAAATATAGAATGTATCGACGAGCGCGTGGTTGTTGCCAAGCAACGAGTTCCAGAAACGTCGATTTCGGTCCGTTATTTTATTCTAACAAAAAAGGTGGCCTACGTGATCATCGGCACGAGCGGTGGCGTGATCCGAGCGTAGTGGGGGTTGTCTCCCCGAGAAGACAAAGAATTGATCTAAGGGCAATCAGTCTCATTTGAAGATTCAAACGACATACATCGAGAGGCCTGACGATTGAAATTAAAGTCGCTTAGTTTAACGAATTCATTGAGAGATATCGTAAAATCGGGTCGAATTTCTGTAACGCATTAACTGTATGTATCGTTAAATAATTTGTGACGCTTTTATTATTATATAATTTATTGTTGAATATACAAGCTATATTAACCTGTTAACACAGTGTTAAATTCATTGAACCATCTCTGTTATCTTAACCGAAACAGGGGAACGACTAATTCGCGGCGTCGATTATACGAATCGTAGCGAGAATTTACGCCTCTCGCTGACGCGCTTTCCTCGCGACCGCGTCTCACCGCGATAGGTCGTAACAAGGACATTTGACGCTGCGAGAGTGGAAAATCAAATCGCTCTTCTCTATCGTTGGGTTGTTTCTTACTTATATGACAAAATTCTTTTCGTTGGTGTGCGCTTCGATATTACGTCAGAGTTTGCCTCGGAATTCAATTAAAAATCTTCCGCCAAACTAAGATTGAACAATAAATTTTAAGACACCTTATGGTATGGTAAGCTCGATGAAACAGAGAAAAATATGAAATTATATAGACGAGACATTCCTGAAGATTTGGATCCCTTTGTCTCAAGTAGAAGCTGCTGAGTTGCCATCGAGTCCAAATACGAAGAACATTATGAAAATTAAATCCATATTAAGCGATTCGTAAAAAAAAAGTTTGCATTTTATTTCAAAAGAAAGCGAATTAATTTGCATACTGAATAATCATGACTCTTTTAAATTCCCTGGATTTGCAGATTTATAATTTGCAAAGATTCCATGTTACCAGCAATGGTCCAATACTAGCTATTTTCTGGTATTGTCCTTTCACGTGGAAACAATGAGATTCTTTCATCGCTTGCTTTCTCTTATTCTCGGAAAGATCTTGTAAAAATTAAATAAATACAACACGGAAGAAATAAAGTTCATTTCTTGTGCACAAAGAATATTCATCGATTTGACCTCTTAATTGAACGTTCCGACCGTTTTCAATAAATTCCAATTCAGACCGACCTTTTAATATTCAAATCTGCGCGTTTCTCCGATGCTTAGCGAATTTATGAACACGGCAAAGAAAATAATTGAATTATTCCAGGTATAATAGATAAAACGAATAACTACAGTGTTCTTGGATAAATTGAAATCGAAGAATAAAAATATTTCCGCCAGACACGTACTATAAACTTTATAAAACGTGGTGGATAATACGAACTCTGCTTATGAAATAATTTCCTTCGTTTTGACGAAATGTAGAAAACAAATCGATCTTTCATGCGTATCAAAATTATCCATCAAAATAATTCCAGTATTATAATTTCCTTGCTCGAGATATCTTTTTTTCAACGATTTTTTCAAATTCTCGCCGCTTCAAAAATTCGATAATCTCTTGATCGAATTCCTTATCTGCTTAATTGGTGATCGCGAGGCTAATTAGTAACGGATCAGTAACTTATGGTAGAAATGGATACTAAATAAGCAATAGGGAAGAACGCAGGCGAGGCATTCTGAATTAGTCGATTAATTTCCAAATATCGTTGATCGTTAGTATCGCAGAAACCATCGAAACAGTCGTGAAAACGCGACTATAAATACGATCGTGGCACGCTTAATTATTATAAATCACCGGAAAGGATGGCCAGCGAAGATAAGGTTTTTTTTAAATCCACCAACCTGGTCACGCCCTTTAATGGAAATTATCGATCACCCGTGGACTGATGCGTTTCCCCCTCTTCTCCCGGAAGAAAATGTATTTTGAATTACAGAGACGAAGCTAGTCGGTATTGTGTATTTATTGAGAAACAGCACCGTGAAATATCAGGAAATGGAGAATAGATGGTTGAAATCGAATAGTCAATATCAAAGGTTTGTTAGGGTAACTAGAACTCGAAAACAAACGTCGTAAAATGAGACGTTGTTGATCAACTGTTGATAATAATGCGTAGATTGGACCTCGCGTGTTTGTATGTTTCAAGGATTTCTTAGCCTTTGTAAAAACTTAAGAGCTATATGGTTCTTTATGATCACAAGAGAAAAGAAAACAGAGTTTGTATGTTTACATAAGAATTTGGAATAAACAAGACGTAAAGCGAAACTAAAACAGCGTAGAAGAAGAATTCGAATTAAAATCGATGTTGGAATAGCAGAAGATCGAGTCAAAGCTGTTAAAAAGATAAGAGTCAAGATTTTCAAGTACAGAAATTAGGGTAAAAGCTCAGAAGTGAAAAGCGAGAATCTTAAAGAATCAGATAGCTGAAAAGCGAGAAATCAGGGTATCGGAGAATCGTAGCTGACGAACCAGTTCGAAGATCAAAGATATCAAGTGGTCATGTATAAAATGCTAAAACGTTGGAAAATTTTAAAAATATGAAGCATCAAAGTGTCGAAAAATTAGAATCAGAATATTAAACAAGATTAGATTAACACATTTTCTAAAATAGTGTTATAAGATATATTAATTTAAATATATTTTTTACAAGTGCAAGAAATTAGTATGCACATCACAGGTATTAATATACCGCTTCAATTAATATAATGCTACTCTTCGTATAAGTATAGAAGAAACTAGTTTATGTAATTCGTTTCTTACAGGCTACAGGGTTAGCAATAAAGAATTTTTTCTGACCGTTTTGTTACATCATATGAATACGATAATAATAATCATAGGTATAAGATAATAATACAGATCGTAATCATTATGTATTAGCACATACTATCAATTTGATTGTACAATTAAATAACATAATATCAAAAGTAACCAAATGTTGAGATACCTTTGAGCGATAGTATATATTTATAAAACAATATGGTTCTACAAATTTATTAACAATATATCAAAAACAATGTTGTGTTACTTATTCTAATAAATAATCCAACCATTTAACTGTAAGATATTTGGAAAGTTCATGTAATAAGCATACAATATGGCGCCCGGAAAGTACCAACTACGTCCCTCTATGAAATTAGTGCAAGACTTATATACGATTAACATTTCACGCAACGCTTTTATAAGATACGTTAATACGTAGAAACGACCCGTCGCGGTAAATTTATAAATAGAACAGAGTTAGAAAATACAAAAGAACGATATTTTCTCTGAGTATACGAAGTTAAAACGGAGTTGGACGCAAATTAATTGGTTGGAAAGAGGCGCCTTGAAGCGTACTAAAAGAGGTGGCTTACCCCGTTGAAATACCATGGAACGAAACCCTGTTGGACAATGGGCATTCTGCTGCAGTCTGGAATTCCTTTTGCTCCCGTATTCTTCTTCTGTTTTGCGTGGTTTTTGTTGCAACACTCGCGACATTTTCACTCAAACGAACACACAACGCATAAACGGAGAAAAACGAACGTTGAAAGTTACGTCGCGTCACGCGAATCACTGACGCTATGCTTCTACGTCGGAAATAGGAACGAAACTAACGCGGGTACAACACGGGCCTCGTGAAATGTAAACTATCGAACTACGTATAATAACATACGAAAGTATTCCTATTGTATTGTATATATATGTGTGTATATTCACATGCGTATAATGTGTGT
The DNA here is from genome assembly GCF_041682495.2 of Bombus fervidus. NCBI lineage: Eukaryota > Metazoa > Arthropoda > Insecta > Hymenoptera > Apidae > Bombus > Bombus fervidus. The sequence goes on along the minus strand of NC_091534.1, from coordinate 6,942,018 downwards.
ATATATATTCAAACGTATGTGTATATATGTATATATATATATGTGATTTATAAAATAAATATATATGATTTATAAAATAAATACTTGATAAAATGTCTGTATTTTGATAAATAATTCGAATTAAAATAGAAAAATTTTAATTGCATTGCTCCGAACATACATATACATATACTTAACGCGACTTACTTTATATGAGAAAAATTCTATTTCTCAATTCGATATCGAGAACTGACAATGTTAATACACGATGAAACGATAACCGAAGAATCTGAATATTTAGAACTTTTCACGATACATAATAAATAATATTACGAAATAAGTTAAATAATTGGCCCACATTGCTTTCGACGTACGCATTTGAGATTCTCGGCGAGACTAAATATGGCAGCAGGAAATCAACCAATCACAGCGTCGGAAGAAAATAAAGCGCGGGAAGAAACCGTGACGTCAATTTCCTGCGAATCGATTCTCAATCTCAATATAAGCAGTAAATTTCCGATAGTCTTTTTGCAAAATGGCGTGCTTTAACGAAGTGCATAATAAAATTCGCATTTGAGAGACGCATAAGTAAACGATATCGAGATATTTCCCGCGAGAAATTCACGTTTGGTTGCAACATAACAATTCACGTATGTATTTTCGTCGTATGTGAACTATCGAACTACGTACGGTAGCACACAAAAGTATTTCGACTATTAATGTTCTTTTTACTTACTGATCAAATTTTATATCAAATTAATATCAATTCTTTGGATAATAATAATTGAATTTAACAAAATCGTATACTGAATTTCAATATATATATACATATATAAGATTTATAAAATAAATGCTTGGAAAAATGTCTGTATTTTGATAAATAATTCCAATTAAAATAGACAAATTTTTAATTGCATTGCTTTGAATATACATATACATACACTTAATGTGTCTTTCTTTATATGAAAAGAATTCTGTTTGTCAATTCGATACCGAGAACTGATAATGCTAATACACGATGAAACGATAACCGAAGAATCCGAATACTCAGAACTTTTCACGATATATGTTAAATAATATTATGAAATGAGTTAAATAGTTACCCCGCATTGCTTCCGACGTACGTGTTCACGATTCTCGGCGAGATCAAATATGGCAGCAGGAAATCAACCAATCACAGCACCGGAAGAAAGTAAAACGCGAGAAGAAATCGCGGCGTCTAGCTTCCTACGAATCAATTCTCGATCTCGATATAAGCAGTAATATTTCGATAATCGTTTTGCAAAATGGCGTGCCTTAAACGAAGTGTGCGGTAAAATTCGCATTTCAGAAATGCATAAGTAAACGATATCGAGGTATTTCCCGCGAGAAATTCACGTTCGGTTGCAACATAACATGTCACGTATGTATTTTCGTCAAAAACTGATTTCGAGGGACGCGTATATGTACGTATCGAGTTATTTGGCGAAAGTTGAACGACAGACTGTGACTTTACAACAGTGAGTGTGTAAGCCTGTGTTTCTTGTCCGAGAATTTGAAAAATATTTCGTTAATCTGTTATCTTTTGTTTATGTTGGCTGTAATAAAGTGGTGTTTATGTTTTGTGACGACTCGATGTTTCAATCAACGAACTCGGGATTTCAATGGATCTCCGGAAAGAAGTCGTAACCTTGGCCTTAGGTGAGTTGTGATTTCATAACTTGATGTATAAGGTTATTGCAAGATGGATGAAAATATGGATAGCAACCAATTGCAATTGTATATCTGGCCTGTCTTGCACTATTAAAATTTTCCAAGTCACTAAAGTTATCAGTATTAATAGGTTCTCTTAAAATGAAATTTTACTAATTGCAAGTTACTTGAAAAATTATAAAATTATAAAATAGAATTCTATAAAATCCGTAAATCGTAACTTGTCAATATACTAGTACGTATATTATAAATTGGTAAATTTTTGTGTGAGAGGTGCTAGATGTAACACTCGTGCGACATTTTGAAAAATATTGAATTATAATCGTGAAAGGCGTTATTGAAATATTGAATTCTTATTATTATTCCTTGCAATTTCGATTTTGCGTGCCATATTTAAAATGTATATAAGATGTAAAGTATATTAACAAGTAACAGTCACAAAATTGTTTCAAATGAGGATAATCATCCTAATCTCAACTTATCAATTGTGACCTGATAAGAATTCAAAATACATTTAAACTGTATTCTATATACAATAATCTCTTTCGGATGAGATTTAAATATACATATTGTGATATTATATTTTTTAATATATTCTGTATATCTCATTTTATGACAACAGACAAACAAACTAGATATATTCCCATCATAAGCTACGCTTTAATTTCGTTTTACCTGAATTTACCGTGAAGTTTCATCCCCTCAAAACTTTGCGCCAATCTTTTTTATCTTAAAGGATTAACGACAGTTGCAGAACGCCAGGTTGTTTCGGGTTTTGTTTAAATTTCAGCCAAACGAAATTCGTTTTAGGAACGAAACGCCATTCGTTCGCAGAGTCCCGGTCAAAAGGTGTCTCGTTATCGTTTCGTGATTACGGCAATAATGCCGGAATTTCGCTCTGCGGCGTGGAATTTGTACGGCAAAATTGCAGGCCCGATTTGCGGTTTAATTCCAGAGAAAGTGGGAGTCTAACGAGGCCTTTGATTATCGTCGGGGAAGGGTTGCGTCGATTCGGGATCGTCGTTAGATCGCGTCTTAATTAAAGCGTTACCGTAACAAGATTTGAAAGAACGGACGCCACGTTAATTGCCTCGCGTCCCTTGAATCCTGGTCAGATTTTCCAAAATGCAAATGACAAAGCTCCTTCTCATTGTGATATCGCGGCGCTATTAACCTCTTAACGGGTTATAGTCTCTCACGAAAGTATTTCTACATTATGGAAAATTCTAACGTAAATAGTAACGAAAAATATTTGTGGAATACAATATATTTTTTATCTACAATATATTTTAAAATTACGTTATTATTGTCTGCAGTGACAGGAAGCAATATGCTTCGTTCCCTGATCCCTCGATTTCCTTGTTGCAACGGAAAAATTTGCCAGAACTGGTCATTAATGTTAGGAACGAAACGTTGAAACGGCGAAACAAAAAGAAAGGAGCGCGCACGGGGGAAAATGAAGTTTCGCGAAAAATGGTGGTTCTCGAGTGGCTACTAACGGCACGTCTGGTTACAACTTTCGTTTGCAATACTTTTCGCGAGTAATTATGACGTACTGGGTCGAGAGTAAGTAGTCGGTCGTCCCTGAAATTTGAACCGTCGAGAACGAGATAATAACAGGGCAACTGGTTCGCTGCTGTGTGTATACGTTTCTGAATAGTTTTTTACTTTAAACGAAATTAACTGCTACCCGGCGGAGTTTCGACGTAGCGATAAACACGCCATTAAAAAAAAAAAGCGACGAATACGAACGAGAAATACGCGAAGGTTTTTTTGACAAAATAAAAAATCGCTTTGTCAGATTTCGAGAAAAGTTTGGGTAAATTCAATTTATGCTATTTGCTACTTGACTTATGTTTATGACACGAAAAGTTATGTTTACAAGCAGCGAAGTGATTCAGTTTTATTCGTAGTTTGCTTTCAATGTTTTCATTTTTACGTTGCGTATTACAATATTGATGTCAAAATATTATTATAGAACATGTTAGCAATTTAATTTTCTCTTTGTCCTTTTTGTTTCTTTTCCTTATTCTGTTTCTCGATTATATCAATGCTCGACGTTCACGATTCGTTACGTATTACGTAAAATATTTCCGCGAACGTTTAACTTCATACTTACGTGCTTTTAATATTATACAATTACCTGTAACTGCTCAGAAAAACAAAAGAGGTAATTATGTTCTCCTGGTGCGAATGAACTTATCTCTGAAAGGATTAAGAACACTAAATTCTTCTACAACACGAAGAACAGCGTTCACTTGCGTTACAAATTGCCGTCATATTTGTTCACAAAATCTTGTTGTAAGTAAGCTGTTAGTAAATTCGTATAATAAAGTTTCACTACTCGATTATGTGAATGATCCGTCCCTATTCGCGTAAAATGAAATCACCAGGTTTCAATTAGATTTCCATTGAAATCGACGCGTGTTTGCCAGCACGCAAACGTTTAAACGTTGTTTTACATCGTCGCGACAAAACAAAAGCTTTTTTCGAACGCCTCGAGTTCGTCACAAACGGCGCAGTCAACTGGCGAGCCACGCTTTTTACTGTTTCTCTATTCTTTTTTTATTTTGTGAACGAAAAAAGGACGCGAACGTGTCTGCAAAAAATCAAAATTTCAACAAATATTTCCGGTAACGGTTGGATCCGTAACGATTGTTTATTTTGATCTCGTAGGTTTTGCGCGTGTATATTTTTACGCTTTCTGCATTCACCTGCATCGATGGCGTATAAAGTGAACGCGGCGCAGCTAGAAAAAGTTAGTTCGACTTTCTTTTCACTGCGTACGAATTTGCAAGTTGTAACGGAATATTCAACGCAAGTGTTTCTGTCACTCGATGATAAAATATACGCCGCATTCTACGTAACATTGCGACCGTAACTATAACGAGATATTTTTCTTACGCTAGAGTCAACAAATACAATTTTCTACGTATCAAACTGCTTCATAAAATTTATTTAAACGACATACGTAAAGATAAAAGTGCTCTCCTCCCCTTTCCTTTCCGTCTTTTTATATCATACCCTAAAAATTTGCAACTGTAACTCGTATTTTACTACAAATTTTCCAACACTTGGAATAATAAATATTTCCACCATATCTTCCCCAACAGAAACTAAAAATACCAGGTCGTTTTTCTTTCTCTTGCCGGAGGAAGATAAATATCAACAAAGTATCTCCTTTGTTGCGAGCATTTCAATTTCTTGGCAAATGATGTACCAGCAGAAAGAATATCAAAATTCTGTTGTCATAGTATAATCACAGTCTTCTAGTCAGTCCAGTCGCTTCGTGTCAACTGTAGATTATTGTTGCACAATTTACAAGTCGCCTTCCTCTGCAATTCAACGTATTCTACTATTAGCTTGTCCCAAAAATGACTTTCGCTATCTGCACGCAGCTGCTTCATCTGGCTATGTTGGTAAACACATGAAACCTAATCCGTCGAATGTTGTGGTCTTTATCTTCGATCTGACTGTCTTTCAACTATCGTAGGACACGTTTCTTGAAGCAAAAAATGTCGTGACCATTGTTTTCCTCTAAAACGAAAGAAACTGTTACGACAACCTAATATATCGTTCGGACGAATATCGAATGACACGTAAAAAATTCTGTTCGCCAGAAATGAAAGATAAACACCGAACTCTGGATCGTCCGAATCGTAGATAAACTTCGACTTCCGATTTCTTTCTGTTCGGTTAGCGTTCGTTAGTTAGGTGATAAATACACGGGACAGCGCACACTGGCGTGTGTCAACGTGCGAAACGAGCGAACACGGTAAATCCGGTAGATAAATCTGATGGCTTCCGGGAAGGTGGATGTCGTAAAACAAATCAGTCAGTTTTTGGTTCGCGTCGATTTTTTTCTCCCGCTTTTCGAGCGCCTCTGTGAAATTGCGTGTTCCCAACGAGAGCAAGACACGCGTGCAATTTTCTATTTCGATCCATTGGCGACCAAACAGCGAAATTGAGCGTGAGTTGAAGAATTGAAAGGTCTAAAGATGTAAAATTCTGTTTAATCGGAATCTGTGAATTCGTCAAAGAAGAAATTCTCTTCTTAAAGAAACGAAACATTCCTACGCGGAGGAAGCTAAAAGAAAAACTTATCTCAAATAGTTCTGCATCGTTTGCTTTATTTTTATTGCGGCAATAACGCAAGAAAGATGAGGGGCTCGTATGAGAATCGAACAGAATAATGCAAGGCCATTACTTACCGAATCAAATGAATCGTATTTATAAAGTTTCCTTGCGAGTCGTAAAAATGAATTACGATTGCGTGAAATGAGATTTTCCTTTGAATCGACCGTTGCCAAGTGTTTCTACGATATTTACGCGAACGCTATTACGCATTCGAAATTGGTCCGTTGTTAAAAATATTTGTTTGCGCGTTACCTTTAAAAACAAATTGGCAAGGTATTCCATCATTGAACGAAATTCATATAGGGTCATGTATCAGGCAATTTATTGGCGGAATATGCGCGTACGATGAGGTACGTACGTATACTGTGTGGCGTAATTTAATTCGCGATATTCACTAAACTCGTCGATATTCTTGTTTATTTAATATTAACAACTTTAACAAGGGTAATTATTTTTCAACGTGTACGCGATATCGCGGTATGATACGTTGAAATTTGTTCCGATAAAGGAAAAATGCGCGCAAGGTTTCTCGTAGAAAATTAAACATTGTATAATCAAATTAAAATATATAACATGGAAATATAGATTTTAAACGTGGCGTTTTATTAATCGGCAGACTCAAAGTGTTTTACCATAGACGTGTATTATCGTTTAATACCATTTTCCATTAAGCTGCCTGCAATGTCTCCAATGTATTAACCGACTTGTTCCCTAATTTCGAAACTTCTGAGGGAATCGGACGTTAATAGCGACAAGTAAATTTAGTTACGCGCTGTTCGACGGATGTTTAACAAAATAGGTGAAAATCGTAACGATGTAAGCGAAGACTTTGAACAGCTTGAATTTAATCACACGCGTGTTTAATATCTTTAGAAATATCGGCTATTTAGTTATAGTTTCATAGTTTGCAAGACGACCATGTTATCACCGGATTCTTAATTGGCGTTAAGCGACGAAACAATAAAAATTCACGCTACGCGCAGCTATAAAATATCAAAGTGTGGTAAAATGGAATTATTCAGGGTCGGAGGGAACGGTGAAAATCAAATAGCAGTTAGAATAGGAGTTACTATTCCAATGGAACTGTATTCGAAGGAGCAGCGTTCCAGTTGGAGAAGAAAATTTCGCGTCTTGCCGCATCCGGCCGATAAATAATTCAATAGTTTGAATGGTTGCGGTCGGGGTTCGATGGAAATGGTAAAATTGAGATGCATAATTCGCGGGCAACGGCCCTTTCCCACCGATTTCGTGGAAAATACACGTACAGAGACGGTGGGGGTGAGCGGCGCGAACGCAACCGCCGGTGTATGCGTTAAATCTACGATAGTACTGGCATTAAATAAATAGCAGGCCGAGTACAGCGATGATAATTCGACTCGTAGCTGAAGATTTACATGCATTTGGTGTAACGTGTTACGGTAAACATCGCTATGCATCAAATAATTACGCGTTTAATAAATGGATCAACGTAATCGCAGAGTGTTAATAACGAGCGTGGAATACGCCTACGTGTGCGTTTAAATATTTGATACTAATCCGTAATAATTACGGTTTGATGTTTTGATTTTGAGGTATGCGATGATAACGATGGTAATGGGTTAACAACGTTCAGAATCGCCTGCTTTTCAACGAGGTTCACGCAAATGGTTTAGAATGGCGTTGCATCGTCGGAATATCTCTTCCTGATATACCGAGACGTTTCAAGTTCGAGTAATAAACCGGCGTCTTTTGTATATTGCAAACAAAATTGTATCGTGTAGATTATAATGGAAGCTGTAAATTACGCAGCGTTAAACGCACTATGAATTGCTGTTCGATTCTGATTGGTAAATTCTATTTGCATCTTGAACATGTAAGAAATTTTCATGAAACCTGGTCGGTTTCAAGGTATTAAATATCAACCACTCACGCGAAAGATTTCTGCGCGTTTGTACGCAGATTATACGAGACTATAATCTAGTTCTAATCCAATTATGCGAGACATATGACTCGTCGATGCATAATAATCGAGTAACGATGAAAAACCGGGCGCGACCATACGACGAGGGATTTTTATTCGTTTTCGCGTTTGTTGGCCGAACGAGTGAAAGAAAGTGGCGAACGTTCTGACAACTTGCAACAAGGCGAAACGCGGGAAAATTAAGACAAACGCTGGAAACCGTGAAATTCGCTCTCTCGTTCGTTAACTCGCTGCAGGAAGCGCGATCCCGTGACAATAGCATTCCGTTCTGCTTGGTTAAAAAGCTTAGCGACGACAACTGAACGGAACGCGAACATTAAATCGGTAATGCGATAATGCGAATCCGGAGCAGTGGGAATAATTCGGGATATAACGAGTTTCAATTAGAGTGGCCGGCGTGCAAATGACAACGAGCTGACCCGCGTACTCGCGAGTATGCAAATACGGGTTTGTCCGGCTACGAAAATATTCCGCGACTGGAATTGCTTAACCGGCGGTATTAGTAACAAACCGAGCGATACTACGCGTTTATCGCGCTGTAACCATCGTAAATTGCGCGCACGGAAGGAAGCTGGCGAGAAGACGAGGCGATTTTTCCAAATTACATCTCTTAATTACCAACGATTTTTTATTAATCCTATTAATTTATTTAGCCTACGTTATAAGGGTAGTATTTGCTTAAATGAAAGAAATGTACGATTTAGTGCACGAAATTTCTATAAAGTCTTTGCATTCTTTGATATAATTTTATAATCGAAAGAGATTCTAGCGACAAGTTTGATACCGTGTGATAGCATTTTGGGAAAACTAGAGAACAGTAACACTAACAGCAGGAAAATACTTGTAGAATACGCGCTGTACATTTATAATTCTACCATTAACACTTTGCCACGTTGGTCATGTACGGCTACGGTTTCTCCTGTGACGCTATGGATGGTCCATTGATGACCGAGACGCTTCAACTTCTTACAATTGTAAAAATTGAATGAAAATTGACAGTTAGGGCATTTTGAATATAAGCGATAAATAGAAGATACTTTGAAATAAAAAGTACCCCATTGAACAATTAAACATTTTTATTAGAACATCGATAAAAAAAATGAGAACAAATCTTGCATCTAACGGTGCGCTGTGTTAAAACACTCTAAACATAAACGTGGCTCATCGATACAATCTGGACATTAGGTGGTCACCTTTTTGGTCCGATTCTTAGCGATTTTTGATTCTAACTGTTTAACAATTTTTTTATAACACTCTCTGCAAAATTTTCGTGCCAGCTACGCTTGTCCTTCTTTCTTCTGCATTTCGTGTGGCAATCTTTATCGAATAAGTATATTTGACGGTTCTGGTGAAGTGCACTGTGTAAGGTGCACTGCGAGTGCCATTCTAAAATCTGGTACCCTGATTTTTGTTTTTGTTGCTTGTTTATAGAGTATCATCGCGTTTGAAATTGATGTATTTAACAATAACTCTAAAGCTAATTTTGTATACCACTCGAGGGTTCTTCTATGTGCTGTAGAATATGCTATCATTTGATCTGATAAATCTACAGTACATTTTCCTCTGTTGTAATCTACCACTACCATTGGTTTATCACAAACATAATTCCTTTTCCGGACCTCTACCATTTCAGCCGAATGTTTCGTCGAAATCACAAAAACAATCATAGGACTGTTTACTAATATCTTCTACACGTTCCAACAATATATTCTGCACGTTTTGCTTGCGACGAAATGACGAATGCGAATGGTTCGTTGAAATAAACGAAGCCTAGCTACAATATGTCGCTATCAACTGTTACCAAGACGCCACGGTGATCACCCGTGACCACCAATAAGATAAAAGGTCCATCGGAGAACAATGTTGTCTTACATCATCGATTTATTATTATTTTACCATTATACGCTTTGAATAATAAAAATACTCCCGTGGCGTCCTGAGCGAAACGTGTGATTTCGGCGTGGCAGTCAAAGTGTTGATACGTGTGGTAAATAAATTGTGATATTAGTTCCCAATTTTGTAAGCAAAAGATATCCAACGATTGTTGGAATTCCAGATTCGGTTGCAGTAAATGTTAAAAACATATTTTGTTTCAACTTTTATAAATTATTTAAAATAAGTATTAAAACATATTTATTAGAATATTACTACTTTCAAATGAATATTTTCTGGAACAAACTGTCCATTGGAGAAGAATGTTGTCTTGTACCATCAATTTCTTATTATTTTGCCATTATATGCTTTGAACAACAAAAATATTCCCGTGGCGTCCTGAGCGAAACGTGTGATTTCGGCGTGGCAGTCAAAGTGTTAACGCCAATTTCATCAGGTTTGAAGATTGTATTTAAAACTGTACATGAAGCAGCAAGTTTCAAGACCAAGTTTGCAAACGTCCGCTGATGAATTTGCGTTTAGTCGCCTTAGAAACCACGTGGAATCTCATAGTCACATTGGTCGGGTTGCAGGTAACTGGCAACACGAAGGCAAAGCATTTCACTGTGATCTTAAATGAGTGTGTGTTCTGTTCTTCGTATTTATAGCATTTAGCAAGTATGTGGATTGTGTAAATTTGATCGCCATGTTGCCGAGCTCGCGCGAATAATAAAATGAACGCGACAAAGGTTGCCGCGCGATAATTAGTTTTTGCGCGATCGTGAAATTCCCCGAAGGACCTTTCGACCCGCTGGCCAATTCTCTCGGCTGGCAAATACTCGATATTGCGCCGCGGCCAAAGGGTGTCGCGATTTAATTGAACCCACTGTCTAGCGCGACGAAAGTGCTCGCCGACCCCTTTTTTTTCTCTCTCTGTAACCCCGTTCGCTGGCAGAGATTGCCCGATACCGCGTGCATTGCTCGTTAAAGTGTTAGATGGTTATTTCATATACGAATATTCCGCAATTTAATAGTTTATTCGTTCTATGACTTTGTGTGTAATAGACACATCGTTTTATTAGCCGCGCGTGTCTAAAAACATTTCTCTAAATGAGATTTCGAAAGGTACATTTGTTAACACATCGACGAGAGACGATAATTCGCATTTTACATATTTCACGCGGTGTCCTATAGAAAAGGTTAACTGCTGTTAAAGAAAACAGTAAAGAAAGCGATGGATACATTCAACGTGTTTTTACATCGTATGGTCGAACAGTAAGAAACCGTTTTCGATGATTCAACAATTTTTTCGAAAGCTTTCATTTACAATAGTAACGAGGAGGCGGTCGACAATGAAAGATGATGCGTAATAATCATCAAATTAATAATTTACTTAGACATTTTAATTCTAACGAGACATTTATGGACTGCAATAATATTAATAATTTCGTATCTGTTGATCCACTTGATTGTTGATAAATCATTTTCCATTAAGATACAATTTTTTAGCAAAATTTCATCGAAATTGCTGGTGCAAGTTATCGAATATCTGTCATATTTCCAGGTTCAAACGAGTCCGAAAACCAGCCTAATTAGATGGTTTCGCGTGTAGTTCAGTAATTAAATGTCTTTTAACGCGCTTGGCTAATTAGCCGGCCCGTGTTAATTACGCGCACACCGAAAAACCCGTTCACGACAATAACCGACATTATCGGTTCGGCGTTCGCATTAATTAAAATCCGGCCTATTTGCCCCTTAATTGTTCAGCCACGATCATCCAGAGTGTCTTGAAACGTGGAAAAGTCGGCTGCCACCATCGACTAATCCCCGAAACTTTGGCGAATAAATCTTGAGATTTTAATTGGGACGCCTGGTGCGAACCAACATTCTCGCTCTTTTCTCCTTCTAAGCCCTCCCCCTTTACGTTTCATCCCTCCTTCGTTTTTTTTCATCTTGAGAAACGTGACGAGTTGTTGGCAACGTTTCGTTTCACGGAGAACCAATTCACCTGCGCTTTTCATTTAACCCTTTCATTTCGAATTCACCGTTTCGCTTCTCGCTCGCAGAAGCGAAGTACCTTTGCGAGCTGTCGTGCACCAAACAGTGGACATATTTTGCAAATTGTGTATTATCAATCGACAAAGAATATAATCCTTCCAGATCGTGTAAACAACGTTCAAGATTGAAATACGATTGAAAAATGATTGTTGCTCGAAGTAACGAAAATGCTAACGTGGCAACGTTGTCAATTTAATCAGGTGGTGCTTTCAAGTCTCAAATTTCGTTGGTATTTTACCAAAATATTCACATGCGCATCTGATGAAATTTCAAAATGTTTTGTATAACGCGTATATGTTCGTTATTGGCGTTGGAACATTTTCGCGAGCAACTTTATGATCAGCAGCGTAGCCAATGTAAAATTAAACACACATACAGTCGACGCAATGATCGATTTAATTTTCAGCCGAATAGTTAGCTGTTCGAATGACAATTGCCATCCTCCGCGACTTTTACCCGTGCGGATTTTTGTTCGTCGCGCCTCGTCGTCGTTTATCGTCGAACACAAGCCGGACGGAAGGTGTAATTATTGCCCTCCACTGGCTATAACGATCGCGCCATTCAATTAATTAAAAGGGCCTCTTTCACGGAGCTGGAAATTTCCTTAAAGTTCTCGTTTAACGCTGATAGAAAAGTTTCGTCTAGAGTCGAACCTGGCGAAAATAACGAGGGCGGATAATCGAAGGGACCATTTTCGACAAGTATAATCGACTTCGTTATGTTAACGATGATTACGTTTGTCTCTTCGGCCTGGGAGGAGATTCGTTTAATCTGGCAAATGTTCGTAATGTTCTCGATAAAATTTGTATTCTTCTGCTTTCGTTGCTTCCGACGCTGCGAATACGTTGCTGTGAATTATAAACTGAAACAGATTTTCTGCGTTGCTTCGACATTTTTAAGAAACCACTGGTCGTGTCTGAATATATCGAGTGGAATTGTTCTTGTAGAAGGTAAAAATCGAACGTTATGGGATAACAGTAGCTGAAATAAAAGACGAAAGAATGATTTTTCAGCAGGACAATGCTTCTATTCCTATGAAAAAGTATTTTTGATGCTGTGGATGATTCTAGTTTACGGTTGGAAGAGTTCACCTGCGCAAGATACCGTTCAACTTAAGAAAAGAATAAAATCCACGAGTGTGGATATTCAAAACGAAACTTCCAATGAGTTAGCGGATTGTGTACCTAACGGATTAATAAAAGCGATGAAAAACAAAGAAAGATTCACTAAATACCGAGTGAAAACGTAAGAAAATTAATATCGAGTTCGCATCTCTTCACAGCGAAAAATCCAATTTTTACGGGAAGTTTAATCTTCCGTAGACTTCGAAAGAAGAAAATTGTTGTTTGTTGTATCTTCGGTTTAGTTTTACATTATAACACCAAATTATACGAACGATTTCTTCAATATTCATTTTAGTATCACGAAAAATATCTAAAAATATTTAGAGTTGAGTTTAGAATTATTCACAGCGTTGTATCTCTTCTCTTCTTCGTGATAAAGTCGACTAAACTAATCGCGAGATGATCGCATGGTACAGAAATTTTGTTAAATCAACTGTTCTTCTCTTCACAGCGGAAAATCCAATTTTTACGAGAAGTTTAATCTTCCATAGACTTCGAAAGAAGAAAATTGTTGTTTGTTGTATCTTCAGTTTAGTTTTACATTATAACACCAAATTATATGAAGGATTTCTTCAATTTTCGTCTTAGTATCACGAAAAATATCTAAAAATATTTAGAGTTGAGTTTGTAATTATTCACAGCGTTGTATCTCTTCTCTTCTTCGTGATAAAGTCGACTAAACTAATCGCGAGATGATCGCATGGTACAGAAATTTTGTTAAATCAACCGTTCTTCTCTTCACAGCGGAAAATCCAATTTTTACGGGAAGTTTAATCTTCCATAGACTTTGAAAGAAGAAAATTGTTGTTTGTTGTATCTTCGGTTTAGTTTTACATTATAACACCAAATTATATGAACGATTTCTTCAATTTTCGTCTTAGTATCACGAAAAATATCTAAAAATATTTAGAGTTGAGTTTGTAATTATTCACAGCGTTGTATCTTTTCTCTTCTTCGTGATAAAGTCGACTAAACTAATCGCGAGATGATCGCATGGTACAGAAATTTTGTTAAATCAACCGTTCTTCTCTTCACAGCGAAAAATCCAATTTTTACGGGAAGTTTAATCTTCCGTAGACTTCGAAAGAAGAAAATTGTTGTTTGTTGTATCTTCAGTTTAGTTTTACATTATAACACCAAATTATATGAACGATTTCTTCAAATTTCGTCTTAGTATCACGAAAAATATCTAAAAATATTTAGAATTGAGTTTGTAATTATTCACAGCGTTGTATCTCTTCTCTTCTTCGTGATAAAGTCGACCAAACTAATCGCGAGATGATCGCATGGTACAGAAATTTTGTTAGATCAACTGTTCTTCTCTTCTCAGCGGAAAATCCAATTTTTACGGGAAGTTTAATCTTCCATAGACTTCGAAAGAAGAAAATTGTTGTTTGTTGTATCTTCAGTTTAGTTTTACATTATAACACCAAATTATATGAAGGATTTCTTCAATTTTCGTCTTAGTATCACGAAAAATATCTAAAAATATTTAGAGTTGAGTTTGTAATTATTCACAGCGTTGTATCTCTTCTCTTCTTCGTGATAAAGTCGACTAAACTAATCGCGAGATGATCGCATGGTACAGAAATTTTGTTAAATCAACTGTTCTTCTCTTCACAGCGAAAAATCCAATTTTTACGGGAAGTTTAATCTTCCGTAGACTTCGAAAGAAGAAAATTGTTGTTTGTTGTATCTTCAGTTTAGTTTTACATTATAACACCAAATTATATGAACGATTTCTTCAAATTTCGTCTTAGTATCACGAAAAATATCTAAAAATATTTAGAATTGAGTTTGTAATTATTCACAGCGTTGTATCTCTTCTCTTCTTCGTGATAAAGTCGACCAAACTAATCGCGAGATGATCGCATGGTACAGAAATTTTGTTAGATCAACTGTTCTTCTCTTCTCAGCGGAAAATCCAATTTTTACGGGAAGTTTAATCTTCCATAGACTTCGAAAGAAGAAAATTGTTGTTTGTTGTATCTTCAGTTTAGTTTTACATTATAACACCAAATTATATGAAGGATTTCTTCAAATTTCGTCTTAGTATCACGAAAAATATCTAAAAATATTTAGAATTGAGTTTGTAATTATTCACAGCGTTGTATCTCTTCTCTTCTTCGTGATAAAGTCGACCAAACTAATCGCGAGATGATCGCATGGTACAGAAATTTTGTTAGATCAACTGTTCTTCTCTTCTCAGCGGAAAATCCAATTTTTACGGGAAGTTTAATCTTCCGTAGACTTCGAAAGAAGAAAATTGTTGTTTGTTGCATCTTCGGTTTAGTTTTACATTATAACACGAAATTATACGAACAATTTCTTCAATTTTCGTCTTAGTATCACGAGAAATATCTAAAAATATTTAGAATTGAGTTTGTAATTATTCACAGCGTTGTATCTCTTCTCTTCTTCGCGATAAAGTCGAGTAAACTAATCGCGAGATGATCGCATGATACAAAATTTGCTAAATCGACTGTTTACCGATTATTTACCCGTGATATTCGCTTCAGAAATATCTTGCGACCTACGAGCGAAGCAACTACCAACGCTATTGTATCGTTTGATGAGAAATCGAAGAGATTTCAATTGAAAAGCCCGTTTTGTTGGCGAATTACAACGGATGAAATGAGTTTAAAACCGCCCGCGTAACCGAACAATAGCCGGTGATCTTTCAATGAATCCGTAACAGCCACGGTGCCCCGAATCGAAAGCGTAACAGCCGTCCTTCATTTTCCCGAGGAAACGAGAGCGGAGCTAATGCGTTACGCGATTCGCTTCGAAACGAACACCACACAATTTGCTCGGAAATCGCATAAAATTTATAGAAACGAGGTAGAATGGAAACGTTCTGGGGCAATTATTAGTCGAAACGAGAATATTCACCAACGTTGATACACCGAAGCTTACGATACATCTTGCGTTTTCTGCTTTCTATCCGCTTTGTTTCATCGTTGATTCTACTTTCTCGTCCGATTAATTATCCACTGGCTGCGTGGAAATTGAAAAATTTAAACGTAGCTGCGAACAGGCTAGTTTTCTTCTTTATCTTCTTTTCGTCGTCAGAAACTAATTAATCGGATAATATTGGGTTGTCCGAAAAGTTTATTTCTTTTTATGAGGAAGTAATAGACGCATAACGTTTTTTGTTTTATATTATTCTGTCGAATTACGTACTTTCCATTTTCTTCTGTCGAGATAAACACCGCGACATTTCACAGACTTGATTCCACGTTTCTATGAAGGTGCACTGTTGTAAAAAACACGTTCGCGAGAGAAAGATACCCAATACAAGAATTTACATACGGCTAGACGAACAATGAAAGTAACGATGAACATACAGCTTGAAATGAAATTTTCATACCAGTCCTGGTACTGTTAGTGTCAAATTCTATCTGTCTGTTTGCGAAATCCCGATGCTTCTCACGTATGAAGCATCTAAGCTCTAAAGTACTGCGCTTTCTACGAATAAAACAATTTTCCACCAAGGTTTTGATCTTCCATCCACATTCTCAAGACATGGATTCATAAAAATCCGGTTTGCCAGGATTGAGTCGTAAGTTTGCGACGAGTAGAACGTACCTTGCACGGTCTGTTCCTTCCACCAACATCGCGCGCGTGCTAAATATGTTCCGCGCTTCCTCTGAAAATTCTCGTTGGATTCGTGTCGCTTGGAATACACGCGCGACGTTAGCGTGCTATCGATCAACCGACCAAACTGTAACGCCATTCCTCCGTCACGTTAACGGCGGTATGGCGATTGTCATTCCACTCAGAGTCTTTCATAGCCCCGTGGAAGGGCCCGTTGCGACGGCTTGGAACGTCATCAAGTTTCATCAGGCCGTCCTTTATTTATGGCGTAATGGCAGCCATAAAACGCGTGGCGGCGGGCCGGAAGTATGATTCAATTACGAAAATGTCACGGGGGCCGGCTTGAAAATACGGCGTTTACGTTGGCCGTTCAATTCGGTGGCCGAAACTCGGTTTATAGATATTTTATGAGCCCCGTGCCTCGCCTGCCACGCGTTTTCATTGCCGCGTACATCACACGACCGGAATTACGCGGATCGCAGGAATTTCCATCCCGGGATCGTTCGGAATTCGTTTCATTCGCCGGCGATTCTTTCACGGCGAGAAATTGTTGTAACGTGACAACAAAAATTGGCCAGCTCCCACTCCACTGTCGATCCTTTCTCCTCCATTATGTGTACGTACAAAGTTTCTATGATGCGTCCAGTTCGAGTTTGCACGACGTTCCAGTCTTTCAGCGTTTTCCACGGTCGATAGAATATCGCAACGAGCAAACGACGAGTCGCACGCGAGGAAAATATTGCTGATCGCCTGATTGAAATTGTCGCACGTATCTTGGCAAAAAGTATCGATGCAATTTGTTGGGACGCGTAGATGCGCAGTAGAAATATTTCTTTTACCATTTTACACGTGTGACGACTCTTCTCGTCGAACCTTTTCGTAGCGCGATTTTCACACCGGAGTGAGTTTCTCGAGAAATTCGTGGATTCTATGCAGTTTCTCGCGTGGAGAGAATCGCGCTGCCGAAAAGATGCGGAGTTTATAAATATTTCAAGAAACGATCGATCGACGTTAATCGAATAAATGAAAATTCACATCGGAGAGGCGGTTGTTCTGTCATTCGAAAATCTCATTATCCGACTGATTTTGTTTGGCCGAGCCAGGCTCTGCTACTGCGCTTAATATCTCAGCGAGCTTTCTTCGTTCAATGGGAAACGAAATTTCAGCGAACGAATCTCTCGGTTAGATTATCAATTCGAGCGTCTAATGAGAATTTCGCTTGCGACGCGGCAGAACAAAACTTGTTCCCACTTTTTCTCTGAAATGTCTAGAGCAGGGACGGAGCTCGGCCCAGAACACGAAATTACGATTCCACCACTTTTGCCGGAGTTGCTAATTGAAAGAAAAATCGATCGATGCCACTTAAATCGAATCGTTCGTCCGCCAAATCCTAAAAGCGTCGATGAAACGTACAAGTGGACACGAGAGGGGATGCGTTTTAATTATCGGTAACTACCGCCGGTCTGATCACAGACAAAGAACGATGGGAACAAAGGGGAGAAGAAGAAAAACTGTTCGAGTTCCCCGGATGGACCGAGCTTGGGAAAAATTTACGACCCTTTAAGACGAGCTCCACTCTTCTTTCTTCCTAGCCGTCCCTTCGATTATTTAATATTTGTCCCGTGTAAAATATTCTCCTCTTAATCTCTCTGTCTCGAAGTAGAAACGAGGCAGGAAAAAGGATTGGTCAATGTTCGGAAATATAAGGTGCACAATTTTTTGGAAATATAACGCGACGTATATTTTTACGAATATTAACACTTTGATCATTTGCCACGGTGCCAGTGGTGACCGAGGCGCTTCAACTTCTTACAATTGTAAAAATTGAATGGAAATTGACAGTTAGGGCACTTTGAATATAAGCGATAAATAGAAATGTCTCATTGAACAATTAAACATTTTTATTAGAACATCGATAAAAAAAAATGAGAACAAATCTTGCATCTAACGGTGCGCTGTGTTAAAACACTCTAAACATAAACGTGGTTCATCGATACAATCTGGGCATTAGGTGGTCACCTTTTTGGTCCGATTCTTAGCGATTTTTGATACTAACTGTTTAACAATTTTTTTATAACACTCTCTGCAAAATTTTCGTGCCAGATACGCTTGTCCTTCTTTCTTCTGCATTTCGTGTGGCAATCTTTATCGAATAAGTATATTTGACGGTTCTGGTGAAGGGCACTGTGTAAGGTGCATTGCGAGTGCCATTCTAAAATCTGGTACCTTGATTTTTGTTTTTGTTGCTTGTTTATAGAGTATCATCGCGTTTGAAATTGATGTATTTAACAATAACTCTAAAGCTAATTTTGTATACCACTCGAGGGTTCTTCTGTGTGGTGTAGAATATGCTATCATTTGATCTGATAAATCTACAGCACATTTTCCTCTGTTGTAATCTACCACTACCATTGGTTTATCACAAACATAATTCCTTTTCCGGACCTCTACCATTTCAGCCGAATGTTTCGTCGAAATCACAAAAATAATCATAGTACTGTTTACTAATATCTTCTACACGTTCCAACAATATATTCTGCACGTTTTGCTTGTGACGAAATGACGAATGCGAATGGTTCGTTGAAATAAACGAAGCCTAGCTACAATATGTCGCTATCAACTGTTACCAAGACGCCACGGTGATCACCCGTGACCACCAATAAGATAAAAGGTCCATCGGGGAAGAATGTTGTCTTACATCATCGATTTATTGTTATTTTACCATTATACGCTTTGAATAATAAAAATAATTCCGTGGCGTCCTGAGCGAAACGTGTGATTTCGGCGTGGCAGACAAAGTGTTGATACGTGTGGTAAATAAATTGTGATGTTAGTTCCCAATGTTTTAAGCAAAAGATATCCAACGATTGTGGAATTCCAGATTAGGTTGCAGTAAATGTTAAAAACATATATTGTTTCAACTTTTATAAATTATTTAAGATAAATATTAAAACATATTTATTAGAATATTGCTACTTTCAAATGAATATTTTCCGGAACAAACGGTCCACTGGGGAAGAATGTTGTCTTACACTATCGATTTATTCTTATTTTACCATTATATTTTTTGAATAATAAAAATACTCCCGTGGCGTCCTGAGCGAAACGTGTGATTTCGGCGTGGCAGTCAAATTGTTAATTTAATTCGACGAGATTCTGATCAATCGCGGGTACTTTTTCTTAATCTCAGTGTTAATTTGATCGAGTTTCTGAGTAATTAGAGCCTCGCACGAAACGCGATAATCGATCTGTATTATCGGGAATGCGAGACAACGATTCATAAACGCGCTGGAAATAGCAGAAATTATTCGTAAGAATCGCAGAAAGATAATGAATCGATTATTATACGTCGTGCACGAGATCTTTTCATTTTAATCTCATAGAAAATATTTGGCGTCGACTAAATGGAAAACTCTGAGTCTGCGAAGTTTCCAAAAATCTGACTATAATAAGACGTTCATAGAATCAAATAATCAAATAAATAATATAAATGAGAGAAGAAATTTAATATAATTATTAATATAATAATTTAATTTACATTAATAATAATATAACTTAATAATAAATTCGTGAGATTAATACAGAACAAATGTAGGTCCTTGGTAATTTAAGATTTCCAGTGAAATAACAATTATTCCAGGTATTATTAATATCCTGATGATTATTCAGGTTTCTAAGCTTGCGCAAGTGTCTTAGTACGTACAGGAAACTGAATTGTAAACGATTCTAACGTATCAATAATTTTCTAGTTCATCTTTATCAATTCATTATTGAATAAACATATTTTTGCGAATAGATTTATCGAGAATCATAAAAGTTCAGCTTTCGCTTTCTTCTTCGTCGCATAGAGATTGTAAATAATCGAAATAGTTAAAAATAACGAGCGTAGAAACTTTCAAGTGAAGCGAAGTTTTTATCGGGCGATTTTCTAGGATTTACGCAGCAGTTTCGGATCAACTTGCGCGTTTGAAAACGCCGTGGAAACTTTGTCAAACCGAATAACGCGCGATACGACCGCATCGTCGGATAACGCGATATCGTGTTAACGCGGAAAAACGACTACGAGAAATTTGCCAGTTTTCCTACGCTGCAAGCGGTGTATTTCAATGTTTTAGTCGTTTAATTCCGCGGCAACGTCGACGAGCAAAAAATAAAAAGAACGCGGCGAATTTCTCAGCCGCGTCAATTTCCCCGCTAAGTAAAATTTGAAGCGACATCGTTTCGTATTTTCCATGTCAGCTGTTCCAAGTTGTAAATCCTGCAGCCACTGCGTATCAGCTTCCGCATAGAATTCTATTTATCAAGAAATTTTGCAAATTATGTAGAAAACCGAAGAAGAGCGAAGCGACCTTCGACCTTTGGCCGAGAAACGAGGCAACCAATCGGACGAGGGTGCGTCTCATCCTCAGATTCTTAGACTCTGCGCCAGGAAGCTGACCCTCGTTTCTCCTATCGAGTCAACAGGGCACACGGACGCGATTCCTTGAAAATTATGCGACAGCTCATAACGCGTTATGATTGTTCCGCTCGTTTCTGCAAGCGGACGTCGAGTAAACGACCGACGAGATATCTCGGCGTCTTCGTCACGAAACGTAAACGTATCCAGCGTGAATTACGAACGTCCTATCGTATCAGCTCTGCGCCGTTTCTATCGCGAATCTTAGGGTGTTCCCTTGCCTAATGCTTCGATATTTGCCGAACGATCGTCTTTTGTTATCGTTTATGGTGTTGGGTTTGATCCTGCAGAAAATGAAGAACAGCGTGGCCAACGAAGCAAACGGAGATTTCGAAACTTCTTAGGACAAATGACTATTGGTTTTTAATTCCTCGTGAATGGATATCGTTATGAAAAATTCTTTCTTTCAAATTATTCCCATAATTTTTTTTATCGCTAATTACTTCTCATTATTCTTCGTGATGATCGTCAGTCTTCCTTCAGGTTAATAAAAAGTGATACGCATTTTTTGCATTTTTCGCATTTTTGATTACAATAGCCTACAAATAGCGGGCAAGATGACATCCAGATGTCTACACATCCTCATTGCGTACCCTCGATAGTCTCCAGGACCGACCAGAAATCTCAGGAATTTTCCAGCTAAGGTCCTTCAGACCGAACAAAGATCTTTTTACTAAATCGTTTTCTAAAGTTTATTGTTTACCACGAGAAGACACGGGGAAGTTAGTTTTTCTCGCGCACGATGCTTCCCACTGGCAACTTTCTATCGAGGGCGGCTAAGACCCTTCCTAGTCCACCAACCTTCTTATTATCCAATCAGAAGCAACGTCTACTGCCCTCGCTTTCCTAACCAAAATTGTCATCAACAAATCCGATGGTCCCGTGCGCTAGACACACCCATCGCTAGCTTTCCTCCGACACAGCATCGTCACTGAACTTCACTTATCCTTCATCGTTGGAATAGTCAACGTGTCTGTACCTGGTCTCTACCTTTAAATCAACCACTTGCTTAACTTGCACCTACGCACCAGCGTAACTATCTTCTTTACAAAGTTGTTGGAATAAACATTATTTTATACGTGTTAATTCAGTGTAAACTCGAGCGAACCATCCTTATTATCCTAACAGAAATAAGGGGATCGATCAGTTCGTGGGGTCGATTATCTAATCGTAACGGGAATTTACGACTCCCGTTGACGTGCTTCCTCGCGAACGTGTCTCTCCGCGAATGGTCGATTAAGCATGTAATTTTTATCTGAATAATAAGTTGTATTGTTACTTATCGATGGTTGGAGAGAAGCGAGACACCTAGGAAACTTTTTCATAACCTTGCTCGAACATGCTATTCCCAGGAGCGAGACTTCTTAAGTTTAGCGATAAGTTGGAAGTGGAGTTCGGCACCGAGGCTAAGTCAACTTTATAATTCATGACAGAATTTTTGTGCGGCTTTGCAAGTTACGCTTACCTGAACACGGCTTTAGTCGCGTCCCTGGGTGCTTCAATTATGAGACCAGTAACTTTCCATCGCTTATCGTGCCCGTGAATTTCGTTATTCTACAGCTTGAATATGTTACGCGCTGGAAAATAGCGTCGCCCTTTTAATTACAAAATCACCGGTGCTCGTTTTCATCGTCGCTGCTGAAGCATCGACCACCAAAACCTAACATTTACATCAAAGAAATCGAAAGAAAAGATAGAAAAATACGATGGAAAAATACACGACACGAGAGTGGAATGTGCAAATCTTAATCCACGTACTTTCGCAAAAATCCCACGAAATCCCTTAAAATTACCACGGAGAGACTATTTCGATAGTTGCAAGTTGCAAGTTACGAGATTAGATCCTCCAAATGAAGAAATTTCATGAAGAAAGTGACGGCGGATGACCTGCGAATGAAAATTTGGCTTTCCAAGAGGATGACGAACATGGTCCTCGGCGAAGGAAGGGAGACGCGATGGTTTTCCGAAAGAGGAGAGGAACGCAGATGGCGCAGATGCGGGGCGCGCAACCGTTGGACGAATTGGCATCGGAAATTCGGAAAACAAGCCCAGTTAAATGACAAACGCTAATGCGAAACGATGCCTCAATTAAACGGCTCTATGCAAATCGCATTTTCCTAGTGGGCGTCGGTCGCGTGTCCCACGTGCGCTTATGCGCGTACGTGGCCGTGGAACAAGCGATGAATTCGCCTGCGACCCCATCGACCAACAAATGGATATGCAGATTTTCCCAATTAATCGAATGATCATTTTTTCTCGCTTCGAAATTCGCCTGCCCCTAGAAAATACGCCAACGATCCCGCGGGAATATTAATAGCTCTTTTGCTCGCAACGACGTCTGGAGCCCACGCGAACGCACCAAATTCCCCAGTAATTGCAAATTAAACCCTGCGAATATCAGAATGTTCAGCTTCGTCGTTTTTCATCGTACGGTTATCGTCCTCCTTGAGCCTCTCAGCGTACGATTAAAAATTCTGTAACTCTCAGATTTTCGATTTTTCGATGTGAAACCTGTACGTTTATTTCTTTTTTTTAATATCAACAAATACGCTGATTTTAAATATCGACCAATAAAAATGTATCGTCAAACAAGCGAAACCTCAAGATGGAGAAACACCCTTAAACAGATTCGAAGTTGCAGAGTTTCTAATTGAAAGATTTAGTGGTATTTTCGGGAACAAACTTTTGGGAAATTTAATTGTGTAGATTCTCCGTTTGCAGCTGTTAACAAGCTACAAGTTCGTGTTACATTTTTGCAAGGTTGGCGAGGCAGTATACTAGGAAGACTGATAAGAACCTTTCGAGCAGTTTCTTGAATTTCGTATGTGCTACACAAGGCATATGTTGCACGAGATATGCAAATATGCAAAGTGGGGAACCTTGTACATAACTTTAATTTAAGAGAGTAGCAATTCCGGAATTTTCGCGTAATATTCGACACCCTCGTGGAATTAGATACATCCAGCTCTATTAAAAAGCAAAAAGCAGGAGGGCAGGGTAAATTTATTTGAATTCCTCCTCTCAAATCTTGAATATTCATTACTTTTCACCGAAAAATTAAAACGACACTAGGAACAAGTAACAGAATTTTTTAATTTTTGCGTCAATTGTTATCTCTGCCTTACTTTCCTGCGATTATCATTTTCGAACGAAAAGATTTCCATAAATTTGGTCCATTTGTTATTTCCAAATTGCTTTAGTTTCTCAAGTATCGTCGATATACGTATGTTAAAAATTGCTTGTTGATTGAAAAAACAATCATATAATATATATATATACACATCTATGTGTTTAGCATCGACGACAGCAGTTAATTAGACAAACGTTGCTTAGAATTTGGTAATTTCGCGATTAAAAATTTCAATAGTCCACGTTGGCCCAGTTTCTCAAGCTTAAATTGCAGGGGAAAGAGTAGTATTTATTAGAAAACCGGGAACAGTACATGTTCTCTGAAATCTCCTCTTTACCGTTCCTTTGTGTAGCATTGCAACTTCTTACTGCTCATAAATCTTTGCCATCTGCATTCCTACAGTATCGTGCCATTTAGGAAAATTGCGTTAAACGAAATTTCAGCTGCTCTTGACTAGACGCATCTCTGCTGCTTGCCAGGTAAGTTCATCAACCTCAAGAATCATTACGTTTGATCCCATTGAATAAGTAGCAGGTGTAACAGTAAATAAATGGAACGTATTAATTAATATTAATTAATTGCAACGTGAGAGGGAAAATTATTGGTTTTGGAAGAATATTAAAAAGAAGTTATATATAAATTACATAATACAGGAAAAAAGATTCTTTTCTTTAAGCAGTAGATTCTTCTTGCAATATTTTCGTATGGTGAAAGCTTTCGTGTCTATGTACTTACAATAATATAATTATATTTCACATTCATATTCAGGTTGCGACAGTTTAATTACATTTAATTTGCCTTTCTGTTTTCCAACAAAATACGACAAAGTGTCGTACAAGGATTTCTACGGTGACGAGGAAGCTGGCCTTCGCATCACCATGTTCCACCGTCTAATTGTAAGCCATGCAAACTATTTCTGACAAAATGTTCTTAAAAAGTAGCAGGGAAATTTAGGTAGTGCTTTTTTAGCCGTTTCACTCTGCATAATTGTCTACGCCAGGAATAGTTTTATCCCGGTGAAACGAAACACGACAAACCGGATTCGCCTTTCAAATAAAATTCTATTTCAAAAATCATCTTTTCCTCGTTCCAACGAGGCTTTGTCTATTTTCCCCTGCATCAGACCGGAATAAATAAATAACGTTGCGCAGTTTCATATTAAAAATATAGTTTAACAACGTAATCCAACGGACAGCTTTGAAATTGCGTTCCTATTATTTCTAATTCGCCTATCTTCCTTAAACCTCAAATAACAAATCTTTCCTATTTTTGCTACCTTCTTCTTACCTTCTTTCACGTTTCGTGTTATTGTATTTTTGTACAAGTAACATCGCACATGCGTTAAACAATACATGAGCTCTTTTATTTATTATCTTATTTATCTTTTATATTATAATTGTTCTTGAGGAATGATTTTTGCTATATGTAAATCTATTTAATTATGAATTCTTTAATGTAGCTTTTGGCTTTTCTCTTCTTACAAAAAGATTGGCCCATAATGATTCAAATATCGAAAACACGAGATAATTTCTTAATTAATATCAAACATTTTTCAATCAAGGTTTGGACTTCTCTTTTATTAAACAATATCACGCTTTGACTAATTCTTTCTCTTCGATTGATTTTTCTTCCCATACTTTATACATAAAACGTGTGCACAGAAGATTTTATTATCAGAATGTTGATGAACTTTTCGATCCAACATTCCCATTTGTAATTGGATGAAAAATGGCCGGTGGAACGTAGCGGAAGCAGGTTCATCCCGATAATGTGAAAATTCGAAGCTTCGGAGATTATCTTCTTTTCGCTTCTATGGGAAACATTTTAATACAGCGGATCCAAGTAACTTTGAACGACCGTTTCGTCGAAAATTTTTCATTACAAATTTCTAAAGTAAGAAGAAATAATCGCTTTTTATATTTCTTTTTTTTTTTTTTTTTTTTGTTAGCGTGCTTCGGACCATGCGACTATTTTCGCAGTGGGTAACGGTTTTTCGATTTCGTTTCCATTGCGCGCAGCCTTTCAATTGGATGGCAATGGTGGATGGCCACGCGTCGCGTCCTTTCCTCCTCGTTCGTGGATTTTCATTCTGCCGGTTTCAATTTCGATATTGGGGAATGTTGGATTGGTTTCACGAACCGTCCGCATAATCCTTTAGAGTCCCTCGACCGCTACACATACCATTATCACTCGTCTAATTTATTTAATCTCGCCGTAACAAATGGATAAAAATTTATTAGCTTGTCCCAAGAGCTTCTTTCGTTTTATAAAGAAACAGTTGGAATAATAATTTCTTATTTTATATTATTTTATCGAATTATGTACGCTTCTCTTCTATTTCCATTATTACAATCATTTTCTATTATTATTCTTAATTATATTATTCGTATCTATTATTATGATCGTAAGATGATTTTATCCCTTGATATTAATTCCTCCGTGAAACCAATTCTTTTTGGACAGCTTAATATTTTTCCAGGTTTACTCTGATTACCAGTCTGTAGTTGTCGTGGAACTCCTAACTATATCGACTTTTAAATTGCCCGATTTAAACGGAGAAACTTCATGAACAAGTTAGTAGCTTTAGGCTCTTAAATTTGTTAAATGTTCCCAGTTTCGTGGATAAGTACACTTGTCTATGGAACAATGATTCCTACAGAACCATATTTCCGCAAGTACTATACGTTCCCAGAGACGAAATCACGGTGGAGTCTCAAATCTTCGAGTCGTTTCGACTCGTCGGAATTGCCCAGTAAACGAGCTTTAACAAACGAAAATTCGACGCATACAAGTTTCGTACGATGGCTCTACGCTCACCTTTTCGGGAAGAGTTTTAAGCTGCCTCGTTGTATTCAACGCACGTAAATGAGGAAGTGAGAGACGTTGATCGTTGGCAAATTCTTAATCTTTTTTATAATTTATATAATTAACACGTTGACTGCTCAGCAAAGTTTCTGGTCAGGCCGCGCAACCCATGTTCGCGTGTCGCTTATTTGACTACTTGCGAAGGTCGTAGGTATTTGACAAGATATCCCATAATAATAAAACTGTTGAATTGTTACAAAAGCAATTTATTAAAAAGATTATTTAGAATGTAAAACTTTAAAGCATTCTATACATAGCTGAGGTTGGTCGGGACAATTTGGACAATAAGTTGTTGTTTTCTTTAAATTTTTGTGTCTCTGTTCGGTCCATTCGACGTCTTTTATTTGTATGCGCGTCTAATGCTTCTTCAGGAATCATCTTTCCGAACGGCGATATTATGCTGACGCCATCGAAGACAAGGATTTTTTGTATTCTCAGACAACCCTAACAATTTTGCAGCTAACTCTCTAAATGTTCTCTAAATAACTCTCTAAATATTCTGATATTTATATCCTTCCTTGTTACAATTTTCTAAACCGTCGAAGCGTTTTGAACAGACATTCCCAGAAGGAGTTGAACGCCAAGTTTTCTGCACCATTTGATTCCTTTTCTAATTTTGGTGGCGTAAGAAACCATTTGGTCGGGATGATCTATACCACATTTTCCTTCGTTATATTCAACAACAGCTAGTGGTTTGAATATTGCGAACAAACGAAACGAGAGATCGTTCTTGAGACCAGCGACTCGCATTACTAAAATATCGATGGGAGTATCTAGCAGAGGACGCGTGGCCTGACGGAGATTTCCTTGAAAACACGCGCGGCAGTCAAAGTGTTAAAAAATATAATTATAAATCGTCTAATCTCTCCTCGTTGCAACAAACAGAGGTCGTGGAATAAAGATCCTCCCGAAAGCAGCGAGCAGTAGTTGTCCTATTTCTCGAAAAAACCGTGTTATTCATGCAACCACCTAGGACCATGGAGTTTCGTTGAAGAAAAGCTGCGGAAGTAAGAGAAACGAAGAAAAAATGCGAAATGAACGAGCTGAGCCGAGGGCGGATTCAATCTGCGACTCGTCGGTCGTCGGATCCTCGTCGTATCGACGGAGCGCGTGTCGACGAGCACACGGGCGAGACGTATGATCCGCTTAGGGAGATGACGCGGCATTTTCGTGTCTCGCGGGATTCGCGCGCGATTCGCACGAATAACGCGCACGTGCATCGACATCCACCGCCGGATGCGCTGGACTTTTGCCACTTTCGCTCCGATGTATTCAGGCCGCCGCGAAATTGAATTCGTGCACACCCTGACACGCCGCATCCCCAACTCCTGCCTCGGGTATTTTATCAACCCTCGTGTACATACTCCAGCGCGAGCTTGAAAGGGTTGCGGCGAACGACGATCGAGAATAGGAATTTTTGGTAAATCTTTGCCCCGACGCTGTCGAAGGCGCAGACACTTTGTTCGACTCAAAAATGTTGACAATTAAAGTGGTTGTTGGCGCGTAGCCACCGTGTGCACTAGGAATTTCTACGCACATTCGAACATTAGCTGACTTTGTCGCCTGCAACGTCTCGCTTGGTTTTTCATTAATTTTTTCATTTAATTCTACGCTAATTTTAGCAGGCCCGGTCAAACGATCGGTTCTAAAATTGAATTTCAAATCGTCAGGTAAAATTGGAATTTTTTTTTTTTTTTTTTTTGTTCGTCTAACTTCGTATAAATTCTCATATTAACAGAGATGGAGGAATTGATCGTCACACAGATAATTCGCGTTGTTTAATCGGGACGCTTTGCTTCAATAATTTGTCAACTGATAGCGAATAGTGGATTATTTATGAAACAGATATAACATGGTAAGTACGGTAATATTTATGGGAAGTTACGTAGAATTTCTAGAAATTTACTGGTGTTTGTAAAAGTATTAAACGCGGCAGTGATATCGATACAGAGGAACCGCGATACTTCGCGATTAGCTTAATTAACATTCATTGGCCCTTGGTATTATTTAAATGGGATTTCTGTCGAGATTAATTCACGATATCCAGAAATTACTTAAAATCAATCATTTAAATTGTTAAACGTTTCAATTTTCATCAACGTATTTAACAAACTATCCCGTGGTATTCGTCGATGGAATTCATCTAAGTTACAACTTTTATCTCAAATCAAATACATTTGACGACGAAATTAAACTCTAAACTCTACAGAATAAATAAACGAAAACTCGGAGCACTTGGTAATAAAACAAACTACTTAACAAACCAGTTAACCGAATTCACGGAATTTAGTTTTAGAAATCTTTCATCAAAATAGATACAAGCGACGAGTATGCACGTCGAACGAACTGAAATAAAGGTGCTCGACGTATATACTCGTCAAACTCGTATATATTCGAAAACGACACCAAGCTATTTCTCCAAACTTCACCACGACATAATCCTTCGATCTTATCGCGTGTGAAACTTCACTGTACGGCCTCGTCTTTCAACAAAAAAGTCGAATAGTTGGTGTTGAACGTGTTGTCTGACAATCGTTCGACACTGAACGAAGAAAAAAAAAAATATTTCAACCGCTGGAAACACTGTAATATGATATTCCACGCGTCGTAGCCTCGCTCAAGGTTGCCACGGGACGTTGGATAAACAAAAACTCTTTCGTTCGTTCTGCGTCCGTCGAAACGCGTATATGGAGCACCGTTGCTCTAATTCGTTGTTTGGTCGGTGATTATCGAGGAATTAGGTCGGCGCGAAGTCGATAACTGCGTTCGAAGGTGGCTCGCGTATAAACCACGTCGATGGTCACCATAATCCGGGAACGGCCACGCTAGTAAACAAAGAGCACGCGACAGCAGCAACTGCGAAACGTGCTTCGAGGAAGCGCGTATCGGCGGCCACCTTCGCCTCGCCATAAATGGCAGCAACGTGAATTTGCAATGGTAACGACGACGTTTCATAGTTTCTGAAAGCGCCTAGTATACGCGTGACTCGAGTTTCTCTGGGCCTCAGGGTTTCTCAAACTGTTCCGCCGGAAGTCAATCAACTTCGCCAAAGATCTTGTTAAACAGAATTTGAAGATACCAAGAGTCCGAGGATACGAAGCCGAGGCTTTGAACGATCTCGCGTCGCTTCATCCGATTTCCTGTGAATTGCACCGCCAATGTCTGCGCAAATCTGCATTTTTGCGAGTGTAATTACTGTTAAATAAACGGGTAGAGAACTTGAAGAGAAATCTGTTTTTCCGAGGAAGCGTTTGAAGTGCTGTACCGTAGGACTCTGTACGGATGAACCTAAGAGAAGGAAATAAAAGAGCGAATCGAATAAATTTGTATGTTTATGAATGTAATTAAGCAGATGAAGGCTAAGCAGAGATTTCATGTAGCAAATACGTTAGGAAGTATTTTCAACATTCTACTTATTTTGCATATTATTCCAACTACAGCTACACCTTCTACGCGTTCGTTGCTCTTGAAATTTAACGTAAACGTATACTTAAGCTGGTAATCATAGTAAACGAAACACGAGTATCTTGTACAGGTTGTTCCAAAAATCGCGGTTCAAGCGGCGGGGTGGTGATTTTACGTGGAAAACTAAACCGAGAAACATTTCTTCCTTTGAATATGAAATATTTCCGAAAAAATGACGTGTATTATCTGCATGTTCCGAGGTATGAAACTTCTCTTTCTGCTCGTGTTTGTGCCACCAAATTCGTAGCGTGCTGAAAGCAGACATTGTTTTGGCTTAGGAAGATTTGAAAAATACGCGTAACTCGCTGCAAGAAGAGCACGATAATTTAGTTGCAGCAGTACAGTACATTTCCAACGCCTGTTACACCAATCAAAGGATTCTTAACAAGTAGCAACCCTATCCTTATTTACGAAACTATGCAAATTAAGCAGAGAATAAAAGAACATCGTGACATTGGCCACGTTAAACACATTGTTGATCGGTCAAGTTAAAGTCAGAGTTAAGAGTCAGAGTTAACTCGTCTTTTCATAGCCAAACGTTGCAGACTGGCCACGAATAAACTCGCGATGCGCTACATTTTTACTGCAAGTAGCTGGAGAATGGACAACCTTGGATTCCAGAGAATGCAGCACTGCACCTGACATTTCTGGAATTTCTCAAGCAGCTCCTTATAATGATGCACCTTCCAAACTAAGAGACCACTTCTTAGGAAAAATAGTCACTGGCAGAGAAACAAATCCAACTACAGCGTGTAGAGTGTGCTGTTCAGAAGGAAAACGCAGCGAAAGTAGATACATTTGCAATGATTGTTACACAGAAATATTCAAAGTTGAATAATAAATAAATAATTTATCAAAGTTTATTTATATTCTATTTCCACATGCAATTACGAAATAATAGCCGGTGACATGAGACGAATTCTCAGCAAAATTGCCGGTCAGCAATGTGTCAACAACGCGGAGAAGACACGAGGAATTTCACAAGTCGAAACTCGCGATTGGCACGCGCCTATCGAATTTTCAAGCTCAGTTTTCTCCAAAACGAACTCTCCAACGACAAAATGTTATTCCTCTTTCTCGACTTATTTCTCCACGTAGAATCGCTACCCTGTCACGCTACTCTCCATCTCCGTAGTTCGTCCGAATTATGGGGAAGAGCACATACGTGAAATTAATACCCAGGATCGATAATTCGAATTTGATAGCCGGGCGAGTCGCAATCGAGTAATTGGAATGAAAAGTTTGAGAAGCACTGAGGCTACCTACAGAGAATGGTCGGAATGCTATGAAACGTGCTTGACAATCATTGTATGGAGAGTCATGAAGCGTTGCTATAGGCACTAAAGGGAAAATGGCGTTTCAACTGCTTTCTGCTCTTTGTCAGGCGAACCGCACCGCGTGATTCAAACGCGGCTCTGTTTAAATTTCCACGCCGGTAACGCGTCATTCGGTAAGGTCAGCCATTACGAAAACCCTTCCTTCCTCGACTATACGTCTTTTTAAATTTGCCTGTAACAATACCGGCAGCGCGTTTAGAAAATCATTCTGCCTGTTCTTCTATTTAACGATCTGCTATTCATTTTCTTTCTTCCCCGGGATCTTAGCGACGTACTCGAAGAATTCATTTCCCTTCTCGCGATAATTCACGCGCCTCTATCGAGTAATACGATGGCAATTTCGCATGGAATAACAATACGACGTAGGTTCAGTTGTCCGGAATTTATTTCTAGAATTTGTCAACGATGCCCGCGATGCTCGGCGACCTTTTGCGTTTGACGCGATATCATGGACGCAAGGGAATCGTAGATGAGACTTTACGGGTGCGGTAGAATGTCGATTATCGGAAATAATAGAGGGATAAATCGTTTCTTGTAATTGCTTTCCTGTATGGCAGATTTGCTAGACCAAACGTCCCAGATATTCAACGAATGGACGTAGAAGGCCGATGAATTATCGGAAGAGGGAAATTTGTAGAATATCCGATCGCGTCGTTTTCCTCGGACTAAAGGCATTGCAATTTATTTTAATGACAATTTTAGAAGCGTAAGAACGGGTTTTTAGACAAGCTACGAACAAATTTTCTACGTCGTCTTTCTTTTTCTAAAGGTTCATCACCTTTGTCCCGAAGAAACGCGTCAAATACCTGAGACTTTCTACGCGTCTAACTTAAATCAACGCAAACGGTTGGCAATTAAGTGATTGCGGATCTTGTTATTACCATCTAACGACAAAATCCGCAACCACTTAGTTGCCAACCAACGAAATCCCATGGACTTCGAAGACACATTTCGTTTACCAGTTTTATGCGATTAAACGGAGAATTTTCATAAATCGTGGAAATTTGAGTTTTCAACGAACAAATTGGTTGAAATATATATCACGTTTTCAAGTCACAGGCGTAAATTGATTTTTAATTTATATCAATCGTAGTCGAGTATCCTCGCGGAGAAGTTACATCGCTATGTTTTGAATGTTCTGCAGGTTGAAAAATTATCAATAGACAAAATGTTCTGAACATTATCGCCGACAGACTATCGGTTGGTGGATCGTATCGCTTTTTACAGAAGCGAATGATATATAAAGACAGTTAGAATGGCAATTTTAAATTGTCAGAGACTCGAGCTGATCGAACAACATCGATTCGAGCTGATCGAAAGTAACATTCGTTGCATAAAGGAAAGCAATGCTGTTTACGTATGGTGCACGCTAGTTTCCAAATATAAACAACTTGGAACAAAATTTACATACTACGTTGTCGCGAATATACCACGTTTAACTCGCGCGCTTTTTCAGCGACCAATCAATAGGTTAAGTAATATTTACGTAATCGACATTCCATCACGACCATAAAACTATTGTATACTCTACCGACACGATATCCGACCTCTGCAAATCCATTTCCAATCGACAATCTCTTTAGAATAACATATTAATAAAGGTAATACGAAAAACGAGATCTGCAAAATGAAACGGACGAAAGAAAGGAAGGAAAAAGACAATGAAACGCTTTAATTTTACTAAAACAAGCAATTTAAAGAATTAATTCGAATGTGTGAAACACAAAGCGATAGAATATTAAAGAGAAATTAGGAAATTAAACGTCGGATTCGTCGCTCGACGAAATCTAAAACTCCATGTGCGATCGATAACGCTTGTCGTTAAAAGAAAAAAGAAAAGGGAAAATAT
This sequence comes from Bombus fervidus, assembly GCF_041682495.2. Classification (NCBI taxonomy): domain Eukaryota; kingdom Metazoa; phylum Arthropoda; class Insecta; order Hymenoptera; family Apidae; genus Bombus; species Bombus fervidus. The sequence continues at coordinate 6,908,497 of NC_091534.1, read as the reverse complement.
ATGTACAGAGTTCGCAATATGCAAACAACGCGTAAAACAGGAATAACGTGATCGTTTATGGAGAAATGAAAGAAGAACGTACAATAACATTTTCTTATTTTCGGCTTAGTTTGCGAGGAGGTCGAGTTTGGAAATTATTAAATTACTTAAACAATTATTTTCCTGCCGGGCCCACAAATGTACAACAAATAAGAAAAATTAAAAACAGCGAAGAATAAAATAACATTAATTAAAAGGAAGAAATTAACGAGAATCGCAAGGGTCTATCGAAAGAAATAGTCGAAGGAAGATTAATCCAACGAATGGCTCAAACACAAAGAGTTAAAAAGTAGATACACCAGGGACTATACGCGCGATTCGTTCGTTAACACCATCAGAGAGAAACGAGCAAAGTAATTTCCTCGATGCTGCCGCCCCTCCATTCGTACTTGGCACCGGGGTTTGTCGACGTTGCACGAGGGATGTTTCTTATTTTTCATAACGGAATAATACGGCGGGAAATACTCACGAGATGAGAGTCCCTGGTGGTGAAGGTGATTGGGTCCGAGGCTCTGGGTTCCCGACAATGGAAATCCATTTTGCCCCAGGCGGCCGCGCCCGCGGCTCCGCTCCTGGCCGCGTCGATCAGCTCCATTTTCACCCCCTCCGCCACGAATTCGACCTGCAAAAAGGGTGGAAAAACATTTTCATTACATCGGCCGGGCTATCTCGATCGCGCCGGATGCGCTGTAACCGGATTTTAATATCGCGATGCAAAGCCTTCGGGGAACAAAGCGCGAATTTGGGAAACGCCGGTATTCGGGCATTATCGACCCGGAAAAAGCGTGTGCGTGCGTTTCGAGAGGAGGTTCGAGCGAAATTCATTTCGCCGCATCATAGGCACCGTTCGTTAGTGTACGGTTATCTGTATGATAATTAGGCGCTCGGCAATTTTCTTTCTTACGAAACATTCCAACGTTTGATCTTCCGGTTGCAAAAAATTTCTACGATTAGCGGCGATTGGACTGCGTATTTTTCTGCACTCGTGGTAATTTTTATGGTAGAACAATTTTGTATCGAGAAGCTACGCTTTTTTATTATATTTTTGGCAATGCGAATTTGCGTAAAAATCCACAGCATAGCGACGATGGTTCGATGGTTTGTCCCAGGCGATTAATTCAATTTTATGTTATCAAATAATCGGTAATGTTTCAATTTATTAACCAAGAGCAAAATATAATATACAATAAGACAAGCTGGTGCTTTGTGGAGGAACAATTTTAAAATCCAGCATCCTAGTTTCGTATGGAAGCTACTTTCGTATTTGATTATGCGACTACGCAAGCGTCCTTCTCACAGTCTTGAACCTTAAAAGAGTATTAATAATCCTAGAAACGTGAAATAATATCGACAAAGTTGGACAATCCTGGATGTAATAATATCTCATCAGGAGAATTGAAAAATGTTTCTAACAAACAATTTACGATTATTTCAGCGCGGCTAAAGATATTCCTAAGCAGATATTGCCTTCGCGATGTTTCATTCGCCACCGATAATCCCAAAGAATAGGAAGCGACAATAAGAAAGCAACAAGCAAACGATAAAATCGAATCGTATCGCGGTTCGTAAAAATATTTCAACGTTTGCCTCGTCATCGAACGTTGGTTAGAAATCGAATGAAGTAGACTCGTACGGAAGAGCGACAACCGTAAAAGCGATAAAGATAGCAATGAGAATTTACGTAACAATAAGCGGACGAAGAGAATCGGATCGGATATCGCGTATTTTTGTTGCGAATCGCTGGACAGGTGAACAGGCTGAATTGAAAGATAAATCCAGTTACGAGATTATTAACGTACGCATTAACATAGTAATTACGTATTAGCCATGATTTATGTCTTTTATCGAACGCGCAGAATTGCGATTTAGTATCCACTGGAGAGGCGAAACGTTATTTATCAGGATGGTTGAAACCGCGGCGGATAGTTAAAATTCGCTCGTTTTTCTGTCAGATTTACGCGCCAGCTTTTTCATCCCTTGCATAAACAATGCAATCAAGCTAATTAATCGATCCACCGCTTATCGGGCACTAATGAAAAAGGGAAAAAGTGCTGAGGGGGGTAATCGATCGACGTAATTGGTTCCAAGCAACGACGTTCAACGTGTTGGCAATTTTTATTAATTTAATCGAAACGATGAAGGAATTTGCGGAGAGTGGCGTTTGTGTGAAACGATTACGAAATTTTCAGAATTACGTACATATGTTTGTTATGTTATCGTATAGAATTTCCGTACCTGTGAAAATATAACGATATAACGTTCTTTTCCAGATACGGAAAATTTCACATCATCGATATTTACTTATTTCCTATTTTAATTTCTTCCAATTTATTTGCCGAGGATCAACACCGATTTAACACATGTTAAAAAGTTAGGTGAATGTTAATGCTTGCTATCAGTGCACCGTGTAACATAACACGATGTACAGAATACGATTGCAGTGCTGAAATTTCGTACCTGGAAACTGGAACCTAAAGGCAGTTATTCTGCAAATGATACGTTTCTATTGTACTTAGCTTGCGCGTGGATCGTCCAAGCAAGCGAAGTTTCGTTACATCTTAGACGTATTGTCAACAGATTGCAGGAATTCTATGGCGACTAGGCTGTGGATATGTTTATTTATATTCAATGTAGTTTGTAAAAAGATGCGCATAAATAGTTAGGTAGAAATACGTGTACAATTCTTATGTCCTCACAGTAGAACACTTCTTTGATTTCTAATGGCTCGCGCAATAATCTGATTGTAATTAAAAGATTGTTAACGCTGTTGAAAAAATATTTAACAAATCGTATGTCACGTCCGGCGATCCGTAGCGCGAAAGTAAAATTGATGAATTCTCCTAAACCGAGGTAATTCAAAACGTTTATTCGAAACCGTGTTTAAGTATTTGAAGCGAAAGGCAGTTGAAGCCGCTGAAAGCTATATCTTGCGGAAACTCATCTAACTGTGTTTTTATGTTATGTCTTTATAACGATATTAAGACAATTTAAATTGTAAACAAGTCGGCAGTTGGACAAACGTTGGGGATCTTGCCGAACATTTTCAAAAGAAAGACCACGACGTTTTTTCATCTCCGACGGATATAAATGTAGCGACTCAGAGAAGTCAGTACGAGAATATTTACCGCTCGGTTATCGAGTAAATTAGTTATCGTTTTGTCTATCGAAGAATTAGTTATCATTTTGTCTATCGAAGAATCATCGCTTGTCAACCGAAGAATCGTCATTTTGTCAGCCGAAGAATTTCATATCCGTCAGTCAATTGTCAATCTCGAAATCGAGTAAGATTTCAATAAATCATTTTATATTGTTAATCTACTTTCGAACAACTTTAATCCTCTTCCGTGCCAGCATTCCCGCACATAGCAGGTTAGCCGAAAGTGGAGCTTATTGCAAGTTGCATTAAACGTCGGTTGACGCTACCTCCTCGTCTGCGACTCGATAGAACGTAACATCATACGCTACCCGATTAAGTCTAAGTATTAGGTTGTCCGAAAAGTTTCTTTCGTTTGATAAGGTGATAACAGATGAGCAACAATTTCTATTTTATATTATTTATTATTATTATTATATAAATTATTTATTATTTCTATTATTATATTCGTGCATAATTCAATAAACTAATATAAAACAAAGAACATGGTGAGTTTATTATTTCCTTATAAAACAAAAGAAACATTTCGGGCAACCTAATATATTAAACTTCGTATCATTTAGCGCTAAACTTTCGCGTGGCTAGGGAAATGTAGAAAATCGGACAGAAAAATCTGCTCACTATAGGAATAAGCGTGTGTACGTACCGAAAAGCGAGCCATAAACTTCACTTAGATGTACTAGAAGTTTCTAGCGAACGTCTATTGTACGTCCAACATTATCTTACAAAGTTCAAAGCGAATCGGCGATTTCGGGCAGGCGAGCGTCTATGTAACGATCCTTTATGCTTGAAACGCGACGATCAAAGTGCTAAGACCTCATTAAGATTTCTGACAGACCTGTGACTGAATACGCCAACTTTGGCGAGCATTAACGGACGACGGTATAGGCGAGCGAGTGAATCGGCTTGGCTATGCGAGTTGTCTCCGACAAGTGGCACGAAACCATCGAAACCGCGTCACACGGTATTATTTCAGAGCTGCTGGACTCGTGTTTAAATTCCACTACAGAATATTCTAGCCGGCCATGAATTCGAATTCACGCAAGTGAAATTTCTTGGCTGGAAAGACGATCCAAGGGAATGTTATTCAGCGAATGACGAACGTTTCTGTCGTATTTAGACTGCGTGGCTCGATCATTAAAGTCAGCGCAGTTTCGTTGCTTGTTATACAGTGGCGCGAGTAATTGTAAATTGTAAAGCCAATCTCATTGTTCGGTTTTTCGTGGAATTAAAGCAAACATCGACGGGTTTATAGCATCAAATTATTAAATGTTCTTCCAAGTCTATCGAAGATTAAATTTCCTGTTGAAATTGGCTTCTTCGCTGTGAACAGCGAAACACTGTCAGTGGTTTGCCATCTAGGTTATAAGATGGTAATTCTTTTTTTTTTTTTTATTTAGTAGATCATTTACAATCAATTCTCATAAAGAATTTTAAGCAAATTTCTTCGGCGTGGTACTGTAACTTGGATTATAAAAGTTTATAGCGTGTTTGATTCTAGTTGAATCTAATGCTTCGATCTAAGGGGTACTGCCTTTTTAGTCTGCGGATCTGATCCGTCGTGTCAATTAATTGGGTAACTAACGGGTTTTGGTGGTTCTTGACTCTTATATTATATCTGTTTCTGAACTTGGATATTTCTTCTTTGACTGTGGGTATCTCGAGGTCGCGATGTATCGTTTCGTTGGTAACGTACCAAGATGCGTCTATCAAGGATCTTAGAGTCTTTGATTGGAATCGTTGGAGAATTTCTACGTTGGAGTTGCTCGCTGTTCCCCATAGTCGGATCCCATAGGTCCAAACAGGTTTCAATATGGCTTTGCATAGCATTATTTTACTCTGCGTGTTTAAGTCGCAGCGTCCGCCAATGAGCCGGTAGAATTTGTTTAGTTTTGTTTTCAGTTCTTTGGATTTCTCTACGATGTGCCGTTTCCATGTCATTCTTCTGTCTAGAATCATGCCCAGATATCTGACTGAATCTCTGTTTGGAATTGGAATATTATTTATGGTCACCTGTGGGCAGGATTGTTTTCGCAGTGTGGAAGTTATACGACTGGATTTATTCTCATTTATTTTGAAGCGTCATTTGTGGAACCATTTTTCCATAGAGTCTAGACCTCGCTGGAGAGTTGAGGAGGCAATTATCGGGTCTGAGTGGGATAAAAAGACCAAATGTAGAGTTTTCTTAGAAGTGGCGACCATTTCAACGATTTATACCGAATATACTTTGCAAAATTATGAACATGAATGTAACAATAAACAAAACGCGAGAATTGCAGCAGTTATTGTACGCAGAAAATAGAATATTCTTTCATCTTCCGCGTGTCTAAAATATAATATAAATATGCATAAATATTCTCGATGAAAATTCCGCTCCAAATTGCTAATATCTGATCTTGCATGCTAATGCCGATGCATATTTTTGCAGAATGCAAATAGAGAAACGAAATCTGGATAGAAATACGTTGTGCGATTAGAAGATTATATAAATTCGTTTTCTACTTTGCATTTTTCCATAGTCCATATGTTCTGCATACTTATGTGTACCAACATATGCAAAATACACTCTACATGCCTCGCACTTACTGCGTATGTGCGTAATATATCACCACGAGGCTATTTGTTAAAAAATAGCCAACTTTCTATCTGGAGAACGAAATGAAACAAAGAGAAAGAGAAAGTTCATGATTCATTAGCTACGAAATATATCTTGATGACATATACTGACTCCGTATCGTAAGTTTCACGCGGTCTCCATATATTTTGGAGGTGTTTATTTATTATTCTTTTTATTATTTAATTTTGCCCAGCCGGACATTTGGTAAATTTTTCTAGCTTAACCGAACATTATACCTTGGATCTTGCATCGAATCCAAATCAAGAAACGATTTAAAGAGAGCTTAGGAAAAATGGGAGAATATTTCAAGTTTAAGAATTTGGTAAATTCGATGCAACGACTGCATGCGAGCCATAACAAAATCGAAAGGAAGCCTCGTAAAGTATACAAATAATTAAACTTAGTAATTGTCTCCTCTGTATATTAAATAAGTCTTATCAACTTTACCTATTTCTAATTTTAAACAACACTGCTGTTATTTCTATATTCAGAGGTGGGATCACAATAGTTATTACTATATTGTATGGATAAATTTATCACACCGTTCTGAGCCGAAAAACCTTTATTATACACGCTCACATGGACTAGGGGAAAAAAGAAACAAAAGAACATCTTAAAACTATCGATTGAGTCTATCGATTGTATGTAGAACAATTTTCTAGTTATTGTTTTTTGTAACTAGCGCATCTGCATATGGGGGGCGAGCACGAACTCACGTCATTTTCAACAAATACCAATTAAGTATACATTTTTGCCATTTCTTAGATATTTATTTGTTAATATTCTCCCAAAGGATACAGATATTCCATTCTTCTTTTTTAATGAAAATTATACTACAGACTTGCAAGGATACATATTTTGTATCTGCAAGAATCTTCTAAATCAACGACGTTCAACGATACGTTCGTTGAAATTAATTACCCTGCGAATGCTTCTCACGTTCACTGTAGCTCTACAGAACTACGAGTGCTCACGCGCAGCTGTATCTCATTTCGTCCTGGAGATACGGACGAACGTTGGTTGCCTTTCAGCTCTCGCCGATAACATCATTTTTATGAACATTTATAGCAGGCAATTTCTTACGAACATAAAACTCAATTCGAATCGTCCGACTATTCGTGGCGAAGTATCGATCATCTTTTCGCGTGATCCGTGCGTCATTAAGCAAACAATGCTATCCAACGGGGAAACGACAGAACCAGGATATTTCCCCGGAGAGATGGGACACCGGCGGAAAATCCAGTGGCTGCCGCGTTAAATGAAACTTTCGGTGTCGTTCGAAAAAAAAAAAGAAAAGAATCCATTCGCGTGACTTTCTTTGCACCGTCGTGTATCGAGCCCATTCTTTATTTCACTTTTCCACTGGAGAAAGGAAAAGACAGGGACGAGCTAGCTACCCTATAAATTTCCTTGACAAACGCGCGCGCCTTTTAATATTTCACCCCTTTTTCCTTTATCAGTCTGTTTATCAACAGACGCGTTTCGGTAAGCGCTGCTTCTTGCATCGTCCGTAGTCAGAGCTTCCGAGCTTTCTTCAGATGCGTGAACATTCATTTCGATCATACAGAGTCCAATAACGATTATCTCGATCGTCGTTTCTAGAAACCTTTTCAAGTTCCAGTTCACCATATGGGGAATTTTTATTACATTTTTATTATATTTCCCCATTGGATTCCACGCGCGATGATAATAGTCCTTCGATTTAGCTGCTCTTCCAAGAGCTTTTTTATCGTCGCAGAAATCGTTAACTACATAAAATCGCTAATTAACCTGAAACTCTTACAGGGAGGCTTGCTCAACCCTACGAGTCGAATAACGTTCAATTAGAAACTGCCGCTGTACTTTTCGATAGTAGCGTACCTTGTTCGGCGACTGACGGCCGGACAGTTACGTTCGCTAAATAAATCGCGGCAGGTTAAAGTGGATCACGCCGAAGCCACGAACAAACGGATCTCGCTTACCTTCCTCAGGCATCCGACGAAGTTGTTGATCCCCTTGGCGCCCTGCAGGGATCTCGCGTCGGCGCCACCGCCCACCAGCAGTCGATCGCTCGCCAAATGTGTGAACGAGCCCGCAGTGTGGCCGTGTTCCGCGTAAATCCCATCGACGATGGCGGACAGCTGCAACAAGCAATGGGGCCAAAGTTCGTCAGGGCTTTCTCGAAAGTTACGGCGGCGTCGCTGGCTTAAAAACCTCTCTCTCTCTCTCTCATTCACTCGATAGGTCCCTATTTTGGATTAAAGCACAGCCAACTCGGCCTGTCGCGAACGCGGTTTCGCGCGACAGATTAAATCTCATCGGTCGATGCTGGTTTTCGATCCGAAAGAATTCGCCTGGACACGAGTTTTCGTCGAGTTCGTATCGTTTGCTCTCCACGGGACTCGCGTTGTCTGTGCTCTTTTCAGTTAGCAATTTTTCCTGCTTCTTTCGTGTATTCTTTTTATTTCTTGGAGATAAGATTTGTTTTCTTTGTTTAGTTTCTGTATGATTAATCGTACAAGTTTTAGCAGTGTAATTTGCAAAGAGAATATTTTTGCTAATTCTGTGACGATCGGTTAGTGGAGGATTAACAATATTAGTGGAAGAGTACAGAGAAAGAACGTGTTTCCTGTGTTTTACAGAGCAACAGTTTTAAAGCTCGCTACGCTACCAAGCAATCTCGTATTATCAAAATTCTCTTTATGTTTGCTTCTTGGAATAAATATATACGTGCTCTCTCAAAATATTCTCGTCATAATATTAGAATATTTAAGATATTCAAATATTCTTGGGACAGTCGTCTACGTCTATTCAATTAGCAATTTCTTTCTTCGTTGTCGGAGATGAAAATTATAAAATAGAAGCTTTGTAAAGTAACGACTTTTGCAACTATTACTATAGTCCGTTACAGACAATTTTCTAAGCAATAAATTAGAAATTGTAAAAATCTTCTCTCTCGTGACAATTATTTCTTCGTTCGATTTATATTCGAGGAATTGGCGTGTATAATTCAAATTGAAGTGCCAGAAATGAACTCTCAGTAAGAGAAACAAAAGAAAAGAATATGTTGCTACCATCGTTCTTCCACTTACTTTACAATCTATTTATTTGCGGTATTTTGAATAATATCTTAGCTGTCACATGCTACGCATAGTACACACACTAATGTAAAAACATGCTGCACACGATAATGCAACAACGCTGCACGTTGCAGATTTTAGTCTGCAACGTTTTATCAAATTAGGATGTTAAATGATAGAACGTGATAGATGTTGCTTACTTTATACGTAATTTAATCTGCAACATCTATGTAGCGTATAATGAATTATTAAGGCAAAACCGACGACGACAACCGTAAACCCTGTCTAACGAGAATATAATTTGCCATTAAGGAGGGTCAATCTTACCCTCACGACGCAGATAAATAGATTGGAAAGAAAAACGACCGGTTGCTATTTCGTGTTGCGGTTAATATCTTTCTCCTTGCTGATTAACTATCCTCAGAGGAATAAAGAAACTAGCAATTTTCAGATCGACCTCGACCGGATATTATTCCGCGAACTGCGCGTTAACGATTGCGAGAAAAAGAAAAAATGTATCGACCATAAACGTTTATTTATTCCATAGAAAATTAAACAACCATTTCATGATAAGCATAAAGATTTCCTAGTAATCTGTAACACTGAAAAAATATTCGAGAGCTAGTTGACAAAAATAAATTACGAAAATGAACGACATAGAACGAGATTCATGGTCATCAGGTGTAACATCATTGCCAGAACGCTGATCTACCATGTACGCTGTAATATGTTAATTATGAAAACACAGAGCATGTGTTGTCGTAACACAGAATTAACTCGCAATGAAATGACCGTTTTATTCTTTTTTCGACGCACGACATTAACGCAAGATATTGCCATTTCTTCGTGACGAGTATACTCGTCAGCAACGGCTAACCGTAAACGTGTAAACTGTAAACGTAAGTGTGCGTTATTTACGATTACGTCAATTGTATTAATTTCGCCAATGCTTCAGGCTGCAGACTCGATGCCGCGAAAGCCAAATTTTATTGGAAAAATGCTCGGCTATTTCACACGCATCATAGCTAGAAGTTTATCAGAGGTCATAAAACACGTTGATGGTACAATTATCAGTTGTATGTCTGTCAGTCTGGCGAAATATCGATGCACTTGTAGCAGTAGGACGCGATTTCAACTCTTTCGTTACTACGGCTGATTATGGTCGTTTGTCACGAAACGATCTACCGCTGCTTGACATACAACGTTCATATTTTTTGAGATGCTTGCCACAAGAAATATGAATGCTTCTTCCCAATACACGGTGACCCAGAATCTGCATGTAAGTCCGTCAGACCGCAACGCTATACATCATTCCATAAATCAACTCTTACGACTCTGCCAAAACTCATTGCCTCGTACAAGAGAACTTGCTGCTCAAAGAACACGGGCTAACAATTTACTTGCTGCACGAGTTCTACGATTTCGCGCGTCTCTAGTTGTTTCCTTTATCATGTTCCTGCAAAGTCCATCAATCACACCGGTATATCATTACAAAGGCAAAATATAAATATTTCGTTGAGTGGGTGAATGTTGAAAAAGGGATAAAAATAAGGAACACGGATGGGAGGAAAAGAAAATGAGAGAGCTGGCGCCACCTTTTATTACATTTTCACCGGTGACCCATTTTTTACCATATTTTTTGGAATAATTAAAATAAGATAAATTTCATGGACTGAAAAATGTTCAGACACGCGAGTGACTTGGATAACATTGCCGGGGACAAGTGTGAAAATATGATACAACAAATTTGGAAAAATGGAATGTTATCGCGAAATATACTTCGATCTGTCGCGGTTTCCAGCGCGAAATAACATAGAGCGACCGCGTTTCGAACGATCAAATTTCATCAGTTTGTTCTATGAGTAGAAACAGAAAAAGAATGTTATATAATCGTAGAGTTGCAAACGGTAATAAAAAAGTTGTAACGAAAATTGATAGAAATGAAATTCAGAAAGCAAACATCCCGCCAATGGCAGGTTTTCCAAAAAATGTATCGATTATTTCGGTAAACTTTGCGTCTCGATTCCAACAAAGTAAATTGCTACGCTAAAAATTACTGCTACTACGGTTCGCTAACAATTTATTTATTACTCTATTTTACGATTATTATTTAAATTACTAGCTAATTAATTTTCTGACCGACACACATTCAACGATGTAACGTTAAAGTAGCCAAAATTAAAGTGCCAATTAAATAGAAACAATGAAACCGCGAATCAACAACAGCAACGACGCGTACCGCAAGCTCATCGGATACGAGAAATCCGACACGCGTCGACGATCTGCTGGAGCTGGCGCGCGAGGAGCAGACAGGAACCAAGTGGCCGAGAAGTTCTCGGTGGAGGGTTGGCAGGATCGCCGTACAATATCCGACGAGGCATCGAGCAACGGTAAACATCGTAATGTAGCACTCGAGCTTGGCAGCCGCCTTTCGAGGAAGCACCGACGTTCCCGCCAGCCCCTTAACGAACTGTTCTCTTCCCCTTAATTTTATCACGCCGCCTCTCTCCATCTCCGGCGGATTTGTTTGCTCGCGAAGGAACGACCAAGAGAAGATAAGAACCCAGGAATTATGAGGAGATCGCTGCTCGGCCGCTGGCCCACGGAAGAGCATCCTCCAGAGCAGCCTAATTACGAGCAACGAACCTCGTAGCCACCCCGTAAGAAGAAACCACCGTGGATGGCGTTAGAAGGTGCTGCTACGGTGCAGGAGGAGTACGTCGAGGAGATCTCGCTCTCGCGCTATTCCCTTTTAACGGAAAGAGACTCGGAAAAAGAAAAAGGAATGGGATAACCGGCGGATAACGACTATCGACGCCTTCCCTTCAGCTCGTAATGGACTACTCGACGTTGCGCTCCGCGAGAAGAGCCCCTTGTCTAAATGCTAAACTTTATGGGGGCCGTCGCAGTTTCCCTCGGTTGCCCCGGGCTTCTTCTTTGCTCAGCATGACGATGGTCGAGAGAAACGACAGCTCCAACGATCTTACGCGACGGATTTTGCAAGATTTTCTGCTTTTTTTTTTTTTTTCTTGCTCTGATTGGACATTCCAGACTTTTTTCTCCTTCTACAAATTGGCATGAGAAGCAGCCGCAAGGCAGTGATCTCGTATGGGGTATTTTGGATGACTCGGTACGTGGTCGTGAAGTGCCCTTTTCACGCGAGGCTTTGCCAGAGTTACGACAGTCGGGAGGAAATGAACGGCGATGCGATGATCTTGTCTGCAAGCTTTTGGAGTTTCTATGGAGTTTTGGAAAATTTGTGTTGATTGGGGTAAAAGGCGGAGTAACGACTTTACGTGCCAGATTTTGATGTGGCAGTTTGGAACATTGTCCTGATCGCGATGAAAGGTAATGGTAAAGTATCGATTCTATGTGGAAGATTTTGGATTTTGTACGGAGTTTTGTAGTTGTAAGTTCGCAAGTGATTAAATTTAATTTGGCTATGGCGTCTCGTAGATTTGTGAGGAATTAAACGATAACACAATGGAATATTTAGAATTTGGATTTCGACGTCGATGAAGATATCGAAGCGTTGAAACAGAATGAAACACGTGAAATTAAAAAACGTGTTTTATCGCGTAGAAAACACTAAACACAGCTCCCCTGGCAGGGGGTTAGCGAGGTAGAAACATTAAACGAGAGAATTTTTCGTTCAGTTTTATGTGTAAATTGATATAAATTGAAGACACGTACCTCGATTTCCTGCGTTGATCAATCTATCGGACCAGAAAAATAATTATTTCGCTGACATTGAATTATAAAAATTAATTACCGAACCTGTCAGCGAGCACGAAAGGGACAATAGACGCAAATACATGTAATTCATCAGTGACATATTAAATCTTTACGAAAAGACGAACAAAAAATAATATAAATTGTCCGTCAGTTTGAATCCATTTATCAAAATGAGTTAAAATAGACGAAAACCCGCACGAATGTAACTAATTTAGTTAATAGATTCTGAATTCGTAGCCTTTCGTTCTAGTCGCTTTGTCACTACGTCATGAAGCTACTGTCTTATTGTAATTCTAAACTTTCTGTTTATAGAAAACGATAAACCTTTCATAAAATAGAAATGTAACTCATATGAATTTAGTAGATAAACGAGAGACGATTTTCAAATTCAACGATGAAAGTTTTTACAAAAATTCCCCTTTCATTCGGTTTCGACGTTAGGCTCGTGTTCTTCAATGACTCTGTGTTTGATGGTCCACAAAATTTGATAAATTCGTCGCTTATTTTCAAGAAACATATTTGCTAACCTAGCGAGTCACTGGGAATGAAAAAATCAACGGAAACTGGTCTTGTCACGTTTTCCTCGCGTGTTCCCATTTATTGCACGATAGTTGCCTGATGGAATCTCGTTAATTTACTATCCGGGAAACAAATTATTACAAGAAAACTTTAAAATTCGAAACTCTTGCTTGGACCTTGGTAATTCTACCTTCGTCTTGAGAATATTCTGCGAGTGTACCACACAGAATTTCGTTTCCTGTTCGCGTTGGATTCTGAGAATTACCGTACGAAGTCCAGACCGGATTGATTGGCTTAATTAAAAAGTTTTACACTGGTTTCGCCACGAGCCAGGATTTTCCCGCTGGCTCTAAGCCGATATTACTCACCACACTCACCGCTAACCTTCGACGCGATTAACCCCGTTGTTTAATTCCTCTGCGCGCGGAAAACAGTTACCGCGAAACGGGAAGGACCTTGTGCACACGCCGAACAACGTTGTTTCGTTGTTCCACTGGATTTGGAAAATTCGCAGCTGTACATGTTCGTTTCAAGAACTGGCTATCTTTGGACATTTTTCAAGCTCTTGAAAATTCATCGAATATTACAAATGAAGTGAATAGGCCGTGATAGTTGTAGTTGTTGATGTAGATGTCGCTGCTGGGAGATAGTATATTGTTGTATTTTTCTTCTAATTTAAGAATCGTGGAAGAAAAATCGTACTACGGGCGCTGGGATTTGAACCCGTGTCCCGAATGTTTATAATCAAAGGCGCTAACCACTGCGCTACCATCGCTCGGTGGTATTTGCTGTCGAGTGCTGCCATATAAATTAAACGAACCTACTTAAACCGAGTCGCCGATTAAGCTGCGATCTACGTATGCTATTTAATAAACAAATATGCTATTTAATAAACAAATACTACGAAACTGGAAAGATCTATTTACAGATGCAGATCATTTTATCTTCGCTCTGATAAATTTAAATTATACTATTTATTTATTCTAAGTATTAAAAGTAAAATTATATTACGCGTGACGAATGGAGAAAATTTTCAACAAACTAATCGAATAGTTAAAATTACAATCAGACAAAACATCGACAAAACTATCTGTCTAAATCGTACAAGTTTAAGTTTAATTAAAAAACGAAAGGGAAATCTGCATACAGATTGATAATCTTGTCAATCTATTTATTGATCGCGCAATTTGAAAAATTATACAGAAGGACCTTGGAATTTTCTATCGTTGGGAAACCTATTTGCTAAAATATTCTTATTCAACGTTGCTGCAACAACAAGTTGTTACTCGAATCTGCCGCGCTCTTACAACGCTGTATTCGTTCGCGACGACCCACCAAATGAGTGACAATTCCGCTTCGTATTATCGTGGAAAAGTTACACAGGAAAGTTGGTGGAAAAGCTGGGAGCACGCGAACGGTAGTGAGAGAATATCGAAGTTTATTTTAGAGGCCAATCGAAATTCGTTGGCAGCCGAGGAACACCACGCAAGTCGACTGTTCCAGGGTCGCACAGCTTTCAAGCTGCCTCACAATTAAAACTTACACGTGCCACAATCAGCGCGCGGCACGGAAGCAACCCTTGTCTCGAAACTTGGCAATATTATAGCCGTACAGACGACCGATCTTCCAAGTGGAAGTTCAGTGCGAGATAAGCGCAATCAACGAGCCCGTTCCTTTCATAATTGCACGCTACTGTAATGAGGTCGATGTTCGAGCAATTCCTAAGATTTCAACTTTCTCCGTCACGAGATAAGAAAAGTTTCGTAAATCTATTTATAAATTTATGTCATTTTTGTTTCATTTTCGTCCATTTGTTCTATGTTTCTTTTTTTTTCTTTTTTCTTTTTTGTACAATTGCACCGTCGACTATCCAAAGTATAATAAGCAACTGTAATATCAGAAATTGTAGAAACTTGGCGTCGAGAATCCTTTCGTCGCTTGTCTCGAAGCGATCGAAATCTTCTCGCTAATCATCGACGATGGAAACTCATCCTGCGCGGTGGTTGGCGAGAAATTGCATGAAATGGTCGGGCCGCGAGTCGAACGGGAAATGGAATTGCCGCGGCTCTTTGTCGTTCTGCTAAATTGCTGCAAATTGTTACCATTTTTTATTTCTGTTTGTCGCGGAATGTATCGTCGAAATGAAAATGGCCGGCGGAGTGCAGGGGCGTCGTTAAATCGGCAAAATTACACGGGACAGAGGCCGTTCAGAATGATTTTACACGGCGGTCGTGCCATTTTAAATACTCTGCAATTTGTATAAAATCTCGATTTCTCGCGTGCACCCGACTTTCGTTCGAAAGGGAACAAATTTTCGCTGCAATCTCGTCCATTTCGTTTTAACGCGTAGTTTTCAACCGTAAGAACAGCGACGCCTTCTTTCCTTTTTTCTCTTTTTCTCCATTATCTTTCGTATCATTCGAAAATCCGATTACAAGCGACTGGCGAATGATTATTTATCCGACCATTTCACGCGAAGTTGTATCCTTCATTGGACGTACGTAACTTGGAATACTAATCACGTGCCAGATTAACGAGATATTCGTAAAGAGTAACAGAGTGAATAATATACGGCTATTCTTGCGAAAAGATAACAAGAATATACAGAATAAAATTAGTTCCTCCGAGGCTGAGTTTTCGAGAAAATCGAGTTCGAGGATTTATCACGTGAACTTGAACGTGATCAATTCCAGCCTAAATAGGAGAAAATAAATCGCTGGAATTTTATGAATATAAATCGAAGATATAAAATACAATTTTTTACCAATGAAACTTGCAACTTTCGCCAAAACTTTTCACAACAAAGTAGCGTTAAAAAGTATTCGAAGCATTTAACTGATAAGCAGTTCTCGAAACGAGGAATCTTCTACTTCCAAACAATTTAATATTCTTTTAATTTTCCAAGAATTTAATATTTTTTCGTCGCACATGAAAATTATACGTCGTCGTGTAAAATTACATATTCGAGTGCTTACTGTTTAGTCAATGAACAAACGAGTAATCCTCGTTGAAGGAACCTGATAATCGACATCAGCACATCAGCACTGATCATACTTTCATTGGATATTTGCCAACACATTAGGTCGTCCGAAAAGTGTCTTTCTTTTACAGACACCTCTTTTATGTTGCCCACAGGTGACCATAAATAATATTCCAATACCAAACAAAGATTCAGTCAGATATCTGGGCATGATTCTAGACGGAAGAATGACATGGAAACGGCACATCGTAGAGAAATCCAAAGAACTGAAAACGAAACTAAACAAATTCTACCGGCTCATTGGCAGACGCTGCGACTTAAACACGCAGAGTAAAATAATGCTATGCAAAGCCATATTGAAACCTGTTTGGACCTATGGGATCCAACTATGGGGAACAGCGAGCAACTCCAACGTAGAAATTCTCCAACGATTCCAATCAAAGACTCTAAGATCCTTGATAGACGCACCTTGATACGTTACCAACGAAACGATACATCGCGACCTCGAGATACCCACAGTCAAAGAAGAAATATCCAAGTTCAGAAACAGATATAATATAAGAGTCAACAACCACCAAAACCCGTTAGTTACCCAATTAATTGACACGACGGATCAGATCCGCAGACTAAAAAGGCAGTACCCCTTAGATCGAAGCATTAGATCCAACTAGAATCAGACACGCTATAAACTTTTATAATCCAAGTTACAGTACCACGCCAAAATAATTTACTTAAAATTCTGTATGAGAATTGATTGTAAATAATCCACTAAATAAAAAAAAAGGAGAAGCTTACAACGACGCATCTTTCTACAAACATGAAACCTAATCTGTCGAACATTGTGATTATTATCGAAATTTTTAACGAAAAATGTTGTGCATTATTTCCTTATGAAACGAAAGAAACTTTTCGGACGACCTAATATCATGCAAATATATTATAAGAAACGCGTGTCTCGTTGTAATATTAATCCAATTGGAAAATGTTTCGCACCACGCAAGATACGCCAGAGTTAATATATTTACGAATATATTACACGTATTAGAAGAAACTCGTGTCTCGATGTAATATTAATGCAATTTGAAAATGTTTCGTACCACGCAAGATACGCTGGTGTCTATATATTTACGAATATATTACGTACACGTATTACAAGAAACTCCAGTCTCATTGTAACATTAATGCAATTTCGAAATATTCAGCAGCACACACGATACGTACGTAAAAACTTGTCACGCTAAATGTTCGATTACTTGCACGAGCTGTATGTTAATTTCGCACGTGCCACTGTATATTAACACTAGAACCACCGATAGTTAACACGAAGCTATTTCTACCAGAACCAGTGAAAATCACTGGTCTTTAAAAAATACGTAATAATAGAATATTTTTATATTTATTGATTTATTACTTTCTTACAGAAGCAATTCCATGTTATGTAGTACATTTTTGCTACTTTTAATCCATCTGGGATCATCATCCCTGAACGAGGATTGGCACATTTCTAAAATTGTAGAACCAGTCGTTTTGATTGCTGTGGCATTTCTAGCGTCAGCATCTAGCGATCCAGCGATCGTTCAGGAATTTTCCTGATAACTGATATCGTCACATGGAATGATACGCGGTAAAAATTTGAAAAACGTGTGGCAAGTTGTGGAAAACGAGGAAGCTGGTTAATTGGCGTTCGATAAACAGAGTGCAGGACTCCTGTACACTTTGACAAGTACCAGTCATTTTCACTGCTATTGGTACAAGTAGCCTTGATACAAAATTATTTTCAGTTTGAATACGTAAAAAACAAAATAAAATTCATCGTATTATTCTTATGTCAATCTCATTTAATCTGCTGTTCCAACAAATCCTACCGCCTCTGTATCGTGGAAAATCGCGCGAAGTATCGTCGCTTTCGCAATATCTGTGCCAAGTCTTCTAAACAAAATGCGCCAGGAGCGCGTAAAAACTAAAGAAATGAAAAAGCTACGGCACCGTAACTCGTGTTATAACGGCGATATCCATAAAGGGGAAGGAGTTCTCGATGAACTCGTTCGACTGTTCGTTTTATCTAAACAACCGCGCGAAGGAGCATAAGCGGGCGAGAGGCTGGCACGATAATGGCGGTTATTAAAGCGCGATTTTGCAGGAATGCGTTGGCGTTCGAATAATTTTATTAAAGTTCACCGATCAATAGCAGTGGCGGGACGATTCGCGTGGTAGAACGAACGGTTGGAAAATTGCGATGCAAAAGTCGTCGAGGTCCTCCGCGAGTCGTATTTTACGATGCCGTTAGAAAGCGGCGATTCTCGAGTTTTTTTACGCGGTTTTTATGCGACCGCGGTTCGCCGACGTTGCCTCGACGAAAGAACACGGGGGAAAAAACAAGTCTGCGAGAATTTTTCCCGAGCTTTGCTCGTATTAAGCTCGTTTACAAAAGCTGGTCTCGCCGCTGCTTCGGCCGCCCTCTAACCGAAGAAAGCCGCTTTGTACACAACCGTCTTGACACACGATTCAATTTCCAGGCCGCTGTAAAAATGTCGCTCGCGAAACTGTCTGCTTATTTTACGTTTTTCGAAAGTTGGCGGAAATTCGGAGATCGCGTGGTTAAAAATTGCGTTACTTTCGTCGCAACGTTTTCTGGCGCCGTGTTTTTATTTCCGCCAGTGATTTACACGGATAAGGATTTCCTCGCAATTTTCTTTATGCGCGATAAATGACCCCTCGTATATCGTTTTTTTGATATCAACTTCCGAAATTAGGCTGTTTCAAATCGCATTTGTCCCGATGTATGAAATTTCTGTGATAGTAGGAAATTGCAGTCAATTATCGTTTAAACGATAAGTGGCCTAGTTTCACAGATTTTAATACACATTTAATTACGACAACATTAAATTAAAAAGTAATTTACTGGTCGATCAAATTTCTAATAAATCCTTCGCTTATTCTGACATTCCATTTTCTGCATCCTCATACGCGTTCATCTAAAGATATCAGCGAATTGCTAAGTTGTAAATTGCAAATTATAGGATTTTCCGCTCTTATTATTAAAATTATTATTGCTAAATGAACACCGTTATCGCATATTACGTATGGAAACTCGTTCGCATCAAATTTCCCGCCCGTACGTACCGTTTCGCATGGTGGAAAAGAGCGCAGTTATGACAAAAGGGGAGAAATAACAGCAACTACGTTTCTCATTTTGTAATTCCAACGTTTCGTTATTATCCCACATCTATTTTTTATACGAAACAATATTATCTTTATTTTAAAGCCAATCTTCCTTCTCTCGCCGACCTCGCTGTATATCTTCTTCCTTCGAAATCAATATTTTCTTCTCACCGACTGTTTAAAATTGCCACGCTACTCGTAATTTTGGAAAATCAACCGGCACGAGAATCGACAGCAATCAATTTCAATTTCATCGAATGTCCAACGTGGCCGTATTTTCAATAAACTTTTGCACCCTTCGCCTTCCACGCTGTACCAGATAAGAGTCGACCGTGATCCGTTATTGCGTATACCGTTTCAGGCAAACGTCAGCTTTCACGTGTCACGTTAGCTTTCGGGAAATCTTGCTCGACAAGTAAATCGCGTTAATCAATTTCCCAGCGACTACGTTTGACGTTTCTCCGCCAACTTTTTCCACCGTCTGCAGCGCAAGACGTGCCGCTGCTTTACACGTGTCCTGCTATCGTTCGGTTGCGCGAAAAGTCAACGGCCAGGCGTAAGGAAAGTTGAAGGTCTCCTTCGTAAAATCAGCATTCCACTGTCGTATTCTATTTTTCTTAACGATATCTTATCGCTTGATAACGTTTCTCTGTTTCTCTTAACGATAAACGCGTTCGAGTCTTTGTAGGCTTCGGCGTGTGTTCAGCTTTGTGGAATTGAGAGGCTTTGGAAAAATCAAAACGGAGGATATTTGGAATTTATTACATGACGTGAAATATCCAAAATTAAATATTCTTTCGTGTAACATTATTACCAGACTGTGGATATTTGTGGATTTTCGCGAAATTAAAAGCTGCACAAATACGCGCGAGAATACACGAGATAACCGAAACAGGGAATTTCCTGCGATATTTTCATATTTGTTTTATCAGCGGAGTACCTTTATATTCGAAAATAGAGGAAGATGGTGAAAATCCGTGGCCCAGTTATTTCATTAAAAATCCATTGGCGTTTCTTTCGCAAATAAAACTGCGTTCCTTGTGCCTTTTTCCTCCTCTTCAAATTTCCCTCCACGAACCTGTTCAAATCCGCGTTCCACTTACGCACCGATAGATACTTTTCCGCTGTGACCGAAAGATTCCAGCTCTGACCTTTTCGCCGAGCTTTCGCCGTAAGAGCCGTTTAACGAAAGAAATATCAGCGACGAGTGGAATTAATCGCGTTAAGCAATTTTCCAGGCTGCGGAGGCGTCGCCGCGGCATCGCAACTCCGATTCCGTAGGTGGACTGCTGAATACGAATTAGCGAACTCGAATGGAAACTGCGCTGTCCGATGGAGAACAGGCGGAATGGAGAAAGGCGAGAGGAGAGCCGAGAACGTATGGGTTTGCGGACCAAGTAAATTACAGCGTTGGGCTTGCAGCGTGCTGCAGTTTACTTGTTTCATTAATTCTCCCTCTTTCCGCCTCGTGCTTCGTGTTGCTGTTTTCCTCGCTTCCTCTTTTTTCCTTCTCCTCGCTGGTTTCCTTATTAGTTACGTTTTTCCCTTATTACCCTGTCACCCTTTTACGGACCTCGTCTTTGTCTCGCCTTAACGACCCTTCCTTTCCTCTTTTCCTTCCCTTTTCTCCTGTAGCCTGCTCGTACTTCTTTCGAGCGTCTGCCTTTCCCTCTTCAATTTTACTTTTGTTCGTCGAGCAGGAAATTTTGTTCAGGCTGTTTGCAATTTGCTAAACTTACGGTTAACGAGGCTATGAGTAACTGCGAGGGTCGCAGAAGTATATTCCAGGTTTCTGCGAGTTTGTGTTCCAAGTATATGGAGAAATTAATAGCACGCGGCGATCTAAGCAGCGTTTTATAATTTTTAATGAAATTTTGCGCGTTTCATCGACCTCAAGCGGTTGCTTTGTCGTAGAAAAGTCGCTGCTCCTTTCGCATCTTTCAACTCGCGCTTATCAAGTTTTCATACAAACGCTGAGATTATTTAAAGTCAGAATTAAATGTGAAATAATCGTGAAATCATTCAAGAGAATAAAATCGCAATTTTTATCAACGTAAACAATTCGAAATGTAAATATGTAGACTGTAATGCACACGATTGCGCCTGCAACGAGATAAATTTTCAACATTTTTGCTTTTTAATCCTCTTAACAATCGCCGTTTAACATACACCGCTCATAATTCTCGAACCTCGAGTTTCCTTCAGTTTCGCTCATCCGCGTCGTCCATTGCTCCCCATTTCGCGTCACTCATTTTCACGCCTCCGCGACACTCATGCACACCCTTCCACCACTTCTATCCATCTCTTATTTATCTCCATTTTCCATTTCATTCGCCCGTTTCCATCTACCATCGGTCTCGGCCATCTCGCCTCCCTTTCCATTTCTCTTTTCGCTTCCACTTTCACGTTCCAGCCTTTCGTTTGCCGCGCTGTCGCCAGCTACCCATCTCTTTCCCCGGCGGCTTGTTTTTCAGCTCTGCCAATTTCCAAGTCGCCTCTTTCCATTTTCCATTATTTACCTCCGTCTCCTAATTCTTTCATCCCAAATAAACCTGTCACTCTCTAATTTCACAACGTTCTAAATCTTGCGTCGCGCTCACTAGCTTTCTAATCTTCTCATTCGCCGACTCTATTACTCTGCCGTTTTAGTGTTTATTGTCTTGTTCGGTCTCTAGTTGCTTGGGCAACGTGGATTTATTTGGATTTCAATTTGAATAATTTATCAACTTTGCTTAGGAATAATTGCCGAGAGACTTATTACGTTTCCACACAAATTATGTCTCGTTATCGGAAGACTTTTCGCTGTTAGTGGCGCGATAAGTATCGAAGTACGAGGTCTACTTCTGTGTAGGTGTATCGTAATTTATTGAAGAACCGCCAGTTGAATTGAGTGATCTAACCCAAACCCAAGGCCAATACATGTTAGGTTGTCCGAAAAGTTTCCTTCGTTCTGTAAGGAAATAAAAGACGCACAATGTTTTTTGTTTTATATTAGTTTTTTGAATTATGCACGACCATGGCGATAGAAATATAACGAAATGGATCATACCTAATTCAATAAAATAATACAAAACAGAAATTGTTGTTCATCTGTTATCACCTTATGAAACGAAAGAAACTAATACACCGATATTCTCTTTCAACTGAATCATAACAGACGTTTCTCAGAATGTTGCATGTGCATGTTACGCCTGTCCAATTTTCGTTTGGAAACGGAAGATGAATAAGCAATACTGTGCCATAGACGCACATCTATAGACAGAATTCAGTGTAGTGGTATCGGCGAATATCTTGGAAATTAAGCGAGTGCAGCCCTTATGGGAAAAAGTTATTGAAAATATCGATTTCTACGAGATACAAAATTTCTACAGTTTCAGCAAAGTTGCTAGTAAATTTATGCATATTATGATGTTCAGCATTTTCCACTTCTTCGATAATTTTAGCCCAAACTGTGTCAGATTCCGCCTGTACCTCTTGGCAGCCATCGTTCTCATATTTTCTTTCATCTTGCAAAATAATCTGGTCCGCTGTGTGGTTTTTCATACTTTGGTTAACGCGAGGAATAGCGCGACCATCTTCGGTAATCGTGGCGCGTTTCCACACGCGGCCACGGTGAACGCGTCGCTGGCCGGAAAATATTCGCGAGCTCGGGCGAGACGAAATCTCTCGACAGCGTTTTCTCTTCGTGGCACGATTATGTTCGCGGTCTGGCATTATTTGTTGCGCCTGGAAACGACCGACGGGGAAAATACGCCGGAACCCGGCCACCAGATTGTGTAGGAACATGTGTACGTAGATGGGAAAGCGGATGAAGCCACGACGAGACGAAGAATTGCAGGGAAGAATGTTGGATGCTGTACGTTCTTCGCACACTTGGCACCCGTGTTCTTAATCTTCCTGAGGTATCTGCGCCACATTCTTTCAAATTCTAGGTCGCTTCTCTTGAATTATATAAAATATCGTTGTTGATCACCTTCCAAGTTTTCTCTGCTATTTCTATCCGTTGGTTCGTACATTTAACCCTTTGCACCACTGATGTCAAGTGTGACCTGACATCAGTTTTTATCTCAAGAGCTCCTTCAACTACATTAAAACCTGTTTGGACCCACAACTAACAATTGCACGAGCTCCGAACAGATCGAAAGATCTTTAATTTTAGGTGTACAATTAAATTTACAATTCTGCGAGTGCTTATCTCTTCTTTTTGTCGAGTAGTTAACAGCAATGAGAAAATTAGGCTTCGAAAAGAACAGTAAAAATGTTAGAGCAGCTGGCACCTTGGAAGAAATCAAGTACAACTATGTACAATGATTACAAATCAAAGTAAAGGACAGTTGACTACAATTGACAATTGCACGAGCTCCGAACAGATCGCAAGATCTTTAATTTCAAGTGTACAATTAAATCTACAATTCTGCGAGTACTTGTCTGTTGTCTCTTCTTTTTGTCGAGTAGTTAACAGCAATGAGAAAATTAGGCTTCGAAGAGAACATTAAGAATCTTAGGGAGCCAGCATCTTGAAGAAATCAAGTACAAGTATGTACAATTAATACAAATCAAAGTCACGGATAATTGACTACAATTAACAATTGCACGAGCTTCGAACAGATCGCAAGATCTTTAATTTTAGGTGTACAATTAAATCTACAATTCTGCGAGTGCTTATCTCTTCTTTTTGTCGAGTAGTTAACAGCAATGAGAAAATTAGGCTTCGAAGAGAACATTAAGAATCTTAGGGAGCCAGCATCTTGAAGAAATCAAGTACAAGTATGTACAATTAATACAAATCAAAGTCACGGATAATTAACTACAATTAAAAATTGCACGAGCTTCGAACAGATCGGAAGAAATTCACGCCACTCAACGTCGTCTTTAATTTCAGCTGTACAATTAAATCTACAATTCTACGAGTGCTTGTCTCTTCTTTTTGTCGAGTAGTTGTTAACTAACATCAAAATTAGTCTTCCAACAGAACAATAAGAATCTTAGGGAGCCAGCATCTTGAAGAAATCAAGTACAAATATGTACAATTAATACAAATCAAAGTCACGGATAATTGACTACAATTGACAATTGCACGAGCTTCGAACAGATCGCAAGATCTTTAATTTTAGGTGTACAATTAAATTTACAATTCTGCGAGTGCTTATCTCTTCTTTTTGTCGAGTAGTTAACAGCAATGAGGAAATTAGGCTTCGAAGAGAACATTAAGAATCTTAGGGAGCCAGCATCTTGAAGAAATCAAGTACAAGTATGTACAATTAATACAAATCAAAGTCACGGATAATTAACTACAATTAAAAATTGCACGAGCTTCGAACAGATCGGAAGAAATTCACGCCACTCAACGTCGTCTTTAATTTCAGCTGTACAATTAAATCTACAATTCTGCGAGTGCTTGTCTCTTCTTTTTGTCGAGTAGTTGTTAAGTAACGTCAAAATTAGGCTTCCAACAGAACAGTAAGAATCTTAGGGAGCCAGCATCTTGAAAAAATCAAGTACAAATATGTACAATTAATACAAATCAAAGTTACGGATAGTTGGCTACAATTAACAATTGCTCGAGCTTCGAACAAATAGCGAGATCTTTAATTTCAGGTGTACAATTAAATTTACAATTCTGTGAGTACTTGTCTCTTGTCTCTTCTTTTTGTCGAGTAGTTAACAGCAATGAGGAAATTAGGCTTCGAAGAGAACATTAAGAATCTTAGGGAGCCAGCATCTTGAAGAAATCAAGTACAAGTATGTACAATTAATACAAATCAAAGTTACGGATAATTAACTACAATTAACAATTGCACGAGCTCCGAACAGATCGGAAGATCTTTAATTTCAAGTGTACAATTAAATCTACAATTCTGCGAGTACTTGTCTCTTGTCTCTTCTTTTTGTCGAGTAGTTGTTAACTAACATCAAAACTAGGCTTTGTAGTTTGACAGTAATAATCTTAGGGAGCCAGCATCTTGAAGAAATCAAGTACAAGTATGTACAATTAATACAAATCAAAGTCACGGATAATTAACTACAATTAACAATTGCACGAGCTCCGAACAGATCGGAAGATCTTTAATTTCAAGTATACAATTAAATCTACAATTCTGCCAGTGCTAGTCTCTTCTTTTTGTCGAGTAGTTGTTAACTAACATCAAAATTCCAACAGAACAGTAAGAATCTTAGGGAGCTAGCATCTTGAAGAAATCAAGTACAAATATATACAATTAATACAAATCAAATTTCAAAAACAATTCTACGTCACGAATAGTTAGCTACAATTAACAATTGCACGAGTTTCGAGCAGATGGGAAGAACTTCACGCCATGTAACATCATCTGTAATTTCACCTGTACAATTAAATCTACAATTCTGCAGAAGTTCATTTAATCTTCTTCGCACGTATAATAGCGAACGAATATGTACTTAGTCGTCAGACCGAAATTGGTAAATGCAAAAAATGATCGATAGGCGCCATAGAATAGTTGCAATTTTTCCCATGCCAAAGTAGCGTTAAAAATTGTTCGGAACATTTAACTGTGAAAAATGACGGTGATTCGGAACGGACGTGATCGAGCCGGTTCGATGGTTCGCAAACACCAGCATTTCCCCTCACTTTCATTATTTCAACTACGAATTCCGTATTCGTAAATACGGGACGTCGTGCGCGTATTTTCATCTCATTTAATTCTTCCAAATCATTAATACGCCGCGAAACGGCCAAGGGATTAACGCCGTAACCGGATTTCACGGTTTTAACGATGCCGATGTCGGTCCGCCGTGGAAAAGCGGTCGATTGGTGCTCATTACGCAATAAAGTTGCCACGCCGCGCTCGCAAAATGATCTATTCCCATGACTGGTCTTTCTCGGCTCGCCTGAAATCCACTTGCGCGCCTCCTGCCCCGCCGCCTAAGCGTTCCATCGCTGGTTTCTTCTCGAGAGCCTTCGTAGATCATGTCGCGCGAAAATAAATGATTTCCCCGTTTTTAACGAGATCGTAAATTACGGCGATGCTCCAAGTGTCTGAAAAGCGGCTCGCGAAATCTTGCCAAGAAAAAAAAAAAAAAAAAAAAAAGAAAGAGAGTGAGAGGGAAGAGAAAAGAAAAGAAGAAAACTGGCGGGAATATCGTGGATCGAAGGGGAAAAGTCCATCGCTGTGGTCCATCGCTGTGACTTGTTCGAGTTAAAGTTAATGAAAGCATCGAGCAGATTTGGCAAAAGCGTAGCATAAAGTGGAAACGGTTTGAAAGATCGTTTTGTCAAGTAACGTTAACGAAAAGTATTCTCGTCATAACGCAGAATATTGTCATTTCTTCGTCAAACACAGAGATACGCTTGGCTGTCGTGATATAAAATTAAATTGTGACGAAATTATTGTTCCATTTTCTGTTATGTATGACGGATGATAGAATTTGCAGTAAGTTTGCGCGTGGAATAGTCTGTGGTCGTTTCATTATACTCCTTTCTATGGAATTCCTTTTTATTTACCATTTTTTATGGTATTCCTTTTTATGGAAAGTCGGGAATGACACGAGTTGCAAAATCGTCGGGCGTTATTTTTACATTCACTCGTGAATTCCTCGGCAGATGCAAGTTGAGCGAAGCAGTGAAGCGCAGGCGAAGCACGTCAGTCACGGCTCTTTTCCATTTCCTTCGAAACGGCCGATGCTTTGAGCGTTTCTTTCGCATCGAAGCATCGCGACGCGGTTATTCGAGGTACTCGGTGACTGAAAATTGTTGAAGCACAACCGGCAGTCCTCAGCTTTGTGAATCGTTTTAAGGAAATTAATTAACGAATTCGCACGTTACTTTATGTCTGTGATTTATTCCCATGGAAACAGGTGTCTCGCAACCGGAGTAGCGACGCTCGATGGTAAAGGAAAAAAAGAAAAAAGAAACGATTAAAAATGTTAAATCGTTGGATAATTGAAAGAGCGAATGGAGTAAGAACGAATTTCTAACGTAATTACGGACGTTGTTTGCACGGAATTACAGCTCGTGATACTTCTGGAACTGTAAATGATTGTCGATCCGTTTAAAACTCCACTCTCATTACATTAATTACGTTTTGTATTTTTAAACTTACTTTCCAAATGTTTAAAAAATATCGCCAAGCTTCGCTGCAACGAAATTTAATTAGCGATAAAGCTGCGCCAGGGAGACATTTTTCCTCGAAAAGCAAAGACTTTCGTCAAACACTGAATAAATTCTCATAAAGTTTCGCTACTAATTAACAATTCTTTGATTCTTAAACGCGTGTTTGCTTTATAGATTTATCCTTGTTAAAACAGCGCTTTGGAAACTTTCTTTCCTCGTTTCGTTACGATGGAACGAGAATGGCATAACGCAACAATGTTTGAAAAATTGCTGATAAAATGCAACATCTTCGCGCAGGAACCGGACAAGTCGAAATTTTAAAAGTTGCGGCGAACAAAACTGAATTGAATGCCACTTGCTTGAACAACCACGTTGAGATCTTAGATTTAGGAAGCCATTAGCCTGACAAATGATGGAAGAAATGGGATTTTTCGAAAATGTACCTGGAAGATGTTTTTCGATACTTCGACTTGTCTCGCGCCAAAAAATGAGAATTTCAAATGAAATATTTTCTTCCTTCGCATCCATTTACTTTTGTTCCATTTTCTCTCGCGTTCCTCAACCAGTTTCCCAGATAACCGGCGCGTATTTACTTCCCTGTGGCTGATTCTTCTTTTTCCGAAGAATTTTGAATCGACGAGAAGAATGACACGCGATTAACACAATACTCGAAACACGTTAACATTAACATTAACATTTCAGAACAAAATATATTTTATATGTATATTTTAAAACAAAAGTCCTAAACGTAGCCGATTTTTCTTCCCAAAGATCACATCGGGCAAGTGGAAAAATTGTCACGGACGCATTCGTATTGTCCGATAGTCACAGCAATTGCACCGCACAAAATATGTAAAACTTGAAAGAGCAGAATATTTGTAAAAGAATGTTTGCAACATAGAAGCTTCTACTTAAAAAGCAAATTTACCTGGCAATTTGACAGGCAAATCGTAAGCACGGAAAAGCAACGATCGAGGATCTGTTGGCGAATATTTCATATCTCGATCGGTCTTTTGTCCCCACGTTGGTTTCTGGGCCATTTGCTCCCCTGTTTTCCACTTCTGGCCAAACACGGTTCAACGGCAAACCGATTTACATTTTGATTTAATTTATTCCATCGTAAACTCATAGCGCTCGGCCGACGTGCACGTGTGTACAAACCGGGTCGCTCGGCCGTCACACGAGCGTGTGGCATCCGCGCTTTTTGCGGTGAAATTAAAAACGTTTAGCCGCTCGAAATTGAAAGCTTCCGTGCCACAGGTTCGCAAGAATACACACGCCAGCTTCGTGTATACTTTTGTCCAAGTAAAATAGCCGATAAACTAATAAAATGAATTTCGATAAAACCATTCCACTCGCCTTACTGAAAATCGATCCTGCGCAGAGTTCTTTTTCCAATCCTCTGCTCCTCTGTTACGTACAGTTTATCACGCATGCTATAAACATTTAGAACGTAGCGGCACTCGACAGTAAACTTCCCAACGGTTTCTGTTTCGTCGCTCGCTACACAAAGACCCTATTCTCCGGATAAGATGATTGTCAGATGTCGATACATCCTCACGGAATATTTTCAGCTAGCTGAAGGACCTGCTATAAATCTTAGGATTAATTTAGTCAAGGTTCTCCAAAGGGACAAACAGTCTTTCTCTCAGCAGTCCCTAAACCTATCACCTCCTACGGGAAGATACGAGAAATCTGCTTCTCTCGCGTACGATGCTTCCCGCTAGCGACTCTCTTTCAAGGGCAGTTAGCATCATTTTCCAACCACCAACACAAGAATTAGCCGATTAACAACGGCGTCCATTTCCCTCACTTTCCGAACCGAGGCTTTCCTCAACGAATCCGATGATCTCGCATCCTTAGACACACCCCATCACAGTTTTCCTTCGCGGCATCATCGTGACGGAAAGTCAGTCGTTACATATCTGTCGGAAGCATTAGTCGGTAGTTGGTAATAATCGATCAGAGTTCCTCGGCGTCTTAGGCAATCATCGTCCGAACTTATATCGCGCATCAAAACGCATCGACCAGAAGTCGAACTTGCAATTGCGAATCGCGGACCGCTACTAATAATAACCGCGAACCGCTAATTTAATAATCGCGAGTCCTACGCTAAGTGTGCACCTTGAATATAAATTAATAAATTTCTATTGTTAAATGTACTCAAGTGTTTCTTCCTCTCACTATCACGATCCATCACCTCACATTTTAAACTATCTGTAAATATAGTTAACGAAATGAATCATAGAAAATTAATTATAGTCAACGAAATCTGATAAACAATTGATTTGAACGGCGAATAAAATAAAAATTGCCGAGTTAAAAGTAGCTTATTATTTGTTATTCGATAAAAAAATGTTGCTTGCACAGTGTCGAAAGAGCGTGGTGAAAAAATTTCGTGCAATTCTTCCACGTCAAATGAACGTCGTGTTTTGTCATGTTAATACGTGCAAATGTGTAAATTTAATTTTCACGAATTACAAATGCGCGGTGCACTAAATTAACCATTATGACGTCACATTGTACGCTTCTAACGCAACTGTACGAAATTCGTTATCATTTCCATTTACGCGTAGCCTGACGTATAATGTCTGTCACGTACAATTAATTTCTCTTAATTAACATTCTTATCGAAAAATATAATATATCATAAATTTGAATATTTGTACATTTGATTATCGTTCTAGCGTACCGAGTTATTTACATTCGACGAACATAGTTCCCTTTGATAACAGATGGAACAGAGGAATTTGTTAAAATTCGTACAACAGCGGCAGGAAAATGTAATCTTCTTGTTTTACCGGATAAAAGAATCTCGGTGTATATCTGCGTCTTTTATTTTTTGACGAACGAGTTTCGCCGATTAAATTGTTTGCCACGCTACGCTAGTTTCCCTACATTTTCTATTTCTACGTAAAAAATAGAAGGAAACAGCACGGCTGGTTAAACAAGAAAAATTAACTATTTTCAACCATTTGCAAATTTTTCTTATTTTGTCACAGACCTTAAACTATATTGTACAATTAATAAATACAATTAATCAAATTAATAGTAGATCATACAAATAGAATTGTTATAAAACATTAATAATACAATTTACAAGTAGAATTATCATAAATCAACGAACAGTAGGATTAATAAAAATATTAAAAATCAAAAATATTATACAAGCAAAATTATTATAAATCAATCGATGGACTACACAAGCAACAAGAACTGTTACAAAAGCAACATTACGATTACGTGATGTTATTTTCCAACTGTTTGAAAATGATTACAGTGTTCCCGACTTTCGACCAAATTACAAAATTGCCAAAACTAATAATTTTATTTCTATTAAATTATTACAAATTAAGATTACACATGGAATCATCAAAATTTCAGGATTTTAATTCTACGTATCGTATTATTTTTCGACTGTTTCATCGAGCTATCTTCGTCGTCCGTTTTCCAACACTCGAAACGTGTACCTCGTGTGATTTAAGAGCGTCAAGTCCATCGGTAGACTACCGGCAAGCGGAAGAATAAGAAGGAAACGACGAAAGAAGAAACCTTTCTGCCTCGATGGGCTGAGAAAAAAAAGCAATTTCGAAAGTAGATGTTGGGGAAAGCAATTCGAAAGCACGGGATCCCGACACCTTCGCTACCTTTTTCGACATCTTTAGTTCAACCTCCCGTGAAAAATTAATAACGTGGTATTATTGGACACGGTCAGGGTCGACTGTTCCAAGGAAACTCTATCGATCGGGTTTTAATAAATGACAAGCATTTTTAGGAAAATTCACGCCACGTTATTTCGCTCTGATCCTGCGATTCTTCATCCTCCGTAAAAATCCACTGCACCTACGTTTCGTATTCTATCGAGCTGAAGTTGTTTCCTAAATTCGTATTTTTCTCCTCTTCGTTTCGGCCAAGTTCCCATGGACATGTTTGTATAATTCGTTGCAAAGTTCGAAGCATAGTAAAATGATTTACATTATACAAGACTTATGTTGAGGAAAGAAAAGAATTTTTCAAAATCCAAAAAACAGACATGAAAATTTGTCTATACGTCTATGTATTCGTGATAATGATTTTTATTTTCAATTAGTCAATTAGGCTCGGTGGTATAGCCACCTCGTTGATGTCACTCGTGACATAAATCTCGCCTTTGCAAGCGTGCAAAACTGGACGCAACAGCTAATCGACTTGGAATTAAAAAATATTTCAGAACTCGATCTCTGTAAAAGCGTCTTCAAATTTGTCTAAATCAGCTTCTGTTTCTAATTGCGTAGCCTTCTCGACACCTTTGTAGCAGAAAGCAATCGTTGTACGCGTATTCCTTGGGAATCTTTCGAACTAAGACGTGGGATCGTATAGAAACAAGGGAAGAAAGAATCAGAAATCGTAAGAGCACGTCGCGCAGATATCCAAAGCAGTTTGGAAAAAACACCAACACCACGGGACCGAGAATAGCCTAACATTTTAAAGGATTCGATCTCCTCTTCTCTATACGATTTCCATCGTACTTTTGTCGTTGCGAGTGTCAAAGGATGGCGCACGAGAAACTTTTTCGTGCCTTCGAGAAATCGCGACTATTTTTAACAGGATTCCGGTCGTCCATCTCCTTATGTCCGCGGGCTGCGACCTCTTATCCTTCGACTTGTGCCACCCCCTAGGGATACAACGAGAGAAGTGGAAACGTTCCTTCGATCCTTCCTATCCTTTCCTCGTCAACTTCTTATTTCCTGCCAGGTGGCTTCTATTCTGCTAACGCGCGACAATTCCACCTTTCCTCGTCCAAAAATTCCTATCTAAAGTTTAACTGCTGCGAATTTCCCTTTGCAAGTCACATCTCGCTGAGAAATTATCAGCTGGTTTGTATATTTGGTCGGATTGCAAGGATATGGTCGAGTCGGAATGAATTTCTCTCGGTTCCAAGTGACCAGGAAGGTAAGTTGTGCTGTGAAATAGTAGAAGCAACGCGTATGTTGGTTTATGGTGAAGCTTCGTGCAATTCGTCTGATATTGTTATAAATAATGTGCACCAGGATGCGGTCGAGTAACACGTACAAGCGGGCACGAGGCGACTCGTGAAAAATTAGGAAGAAAATGTGAGGCCAAATTGGTTCGTTCAAGGTTTCGTTTTTGGGAAGATCGAGTCTGAAAATTTGTCGGGTACCTTCGATTATTTAGTCGCGTCTAGTCTAACTGGACAAATTGTAAAGTACAAATTAAATAAAAAAGAAATTATTGGACCCACAAAATTAACGCTCGCAACGTTGAGTCGTAAGCCACGTCTGACTGCGATAATTTAGATAAATTAGATTCCAGTTGGGTTGCTTAGTCTCAGCGCCACTTAATGATCAAATTATGTTTCATCATCGTATAAACACAAAGTGCAGCACATACCTCTACATACGACGTTCTTCTGGAAATTATTTGAAATTTATCTTGAAGGAAGTATACGTACGAAATTGTTCTTGAAAATATTCCAAATTCATCTTTGAAGAATCGTGGTGGAGTTTTCGTGTACAAAGTTGCCAAAGCATTTCGAACCCGCTAATTCTAATTTCCCTAGTGTTGGTTCTTTTGTCCATCGGCGAAGTATATCTATGTCGTTGGAAATGTGTGAAGCAGCAAGCGAAATACAATAAAGATATTGTTTCGTCAGAGTTCGTGATACGAATGCAACGTTTGAATCGTGAATTCAGACTCCGTTGCAGTCTCGTGGCCAGCGAACCGTACATTTTCTCCGACTAATCTGATCATTTCGTCACTATCAGCGTCCATTGTACATCCTCGAATATTATCACGAAAACTATTGTATATAGCAGGGAATTTCAAAGATATTTCTATCGATATTTGATATAAACGCTCGCTGAGTGTTCGCCGAGCATTGTCTTCTACCCTAACTCGTGTCAAGTTGACAGTGACGCTAAATTATATTAAATTCGTAAATTACATGCAAAATCGTCGTATCGTCCTCGTTAGACGATTAGAATAATTATACAGCGCGATTCATTTTTGTAATAGTCTAACGATATTTCACAACAAAATGTACATATTAGGTTGGCAACTTAATGATAATAATATTAGGATATTGTTAAACTATATTAGTGTAATCGTAGTGACAAATAATAATAAATAATTTGGTATAATATAATCAAATATTTTAGTATAATACTATTAAAGCGTTTAAACAGATGATGTTCCATGGAAGATTCCTAACCTAAAAATGTTGGGTTGGCAACTTAATGATAATAATATTAGGATATTATTAAACTATATTAGTGTAATCGTAGTGACAAACAATAATAAATAATTTGGTATAATATAATCAAATATTTTAGTATAATATTATTAAAGCGTTTAAACAGATGATGTTCCATGGAAGATTCCTAACCTAAAAATATCGGCTTGGCAACTTAATGATAATAATATTAGGATATTATTAAACTATATTAGTGTAATTGTAGTGACAAATAATAATAAATAATTTGATATAATATAATCAAATATTTTAGTATAATATTATTAAAGCGTTTAAACAGGTGATGTTCCATGGAAGATTCCTAACCTAAAAATGTTGGCTTGGCAACTTAATGATAATAATATTAGGATATTGTTAAATTATATTAGTGTAATCATAGTGACAAATAATAATAAATAATTTAGTATAATATAATCAAATATTGAAGTATAATATTATTAAAGCGTTTAAACAGGTGATGTTCCATGGAAGATTCCTAACCTAAAAATATTGGATTGGCAACTTAATGATAATAACATTAGGATATTGTTAAATTATATTAGTGTAATCATAGTTACAAATAATAATAAATAATTTGGTATAATATAATTGAAGTATAATTGAAGTAAATATTGAAGTATAATATCATTCAAGCGTTTAAACAGATGTTTTATAGAAGATTCAAGAGGTGGCAAGAGACATGAAAATATTGGGTTGGCAAAGCAACTAAGTGACTGCGGATTTTATCAATACGACCCAATGACAGAAGCCGCAATCAATTAGTTGCCAACCCAATATATAAATTTTCACGTGAAATATCGTTAAACTATTACAAAAATGAATCCTGCTGTATAATAAATAAATAAACAAATAAATTTGTACAAGTGTAGCTATCGTAATTAAATGTAGCTAATAATTATTTCAATTAAATCTTGCTAATGTAAAAGTTGAATTTCTCGTATGTTTCATTGGTCGCTACCACAGCCACATATACCGGGTGTCTAAATATTTATGCACACGATACTGTATATACCATCCACCACTTATGTGTATATATATAACTTATGTTATCTAGGGACACGATCGTCATTTCGTTTCCTGATCGAACGAGGGAAATCTTGTTAAGGAAAGGGATCAAGGATTGCGTTTAGGGTTATTGCTCGAAGGAAACCGAACGATTTAATCCTCGTCCAGGTTCTCTGATCCGGCTGCAGGTACGAGGTATTGTCTTCATCGACGTTTTCGGTGAAAATATGTCAAATCGATATTTCGAACGACGGGGAGTCGATGCTTTCAACTGTCGATTAATTTTTAAATTTATGTCGATACACTGGAGGTTGCGATCGATCAGCAGCTTTTATTTAGCGCGCTCACTCGTCTTCCGCATCTGCGATTACCGATTTCCGCGTCCCGACGGTTAAGCAAATAGCAAAAATGCCTGAATTTCATCAGCTTATGGGTTTCTTCATTTGCTAAACGCAGCGAAGTAATGAAAAACCTGGTGCTCAGATTGTATAGAAAATGTGCTATACATTTGTATTATTCTTACGCTGCACGTTATTATTTACTACTACAAATTACATACAGAGAACGTACATGGATTTTAGTTTGATGTAAATGATATTTCTTCAATTTTGAAATAGTAGGCTGGAATATTAATTATCAAGTTTCACGTGAACATTTATCACATGTTCGTAGCACAGATTGCTTCAAGTTTTCGTTCAAGTTCGGATAAGCGAGGAAACACGCAATCGTTAGAAGCGGTTTCTATAATCGACCTTCTATATCGCCACTTATTCATATAATAGCAACTTCTTCATTTACGTCATAAATTTAGCGCGGTTCGCTAACCTTCGCACACAGTCTGCACACAAGTTAAAAAAGAAGAAAAGAAAAGAGAAGAGGGAAGGAACCGAATAAGAGCAGGCCATTGCTCTCCGTACTTAAGAGAAAGCGCGAATGAATCAATATCCAATAAATCGGCAGACGAGTAGCTACTCACCCTGCAGAAGCTGGTGATGGAGGATATCTGAAACAGAAAGCAGAAAGGAACGATCAATCGTTGGAATACCAAGCGAAATAGCGCAGCGATAAATAATTGGATCTCCAAGCTCGAGACCGGATCATCGTACCGAATATTCGCACACACTGCAAGTCTCATTTTGATTATGGCTAGTCCAATGACTTCATAATATAATAAATATGATACAACGTAGGAATAATAGTGTTTAACACTAGAACTATCACACCAATCAAATCGATTGCTTTTACAATTTTATTTTCAAATTCCTACTTCGTGTTATATTTTTTCCGCAATGATGTAATGACTTTCGCAACGATAACTAAAGGAATAATATAATGAATTTTATTTTGTTTTTTATGTATCAAACTGAAAATAATTTTGTATCGAGGCTACTTGTACCAATAGCAGTGAAAATGACTGGTACTTGTCAAAGTGTGCAGGAGTCCTGCACTCTGTTTATCGAAGCCCAATTAACCAGCTTCCTCGTTTTCTACAACTTGCCACGCGTTTTCAAAATTTCACCGCGTATCATTCGATATGACGATATCAGCTATCAGGAAAATTCCAGATCGATCGCTGGATCGCTAGATGCTGACGCTAGAAATACCACAGCAATCAAAACGACTGGTTCTACAATTTTATAAATGTGCCAACCCTCGTTCAGGGATGATGATCCCAGATGGATTAAAAATAGCATAAATGAACAACATAACATGGAATTGCTTCTGTAAGAATGTAATAAATCAATAAATGTAAAAAATATTCTATTATTACGTACTTTTTAACGACCAGTCATTTTCACTGGTTTTGGTACAAGTAGCTTCGTGTTAGCGTGGTGTTCAGTCATCAATTTGGAATGATTCGTTTCAAAGGGTGCAGGTCAGTAAAGATTATCAAACACGTGCAATTAATAAATTCTATCATTCGCGAGTTTTAATTGAACTATCGAATGGAAAATATTGGAAGCTTTAAATGTTCCTAATTCGACGAATAGTGTCGCCTCTCGTGCAATCGGAAGGAATATTATTATTCAGACCTTATAAGTACAAATAACAAACTACCAATAGTAGTTCCTTCTCTTAAGTAACTGGAGCAAGTTTGACAATAGAAGAAACGGAATTTTGCGAGTAAATTTCCTCATCCTCCGGGTAAACTCGTGCCTTTGCAAATCGTCACGAAACGATGATTAAATACAAAGATGGAAGGAAGAGAACGACCGAACTTCGTCTCGTGTATATATAGATACTGCGGAAGAACATTTTAATTAAAGAGATCCGTGTACGCCTAATCTTTTAAAAACAAGCTGCATAGCTCGAGTGGAAAGAGGGCAACGAACAAATTGAAATTCAAAAGTCGTCTGCAGACAGAAGCGTCGACGACGAAGGAATAAGGAAGCTTTTCGAGGAGCTGGTCGCTAGGCAAAGAGGCTGCAGGAGCTACTCTACGAAAAACTTTCGTCCTGATTATCATAAGAAGTTTCGCGATGCTCGAAAGAAAAGAAAAAGAAAAAAAAAAAAGAGATCGGCCGTTTTACGTATTCCTCGACGTTACAGCGACCGAACTTGTGTGTACACCACCACCGTGGAATTAGATAACCGAGCTGAGTTGTCTTCCAGCGTCGTCGCTCGCACGCTTTTGCTAATGGCGCGCTCTTTTACATTCCTCGCGATCCTCCGTTTTGTAAGTTTCGTCTGGCAAAGGGGATGTGACAGGAGGGTGGAGGGGCGGTTTTATAACGCCGGACTCTCTAGGTCAGCCGGAATTAGATGCGAATATAGGAACAGTGCGGTTTGGGGTAGTTGCTTAAAAAATACACGGTG
Source organism: Bombus fervidus (assembly GCF_041682495.2). Taxonomy (NCBI): domain Eukaryota; kingdom Metazoa; phylum Arthropoda; class Insecta; order Hymenoptera; family Apidae; genus Bombus; species Bombus fervidus. Next base: position 6,871,068 of record NC_091534.1, on the reverse strand, counting down.
TCCTGGTTCTTCTTAGGAAAACGGTGTCAGGGTATCGTACGAGCGGAGATAAGAAAAATGTTGTATAAGCGTAGCCTCGTAAACGTTGACACGTAATCGAAGGCTCTGCACAGCAGCCACCAAGCAGCTGCAATTCAGTACACGTACAGGTGTATGTACTTGTAGATTTTGTCATTTTTTTCTGTCGTTATTTGTCAAATGTACTTCTTCATAGACATAGTATTAATAATAATAATTGTAGATGTTAATAAATGTGAATAAACTGTATATGCTTCTAGAAAATAAGACATTTTTCATTTCAAAGACGAAATGATTGATATTCTTATGTTGCACGGATTGTCCGGGCGCGTGAAAGAATTCGAAGCGATCGATGTTGCTTAATTTAAAGCGATTTGAGACACAGTATTTTACGCGTTACGTACGATTAGCCATGAAATTTAATTCGCTACAAGCGTTTGATCAAAGAGAAATGCAAGGATCGTGCAATTCACCGTGTATCGATCTTATTAAATTGGTTCCAGTTGACCCAATTTCCGACGTTTCTTCGTAAAACGAATTGTCCCCGTTTCAGTTTCAACTCTTACTCGCGCGCTCCTCGCAAATAAGGAGAATTAAGCCGAGACAAGTTCGTTGAATTTTAATTTAACGAGTGAAATCTGTTAGGTCAAGGGCGAGAGTATTTTACATTGCAGAAAGCTGTTTCGTTAAATGTTAATTAACGTTCAGATCTACCATCCGGAGAATAAATCAGAGAGAACATAGGCCATTAAAAATAACTAAATGCGTTCCTCTTCACCTTCTACCTTCCCTTCTTTAACATATCTTATTGCTGCAAGTAAATTACTTTATTCTTAATCCAAAGAGCTAGAGAAAATGGGAAAGCTCGTTTCACTATTTTCATTCTCGTCCCCCGCCCTGCTTGTTCCCTCCTGTTACTCGTTTCTACGTCTACCGTCGAGTTTTAAACTAAAGAAATTTCACCCCCTCGTGCTTCTTCTTACACATTTCATTTGCACCAAAATACCACGACAAACGGGAAATTAGAAAATTACATTTGACGCGTGGCGAGTTTAAACAAAAGTCTACGTCAACCAGACATTTTCTATTCCCCTTGCAATTTTTCTATTTCCCGTGGATAAGTATGTCGGAGATGAAAGGACACCGGGCTTCCCCTTTGCAATTCTTTGGAAAATTCCCAATATTGTAGTCTTTACAAATTAACGTAAATATAATTGTCCGAGACTTGAGATAATGAGCTTGGGCTCGAGGCGACAACTAGTCGCCGAACGTAGCCGTGGTCACGGAATGAACGTTTTACCTAACGGAGGTATGGAATAATTGTATAGCTCTCCTTAAAAAGAATAGTTGTAGCGGCACTCGACAGTAAACATTCCAATGGTATCTACCCCGTGGCTCGCCACACACAGACCCTATTCTTCGAGCAAGATGATTGCCAGCTGTCGATGCATCTTCACGGTACGTGTTCAGCTAGCCTGAGGACCCGCTACAAATCTTAGGATTTAGTTAACCAAGGTCCTTCAAACGGACCGACAGTCTTTATCCTAACAGTCTCTAAATCTATCACCTACTGCGGGAAGATACGGGAAAGCTGCTTTTCTCACGGACGATGCTTCCCGCTAGCAACTTTCTCTCAAGGGCGGCTAGCATCTTTCTCCAACCACCGACATAGAAATTAACCAATTAACAGCAACGTCCATTTCCCTCGCTTTCCGAACGAGAGTTGTCCTCGACGAATCCGACGATCTCGTGCCCTGAGACACACCCCATCATAGTTTTCCTCTGCAGCATCACCGTGACGGAGAGGCACATTCTCGTGCGATCTCGTCAGCGGATACTTCACGTTTTTAACCACGAGTCCGACTTAGACCTTGGAAGAAAGTATGTTTGTCATCCCGTTGACCGCGGATTCGTTATCCAACCTAGGACCATTGTCATTAGCGTCTAATCACCGCGGTTACTTGTCGATTCTATGATACTCACACTTGTGCTAATCAACGTTACCTCGATTGTATGACAACGATGGCCAATTCCAGTGAAGATTCATTACACGCCACTACCCTTGATCACAACGTTAACCCGACATATATTTAGAGGCTACAAAAGGAATTGTGAAATAAGAAACAACGTTTGAGGACAAATAGTGTTCTTAAGACGTCTAGGGCGCAATCATGTTCAACGCTACGAACGTTCGAAAGACTCTGCGCGGGAATAAAAATTCATTTCAAATTTCTGATTTCTGACTGTAAAGATATCGCGAGCCGAAACAAAGTAGGAGAAAATTGTTTAAACAACAAAGAAATGGAAGAAGCATTGCCAGATGTAATACAACTTTCTCAGTTCTCAAACGACCATTCACATCGTCCTTTATCTCGTTACACCGTAAAATGATGCGATATTAAAAATCCAAGTTGCGATATTAAAACTAGGGAACGAGATACTCTCTTTTTCTGGCGCCTGGTCGATCGGAATGGGGCGAAATAAAAATCGAGAGAATTAAAGGAAAAGTAGCATCGCGGTAATAACAATGGTTGCTGGTTGCAAGCGTTGCTCGAATACCACTGGCTTCCCACGTTTTAATGAAAGTCCTTTCTCCGAAACGTAATGAACTTGACCGAACTTTATCGTCGCGAGATGATCAGCGAATTTAATCGGCCGCCAGCGAAGCGGATAACCGATCAGAGGCGAACAATGGACTTACCAAGTTGCCTGGTCGTGGCGGTAGTTACGTCATAACTGGCAAATCAAGTTCTGTCAGGCGTGTGCATGTACGCGAGGGCTTGTTAGAGTTGTTGGAAATTTTTCTTATTTCGAGAAACTATCGCGTTAAGGTACAGCGAGTAATCCGTTTATTGAAAGTCAGTCAGACGTATGAATATAATTGTTCGCTTGTAAGGAATTATACAGGGCGTTTAAAGGGGAAACCTAAGGCCTTAAACATCGATAATTCGATGTTCGTTTGCGCGACAAGGTAAAAGATTGGAATATCAAAAGACATTGACAGAAGCTAAGTAAAAGTTATTTTACAAAATTATATTTGAATAACGAACAACGAATAAAAATAAAGAATCGAATTTTTGTTCACCATCGATGAATAAATATCCGATCGAACAAGAGCGAGAATTTACTCGAATAAGAATTTAGTCGAAGAGAAATTTAATCGCATAACTCGTTCGAATAAAATGATACATTATGGATAAACATTTCTGTGTTACATCGTATGTGAGTTGTATATTTTCAAGCCTCGTCGTTCATTTGTTGCGATATTGGCTTTTATAATTAAATTTTTGCCAATTTCAGATTAGAAAGTTTACCGTCGCTTGGTAAATTATTCATCTGATAAATTAATACTCGGAACTGTATCGGTATATATTTGTACAAAATTAAGTGAAAACAAACAATTACTCGTATTATTATTCCAATAATTCTGCGATCCTTGTTCGAACAAATATAGAAAATAATTTGTTATGGACAACAAGTAATTATTCCAGGGAAAAGGTATTTTCACTATTTCCACTGATATCAATTCATTCCGCTAATTATCTTAGATGTTTATTCAGAATAATTTGAACAAAATGCTGTATAGTGACTCTGGTGCAAAGTAATTTATTGCAATTTAATATAATGATAATAATTAATAACGCGACTAAAAACTTGACGTTATTGTACTAACGTTAATGTACTGTATCTTATATTTGCAACATGAAAGCTTGTTGTATCTTAAAAGTACATGGACAGCATGAGAAAGCACTATAAAACAAGTATGATAAAAGCGTGAAAAATATTCCACATCGTAACCCAACCAAACTACATACGTTAACAGTGACAGTTAAAAAGTTAAGGGTTTAATGTAACAGGAGTTGAGAAATTTTCAAATCATCGACGTTACAGCTGCCTTCTACACTCGGTTATTTAGTTACAATTATTTAATTACGTTTTATCTTTAATTTTCTAACGTAGCTAGATTTTCAATTCACTTTTAACATTGTTTATTTTTAATAAATTTATCGATTCCGAATATAGTGTTTAATGGTTTACGTGACGTTCGATACTGATTTATCAAATATCATTAACTGACGCGATAAGCTCCGCTCTGATCGTGTACTAATACCGTTAATTAATTACATTTAGAATTATTATCCTGCGGTATAATCGCACATTCATTTACGTTTTAATGTCAAATATACATAATTAATCACTAATGACAGAGACGAGAGAGATATACATATTATCTGCCGTATTATTGCTATGTAATTATAGTTCATACAGAGACTAATCCGCGCGCAGCAATGTAATCAATTGCATTATTTATAACGATGTATTTCCAAAAAACCTGTGTTAGTTCGTAGAAACGTTACACGTATACACATCTCTTTCATTTCGGTTTTTATTTAACTATAATTATTCATATTCGTCGTATAGTTAACTACGCGTTAACCAGTTAGCTGTTTTTGACGAGTATACTCGTCACGAAGAGACGGGTCTATTTTGTGTTACGACGAGCGCCTTCGGTAATAAATTTAAAAAACGAAACAGTCGTTTCCTTGCATCTTAATTTCATATTGCAACAGTCACGCATACTCTGTGTTTGACGAGTATACTCGTCACGAAGAGACGACTGTATTTTGTGTTACAACGAGTCCTGTCGGTAACAAAATTAAAAAACAGTAGTTTCGTTACAACTTAATTTTATATTGCAACAGCCACGCATATTTTGCATTTGACGAGTATACTCGTCACGAAGAGACGACTCTATTTTGTGTTACGACGAGCGCCTTCGATAATAAATTTAAAAAACGAAACAGTTGTTTCCTTGCATCTTAATTTCATATTGCAACAGCCACGGATACTCTGTGTTTGACGAGTATACTCGTCACGAAGAGACGACGTTATTTTGTGTTACAACGAGTCCTGTCGGTAACAAAATTAAAAAACAGTAGTTTCGTTACAACTTAATTTTATATTGCAACAGCCATGCATATTTTGCATTTGACGAGTATACTCGTCACGAAGAGACGACTGTATTTTGTGTTACGACGAGCGCCTTCGGTAATAAATTTAAAAAACGAAACAGTCGTTTCCTTGCAACTTAATTTTATATTGCAACAGCCACGGATACTCTGTGTTTGACGAGTATACTCGTCACGAAGAGACGACGTTATTTTGTGTTACAACGAGTCCTGTCGGTAACAAAATTAAAAAACAGTAGTTTCGTTACAACTTAATTTTATATTGCAACAGCCATGCATATTTTGCATTTGACGAGTATACTCGTCACGAAGAGACGACTTTATTTTGTGTTACGACGAGCGCCTTCGATAATAAATTTAAAAAACGAAACAGTCGTTTCCTTGCATCTTAATTTCATATTGCAACAGCCACGCATACTCTGCGTTTGACGAGTATACTCGTCATCGCTTACATTTTGTTACGCGCTTTTCAAAGACAGCGCAACAACTAACTGCTTGGCTGGTTATATACCGATTATTATCGATTGGTTAATAGCAACACGTCATACTCAGACTGCGTTTCTACAAATTCAAATATTTATGATGAAAAATATGCGAAAATAGACCCAGAAAGGGGATAGAAATATTCGAATAAATATTTCCCTGGTGCAAACGCCGTAACAAGTATCGTGTCGCAGATAATCTGTATATTTCCCACGCTACCTACATCTGGCACACATTTTCCTACACTCGCATGTGCCACGAAAGCGTACGAATTCGTAGTCCGCTGGTAGGAAAGACGTGTTCTTTAGAAAGCGGCCGAAACGTCGCCTGTCGTAGACCTCCGCCTTTCCACTCAATAAACCAAACTTCCTTCAAATTCGCCATCCGAAAGCTAACCTTGAGGTGGCTGAAGCGAACAGATGCTGCAGCCCGAACATCCCCTGATACCCAAGTTACAAGTTAAAGCCGCGCCTCGAAAAGACAGATTGCGCGATCTCTCGCGTGTCATTGGTCCGGCATATACATCCGCAATGTATATTCCGGCCCGAGTGGCAATCTCTGTGTGCGCGTCTCTGTCGCCCTCGAGAGCCACGGTTATCGTGGCATCTCGCTTCCCCGCAGCTTCTTTATGCCCGAGGAGAAGCGCGACGACCGGAAGCAACGGCTGAGAGCCGCGCGCCCGGTGACACATCCATCCAGAAAGAGACCGGGAAAGGGATATTTCGGTAGCGTGTGTGGCCGTGGTGCGCGCTCGGCCAACTATAAATCAACGAGCACCAACTCGGCTTCAACTTATGCATCGATACGTATCCTTCGTCGTCGCGACGCGGCAAACTCACGGAATACCTGGCAATATCGTATCGAACTGTGCCATCTTCGGCCAGCTTTTCTCCCTCGAGGCAAAATCCATCCAACGAAGCAACGAAATAGCGACGCCTCTTACGTAACGCGCGCGATAGAACGAGCGGGGATTTTTCTCGTTCGGGTAATTATGTAAGAAGGTGAAAAATGGTTGACACGGGAAATACGGAGACGCGGACGAGAGGAAAGCGCGGCTTCAACGCTGCAGCAATCGTTTCACACGCAAAAACACTGATATAAGTACTCTTTATGGTAGGCAGGTAGTAGTGGCGGTTTTTAGCTCGCCAACAGAATCCTGGCGCTGAGAGATAGTTAGATAAGAAGAGTTTTAAGAGTTCTAGAAATAACGATGGTTTAAGTATGGCGCTTGTACCGGAAAAATTCAGACGAGAAGCGGGCGGTTTTTAAACGCTGACAGTTTCTACTACTTGCAGATTGTTTAATCGACCATTCGCGGATAGACGCGATCGCGAGGAAACACGTCAACGGGAGTCGTAAATTCCCGTTACGATTAGATAATCGACCCCACGAACTGATCGATCCCCTTATTTCTGTTAGGATAATAAGGGTGGTTCGATCGAGTTTACACTGAATTAACACGTACAAAATAATGTTTATTCCAACAACTTTGTAAAGAAGATAGTTACGCTGGTGCGTAGGTGCAAGATAAGCAAGTGATTGATTTAAGGGTAGAGACCCGGTACAGACACGTTGACTATTCCAACGATGAAGAATAAGTGAAGTTCAGTGACGATGCTGTGTCGGAGGAAAGCTAGCGATGGGTGTGTCTAGCGCACGGGACCATCGGATTTGTTGATGACAATTTTGGTTAGGAAAGCGAGGGCAGTAGACGTTGCTTCTGATTGGATAATAAGAAGGTTGGTGGACTAGGAAGGGTCTTAGCCGCCCTCGATAGAAAGTTGCCAGTGGGAAGCATCGTGCGTGAGAAAAACTAACTTCCCCGCGTCTTCTCGTGGTAAACAATAAACTTTAGAAAACGATTTAGTAAAAAGATCTTTGTTCGGTCTGAAGGACCTTAGCTGGAAAATTCCTGAGATTTCTGGTCGGTCCTGGAGACTATCGGGGGTATGCAATGAGGATGTGTAGGCATCTGGATGGCCTGCTTTAGGTAGAGAGTCAGCCGACGTAACACAGATTATCTTCAACTATCTCTTGAAATTAAATCTCGACTGACTTTCAACAGGATGTTAATAAGTTTGACGATTGGTGTAGATCCAACTGCTTTCTTTCCATAGATGCGGAGATGTAACATCGTGGCATCCACTGAACGAGCACAGCTGTTACTCGACCGACAACGTTGCTGTGCAAACCAGGGTCGGAGAAGATTTCAGGTAACAATAAAGAATCAAATTTTGTGGAACAGGTACTTATCCGAGCGAGAATTCACCTGAACAAAGATGTAATCGAAATGAAAATTATGTACAATATTTAAATATTTGTGTTACGTCGAGAATGGACATGGTACTGAACGTGTAGATATATTTTCAATGTTCATCGCCCAGTTGTTGTAACATTGGCTTTTATAATTAACTTTCTCCAAATTCCAGATTAGAAAATTTATCGTTTCGAATTGTTCACGTGGTAAATTAATAGTAAAAATTGTATCTGTACAAACTTGTACAAAATTGAGCAGAAACAATCAATTGTTCGTATTATTATCTGAATAATTCTGGAATTATTATTATTCGAATGAATGTAGAAAATAATTTGCTACGGATAATGAAATATTCGTCTGATATGAATTTATTCCGAATATTCCAAAGTTTGAGAGTTCATCGCGAGATATAAAGATAAGAAATAATAAGATTGCACCAGCACTTTCTTTGGATATCTCTATAGAATAATTTTGCTATGGAATAATTATTATTGCTAAATATATCGATTGGTAAATGTATTACATCACATAAAACAGAAACTCGTTGCAACCAATTCACATGTCCTGACAGGATTAATCCTATTAGAAACTCGTTAAAGGAACGAGCTTATTTTCTGTATTTTTCTAACAATTAACTACAATGTGCACACCTTACTCAGTGTACCTTGGTCCTAATTTCTTTCAACGCAATTGCAATTTCAACCTTCCACAAGCCAAACTCCCATCAAACACGTCCAAACATCTGTCACACGCGCCATTCCTGTTCCACTACTCAACCAATCGCTCAATAATCTCACAAATATTACACGCACAATGTCAATTACATATTTAATAACTATATATATCACACACACACATATATATAAACGTCTAACCAGAGCAAGCAACAACCCTGCTCATTCCCATTCAATGTCGACTCTTCAAGCCTCTGCAAACGAGACGTAGCTTTCGCTTGGCCTGCGAGTGACACGCGTGCACCTACTCCACCCTGCGCACACCCTCCGAGTACTGTTCTCACCTTTAACGAGTACAGTTTGTCTAGAATTCACCTGCGCCATGGTGGGGGTGTCTAGACATCCAATCTCTTTGCCCTCTTCGTCGCACGCGCTGCGACTTGCATTAGCGTTCACGCCGGAAGCTGCAGCCACCTGGGGCGTACACACGCGATCGACGGCTAAGATTCGAGAGATTTTTCCTCACGAGACCGCCTGTACGTCGCGCCAAGTGCCAAGTGCCAAACGCATATAGGGTGGTCGAATTATCCGAATTACGGTCAGATAGCGTTAATGGGGATGAAACTGTCGGTACTGAAACGTAGAAAATGGATGGCGCGGAGGGTAAATCACAGACACAGTTAGTTGTTCTCGACGAGTATACTCGTCGTCGCCTACTTTTCAAAAATAAAAGCTAAAGTTTTCAAAGAGCAACGGACAATTAATTATGTTAATTATTGAGTTAACACTCGAATGCTGTGATAGATGCAGACGGTTTACAGTCATTACGTTCCATGAAACACGTAGAACATGTTTCCCAGTTGCCTGGGACACCCTGTAGAGTAAACTGTAGAAGTTTGCTTGCCTGGCGCGGAAAAGGACCAGCTTATCTATACGTGGCGCCGGCACAAAGAAATTGCGGCGGTGTAATGCGCGTACACGCGTTCGGCAAACGAACCAGCAAGAGTCTGGTGGAAACGTCTGGTGAAATTGAGCTCGTGTTTGTCTTTTGGCAAAGGTGGAAATTGGTCGACGAATTTCTCGCGCTGCAATATCGTTCAACCGTGGCCAAGATATTCTCGAGGATTTAATGGTATTCGCGAGGGGATTAATGATGGTAGAGCCGCGGTTTTACTTTGGACTTACAGAAAGTGCTAGCGATCAAGGGATTAACAGTGCGACGAGGGTATCGGAATTGGAACGTCGGAGAAACGTGGAAACGGAAAAATTGATGTGACGAGCCTCGGTATAAGTGGGAAGTTGAAACATTAAAAATCGAACGACTTAAGAAGCAAACGTGAAGACCATTTTCATTATTTGCATACTTGCGCCGTTTATCGCTGCGATTCTTTTGGACTTTTAGCTTTACGCAATTGGAGAAAGAACGAGGAAAGGATACGAATTTATCGAGGAAATCAAGTTTGAATAATTTAGTTTGTTAGTTAGGAAACGAAGTTGGACGAAACGAACTTTCACAATATAATGCTTGTAACTTAATTAGGCGTCAGGATCAAACTGAGTAAACTTACATTCTTTTAATCCTTTTTCAATTTGAAAAATTGCAAAATACTGCGACGAGATACTTTATCATGAAAATAGATTCTTATCAAAAGAAGGAATATCTACTTAATTTCATTAATATTCAGGCACTTTGTTCCTCGCTAATATTTCTTCCCTGTAATTCTCTATTATTCGACAATTTTCTTTCTAATTGCAATTATCTGCAACGATGTACTCTACGCACTATAAAATAGTTAAAAATGAACGTTCTTTATTTTTTTAAATTAACTCCTACATTGGATTTGTTAATTTTAAATTTATTTAATTACACATCTATCGTGCTGTGTTCATTTTTTTTAACCACAGTATGATTGGCATTTAGGATTATCACGTAGGTTTATCATACGACGGTCTCCAAAGCTAAAATAAATCAGTTCGACCTTTATCTATCTTTTTCTATACTTGACGCGCAATTTACATTTCTTCTCCGTAAAAAATCGCTTTTTATCTTACGTCGTTTACAATTCTAATTTCTCGATTATTATGATACGGACGTGATAACGAGGTACGTTCCAGATGATTGTCTCGGATGTTAGGCTGAAAAATAATTCTTCTGCCAATGGTAATAACATTATGAATTAAGATGAATCTCGTTAATATTCTGTTCTGTCCTTGTATTTTCCTTATTGACTTACCGATGGAATAAATTTTTCTGCAATTTCCATAAAACTCTTCTTTTTCTACGTGCCGTGGCGTCGTATTTGAAAGACGCGTGAACACGTAAACCCGATCGACCCAGTTTTACAAGAATTTATAATTCAGACTGGACTATCGTAACTAATATCCTGAAAAATGAACCGAACATAGTGCGAAATAGATTCAAATACAATTCCACGTAGATAAGGAACAATACTTCGATTTCTTCTTTCTTCGAATTTTCCATCCACTGTATACATAAATTGTTTAATGCAACAGATAAGGAACAAATACGAATAAAACACGAAATAGCAGAATATTCGTCTTATTTCTGTAGATTTTCCAACTATATTGCTTTTATCCTATTGAAAAAGACAAAGTACAAATTTTCTTTGTATCTTCTATTTCTTCATATCTTCCTTATACTTCTGGCAGGTTTAGAGACTGCAATGAAAACGAATGAATTTTTAATTAGCAGAATATCTGTCTTATTTTTGTAGATTTTCCAACTATATTGCCACTATCCGATTGAAGAAGACAAAGTACAAATTTTCTTTGTATCTTCTATTTCTTCATATCTTCCTTATACTTCTAGCCAGTTTAGAGATTGCAGTGATAACTAACGCATTTTTAATTAGCAGAATATCCGTGTTATTTCTGTAGATTTTCCAAATATATTGCTACTATCCGATTGAAGAAGACAAAGTACAAATTTTCTTTGTATCTTCTATTTCTTCATATCTTCCTTATACTTCTGGCAAGTTTAGAGACTGCAATGAAAACGAATGAATTTTTAATTAGCAGAATATCTGTCTTATTTTTGTAGATTTTCCAACTATATTGCCACTATCCGATTGAAAAAGACAAAGTACACATTTTCTTTGTATCTTCTATTTCTTCATATCTTCCTTATATTTCTAGCAAGTTTAGAGACTGCAATGATAAGGAATGAATTTTTAATTAGCAGAATATCCGTGTTATTCCTGTAGATTTGCCATTTGTATTGCTATTATCCGATTGAAGAAGACAAAGTACAAATTTTCTTTGTATCTTCTATTTCTTCATATCTTCCTTATATTTCTAGCAAGTTTAGAGACTGCAATGATAAGGAATGAATTTTTAATTAGCAGAATATCCGAGTTATTTCTGTAGATTTTCCAACTATATCGCTTTTATCCTATTGAAAAAGACAAAGTACACATTTTCTTTGTATCTTCTATTTCTTCATATCTTCCTTATACTTCTAGCAAGTTTAGAAAATGCAATGATAACGAATGAATTTTTAATTAGCAGAATATCCGTGTTATTTCTGTAGATTTTCCAAATATATTGCTACTATCCGATTGAAAAAGACAAAGTACACATTTTCTTTGTATCTTCTATTTCTTCATATCTTCCTTATATTTCTAGCAAGTTTAGAGACTGCAATGATAAGGAATGAATTTTTAATTAGTAGAATATCCGAGTTATTTCTGTAGATTTTCCAACTATATCGCTTTTATCCTATTGAAAAAGACAAAGTACAAATTTTCTTTGTATCTTCTATTTCTTCATATCTTCCTTATATTTCTAGCAAGTTTAGAGATTGCAGTGATAACGAACGCATTTTTAATTAGCAGAATATCCGTGTTATTTCTGTAGATTTTCCAACTGTATTGCTATTATCCGATTAAAAAAGACAAAGTACACATTTTCTTTGTATCTTCTATTTCTTCATATCTTCCTTATACTTCTAGCAAGTTTAGAGACCGCAATGATAACGAACAAACGCGCGCATATCTAAAACGAACGCATTTTTAATTCGCCGTGTTTTACGTTTTACACGAAGACGTTGTACAAATTGTAGCATCGAATCAACGAACGAAGAAGTTCACAGAGAAAATGAAAAGTGCAAAGCGATCAAAGACAAATAACATTTTTCTAATTTCGCTAATTGAACTTGATAACTCGGCTACTGATTGGGCGATCTTTTGAAATCTTCCAACAATGTGATAATCGAAACATTGTTCGAATATTTACGTTTTCCACGGAGCTCTCGATAATCCTGTTCGTCTCTTTGAAACCGCGATCCTTCTTCGAGAATTCCAGCAACGAGATTCCTTGCAGTCGCTCAGACGAAACTCTTACACGCCGATACAGCGTTTCGTCTTTTAATCCTTCCGCCTTCTTTAATCGTTTCGTCATTCATCGAGCTTAAAGCGGGTCTCGCGAGGCCGGAAACGACACAGCTGAAAAGCGGCTAGGAAATAGCAGCCGTTCAAACGTCTACACAGTGGCAACGATTTCTTCAAGCCATTCGACGAAGCCGAGCAACTGGCTCGGCTCTCGAAAAGCAACTCGCGTCTCACCTATCGCAATTAACTTTTCGAATTAAGCGTTCGACGATAGAAAAATTTCGCGAGTATCGCGCGAACGATAGCTTCACGCGGAGCGAGTGACGAGCGGCTTCAGTTTAGAGCAAACGACGAATAGTCAGATTACCATCGATTTCGATGTATAATTGTCCAACAGGCAGCGAATATTTATGCAAATTGGTATTTGCATGAGCTAATTAGTTTAATTAAAATAGTAGGCCCTGGACAAAGACTCGTTTCACCTGCCGAATTATCACACGTTGTACGTACTGCACTTTGCATATCTTTTTAATTTTCTCGTAATATTCATATTCTATGCAATTTTGCGTCTTGAGGTTTCCCGCGAGTGCATAAAAATCCAATTGCAATTTGCTCATTAGCCGACGATTATGGGACGATCGAGTGTATTCAAAGGGAACAAAAATTTGTTCCATGTTCTCCATTGTGTAACTCCAACGCTATGAGCAATTACGTCATAACGAGGAAACATAAGTCCGCCTAACTCATCGTTACGTGTCCTGCTATACAATGTGACTTAGAATTTCGGATCAGATATTTATCCAATAGTACACTTTTGTTTGTCACACACTAAAGCTCATAATATCTTTAATTATTTTCAATAAACCTCATATTCTGAGCTTATAACTAATATTATACGTCACAGACAAAAAATTTTACACGTGTCTTTGGGAAATTAAAGAAACCTAGGCTATACCTTGTTTGTCACACACTAAAGCTCATAATATCTTTAATTATTTTCAATAAACCTCATATTCTGAGCTCATAACTAATATTACACGTCACAGACAAAAAATTTTACACGTGTCTTTGGGAAATTAAAGAAACCTAGGCTATACCTTGTTTGTCACACACTAAAGCTCATAATATTTTTAATTATTTTCAACAAACCGCATATTCTGAGCTCATAACTAATATTATACGTCACAGACAAAAACTTTTACACGTGTCTTTGGGAAATTAAAGGAACCTAGGCTATATCTTGTTTGTGACACACTAAATCTCATAATATATTTAATTAATTTCAATAAACCTCATATTCTGAGCTCATAACTAATATTATACGTCACAGAGGAAAAAGCTTACACGCGTCTTTGAGAAATTAAAGGAACCTAGGTTATATCTTGTTTGTTACACACTAAACCTCATAATATTTTTAATTAATTTCAATAAATCTCATATTCTGAGCTCATAACTAATATTATACGTCACAGAGGAAAAACCTTACACGCGTCTTTGAGAAATTAAAGGAACCTAGGCTATATCTTGTTTGTGACACACTAAATCTCATAATATTTTTAATTAATTTCAATACACCTCATATTCTGAGCTCATAACTAATATTATACGTCACAGATGAAAAACCTTACACGTGTCATTGAGAAATTAAAGGAACCTAGGCTATATCTTGTTTGTCACACACTAAACCTCATAATATTTTTAATTAATTTCAACAAACCTCATATTCTGAGCTCGTAACTAATATTATACGTCACAGAGGAAAAACCTTACACGCGTCTTTGAGAAATTAAAGGAACCTAGGCTATATCTTGTTTGTTACACACTAAACCTCATAATATTTTTAATTAATTTCAACAAACCTCATATTCTGAGCTCGTAACTAATATTATACGTCACAGAGGAAAAACCTTACACGCGTCTTTGAGAAATTAAAGAAACCTAAGCCATATCTTGTTTGTTACACATTAAACCTCATAATATCTTTAATTAATTTCAATAAACCTCATATTCTGAGCTCATAATTAATATTATACGTCACAGAGGAAAAACCTTACACTCGTCATTGAGAAATTAAAGAAACCTAAGCCATATCTTGTTTGTTACACACTAAACCTCATAATATCTTTAATTAATTTCAATAAACCTCATATTCTGAGCTCATAACTAATATTATACGTCACAGACGAAAAACCTTACACTCGTTATTGAGAAATTAAAGGAACCTGGGCTACATCGTGTTTGTTACACACTAAATCTCATAATATCTTTAATTAATTTCAACAAACAGCATATTCTGAGCTCATAATTAATATTCTACGTCACAGAGGAAAAACCTTACACTCGTCATTAAGAAATTAAAGGAACCTGGGCTACATCTTGTTTGTTACACACTAAACCTCATAATATCTTTAATTAATTTCAACAAACAGCATATTCTGAGCTCATAACTAATATTATACGTCACAGAGGAAAAACCTTATACTCGTCATTGAGAAATTAAAGAAACCTAAGCCATATCTTGTTTGTTACACACTAAACCTCATAATATCTTTAATTAATTTCAATAAACCTCATATTCTGAGCTCATAACTAATATTATACGTCACAAACGAAAAACCTTACACTTGTCATTGAGAGATTAAAGAAACCTGAGCTATCTTTTTGACCATGCGTGTAATAACCGTGTCGCGAGATACTCGCCACGCGCCAACGAAGAAGATCACCCTCTTTGCATACGTCGTACGATATCTGCGTCTATTGTAGCACGCGCACACGTTACTCGCGATATAATCGGTCCACGTCAGGCTGGTTGCTTCATCAATCATAAAGGAACGACTAGCGAGCAGATGGTGCGAAAGACGTCGGCCCGTTATTGACATACCCGGACCAAAGGTATGCCGGTCTCTTTGATCGAAAGCTCGACTGCCAATCGACGAGAATGCCGCGTATTCCATAATTCCGTCGGGAATATTCGTAATGGGGGAAACGAGGTATTCGACGAGACAGGACTGTTCGATGATGTGGGAAAGTAGAGGAAAATGTTCACGGATGACGAGGAGCTTGAGAATTCAGAGAGAACACTTTGCTTCTGACACTCTGACGATGAGATTTCATATTGTATCTTACTTTTCTTTTTCTTTTTCTGTTCTTTTTTTCTTTTTTGCAACGGGGCGAAGTTTGAATCAAGTTTGTTACATTAATTGTTTTTTTTAAGAGTTTACGCAAAATTTATACTTTTATAGTGGATTGTGAATTTTTGTGCCTTTATAGAAATATATTTAATAATTTATTTAATATCAGTGTCAATAATTTTGTAACGTATTTAACAATATGTTCATGCAAAATGCACGAAATATGCGTAACACACTGAAATATAAAAGATACGAAGTGACGTACTTGTTGCAATATTTGGTGGTCGAAACGAATCTCTACGTAGGTTTCGTTTGCTCAGGTGTCTCGATGAAAATATAGAATTCCATTGTTATTAATTAAATGAAGAAGATGTTGAAGTTTTAATGCATCGTATCTTCTTCGCGAAACCGTTCGAAAGGTACGTTTCTACTACTTGATGATAATTAGTGAAAATTTATTCCGTCCTACAAGCTAAAGAAGTTCGATCTTCGTAGGGTTAAAATTATGGAATCTTCCGTTACCATTACGATAGAGAAAAATTCTTCAGTTTCATTTATGACGTTTCGACTAATAAATGGAAAACAAATGTTCGTAAGGTTAAAATTATGGAATATTCTGTTACCATTACGATAGAGAAAAATTCTTCAGTCTAATTTATGACGTTTTGACTAATAAATAGAAAATGACGTGAATCTTCAAACAAATTTTCGTTGGATTAAAATTATGGAATATTCTGTTACCATTGCGATAGAGAAAAATTCTTCAGTTTAATTTATGACGTTTTGACTAAAAATTGGTAAATGGTGTCAATCTTCAAACAAATCTTCTTAGGGTTAAAATTATGGAATCTTCTGTTACCATTAGGATAGAGAAAAATTCTTCAGTTTAATTTATGACGTTTCGACTAAAAATTGGTAAGTGGTGTCAATCTTCAAACAAATCTTCGTAGGGTTAAAATTATGGAATCTTCTGTTACCATTACGATAGAGAAAAATTCTTCAGTTTAATTTATGACGTTTTGACTAAAAATTGGTAAGTGGTGTCAATGTTCAAACAAATCTTCGTAGGATTAAAATTATGGAATATTCTGTTACCATTACAATAGAGAAAAATTCTTCAGTTTAATTTATGACGTTTTGACTAATAAATAGAAAATGACGTGAATCTTCAAACAAATTTTCGTTGGATTAAAATTATGGAATATTCTGTTACCATTGCGATAGAGAAAAATTCTTCAGTTTAATTTATGACGTTTTGACTAAAAATTGGTAAGTGGTGTCAATCTTCAAACAAATCTTCGTAGGGTTAAAATTACGGAATATTCTGTTACCATTACGATAGAGAAAAATTCTTCAGTTTAATTTATGACGTTTTGACTAATAAATAGAAAATGACGTGAATCTTCAAACAAATCTTTGTAGAGTTAAAATTATGGAATATTCTGTTACCATTACGATAGAGAAAAATTCTTCAGTTTAATTTATGACGTTTTGACTAATAAATAGAAAATGACGTGAATCTTCAAACAAATCTTCGTAGGATTAAAACTATGGAATCTTCTGTTACCATTACGATAGAGAAAAATTAATAAATGGAAAATGGCGTGTATCTTGAAACAAAAAGATACACTCGGTGGTAACTTTCTCTAAATGCTTGGTTGAAATATCAAAAAGTTACGAGAAATACGAGAATATATCGCAAATATACAATGGTTTGCAAAAAGTAAAATATCCCATCAGTTTCTTTGTTCGCATTTAATGTAGAATCTGCTTTAAAGATAAAAGTCGAAGTTTCCAAAGGTTAGGGTGCTTCGAAGTTTCAAATGGCCAAATGAAAAACTAGTAAAAGCTACCTACGTTGCTTAAAGTGGCGCGAATAATCTTTTATCCAATAAGAGCGCGCATTTCGCCTTGTTGTTTAATAGAAATTTATCGTATAATTACGCGTCAACTTGGTGCGGTGCACCTGCGGTATTTGAACCTCGCGGTTATTTTATTAATAGGTTAATTCTACTTAAAATAGTTAAGTTAATAAAATAGTTAATTCCAGCAGATATTAATAAAGCGCATATATTATTCTCTGATATTGCTAATAAATTGAATCTCAGCGAAGTAGGTGAATTATGATGCAAAACAGGAATAAACTGTGAGTTACTTGCGAGTACCTTACAATGAAATTTAAAATAGAATTTATGGGAAGAAAGTAAATTGCTATTAATATCTGCTATGTTGATCATCGTAATACACGTTTGCAATAAATATATCCAAGTTCCTACCATCATACTTGCTCCAAACTTTTCTAACATAATCACGACACTCCTTACAGCATAACGAAATTTTCAGACGGTTCGTACAAAATTTTAACAAACGTGTAGATACTTTCGCGAGTTACTACGTACAAATCATCTCAATCATCTTAATCACCTGCAGAAATTAGCTGCAAAAATATTTCACGATCGAGTGACCAGTGTGCGTGATGGCTATAGCTATAGATGTATTGGGTTGGCAACTAAGTGACTGCGGATTTTGTCAATACAACCTAATGACAAAACCCGCAATCACTTAGTTTCCAACGCAGTAGATATAACACGCGCAACCTGCAAATAATTTCCTATCGTATCGTTTTGCACGTTGCGAACGTCTCGCAGTAAAGCGAGACACGTGACGGAACTCGTGTTCCCACGTCCACGAGAGCTGAGCAATAGGAATATCGCAACGATATTCGCGGCGCACGATTCTTGCCACCTCCGTAATGGAAAGGACGTCGGAGGCGGAGGACGTCGGCGAAGAGGAAGCAGCGAACTAGTTATCAAGGAAGGTGAACTTGCCTGCGTATATTCACAGGCCGACCGGTTAGATTGAAACTGTCAAACTTTGCCCGTCAAGTTCCAAGTTTCTTGCCGTTGCTTCCGGCCATGCTGGTCTGCCCGACAGATAGTTTGCGCTGCCGTGGAAATTTGTTCTTTGAGCGCGTATTTGTTTTCCACGTTGTTTATATCTTTGTGGGTGTTGCGATACGCTGGTACAACGCGACCAGATGTTTAGGTAAAAATCGATTGGAAAGTGGAGCGAACGTCGAAGGAAATGCAAACCTGCAGTCTTCTAAATTTCTATTAATTAATTATTAATAAATAATTCATTCCGAAATGTATATCATAAATTAATTCCTTACTTTTCCACCATCGTTCCGTGTAACGTACGCAGGTTTACTTTTCAATGGAAAATTTATATTCCTTTCAATTTGCAGAATTTGACTATTCGTCATTGAAGACACGTACATCGCGCATAGTTGAACGATTAACATGAAGCGTTGACGTATCGCGAAGACATCCGCGACGATTGAAACGTAGAAACGAAATGTTGCGAGCCGAATGTAGCGATTACTTGATCGCTTGATGCTTTTGAATAAATTGTATAGGACTGAAATGACCGAATCTTGGAACTTGGAAACATTTCGCACCGAACCGACATGACCCAGATGTTTCTTTAACCTTCTCGTTAATTAACGTTACAAAGTAGCGGTATTTTTACATAAATCGCGCTATTTCGACTTATTAGAGTCGACAGTAACGTTTCTTTGATCGCTGGTTGGTTTTGTATTATTCGTATGATTCGGACCGACACGACCGTAGAAACATTTCGCACTGAACCGACACGACCGGGATATATCTTTATCATTCTCCCGAATTAACGTTATTAAGTAGGCATATTTTTCACGAAACGTTCTATTTCTACGAATTACAGTTTATTTGATCGCTGTAGGGACTCAAATGATCGAATGGAACATCGTAACGTACAGATTTATGTTTGATAATGTAATTTCTATATGCACTTGTGGTAAATTTTCATCCTTAAAAGATCTTCCGGCGATTCAACGACAAACGCAAACAAGTCTATGCACAACGAGTAGTTTACTGGAAACGTTGCGCGATTAATATTGCTGCGCTTATCGCGCGCGATCGTACGAGAAACGAGAGTACACATTTCTCTGCGGCTATCTGTTATCTTGTATCGGCGATAGCGCGGAGAATGCGGCCGCTGTCACGATACACAATCACGATTTAAGGATTCCGGACTCGGTCGTATCTGCTGTCCCATAATGCCAGCCATTTTATGGATTCCTGTCGTTCTGCGATTTATTCTACGTTTATTTCCCCGCACAAACTTTTTGTTCTCTGATTTTCCGACGCATACGCCTCGTGTTGCTAACGAATGTCGCTGCACTGCACGGAAATGACAGGTCGTTGCATATGAAGTAGACGATTTCAGCGTAAAATCGTGAAACATTTGGCAACTAAATGTCGCTGTCTTATGCTGTGTTGTTACATTACGATATATCAGGTTGTCTGAAAAGTCTTTCTTTTACAGACACGTCTTTTACAACGATGCATCTTTATACAAACATGAAACCTAATCTGTCGAACACTGTGATCTTCATTTCGATAGAACAAAGTGGATCATACGTACTTCGATAAAATAATATAAAATGGAAGATATTATAAAACGAAAGAAACTTTTCGGACGACCTAATGTTATGTTACGTTATCGTGCAACAAGTTCGTGCCAATTGTTCCTCTGTTATGTACAAGCTTTCCATTTCGCTGTGATTCCTATTTTATTTAAATACCAAACTACAATTCTTTCATTTGCGAATATCAAAGATGACAAACAAAATCTTGCAAATATTCGACCGACGAGTCCTATGGTTCCTTAAACGCGATATACGTCGAATATAAAACGGGCCACGTCCTGATCTTCTGTAGCATCGCTCGATGACCCAATTTCCAATTTCTTTTCGAACATGTCCCTTGGTATCTACGCAGGTGGACAAAATTAGGCGCAAAGCCATTTTTGCATAACATCGCCAAGCGGGGAAGATAAACGCTAGAATCACATACTTGGGATGTGGAGACGAGAAAATTCCTTCGTTCTTTCCTCCACTTAATCAGCGGTATTTCCATTGTAAATTCCAATTTCCAGTGCTGCACTCAACGAAAAGCGACCCTCGTCGTCGCTTGTATTTATTTACGCACTGCATGAGACATTTCTACAACTCTTTCATCTCTCAAAATGTCGCAGTTAGCTGGACATTCGACGATTCTTGTTCAACGATGATCCTGTCACTGCCAGGCGAAGGTCAGCGAAAATATGAATTTGCGCCAACAGCGGTAGCATAATCGTTCGCCTATGGCCGATCGAAGCTAATAACAGAGGCGATGTGCGATCGATGACGACGTTAAATCACGGCAGTGTCCCGTGCGAATAGAATTCGATACGAAGCCTCTCACGGCCGTCCATCTTGGCGAAGGGAACGGGGACATAATCGCGTTTCATTTGCCGCGTGGGATCTTAGAAGAGGCACTGGGGCTATCTATTTCTGGCGGACTATCGGTTATCTTGTATCGGAGATAGCCGCGCGGGGAATGCATCGCGGCAGCGTGCACGCCAACGATTTAAGGGCTGCGGATGTGCAAGGAGCTATGAATTAGGTCGCCAAAGCCATGCGGAACCCGCGCTAATGTTCCCGGTAACGGCACTCCGGTTAATTTCCCCCAACGCTCCACGTCCTGCTCGATCGTCTGCCTATTTGTCCGTGATCGGTGCCGGTCAATGCGATGTTAAGCGCGTTAATGGGATTCTTCAAGCGGACGATGACGAGCCAGACAGCTGGGATTGCCAAGACGTTGGAAACGTCTTGCGGTTTACATCGGCCGAACGAGCTCGGGAAAATTTAGCAAAACGAAGGCGTGAAGTCTCGTTTACGTAGCTGGAACGATCGTGTGGGTCGTTCGCAGGGAGAAAGAAGAAGTTGCATGATGTAAGAAACGAGCGTTCGCTGGTTGCTCGGCGAGTTGGAAAATCGTTGCAAAATTTTGTACAGCCTTCGACGTAAAAACCTGGGAATTAACGAGTTGTCGGTTTAGGAAATTGAAACGTCGCATTGCGTTTCACGAGGCTCTTAAATGCGAAAAAATAGACAAATTTTGGAGTTACACGCGTGTGATAAAGACAATGAAGGGAAGAGTGTAATTACAAGCGAAATTGAAGGCTGAATAATGTGCTCGAGTAAGAAAAACTCTCAAAGAACTCTACCTTCCTCGATGCTGACGATGAAATACAAATATGAAACAAGACATTTGTCCACTTAACTGCGCAATCTATTGGCTTGGCTACTAAGCGATTGCGGATTTTGTCAATGCCATCTAATGACAAAGTAGTATCGGGAAATACTAATAAATAATTAACGATGGTTTATTTACGAATATATGGATTGTACAGAGGCTGATTAGACAGGAAACGATGGTTATTTAACATGAACTAATCGCAATAACGTACTATACTATAGACAATTTAATAGTTAATTTGCAACTCTCTCTCTCTCTCTCTCTCTCTCACGTGGGCCACATTCTCTCGACAGCGCAAGTCGCACTTCTCCACTGACATTAACTGTGAATTTGTCTTTCTACCTTGGCATCCCTTTTGTCCCTTTGTCTTAGTCTCATCACGCAGGTGTTACGCAACCACTCGTGGCCAGAGTTACCTAGGCCTTTTTCCTACGAAACTCTTCAACTGAAGGACCGACGACACATCGATGGGCCTGTCGGCACCTCAGCTCGCGACGATGTTTATGGTTTACCTGATATTTTTAGGCCTTTGGTCCACGATACTACATTTAGTTGCCAAGTCGAGTGTACACGTCAAACGCACCGAAATGAAGTTTCTGTTCTGTTTCTGAAACGCAGTTAACCGGTTAAAAGGAAACGAAAGTCGTTGAAACGCGAATGACAGCGAAACGAGCATCGAAACGAATGGAAATAAAAACTAGGCCGAGTAAATGAATCCCGTCAGACTCGGCTGATGATTGTTGACGCGGATAGAATCGATTCGACGATGGCGAATACGTGGCGGTGTTAAATCGACAAACCGGTATTAGGCTCGCCTCTCCTCTACCGCCATGTTAACGCGTAAATAATTGCATTAGCGACCCTATGGCGCGTAATACGCGATGAATGTCGCTGTATACCCAGAACACACTAACGATATTGCTCTCACGTCCGTTCGCCGATCTATTTGCTTCGGGACACCGATGGTGAACGACGAAATCGACCCGAGTCCGCTGTGTTTCCGCTTTTAACGAGGTTAATACGAGGTCTCATGCAGATCGTTTAGAGTGTCCATCATCCGCGCAGGGGAAATGTTGATTCTTTCATAGCCGAAGCTCTCATTGATGAATCTCGTGTACAATAGTTTTGTAGATTGAATCGAACAGACGATAGATCTGAGGTGGATAGGTCGTGATAGGTACTGCTGGTGTATATGATCTTTGTCTTCATCAAGGTTTTCTTTCAACCATCCGCTCCCTTCTTCTCTTCTAGGAATCGTGAGAAACAGGACTACGAGTGCCAGGATTCGAACCTGGGTCTGGAGCGTTCGTAACTGTTGAAATGGTCACCACTTCTAAGAAAACTCTACATCTGATCTTTTTAGTTTTCTCAAGCACCGAAGCCATCAACAGCGCATAGACAAAAGACTGGGTCGAAGGCAAACCATAAACAGTAGACAGGCGACGTTGGCTTCAGGGTTTTCAGTCATAGGGTAGCACTGCTAGCGTGCGGATCTGGATCAGCTCAATTATATTCCGATTTGTGTTTACACTTCAGTATTTAAAATATATTTTCTACCTTACAATTTATCCACGCGTTCCTTTGTATTCACATACGTCTAATAACCTCAACACGTACGTTGCAGACTTGCAGACGCAGCGTGAATCTCGTGTACAGTAGTCTTGTAGATTGAATCGAACAGACGATAGATCTGAGGTGGATAGGTCGTGATAGGTACTGCTGGTGTATGAGATTTTTGTCTTCATCAAGGTTTCCTTTCAACCATCCGCTCCCTTCTTCTCTTCTAGGAATCGTGAGAAACAGGACTATGAGTGCCAGGATTCGAACCTGGGTCTGGAGCGTTCGTAACCAATTACGCTAACTACAGTGCTGTTGTCGTCCGGGTTGGAAACCGTTGGAAAGTTTGCTGTCGAGTGCCGCTATAGATCAAATGGCAATCTTGAATATGACGAAATTGAACACACACGTGGGCAATTTTAACCTTCCGATGTTTCGTACATTAGAAGCTGAGTATAAATGAAGATCGTAGAGAAGAACGTTGCTGTCGACTGTTTTATCTTCTTGTCGATCTACATATTTTTATATAAATTGTATAAATTCATGACGTATATATTTATGATACTGCATATGTAGCAAACATATAGTAGAACGTACTGAAATATGTTTAAATCACAAACTGAGCTGCGAAGAGAAAGGAACAAGTAGCAATGGTCAATGTATGATGAGACGTGAGCGTGGAACAAGGCTGCTGAAAATCTAAAATATTACCACGTTACTCAATATATTTGGCAAATTTGTCTTCGTAAACTATTATTAAAGGCGCGTCTCATTAACAATCTGCAAACGTTTATGCAAATTCGTGTTGTTATTAACGCGATTGAGAAGCCAGAACCGAGACAGATTTTGGTTCACCCTGCAAATATCTTACACTTCATATCTTCTACATTCGTGAAATTTTTCTGACACATTTACGTTTCCTACAAGTGCAATGAGATTCGTTGAAAGTAAGTTGATGCGAGCAAGGGGCACAAAGAATAGAATCTTCCCGCTAAAAAAAGATTTATTGCGACCAGGTGTCTTTATACGTTTGATTAAAAATAACAATCTTCCTTTGACAGTGGACGATTGGAAGAAATTGACACACGGTTTTAATAACAGATTCAACTCTATTCGCGTTATTTTCCTTTCATCGAGGATACATTAATATCCGATATCGAGTCCCGGCAATAGCATCGTGTTTAATATTAAAATAGACGACGGGACAAACGCGGCCGCTTTAAACAACATTATACGAGCGGAATGAATACGCGACCTTTCGTCGTGCGCTCGTTCGATAAAATGCACTGCGGTGTCGATAAAGTGGCCGCGAAATCGCGCAGCTATTTACAATAAAGTTTAATGAACCGACTCGACGACAATGACTATCGACGTGTTTTCAATTGCCAAGAGAAACGAAGCTGCACGGGCAAACGGCGTGACAGCTATTGGAAAACATTTCCAAGCTCGCGAAGAAACGCCGCGAGACTAATATCTATCGCCGCGTGGCTGCTCACATTCCTTTCCGTGTTCACGTTCCAATGAGAAAGAATTCAGCGAGGTTCACGAAATTCTAGAGGCGGGTCGATGATGAAAGACAGAGAGCCGGGGCCAACGTCGATACCCAGCATTAATATTTCATGAAGTTTCCCCGACTGAGACTTGCAACCTCCATACACTTGCAAATTCGAAAATAGAAAACCGTCTTTTATCTATGGCTTTGAGAATTCTCGAAACAGTACATCGCAGAGAAGCGGACGATGGATCTTGAGCAGTGAGAATTTGTACGCTTGACGAACGATCGAGAATGGAGCGAGCGTTTCTGAGAGATCTGAGACATTGAAGAGTTACTCCAAGACTAGTCTTTAAAAGAAATTTAACTCTTTGAGCCGCTGCTTGTCCGACGTTAAGCGTGCGCCGTGGACTGCTCACACTTTTTACGAAGAAGCACACAGTGGGCTGCGTATTTTTTACGAAAAGCATTGTAGTCTGCTGCACATTTTGTCAGTTTGATAATTAGTTTTCTTTTGTTTCAACGAAATCATCAGAATGTGAGGTGGATAACATCCATACGTCCTTTTTATCACGCCACTTTTAGCCTAAATTGAACGGTTACGTGAGAACGTATATATGGCGTTTATAGCGCTCAAAAGGTTTGAGGTGAATAAGACTGTAATAGTGTAGTTGCTGCTAGTGTGTAGAGTGAAACAGGTTCTGCTGCGGGTCGTCGGTGTCGTTGCTGGGATACTGCTACATTTTTCTTTTCATTTTTGATTCCGCGACAGAAAAATCGGACTCTGGGTCGCCGGGATTTGAACCCGGGTCCCGAACGTTCGTAACCTAAGGCCTAACCACTGCGCTGCCATCGTCTAACGCTAGTTGGCGTCGAGTGATGGTATTTGTTATCGAGTGCCGCCGCAGGTTAAAGGTACAAAAATGCATACAATGCACATAATACACATAATGTGTGTGCGAAGAATCCAAAGTAGAGTACTCGTGAGCGAAATCTCTGTTTAAGACTAGAACTAGAAGCTATTTCTACAAAACCAGCGAAAATGACTGGTCGTTAAAAAATACGTAATAATAGAATATTTTTATATTTATTGATTTATTACTTTCATGCAGAAGCAATTCCATGTTATGTAGTACATTTTTGCTATTATTAATCCATCTGCGACCATGAGCCCTAAACGAGGGTCGTTTTGCTGCTGTGGCATTTCTAGCGTCAGCATCTGGCGATCCAGCGATCGATCGCGAATTTTCCTGATAACTGATATCGTCACATGGAATGATACGCGGTAAAAATTTGAAAAACGTGTGGCAAGTTGTGGAAGACGAGGAAACTGGTTAATTGGGGTTCGATAAACAGAGTGCAGGACTCCTGTACTCTTTGACAAGTACCAGTCATTTTCACTGCTATTGGTATAAGTAGCCTTGATACAAAATTATTTTCAGTTTGAGTACATGAAAGACGAAATAAAATTACATCATTGCGGAAAAAATATAACATAAAGTAGGAATTTTAAAATAAAATTATAAAACCAGATTTGACTGGTGTGGTAGTTCAGCGCATATTAAAAACTTGTGAATTCGCATAAATATTCCATAATATGCCTATGTAATGATTATCACTGGCAATCTTCCGATTAAATGCGCGATGAAACGGCGGAGAATTTCGAAGGAATTCGAAAACTATTCTTTCTTTGCGTTTCTGGCATCGGCTACAAAAAACATGTACTCGGTGTACGATTTCTAAGGAACAAATATCAATAATTACGTTACGTGTGATCAGAAACTCTCGAAACACTCCCGATTTAATTATTAATACTCGAGGAAAGTGTTTTCTGAAAATTGATGCAATCAGATGGTCAAAAATAACGTTATCCGTTCGCTGGCTTCGTAACACCAAACCGAAATATCAATTTCAATTTAAAGAGGATTGTGGTCGTATTTCTCGACGATTTTTACAACGAGGAACGAAAACCCATAAACTGGCGCGAAAAAGGGCAGAAGACACGGAGCAAATACGGGGAGAGCAGGCGGTTTGTTTGCGAATGCAGAAGTACGCCAGCGCGCAAGTATATTTCCAAAACTTGTTAAGCTCTCTGCCTTGCCGGAGAATCATTATTAAAAGGGCTGGATGCGCGCAAGCAGAAGCTTATTATTCGCTTCGGCGTTGAATAAAACATGGAGGAAACGGGAGCGCGTGTGACGAGCGGTTTAAAATATTCAATTGAATGCACGCTAGAATCGACAAGCTCTTTCCCTGTGGAAGCTTCGTCGATTTTGATCCACGGCAAAGTAGTAAATTACACGTGCGACACGAAATTACCGGAAAAGGTAAGTGGCTTAGAGGTATACTTTAGTCAATTTACAGTAACAGCACACGAACGTTAGCAAACTGTATAAATTAATGAGCGAACTAATGACCAGAAGCGATACATATCGTCTGCTTATAGAACCAACACGTAATAGAATTTTATTGTTGCAATAGGCAGCGTCGCGATGCCCAAGACGCAAGGGGCATTCACAATAGCGACACGCTACGGATACCGAAATTTCGCCGGAATCATCGTACAAAAATAAATCAAAAGAAAGTCGTTTTTTCGTTTAAGTCGTTTCGTCCAAGTTTCTACTAATATCAAGTAATTATTTCTTAAGCTAGTGGCTTAAAAAAAAAGCTTCCTTATTTGATGTGTATTTTAAAGACTGTTTCGTTAAAACATTTTGTCGAATAATCGTGCTACAGTTCGTTTTACACCCGTCAATATTTGTTAATCTGTATGAGATTATTTTATTTCGTATCCATTAATTATTTAAAAGCAATTAATTATTTAAAAGCGTCATAACGATAAGTTAATAATAAAGAATGCACAGGATTTTTTCGTCGATACGTAGTTATCAGGTGTGACGGTGCACATTAAATTGCAAACTGTGAGTGAAAAGTAACCAAGTGTCCGAGTACTCGTCGTATCATTTGTTGCTTGCAATTTTCATAAAATTCAATCCATTTCACGAGCCTGTGGAAACGAGATGAAAGGAATGAATCTCATTACCTCTTGAACCTTCCTCAGGACGATGATCTTGTGCCACTGATTATCGTCGAACCGGATTCGGACTGGCTTTATGTGCAGATCTAATCTTCCTTTAGCCAACGTCATGCCCACGGCTGCCCCTCCGTCTCTCAGAGATACGGTCAGATAATCATCTCCCTGTCCTGCAATGACACAAAGAAAGAAAAAAAAAGGTCGGTTACTTTGATGTGAATTAAACAGCAGGTTTGTGGTTACAGTCTCGTGGTTTCGTCAGCAGCCAGTGGAAACCGAAACGCGATTCAAATTGATCTGCTTTGAAATCGTAACGAAAGTTCGGCCAAGTGAACGTAGGGTAACACGCAGACCTAACGAACAGAAAGCTCGTGTGGGAAGAATTCGAGAATTCTTATTAAACGCATTTAATACGAAACAATGCGGTCGAATGAAACGAGGGAAGTTCGCGTTTGGGGGTGCAATTTCAAAGAAAAATTAATCCCACTGAACTGGCTGTTTCCCTTTGAGAGCTGCAGGTCTCGCAATGTCGAAAGATCGGTTCACCGTTTGCTGAAATGTTATTTCGTCCGCGGGAATGTAGACACAAAATCGCGAGCTTAAGTCGTCCGTGAGAACACGTGCCGTGGCATTTTCAAAATGAATTTTTCAAACTGTAAATTCTACGTTTGCAAAATCGGCTGTGCGACGAAACGTAGCTCGCGCTGTCGTTGTTCACTGTACCGCGTTTTGTGTGTGCGATGGCTGTGCCATAGGCGAACTTGGATAAACCGCATGGCCAACAAACGATAATCGCGCAAACAGTAACATATTCCTATCTCTGATTTCTCGTTAATACGTAACTTCGTTAACCCTTGCGCGCGTAAAGAGCGAAGGTGTGCAATGAGATTATAATTCGCGTTAATCCGGCGTAAATGTAAGATACACAGGGCTGGACGTGTATTTAATCCGGTCTGTAACCCAAGCATAATTATACGAAGCCGCAAACTCGCCTGCGCCCTTTACCCGGAAACAATAAAAATAAAGTGTCGTTTGCCGCGTCTTAATCCCTCGTGCGCGTAACGAGCTCGCCGATATACCGAGCATAATCCGCGGGCTTTTCAGTTCGTTCGCCATGATAATTATTAACGACGAACTCTCTGTCTTTCTCTCTCTTTTCCCTGTTTCTGGTCGAGTCAAACCGGAAACGAAAACCAGGGAAACTAATGGTAAGCGGATACAAGCGATTTATACACGTCGTTTCAAGTTCTAATCCAATACGAGCTCGATTACCGAGAGAAATTGTCGAGAGCCTGACGAAACTATATTTGCTCTCTTTTTTCTTTTTTTTTTTTTAATTTCTTTTTATTTCGTCTCTTTTTTTAGTCTATTGTTTGAAGCGCGGCTGGTGAAAACGGAGCGCTGGAAATGACATTATTTCCGCTTGTTTTCCCGCGGTTAATACTGTTTTATTATTATCGCTGAGGAGATTTGTAACCGCGAAATGGACGAGTTTTATCAATTCGTTGCAGCTTTCTATTTTATATTGGTTCACTCTGTTTGCGTTCCTGTAACAATACCCTTTTTTTAGACAATTTGTAGTTGCTTTTTCATTAGATTGTTTCGTTACGAAGTCAAGAATCAATTTTAGGAACACGAATTGCTGAGAGACCAGTTTCTGAACGTTCTGAGAAAAAATATTGTATGTTTCAATAATTATTGCGGTTGAAATAGTTTAATTGCGATAGTGTGTTTCTTTTTCATTTTTATTCTTTTTTTTTTGTTTTCGTTGAATTAAGAATATACATTTTATTGCTATAATATTTAGTTATGCAAAAATATTTTTAGAAGGAGGAATTCTAATTGGAATAAAATGGAAATAAATAGGAGAACAATTCTATTGAAGTTTCAATCGATCAAATACAGTTGCTACTACGTTGGAACGTTTACAGAAAATATGCCACGCGAAAGCCAAACTGATCAATGGGAAAGTAAACGCTAATCATGCATACTATATTTTAGTAGAAATTGTGACATTTTCTGGAAACATAGTCGATCGCAGAACGTTTCAAAACGCTTAAATACGAATGAGTTACGTAACTAAATAGATTTTTAGAATCGGAGAATAGGCTCGATCTCGCCTTTGGGAATTACATTTTCGTACATTGTACGTTTTTGAAATATTCGTTGAACAGAGTTGTACGAAACTTGAGTTGAGAAATATCCTCTGGAATTCTACACGAAAGAATTGGCATTTCCCAGAGGCGAATTGCATTAAAAGAATAATAAAACTTGCGTTAGAATAAATGAAGAACGTAACAGGAACCTCAATTACACGAGACGAATTCCTCTACGCAACAACAACGACGACGACGAGGGCCAATGGAAAATTTTCACATACAACTGTGACTTAACAATTCTTTATTATCCCCTTGATCGTTTGATAATTAATAATACTCGGTACTATTATTTATATAAAATATTCTATGGATACATTTTACTTTCTACGTTCAGTTATACTTAACGTGCTATTTCTTAGTAATAGAATAATTTAAATAGATATAATAAATCGATAAAAAATATAAATAGATAAAATAATATAATAATAACATAAATAGAATAATAATTTCTTTTAAGAAATTATTGCGTGAAATGTAATTTTGCAATTTGGAGCTGCAAATGCGATAATTCAACGTTTTAAAGCTTGATAGTTTTCTATAGTTTTCTACCTTTGTGGATTATTCACTATTGTTTGCTTCCAGTTGTTTAATTTGGGAACATTCTGTTTCAATTTATTGGGTTGGAAACTAAGTGACTGCGGGTTTTGCCATTACCATCCTATGAGAAAATCCGCAACCACTTAGTTGCCAAGCCAATAGATTATCCCAAAAGTTTCTAACATTTTATAAAAAAATAATTAGATGCGCAATATTTTTTCTTTTGTATTATTCTATTGAATTTTGTGTGATCCATTTTGCAACAATAGAACAAAATTTGTACATCATTATTAGTATTATTATATTATTTTTAGTATTATTTGTAACTCTGATAATATTATATTATTTTGTAGCGATAAAATAAAATGGATGATGCATAACTCGATAAAATAATAAAAGAGAAAATATGGTGCATCTACGTTGGCAACTAAGTGACTGCGGGTTTTGCCATTACCATCCTATGAGAAAATCCGCAATCACTTAGTTTCCACTCCAATATATTGTACAATTTTATTTCATTTTTGTAGTTGAACATTTTAAATCTTAATGGACATTTTTATACTTTTATGGATTATTCAGAATTGTTTGCTTTCAGATGTTTAATTTGGAAACATTCTGTTTCAATTTATTGGATTGGCAACTAAGTGATTTTGTCATTACTATTTTATGAAAAAATTATTGTACAATTTTATTCCAGTTTTGTAGTTGAATATTTTAAATCTTAATAGACATTTTTGTACTTTTGTGGATTATTCAGAATTGTTTGCTTTCAGATGTTTAATTTGGGAACATTCTGTTTCAATTTATTGGGTTGGAAACTAAGTGATTGCGGGTTTTGCCATTACCATCCTATGAGAAAATCCGCAATCACTTAGTTTCCACTCCAATATATTGTACAATTTTATTTCATTTTTGTAGTTGAATATTTTAAATCTTAATGGACATTTTTCTACTTTTGTGGATTATTCAGAATTGTTTGCTTCCAGATGTTTAATTTGGAAACATTCTGTTTCAATTTATTTATTGTCAGATGGTAGTGACAAAATCCGCAATCACTTAGTTTCCAACCCAATATATTGTACAATTTTATTTCATTTTTGTCGTCTACGTAATTATGACCATCAATGGCGTTTATTTCAAATATATACAAATCACAGATCTATGGTTTTCTTCTCAATGGGACCTTAAAACATGCTCATAAATAAAGATAACTTTTACAAGTCTAATTTAAACTCCTAAATCTAAATGATTTACGACATAATGATTTAGTCGACAAAAATTATTTATGAGCATGTTTTTAGGGTCTATTGAGGACAAAACCATAGATCTATAATTTGTATATATTTGAAATAAACGCCATTGATGGTCATAATTCTGGTGAATCCTATGAACTCGTCGTTAAGCTTCGTACACAGTGTTTTTCATAAGTGTTAATAACGCGATTCTCTTACGTTTTATTTTACAAATATCCGTCGATGAAACATTCCACGAAAGAACTGTCTATTTTAATCAATTTGCAAATAAATACATTTTTATCGTTGAAAATGTACAACTGAAAAATATTTTGTTTAACGTTGAAACATCTCAAATATTTACGTACACATATACGTACGTATATTTAACAAACTATTACAAAAATTAAAACGAGTAATAAAATTCGTGCATTTTAATAAAAAAAAAGTATCAGATTAGGCTTGGGAATGCGCACGTTACACGATTGCTAACGAAATAAATGCAAGTTTATGACAATCTGTAATTCAAGACTACCAGCTGTGATCCGTAAGATGTAAATTTCTTTTCAATCCACGGTTTGTGTGATGTGTTTTAAATAAAAGCAACTCAAAGATCGAGATACTTGAACTCGTGGGATTAAATAAAAATAAATATGTCGACGTGACTTGTTATTATTTTGCTGGAAATTTTTATGGAAATTCATGTTTTCCATGCAAGTGAGTCAAATATATTTTAAATAGAGATTCGCATAATCTTCCATATTCTAAATATCATAACAAATATTTTACTTCAGGCGTATTTAATATCAGGTCGTCCGAAAAGTTTCTTTCGTTTCATAAGGAAACAATGGACGCACGACATTTTCCATTTTATATTATTTTATCAATTTTTTTCTATCAAAATAAAGATCACAGTGTTCGACAGATTAGGTTTGTATAAAGATGCATCGTTGTAAAAGACGAGTCTGTAAAAGAAAGACACTTTTCGGACGACCTAATATTTAAATCTTCCATAAATAGAATAAACACCTGTGCTATGTCGTTGTAATTTTTATGGAAATTCATATTTTCCATGCAAGTGAGTCAAATATATTTTAAATAGAGATTCGTATAATCTTCCATATTCTAAATATCATAACAAATATTTTACATCAGGTGTATTTAATATCAGGTCGTCCGAAAAGTTTCTTTCGTTTCATAAGGAAACAATGGACGCACAACATTTTCCATTTTATATTATTTTATCAATTTTTTTCTATCAAAGTAAAGATCACAGTGTTCGACAGATTAGGTTTGCATAAAGATGCATCATTGTAAAAGAAAGACTTTGGGACAACCTAATTTTTAAATCTTCCATAAATAGAATAAACACCTGTGCTGTCTCGTAATTTTTACCTGTCCAAGTGACACAAAAGATTTGTTTTTGCGAATTTCATTGAAATTGTTGCAATATACTGCATTAGAACGTATCTATCGTTAAGTCAGAATTATTGTCGAAAACAATAACACGCAATGTGCAATTTGGAAAACGAATTCTTCAATAATTCGATTGTAAGATATACCGATATAATAATATTACGACTAAATCAATATTCGTCACACGTCGCTATTTATTCGAACAATTAATATTCGTTATTTGCGTCAGAGGGTGGCAGGGCGCGTAGATATCAGCACAATAATTAAAGTACAAACACGTTATTCCACCTACTAAACATTTATCAAACTAAATTAGATATTTCTGTAGGAAAATCAGCTGAGTATTTTTAATGGAAAATAGTCGCAACACTGTCGTACTAATTGTATAGCACGGTAATAAAGTGCCGTATCGTTATTTATTTGCATATCTAATTTATTAATTTTGATTTACGAATTCTCGTGTACAAACAAGTATAGGCAAATGGGAGAATATTTCGTGTGAACGTTAATTAGCGAAACATTGATGGCCCTACGCTACAATACGTAGAATAATTGAAAAGCGTGGAAACGACGATTAAATGGAAACGCAGGCCGAGTGCAGTAAAACAGATTTGCGTCGTAATAATTTAGAATAATATTTTCATTCTATTCTAATCGTTTCTACATTAATTAATTTAATTTCAAGCAACAAAGCATTTTGAATCTAAACTAACAGCGGCTGGGAACATTCACGTTGTCCCTGACACCTGTCAGAAATTCGAATTACAACATTTTCACGTAAACTTCCCATTTCCTTCGGTCGATTTATCTGTTTATCGCTTGGTCATCACGTCGTTTTACAAAGAACAAAAATCATCTGTTACGGTTTATGACACACGTCCTCGGAGTGGCATTTTTACCAAACGTAGCGCGGCCATTTCTGAAAGTCTCTTGCCACCGAGGTATTTGCATTTAAACCGTGACCGCACGCTAATTATTCCGTAGTTAAGGCGTGTAAAAAATGCAGGCTGCACCGTAGACTTAATTGCAGCTGGTCATTTGCATACGCCTAACTGCATCACGCGTGCATCGTCGTCTCTAGCTGTGCCAAGGCAAAACAAGCCTTTCGTTCGCTGCCCAGAGCGGCCAAGATGCTCGGCAACGAGTTACTCTGATGTCTCGCAGCAATTTCGAAACTGGGAAGCGTCTAAGCTGCGAAACGATAGCTGCGATTATATCGCGTTGGCAACTAAGTCATTGCGGATTTTGTCATAAGATGGTAATGGCCAAATCCGCAGTCACTTAGTTTCCAATCCAATAAATTGAAACAGAATGTTGCAAAATTAAACAACTGGAAGCAAACAATTGTGAGTAACCCACAAAGGTACAAAAATATCCATTAAGATTTAAAACGTCAAAAATGAAGTAAAATTGTACAATAATTTTGTCATAAGATGGTAATGACAAAAGCTGCAATCACTTAGTTGCTAATCCAATAAATTGAAACAGAATGTTGCAAAATTAAACAACTCGAAGCAAACAATTGTGAGTAACCCACAAGGGTACAAAAATGCCCATAGAGATTTAAAATATTCAACTACAAAATTGAAATAAAATTGTAGAATATATTGGATTGGCAACTAAGTGATTGCGGATTTTGTCATAAGATGGTAATGGCAAAATCCGCAGTCACTTAGTTTCCAATCCAATAAATTGAAACAGAATGTTGCAAAATTAAACAACTCGAAGCAAACAATTGTGAGTAGCCTACAAAAGTACAAAAATGTCCATAAAGATTTAAAATATTCAACTACAAAATTGAAATAAAATTGTACAATATATTGAATTGGCAACTAAGTGAGTTTTTTCTTTGCTTCTCTTACGCGTCGATATTTCTCTGATGTATTTCTTAGCGTTTTTATTTATTATTTACATTTTTGCTTGTATCTAACTTATTGGCAACACGATAGTACGCGCGTTTACGAAAATTTTCCCGCGAGCTGATGATATCGAGATGAACGAGTTAGCCGCGTATCCGCGTCAATGCAAAACTTGAATAAATATGAAAAAATGAAAAATAATAAATTACCATTTACCATAGAAACTGGAAATTTGAGTAAAAAGTAATATGAATGAAATTTAGTATTATGTTTGCTTTTTTATTCCGCTAAACTTGTTATGTATTTTACTAAAAAAAAAAAAAAAAAAAAAAAAAAAAACAATATATTCAAAATAGAAACTCGCGTACAATTCGTGCATATTACGTTAGCTGTACGTTTGCGCTATTGCACTTTCGCAAAGAATTTTTTAATCGCAAATTTACGGGATAATACGCGAGCTAAGGAAGATAAGAGATATTTCACGCATTTCGTCGGTTTGTTATATTTTATTACAGTTCGAAATTCCACGAGGTTTGCCTCGTTCTCTCGCATAAATCTGTTGTCGTGCAATTGAGTTTCTCCGTGGATGTAACTCTGTGTAGTGTGCATATTCTGCGAAATACTTTGTTCGGGGTAATAGAGTTGTATATAGTTGCAAAAAGATGATATCGCTGTAAAGTTGGACATGCAACTGAACACCGTAGCTTAGTATAATAACGTAGTTTGATTCTAAATTAGAAGAACCAGATAAATCTGCTACAATGGACGCAACAATTAGCGATTATATGATATATATATATATATATATGCGCACGGTAATTGCCGATAGTTTCTGATATTTTGCAATAGTATTGCTATACATTTCTGATACCCTGAAGCGTTTAA
This sequence comes from Bombus fervidus, assembly GCF_041682495.2. Taxonomy (NCBI): domain Eukaryota; kingdom Metazoa; phylum Arthropoda; class Insecta; order Hymenoptera; family Apidae; genus Bombus; species Bombus fervidus. The sequence continues at coordinate 6,834,890 of NC_091534.1, read as the reverse complement.
AAGTCAAATAATCGTACGATGTTTCATAGTTGAAGCAAAAATCTGTGTTAAATTGTCTTCTATTCGCGTAAATCGATGAATTCAAGCAAATAGAATTAATAGAATCAACTATACGATTTTTCATACTCGTGAATTGCGTATACTCTGTTTAATAATTTACGTCGAACATGCTTTTCTTACGAATATCAAATAAGTTTTCTATCTCCGTGTTATCTATGCAAATAATAAATTGAATTAAATCGTAGTTGATGGAACCGACGATTAAAGGTAAACAGTTGGCAAATCAAATAAATATTAAATAAAAGGAAAGATATATTGTAGGAAATAAAGAAACCGAAATGGGAATTCCATTTAATTTTACTTGCGAAAACCATCCTTCATGCGTTTATTCTTCGCAACTCTCCTTTAATACAATTAGTTCTTCGTGCAACTTCATATCGAAGTCCAAAGTGGTTGAAACTTTTAACTTGATTATTTGTTCCTTTCGTGTATATTACATTCAAGCACTACGAAGTTAGTATTGTGCATAAAATTTGCCTAGCAATAGCGTAAACTTTATTACACTAAGTTGCACGAGTTGTTAAAAATCTTTGAATTAAGATTATATATTTAAGAGAATAATTGAGATAAGAGAATTTTATATCCAGAATTTTCAAGCTTTTTCCACTACTATGAACATTCATAAACACGTCTGTAACATAGTATAAATATTTAGAAGTATGTATTTAACATAGCATAAATGCTTACACTGTGACTATTGGCTTGGCAACTAAGTGGTTGCGGATTTTGTCATATGATGGCAACGCAAAATCCGCAACTACTTAGTTGCCAACGTATATGCACCATATTTTCTCTTCTATTATATTATCGAATTATGCATCATCCATTTTATTTTATCGCTACAAAATAATATAATATTATCAGAGTTACAAATAATACTAAAAATAATATAATAATACTAATAATAATATACAAATTTTGTTCTATTGTTGCAAAATGGATCACACAAAATTCAATAGAATAATACAAAAGAGAAAATATTGCGCATCTAATTATTTTTTTATAAAATGTCAGAAACTTTTGGGATAATCCATTGGCTTGGCAACTAAGTGGTTGCGGATTTTGTCATATGATGGTAACGACAAAATCCGCAACTACTTAGTTGCCAACGTAGATGCACCATATTTTCTCTTTTATTATTTTATCGAATTATGCATCATCCATTTTATTTTATCGCTACAAAATAATATAATATTATCAGAGTTACAAATAATACTAAAAATAATATAATAATACTAATAATAATATACAAATTTTGTTCTATTGTTGCAAAATGGATCACACAAAATTCAATAGAATAATACAAAAGAAAAAATATTGCGCATCTAATTATTTTTTTATAAAATGTCAGAAACTTTTGGGATGATCTATTGACTTGGCAACTAAGTGGTTGCTGATTTTGTCATATGATGGTAATGACAAAATCCGCAATCACTTAGTTGCCAAGCCAATAGAAATAGGCTGTTACGTTGAAGCGTTGAAATGCGAAACAATGTCAAAAAACGTGTTGTCGCTGTATTGTAAAGACACAGAGAACGAGACTGAAATGGCAGAAGTGTAGAGAATAGTAAATTCACTGGCAAATGCTTATGGGCGGAAATTCGGAAATAAGATGAGATAACGGAAGAGGAATCACCGATGTCGGTATGAAACATTAACAGCTAATAAAAATAGAAATTTGTTAATTACCGGCTGGGCAGGAAGCGCGATTGCGTCCATTGGCTGTTTGAACAAAAAAGCTTTTATAAATATAAATTTAAGAAACACCTTGTGTTTTATGAGACGTGAATGAAGATGGAGCTGAACATGGACAACTGCATTCCGAACAGCGCATGAAAATGAAAAAGAATCGCCTTACGATAGCGCGATATTTCTTTCGAATAAACCAAATGGGCCGTTGGATATTTTTCCACTCTGTGTCTTGCCATCTTGCTTTATCTCGTTGCAGAACGTAACGCTGCCATGTTCTTAGGACAAAATGTTTATATAACGGGTTGAAATTAAATTGTATACTACGTAGCTATGTTTGCCACTTGCAGAATTGAGAATTATTGTCGGTGAGAAAGTTGTATGCACTGGAAAAGCACGTACATTTTGTGTACAGTGCTCGTATGTGTACCATTCGCGTAACTACGCTAGCTATGAAAAACGATATCTGAAAGGAGATTTCTCGTGAAGCATAGTTTCGTAACGCGTAGAAATTTTATAAGTTTGATATTATAATCTTTCCGGAGTCTTAATTTTCTCTACGTTCTTTAATTTTATCATGTAAATTTCCACATTATTCTAACAATAATATTTCGCATAATCTTGCCAACTTTTCCAAACCTAAGGTACGTTGGCCTATGTGAGAAACCTCGACGTATAAAACGCAACACAAACATCCTAACACCCACACGCTCTGCCTCGTTGCACATCCATGTGCAAAGCAAGCCCATTTTGCCGCGTGTCAAAAATAAATCAACCCTTCCATCAGCCTGGCCTTTAAGCCCGAAAAACACACACTCTCTGGCCGTAGGAAGTAAAAGCGATAAAAGTGGCGCTTTAAAACCTTCCTGCACTCTCGTTATGATAATCGTAGCGCGCGCTAAATTAGTCACCCGTTTCACGGGATAACGCGCACGATATCCCTGGCGAGGGCAGATTAACGCGCAAGATATTGAGCAGAAGTAGAATTGGCCGATAAGTATCGCGACCAGCGGAACGTAGTATCTGGTGCAGCTGCATCGTAGGTGAAATCAGGGCGAAAGAGAGAAGGAGGAGGCTGCGGCATCGTGAACTCGAAATCTATACGCTAGCGTTCGCGCGAGTACGTTCCGCAATGCTGTAACACGCGCGTCTACAGGTCGTTGGGCGTAACGCGGTCAGCCGGGTACGCGGGGCTCGGCTGCACGCGCCAAAATAAGTAGAAAATGGAAAATAACATTTTATTGTACGGGAACCTCGTTTTCCAGAGAATCGAGTTTCCACGTTCTTGTCAAGTACACTCGAACCTGCTTGATATCGCACAGTGAGAGTCAGTTGCGAGTATACGCGCCTCAAAGCCACAGAATTTATTCAAAAGCTCCTACACCTGTGGTTGTGTAAATTGAAAAATGAACAAGCATAGAGTGCGTATGCGAGGGATACGTATTACACGTGTGAGAAGTACGCAGCTGCACGATAGAAATTAAAACACACGTGTAAGTAGGCTTGTGTTATATACAGGGTGTTTGGCTACAGATGTGAGAAAATTTAAGGGCTGATTCTTGAAGCCAAAATAAAACGAAAATGAAGAATACAAAAGTCGCGTTTTCCGCTTTGTTCTTTAGTTATTGGCAATTAAAGAGCGACCAAAATACGCCTGCACGCGAGCAGACCTCCTTACACGAGCGAAAGGAGGTCGGCCTAAGCAGCGGGGCGCACAGTGATCCTCAAGCCGAACACATGGGCGCCAGGCTACCTCGTGCGAGTCGCAGAGAAGAAGACCACGAAATTCAGAGACGCAAACGACCGCGTGCCACGTATTGCAAAATAAATGATAGATTGAACGTTAAACCTGCTTACTCGTGGAAATGCGCAAGAAAATTAACCGTACACTTGTGTAAGGCAATATTAGGCGAACTTTATTTTTGTAAGGGGTATACTCACTTTTGACTCTCGCTGTACGTAACGCTGTACGCGTGTAGGTATACACACACGTGCGCAAGTATATGCAGATGTATTCATTGCACACACGGCGCGTGTTCTACTTCGCTACGTCGCATCTCTGTCGTCCCTCTCCGCAGTACTGGCCCCAGGTCGCTTATTTGTTCCCCAGATAAGCTGTACCGGTGGTCAGCCGCTTAAATTATGCACATTTTTGCCGCTTCACAAGACCACGCTGCCGAGACGAGTTTTCTGTTACCGATCTTTATGACTGAACATCGCGGTACGAGCGAGATCTACGTCCTGCCGTGTCTAGCTGTTACGTCATTGAATTACGATCATTAAACTGCGTATTCCTACAGAAAACGAAAAAGCAAAATGCACGAAGGTTACGGTAGGTAAAACACCCAAAGTAAATTGGTCTATTTCGGTTTGAGTTCTTTGATGGTGTTCGCGTGAAAATATAAAATCGCAGAGAAATCGCAAAGGAAACGATCGATCGTTTGAAATTCTGTAGGTGAAGATGCAACTGGCCTGTTCCATCGCTTTAATTATTGCATTGCACGATATTATATCTCGATGTACACCGTTACAAACGTTAGAAGCAAAATCTTCTGATAGAGCGTACGATCGGCGAAAGTTCGACGTATCAATCAAACGTACGAGAAAATAATAGAAAGCGAATGAAAAACGAACGCGGACCAAGTGTAGCCGTCGCTCTCGCGTTTGCCTCTTCTATCTTAAAAACCTCGGTCCGCTAACACGATATATTTCTGTAATTGCAGCCATCCATCACACAGCGACCGCAAAAATACCAATCTCGCCCTTCGAGCAACGAAAAAAAAAAAAAAAAAAAAAGAAAATGGAAAAAAGAGGAGATCCCGCTCGTAATACCACACAATGTATCGTTGAATCCTCGAAAGCAGCTACTCCAAAGCTCGATAATCGAGGGCTGTATCGACGCAGCAAACCGCCGTGAAAGTGGCAGCGCACCGGCTCCACCCTAATTGCAATTATCGTCATCTCTGTTTCTTCCAATTCTCTGATGCTCACGGGATTGTGATTATCCGCTTCTATTTACAGTGTGCACACCGAGTAACGAGGAACGGAAGATCACGTGTGAGATATTACATTCGCCATACTCGGATCCAGCCTTCTGGAACGAAATCCGAGCGGCACAGAGGCCGATACGTTATCAGAAAGGAGGATTCCCCTGGGACCGACGTCAATAAGAAAGCCGCCAACTGCGCTTCTCTAATTATCGGCACCAGGATATTAGCTGCACCATCTACGTGACACTGGCTCTGCGTCTGACTGCAGCGAATCCTGTGTTTCGCGAGGGCAAGACAAAGAGAACGGCTAATCGGGTTCCACCAGGTCCCTAGAAATGCCGCTGACTATAGCTGACCGTGGTATTTCCAGGGGAGAAGAATAGAGAAATAGCTAAATATTTCGTAATTGGTCTCTTGCACGTGAATTTTTATTTTTCACGTTACACAGATATCGACGAAGGCGGATTTTCTCCCATGGACTATGGTTTTTTTTTGCAAATTAAGATTCCTTGTATTTGGTGTTTATTGGTATTTTTAATACTCTCTTGCTCGTGGCGACTGTAGATCGTAATTTTGGATAATTTTATTAATTAGCGGCGTGGCTAAACGATCTTCCAACTCTTCAGCAAAGATAGAGAAAATTTTATTCGGAAGATTCCATGCGAATGTATTGGTTTGGCAATTAAGTGGTTGCGGATTTTGTCATATGATGGTAATGCAAAATCCGCAACCACTTAGTTGCCAACGTAGATGCACCATATTTTCTCTTTTATTATTTTATCGAACTATGTATCATCCATTTTATTTTATCGCTACAAAATAATATAATATTATCAGAGTTACAAATAATACTAAAAATAATATAATAATACTAATAATAATATACAAATTTTGTTCTATTGTTGCAAAATGGATCACACAAAATTCAATAAAATAATACAAAAGAGAAAATATTGCGCATCTAATTATTTTTTTATAAAATGTCAGAAACTTTTGAGATAATCTATTGGGTTGGCAACTAAGTAGTTGCTGATTTTGTCATATGATGGTAATGCAAAATCCGCAACCACTTAGTTGCCAACGTAGATGCACCATATTTTCTCTTTTATTATTTTATCGAATTATACATCATCCATTTTATTTTATCGCTACAAAATAATATAATATTATCAGAGTTACAAATAATACTAAAAATAATATAATAATACTAATAATAATATACAAATTTTGTTCTATTGTTGCATAATGAATCACGCAAAATTCAATAAAATAATACAGAAGAAAAAATATTGCGCATCTAATTATTTTTTTATAAAATGTCAGAAACTTTTGGGATGATCTATTGGGTTGGCAACTAAGTGGTTGCTGATTTTGTCATATGATGGTAATGACAAAATCCGCAACCACTTAGTTGCCAAGCCAATAGATTTAACGAGTCATTTGGAAAAATATTGTTAATTACACGCAGTCGGAGAATTCTGTTATGGAAAATTGAGGAAAGTAAATCATTTTGTCTGCTCGATGTGACATAATCAATATTACTCGCATGTTAACGTGAATATTTATCTTACATAATTAATTTCCATAGTATTCCGCAGTTTGGAATGGAAATAATTGTTTTAAAGTAGCGTCATAAAGTAGAAGATAACAATTAACATAAGCTGAAATATTTTGCTCGACACCAGTGTGCGTTATTATAATTACAAATATACACACACACTCGGTTTCTACAATTTCGCATGAATAAATACGTATAATACGATCACACAAAAACTGAAATCAACTGCACGAGCTGCATCGGGCTTGTCAATAGGAAATTATGTGTCTATAATGATAAATAATATATTAATTATTTATATTCGTTTGCGTGATATAATAAAAGAAAATAAAAATTATCTTATACGTACGTAGAAGAATTGACAGTATAGCAGTAAAGATTTTCTTTAGAAAATATCGACATTTTTCAGCGATATCAGAACTATCGGCAGTAGACAATAATTTAATACTTAAAAATTAGAATTTTCATGCCTGTCAATTTTATATAATGCAATTTAACAATAGCAATTTAAATTCTGTAGATTTCAGTATTGAAAATTCTACCAAAAACAACTTCTCAAATTTCAAGCAACTTCACTGATTCATCTAATTGTAAGCGAACTCGCTTGTACGTAGGCAAACGCTTAATCGATTGAAACAATTAAAAATAAATTGCGTAATAATTTAATGGACGAAGAACATAATGAAATAGAAAATATTGGCGACGATCGAAGTACCACTCGTCTATATTTTATTCCTTTGTGGCATATACTTCGATGTAATATTCTGTTTTGAAAGACCTTCGCTACTTTGCGCTGAAAATTTGTTCAGCTCTTTAAATTTTCCCTTCCGTGTTGCTGCTTATATCGTTAGCCCATTGACCCCTGGTAGCAATTTCAAATTCTACGAACACTGTTTTAAAAGCATTTTTCTAGCCACGCAGCTGCCTTTCGTCAGAACAAGATTTCAGTTGTAGTTGGAAACTTGAACCTCCTCCTCAAGACATAATTTCACGGGGGCGGAGCATCCGCAATTTTGAAGCAATTTACGAAGCACGCCAGGGACATTTACTTTTTAGCTCGAGTGGTTTCAGTCGCATGGCGACCCGAGAGCTTGTAAGAAGCAGTGCCTGCAATGCGACCGATGCGAATATTTCGTTGGTTTCATGTATATTTAATCCATACGAAAGCCGCAGGAGAGGTTTCGCTGCGCAACCAACGAAATTCATAGGATGCTTTACACGAATTTTATAAAATGACTTTTGCTTTGCTCGCGGCGACTTTCTATCGAAGTACGTACTTTGAATATTTCGCCAGTTTCATGGATAAATGGAAAAACGAGAAAGGCGAGGGCGCCGCTACGTTTTACGAGCAATACGCTGCATTAAATAAGCTACGATCGAATGATTCCAATGAATTTTCGATTAAGACTCGCCTGAACGGCAAATTATGATAGTCTCGATCAGGACTATGACACGAGTTTCGATCTAACGATGGGAAATGTTCGCGTATGAAGATGTTTTTCTCTTTTCATTTAATGAGCTTGATGTTTGAAGAGAGGTAAATAGCAAATATTATGGAAAGAAATTTGTTCGCTGAACTTACCGGAATAAAACAGCAGTCCATTGGGTTGCCTGGTTTTAAATTGCAAACTGATTGATTCCAGCGTGCTGAGGATCGGATCTCCTTTGCTCAGATTTATCGTGAGATACTCGGTCCCTCTGAAAGAGGCTTCTGATGGCGCTTTATCTGCAACAGGACAGCATAAAGAATTTATAATTAACCGATAGGTAAATAACACGTTGAAAATATAAAAAGCAGAGAGTAAACGTAACGCGACCTAATATGTTAGAAGATCAGAACGTCGTGTGGGAAAATACGATTTTGGTATGGGGTGTAGAAACGTACGTGACTTTGTAGAGCATGCGAAAAATTAACGCAGATTGCAGCAGATTCGTTACGTTTCAATCTGTTAAGTAAAATTTATTTATACGTATATTTATGCATATGTCGGAGATGAAAGGACACCGGGCCTTCCCTTTGGAATTCTTAGGAAAATCCGCGACAATTTAATCTTATAAGCAACCCGACTACATTTGTCCGAGATCCGCGATAATGAGCTTGGGCTCGAGGCGACAACTAGTCGCCGAACGTAGCCGCGGTCACGGGATGAACGTTTTACCTAGCAGAGGTATAGAATAATTGTATAGCTCTCCTTAAAAGGAATAGTTGTAGCTGCACTCGACAATAAACATTCCAATGGTTTCTGCCCCGTGGCTCGCCACACACAGACCCTATTCTTCTGGCAAGATGATTGCCAGCTGTCGATGCATCTTCACGGTACGTGTTCAGCTAGCCTGAGGACCCGCTACAAATCTTAGGATTTAGTTAACCAAGGTCCTTCAAACGGACAGACAGTCTTTATCCCAACAGTCTCTAAATCTATCACCTACTGCGGGAAGATACGGGAAATCTGCTTTTCTCACGGACGACGCTTCCCGCTAGCAACTTTCTCTCAAGGGCGGCTAGCATCTTTCTCCAACCACCGACATAGAAATTAACCAATTAACAGCAACGTCCATTTCCCTCGCTTTCCGAACGAGAGTTGTCCTCGACGAATCCGACGATCTCGTGCCCTGAGACACACCCCATATCATAGTTTTCCTCTGCAGCATCATCGTGACGGAGAGGCACATTCTCGTGCGATCTCGTCAGCGGATACTTCACGTTTTTAACCACGAGTCCGACTTAGACTTTGGAAGAAAGTATGTTTGTCATCCCGTTGACCGCGGATTCGATATCCAACCTAAGACCATTGTCATTAGCGTCTAATCACCGCGGTTACTTGTCGATTCTGTGATACTCACACTTGTGCTAATCAACGTTACCTCGATTGTATGACAACGATGGCCAATTCCAGTGAAGATTCATTACACGCCCCTATCCTTAATCGTAACGTTAACCCGACATATATATTATATCATAGTACTACGAATAGTAAGATGAATTAATATTCAAATTGATTATGCAACTGTTATCAACGAGTATTTTTGTTTATTAAGATTGCTCTATTTAACGCAGAATTGACAAAGGAGGCGATACGTTGAATTTCTGAACGCATGAAACATCCATTAGGCAAGTAATCCACTTTCGTGGATTATAGTTGTACGTACAATTTCCACTTGCTTGGATTATGCTTGTTCGTGCAATTTCCAGCTTAGTAAATTTAATTAAAAAATAACAAATTAATTCCCAACGGTTAACTTCGATAAATAGCTACGTTGGGTACTTCAAATTTAACTCACTTCGACAAATAGGTACGTCAGACGCTTGAAGCTTCGTTTCCAAATTAATTCCATTGTTTAGCTCTTCAACTTACGTTTCTTACACTTTCCTATTAATTGCGTGTAGATGAGGTTTAGTATACTGAACTTAATAATCATGAGGCTGACATTAGGATGTGAATTTCTGATTGATTCCAGCATTACGTGAACTATGGTGGCCTTCCACGTTCGCCACCGGAGCTTGCATACCAAACGCAATTCTCGAAAGTCCTCGCCTAACTATCCTTTTCATACAAATGCGCATAATCCTCTGGCCTGACCTCGGCTATCACCGTGTCTACATCTCAAGTCTGCCTAGAAGCTTCGCTGATGAGTTCACCAGCAGCTGCCGGATGGAACCTACATTCTTTTCCTCGTCCTTCTCTCTCTTTCCTATCATTACATCGCCATACAGCTTTACTATTGCTGGACACGGGTGTATTCAGCTGCAGATTAAAGTAGTCCTGATATTTTGGAAGCTGATTTATGGCCTTGCTTATCCTTGCAAGGAAGGAACTCGTATTAATGTTGGCATACCGGTGTTATACAACTTGCAGGTACGTTCAAGCTGCTTCTCCGCAACTTGTTGCAAATTCTTCATCGTTCTTCATCGGATGAACTCTACGAGATGACAGCAACAGCAAGCTGAACCATCACACGTGCGGTGTATTAATTCTTCTAGCGACGACGATTGCTTTCAAACTCGCCATGTTCGTCGCCGACAGTTTGGTAAATTTGGTTTCTCTGAGAAGCGCAAGCTTCCTGGAATCGCTGACAGATCTTTAAACGGCGTGAAGACATCGCCTCGTCGAGATGAACAAAGGCCGAGGCCTTTTGTCCAGGTGCATCCGCTTCAGGTCTGACTTAATTAAAGGCAACGAGCGTGGCATAAGGGTTTCGCGCTTCGTCTCTTGTCCCTTTATTTTTCCTTCGTTCAATATACTCGAGCTTTTGAATTCGGTGTGCAGACGTCTGATCTCGTCCACGTAGCCGCGAATACGCGTCGCGGGCACCGGCCAGACCTTCTCATTATTTTCCATCTTCCTATTGTCGTCAGCCGACCAAACAAAAGTGCAGCCGACGCAAGGCCAGGCAAAAAAGCCATAAGACGAGCTTTAATGGCTCTGGAATGGCGCCAAATCGCGTCGCTTCGGGCTTCGGTGCACCGACTCGCCGATTGAAATGTTCATTACCACCGCAAATCAAGCGACGATACGCAAAACCTGCCTTCTATGGCACGTGTCTTGCAAAGCCAGTGACTTATCGAGATCGATCGTCTATTTTTAACGCACTCGTACGATTAAAAAATGTAGCAAATCGACGAAGAGTACAGCGAAGATCGAAGCGCCTCTCCGACCATTTTCGGTCCCTCGATTTTCCAACTGAATTTGCTTCCAAATAATAGTTCACGACGGGACGTGGAATGTAGTAAATTTTCAAGTTTAATTACAGCAGACCAGAGCCGGCAATTACGTTAGAGATTCCCTTATTCGAACACCCATTAGCCTAATATCCGAACGTTGTATTATTCGAACGCTCTATTATCCGGACGTAATATCTCGTCCAGTAAAAGATGCCCTTTTCCGCTTGGAACGTGTACGTGTTTCATTAGTGTTCACGCGCGATGTATTATTCTACGTAATTAGTGTAATTTCTCGTCTTATTCGAATTTTCCATGAAAATTTAGTATGAAACTAACGTTAGTTGAAAAATGGGGAAAGTGGCGTAGGCGCGTAATTAGGAGAAATGCAGGTTGGTAGAGCCGCGAACTCGGACATGGGAAAAGAAAAACACTATAGTGAAAATTATGTAAAGTACGTGGATATCTCGGATGCTGGGAACAGTAGAAAAATTCCGATGTAACGAAATGATCTCGTTGCGATAGAGACGATGACACAGGATCAGTGTGTGCGTGTGTTAGAGCGATGAGACGCGATTTCGACGCTTCGACTTTGCTTCTCAATGTAATTTCAAACAGCCTGAGACTTTCCTTGAAGAAATACAGCGTTTCTTGCGTCGTTGTTTGCTTGTAACGCTTTTTACAAGAAGAAATAAAGCGACGAGTAGCGTTGGGTGAAGAGGAGCCAGCGTCCGAGAGTTAAACAAAAAGCATAAATGCTTTTTGTAAATAACAATTCTTCGTACAACGTAGGGGAAAAGGTCTGGCAGCGTTGAGAGGGACATTTCGTGTTCCATTTTGTATTCTCTTCCATTGTATTAGTATGGAAGAGCAATGGTATAATTCATATTGCTGCGTTGGAAATTTTACAGTTGCATAACTTTTGTAACCCGAGTAACTTTTGTAACTTAAAACACGATTTTCTTTTATTTCTTCGAAGGAAGAAACGTCTTTATCCACGACAGAAATTACCTTATTTCGCGTTACGCAGAGTGAAACTAATCGCTCGTTCTTCGTTGTCTCGCAGCTCTCGACAAGATGATAAAAGCAGAAGAAAAGTAAATTGCATCGCATCGTCGTAAGGTGCCGTCGAGATATCCGATAACGTTTCTTTCAATTTTTTATTTTCTCGTTGTACGTAAGGTAATTAAAGGACAATATCGATCGCATGGAATAAGCAAAGGTTGTTTACGCGTTGCATCGTGTAATTACCTGTTAATTTGTACAATTAGTTTGACGCAATATGAAACTTCCATGATATTTTGTAATTGAGTAGCTAATTATCGCGATATCATTGGCCAACGTATTTTCCCTTTATTTTTCAAAAATCGTCTCGTTTAATTCGCCACTTCTCTTCTCTTACATTCTTTCCTATTAAACGAAATCTGTTTTTATTACTTTAAACAACTTACGTTTTTCGTTATATCAACTTCTCTATCATAACACTGGCCTTCTTGTTTCAAACATTTCCAGATATTCCAGCACTTTTCCAGATATTTCAAGTTGCCAGTGTTTTCTGCGTTTAATTAAAGTTATATCGTGCGGGCCATTATGTAAAGTAATGACGAAACATTTTTAATGGAATGAGGGAAAAGATGGGAGAAAGAAACCGGTAGAACTTCAGCTTTGAAACGCTAGATGGGACATTTTAATTAAACAGGGCAAGACGTTTAAAATTTCACCGCTTTTCCAAATGCGTCTTAATATACTACGTGCATCTCCATTTGAAAACTGCGTGGTTTGTTACGAAGTATTGGCTATACATGTCAGATGAAATGAAGGAAAGCAAGAAAATGAACGAAGAAGAGCTATTAAAACTTCAGTTTTGAAACGACATATGGGACATTTTAATTAAACAGGACAAGACGCTTAAAAATTCCTCCCTTTTCTAAATGCACCTCCATTTTAAAATTGACTCGGCTCTCACAAAATATTGGCTACGTATATTAAATTGAAAAAGGAGAAACAAAGATGGACAAAGATGCTACTGAAACTTCAGCTTTGAATCGGTAGGTGGGACATTTTAATTGAAGAGGACAATGTGCTTAAAAATGTCTCGCTTTTCTAAATGCATCGTGGCATACTACGTGCATCTGAATTTTAAAATTGCTCCAGCTATCAGGAAATATTGGCTGCGTGTGTTAAATCGAACGAAGAAAAGCGAAGATGGACAAAGACACTGGTAAAACTTCAGCTCTGACACGTTGGATGGGACGTTTCAATTAAACAGGACAAGACGCTTAAAAATTCCTCCCTTTTCTAAATGCACCTCCATTTTAAAATTCACTCAGCTCTCACAAAATATTGACTACGTATATTAAATTGAAAAAGGAGAAACAAAGATGGACAAAGATCCTACTGAAACTTCAGCTTTGAATCGGTAGATGGGACATCTTAATTAGACAAGACGCTTAAAAATTTCTCCCTTTGCTAAATGCATTTCCATTTTACAATTCACTGAGCTCTTACAAAATATTGGCTGCGTATATTAAATCGAACGAGGAAAAGCAAAGATGGACAAAGATCCTACTGAAACTTCAGCTTTGAATCGGTAGGTGGGACATTTTAATTAGACAAGACGCTTAAAAATTTCTCCCTTTGCTAAATGCATTTCCACTTTATAATTCACTCAGCTCTCACAAAATATTGACTACGTATATTAAATTGGAAAAAGAGAAACAAAGATGGACAAAGATCCTACTGAAACTTCAGTTTTGAATCGGTAGGTGGGACATTTTAATTAGACAAGACGCTTAAAAATTTCTCCCTTTGCTAAATGCATTTCCATTTTACAATTCACTGAGCTCTTACAAAATATTGGCTGCGTATATTAAATCGAACGAGGAAAAGCAAAGACGGACAGAGAAGCTTTGCAAGAGAAGAAGAGACGTCTCAGCTGAACTCAACATGTACACGTCACAAAGTCACCAGCGAACGCTGTACTCGTCACGACATTGTTCACTTGCGCGTTCTTTGACCCTGGTGACTTCAATCTCCACGACAGGCAAACCTCCACGAGTATCAAGAAGATCGTCGAGCTATTTGCGATTGTAGTTCGCGAAGGAAGACATTTTCGCGGATGGGAAGCCTCGGCGGAAGATCATCTTGGTGGCTTTTATTCTCCGTTTGAGCGCAACATGGACAGCTTCTTCCTCTTCCTCTTCTTTCTCTTTCCTTGCCTCGCCTCGTGTCAGGAAGCGGAGACACGCGTGAAAGTGTCATTAGCCACGTCGAAGGGAATATTCTCGGCAATCCTCCTTTCATCTCGCTCGTTTCTATCTATTGTTCACGGTGTGCTCGGCTGCTTCGAAAGAAAACGACGCCGAGCATCTAATCCTGTTAGACGAAAGCGGTTTGCATCCTCTTCGTTCAACGGCGGAAAGAGTTTGCGAGGAAAAAAGAAGCCACTTCGACGTGGTCCCGGTGCGAGCCAGCTTCTCTCCATTTGTTAGGATTTTTCACCGAGAGAACGCTGAATCAGTTTCAGCCTGACTTCGCGGTTTATCTCCGCTGAACCTTGTGTTCAGCCGAAGCAGCTGGCGAGAAAATCGTACTTTCAATTTGGTTTAGAAGATGCTACGAATTGGCTGTATTGGTGAGAGCATTGCTTAGGGATTTAGCGAAGCGTCTTCTTTAGTATCTGCTACTACGATACGATATAATATTTAGTACCAATTTCTAATACAATTCCGGTTTCATATTTACATACCTAGTATGTTGAGGTTATTAGATGTGTGAATAAAGGAACGCATGGATAAATTGTAAGGTAGAAAATATATTTTAATACAAATAGGGATATAATTTGACCTGGTCCAGATCAGCACGTTAGCAGTGCTACCCTATGCCTGAAAACCCTGAAGCCAACGTCGCCTGTCTACTGCTTATGGTTTGCCTTCGACCCAGTCTTTTGTCTATACGCTGTCGATGGCTTCGGTGCCTGAGAAAACTGAAAAGATCAGATGTAGAGTTTTCTTAGAAGTGGTGACCACTTCAACAGTTACGAACGCTCCAGACCCAGGTTCGAATCCTGGCACTCATAGTCCTGTTTCTCACGATTCCTAGAAGAGAAGAAGGGAGCGGATGGTTGAAAGAAAACCTTGATGAAGACAAAAATCTCATACACCAGCAGTACCTATCACGACCTATCCACCTCAGATCTATCGTCTGTTCGATTCAATCTACAAGACTACTGTACACGAGATTCACGCTGCGTCTGCGAGTCTGCAACGTACGTGTTGAGGTTATTAGACGTATGTGAATACAAAGGAACGCGTGGATAAATTGTAAGGTAGAAAATATATTTTAAATACTGAAGTGTAAACACAAATCGGAATATAATTGAGCTGATCCAGATCCGCACGTTAGCAGTGCTACCCTATGACTGAAAACCCTGAAGCCAACGTCGCCTGTCTACTGTTTATGGTTTGCCTTCGACCCAGTCTTTTGTCTATACGCTGTCGATGGCTTCGGTGCCTGAGAAAACTGAAAAGATCAGATGTAGAGTTTTCTTAGAAGTGGTGACCACTTCAACACAGTAGAGTGTAGGATCTTCACTACAATTAGTTTATTCACAATAAATGGATGAAACAGATGTTGGTTAAACAGGAGACGATGCTTGTTCAGCGTGAACTAATCACAATAACGTATTATAATTAAGACAACTAGATAGTCCATTTGCAACTCTCGTCACTACGGACCCAACGCTCACTCTCACGCGGACCACAGTCTCTCGACAACGCTAGCAACACTATCTTCCTGACTTCTCGACTCACACTGACTGTTAATTCATTTTCGTCTCTTAGCAACCCCTTGTCTTTTGTCTTAGTCCCACCACGCACATGTTGCGCTTGTTTATAATTCGCCTGACACCCCCAGGCTCCTCGTCCACGACACTACAAGAGTCTTGTCCGAGCTAACAGATAACAGCAGACAAGATTATTTGGATAATAAAATTCTCGCATAACAGAACAATTGTTTTTGGTTTTGAAATTTGATTTATTCAAGCGTTGTCAAGGATCGTTTAAATATTTATGCATCTTGTATCGTTTTCGATTCTGAGGCACATCATCTTACCATCTTAGGTACAGAGGAGTTACATTCTCTTTCTGGAGAAAGTACCATTCCTGCTGTTCCCAGCCTCTGAGGGATCTACGTGCGTTAGGTAATTTTCAACATCGCGTTTCTGTTCTTTAACTTCCGTGATCCTGGCTCCAACGTCGTATATTTCGATAATTCTGTTACGTTTCTAGTTTCTTAATCGTGTGATATTCTGTTCCCACAGATGGAACGCTATCAATCTCATGCTAAATTCTCCTAATCAAAATTCACTCTGTCGAATATGGGAAGAACACGTCATTTTATACGAACGCTGATAAGATATGTACATATTTGAAACTGATAACAGAGCGTTCGGATATTAAAGTTCTCGTATAACAAGCGGTCGGATAACAGCAGCTGTACCGCGTCTGTTCTTCGATGAGAATTTTTCACGCAGACCTACTCGTCGAGTGGAGTTTATTAAATTCAAAATTTCGTATTTCTCCATAATTTCGTTTCTACGGTTCCATTATCCATCGACAAAATGCTACGTAGACCTAACGACCTATTAAGAGGGCAGACTTATGGAGATCAGATCTTGCAGTAAATAAACGACCATGAAGCGGTAAAATATCGAGGAAGCTGACATCAGGGATACATCAAGCTAAGTAATCCATTCTTCCATCCTCCTTAAAACTGGTGGAGAAAAATGAAAGTAAATTCGGAGCGGAATACCGGCAATTTAGCACGGGCCAGAGCCCTTTAAATACGGTTCACGCTAACAGAGCTTACGGCGGCACGCTTCTTCATTCATTGGACAGAGGGTTCAGGACGCGGGAGTGGCTGAAGTAGAAGTTTTCAGCACGCGATAGCTTCGACTCGGAAGAGGAGAGTCGAGGAAGGGAAAACTGCTGTCTGAAAGCAGGTTGCCAGAGGGTTGAATCTCGCCAGCATCGACTAATTGTGAAACACGCCCACACGGCGACTCGTTGAATTATGAAGAAACTTGGACGCTCGTTGCGCGTTCCCGAGCGAATTTCTTTCGCCACGCGATTTATGGGATATCGGTTGAGCCGGGTTTCGCGGCAAACCAGCCCGCTCGATCATCCAGGGGTTAATTTGTTCGTCGTAATTGCGCTCGAGATAAATGCAATGCCCGGTCTCATCTGGCGTTCCAAGGCAACCTATGATTTATGCATAATTGTATTTTCTATATTTTTCTCCCAAGCTGATTTATAATATCACGTCCCGGCTTCTTTGGATTTTTAATTAAGCGAATGCTGCTTCTTCCGATAATGATAATTAATTTCGCTTTAATTATCGTAGCAGAGCAAGCTTTATGACGGCGGATGGTAGTTGTTGGATATCATTCAACTTGTTTACCTTTTGTATTCTCTTGCCTGAGCGTCTCAGGGCTGCAGTCAGAGGTATAATTGCGTTCTTTGACATTTTTATCAGGTTGTTGCAGTCTAAGCGTAGCGCAAGTGTAACGTCGATTCGATGTTTCGTCTAAACCTGCGATGTCAAATGAGTTTGTTAACCAAGCGAATGAACGATGGTTCTCAAGATGGAATTTCAAATCAATGAACATATCTATCGTACGTCTCTTCATCGTTGAAATGAGGAGCTTGGAAGGTGCGATTAAACGTTTTATTGTTGAATATCACAGTGTTCCAACTGATGTTTCAATGGAAATATTTGATAGTTCAATGAATCTACCAGGAATCAAGCCAGGCAAATGAACAGTGGTTCTCAAACAGGCTTAACTTCTGTGACACATCATCAAGATCAAAAAACATTGCCATGGTAGACAAAATTTCATTGTGAATTTTATATTTTCATTTTAGAAATCGACAAGTTAGAACGATGAGAACCAGGCAAATGAACAGTGGTTCTCAAACAGGCTTAAGTTCTACGAGACATCGTCAAAATCAAAGAACATCGCCATGGTAGACAAAATTTCATTGTGAATTTTATATTTCCACTTTAGAAATCGACAAGTTAGAACGATGAGAACCTGGCAACTGAACAGTGGTTCTCAAACAGGCTTAACATCTGTGACACATCATCAAGTTCAAAGAACATTGCCATGGTAGACAAAATTTCATTGTGAATTTTATATTTTCACTTTGGAAATCGACAAGTTACAACAATGAAAACCAGGCAAATGAACAGTGGTTCTCAAACAGGCTTAAGTTCTACGATACATCGTCAAGATCAAAGAATATCGCCATGGTAGACAAAATTTCATTGTGAATTTTACATTTTGGCTTTGACAATCGACAAGTTGGAACCATGAGTCGTTTCAATGGCCATGTTTAATAGTTCAATGAATCTACAAACCAGGGAAATTAACAGTGGTTCTCAAACAGGCTTAACATCTGTAACACATCATCAAGATCAAAAAACATTGCCATGGTAGACAAAATTTCATTGTGAATTTTATATTTCCACTTTAGAAATCGACAAGTTAGAACGATGAGAACCTGGCAAATGAACAGTGGTTCTCAAACAGGCTTAACTTCTGTGACACATCATCAAGTTCAAAGAACATCGTCATGATAGACAAAATTTCATTGTGAATTTTATATTTCCACTTTAGGAATCGACAAGTTAGAACGATGAAAACCAGGCAAATGAACAGTGGTTCTCAAACAGGCTTAATTTCTACGATACATCGTCAAGATCAAAGAATATCGCCATGGTAGACAAAATTTCATTGTGAATTTTACATTTCCACTTTGGAAATCGACAAGTTACAACGATGAAAACCTGGCAAATGAACAGTGGTTCTCAAACAGGCTTAAGTTCTACGAGACATCGTCAAGATCAAAGAATATCGCCATGGTAGACAAAATTTCATTGTGAATTTTACATTTTGACTTTAGAAATCGACAAGTTAGAACGATGAGACGTTTATTGTTCGCAGTAATTCCAACTAAGATCTGACCTCGTACTTCCTATTTTCTTTTCTCGACTAGAGTCAATATCTGTCGTGTTACCTTAAATTTTACCGTGAAATCCGCAAAAGCTAAAGAATTGTGGCTTGAGGACGATGATAGGAGAGTCTCGTCGAACGTCTGCCAAGTGGAAAGTAACACGTGCACCAGTTAGCGTAACGTAATTAGCATAAAAGGGCGGATGTTCCGGGCTGGTGTATCCGCGAGTCGCGATAATTACGTGATATCCGGCAGATTGGTGTGTCGCTTAGCACGGTTTTGCTCCATTGGGGCTCATTTACCGCGCCATCTCGCGCTTCCCTAAATCCACCGTTCGATTTCATCGTAATTTCCAGCAGCGAACGTAAGTATCGCGTAATTAACGTGGCCTGCTTCGCTACTAATTAAGCCGCTTCTCCGGGTATTGAATAATTTCCACGCGTACCATCACTCGTCTCGTCGCCTTTAATTAGTGCAACTCTTCGAGAAAATCTTGCACTCTAGTCCGGCCCGAATAATTGCTCGATAATCGGATCAACGTTTGATCACTGTCATGAGATAGAGGCCAACATCTTATGGGATTTCATAGCACGCCAACTGATATTAGGTTGTCCGAAAAGTTTCTTTCGTTTTATACAGAAATAACAGACGCACAATTCTTTTCTATTTTATATTAATTTATTGGATTATGCAGCAACATAATAATAGAGAATTCAATAGAGAAATAATAGAGAAAATCAAAAGAGAAATTGTTGTTCATTCATTATCACCTTATCAAACGAAAGAAACTTTGCGGGCAACCTAATGTATCGATGTGAAAAGAAAGCAAAGAATTTCTAAGACCTACGACCTGTCTATAATTTATCGTAACCAGTTTCACACTCGTATTCACTGTAATTACCACAGCTGATAAACCTGTCTAAATGTATCAGCAACATAGCAGATGCTTCTCAATCCCATGAGTTTGCATCGTTCTCGTTGCTGCTTGGATTCGAAAATGATGGAATATAATTGAAGATGGATTAACGCTTAACCACACGGACCGGTAGCCTGTGAGAGGAATGTAAATTTTGATTTCGTTACGGTAATAATACAGCGGAGGATTTTGGAAATTTTGGTATTCGAGTGAATTTAATAGAAATAATGAAACATCTGTAATGAATTAATTTCTATAACACGACACGAATAAACATTTCGCTAATATTACTACAAATTTTTTAATAAAAATTCCATTGCATCTACTGTGCTCGAGGAAACATTGCATTTTCTGTGCCACGTGTAGACATTGAAAGATGTCTTTAAATGTAACAAAAGATAAGACTATTTTGCTTGGAAAATACTAATTTTTCAACGGGAATTAATTTAGCAATAGCAGCCGGCAATATCCTGCCAATGTCTGACTGTGACATTAGTTGAAATTAAATAACCTGTTAACCGCATCGTCTGCGTCATCGACGTTGCACAAGCGCAGCTACGTACTGCATTCTAAAGCTTTATTAATTACATCGTATTCACCGGGAAAGCTGGCTAACGCGTTTTTCCACGCGCAGGATAATCGCCGATATAATCAACTCCACTGAATTTAATATTAATTACTTGAAATTGCTCTCGCCACGCGTTTAACGTGCTATTTATTTTAATATACATTTTCACCGTTAACGAGTACACTTTTCGCTCGCTGACCTAATTGCTACGTGCGATCTGAAAAATTACCTTCAGACTAAGACCAAGCAGCAGCTACGTTTAACACGATGAAACATTTCGTAAAATGATTCTCTTGCTATTCGTGCAGAAATCTCACGGTACTGTCATCATGGGCGATCTTCAAGTTGTATTCGCATTCACCTTATCGTTACAAGCCTGTTACATTGTCAGCTTCGCGAGCCCTTGGTCCTGTTGCAAGATTATCCGCCAGCTTTAGGGATCCGTCGACTCTCAAAATTCTTCACAACGCTTTGGTTGCGCCTGGAACGCTGCTCTCCCATTTGCACTCCCTTCCAGGTGACGCACGTTGTATCCATTCAGAGGATTTAGTCTTCTACGTCCCCTTTCTGTAAAATTGCAAATCCTATCCCTTGCCACGTAGTTACGACCCTCGGATTATTCACCTTGGGGCAACGTAGATTCGTAGCTGGTGGCATATTCGCGTACAAAATTGTAAAACATTACATGGAGCACCCAGAGGTTGTTCAGTTTGTTAAGCTTACTGGTCCAGCCAGGTGTCTGTGCCCATTTTCCAGGCGATTTTCCTTACGCGAGCAAGCAACCACGCTGCAGCGGTTGGACGAACCGATTTCCAAACAATTGCCAACTCTCTGACCCATCGATTGCTTCTCGGTCGCTTGCTGTGTTTAAGAAAAATGCTGGAAACTTGCTCTGTCACCTGCTATCGCCACCAGCCCCGGTTATTCGCTCGCTTGTATCACCGCGCCTCTTTCTCTTCGCGTCAATCGCAAGACGATAAGATGGACGCAGGGAAAAGGCGGGGTTTTCGCGTACTTCGTTAGTGTCACACGCTCAAGAAGGCCACCCGCTCAGAAACAGAATGGGATAGACATCCTGCATGCCACAGCCATCGAAACAATAACCAAATAGTGTCGGAATAGCTTCTGAGATTCACCAGACGACAATCCCTCCAGAGGGTCTGAAACCTCAGTTTAAGAACCTGTTCAGAATGTTGAGTGGCTGTTCGTTTATGGCACGGACAGGCCCATTCCCTTTAGGAAATCCGAATGGCATGTTCTCCCCGAGCTGCAAACCTAACGACTCCGAGGTCAGGTAAAAACCCCTGGAAAGGACCAGCCAGAAGGACACGATGGACAGACGAAACCCAACGGCTGGTAGGGAGAATCAGTAACGTAGGACAGTTCGTCATCAGACGGTGACTTCACTCCCAACAAGATCTTACCGTCGCCGTGCATCACATCACACGTCACGTTTATACAGCAAGTTGAACACAGTGCTGGATTACTCTAACACTCGATCTATTAAACCTCCTGCACCTTGAGCGTTGATTCGTTCGAGGTACATCGACCGATCAGTTTGGTTTGAATCCTCCAAAATGAGCGCTCGAGATCATTTTGTTGTTAACACTTTGAACTGTCGGACTTGCATAATAAATTCTGTTACCATATACAAAGCTCAATTTCTGCACCTTGTTTGTGAAACGTTCGAACTGCGACGCGAGGATCTATCATTCCTATCTATCATTTTCCTGATTTCTTGCGCCTCCTACGTGACATTAGCGTTGGCTTCTGCCGTGCTTCCACCTAACTCCTGCACTTCCAACGGTTATGAGTGTGCTGATCCTGGCACGAGCATCGATGGTTCGAGTTTGCAAACTTCGCTCAGCCGCATAATTCGCTCAAATAAAACACGCAACGTCTCTCTTCCCCTGTTCTACTCGCGTGTTCATCCGTTGCTCTGATGTTTACCGTCTTGAAGACGTCGTGAGCTGGAGCACGCGCCGCGTCTCAAAGTGCAGACCCATAACGAACGGTCTGAAGACACTTTATGCGCGGCAACGAACGATACACACGCAGTTACTAATCCGTATTAATCGCCGACCATTCATTAGGAAGTCAGCGATGGGTGGTGGTTGCCCGTAGGGGGATGCTCGTGCTATGTAGTTTCGCACCTGGCGCACTCTCACGATCAATCGTCCCACCCCCATGACCCTTTTACCGTAAATCTGCCGGCTAAACTCCGTCGATGCAGCCGTGGAAGACAATGACCAAGTGAGCTGCAACTCCAACGAAATGCCACGTATACGTTGGAGGAAGCAGTTAACACGATATTAGGTCGTCCGAAAAGTTTCTTTCGTTTTGCAAGGAAATAATAGACGCACAATGTTTTCTGTTTTATATTAATTTATTGAATTATGCGCGAACGTAGTAACAGAAACAGAACGAAATGGATGATACCTAATTCAATAAAATAATGTAAAACAGAAATTGTTCACAATTGTACACAGCTCTGACGTCTCCAAGTGGGCTGCTTCGATCGCGCAGGACGTTGAGTGACAGTCGGAATCCTCGGAAGCAGGATGACCTAGTTTTTTCGTGGAAATACACACGTCGCGTGTAGCGGTGTCATAAAGACGTGGCTCCAGCGTTCTTCGTCGACCAGAGCACAACCGTCAGATATGGCGATGGATGAATGGACGTGTAAATGAGAGGTCCGAGTGCGCCAATGACAAGGAGATGGCTAAACTACTGGAAATTGCCGTTTTCACTTGAACGCTGGTATCCTGAGAATCGAACTTGCTACACAACGCGAAGGGGCCAGCTTTTAGCAGGCGATTCGCCTGGAGCCTCACATAGTTGTTTTGCCACAGAGGATTAACACTGTACGACGCACATGATGTGATAAACAAACTCTGGACAAAGCAATTTCGCTGTTACGTGCAACCTACAACGACAAGTTCAAACCTCCCTTCGATCAGTAAAAATAGACGACCATGTTCTCCAGAAGTCAGTCGCGCGAATCAATATCAGTCATCGAGATCATCAGTGGAGCAAGTATAACGAGTCAGTCTAGCGAATTAGCATAACAATTAGTATCAGTACCGCAGTATCGCGCAATCTTATAGCAAATATCATCGAGCGAGCAACGTTTGCGATTAATTTTGTATTCTACATTTGTAGCGGCACTCGACAGCAAACTTTCCAACGGTTTCTGTCCCGTGGCTCGCTACACAAAGACCCTATACTTCGGATAAGATGATTGTCAGATGTCGATACATCCTCACGGAATATTTTCAGCTAGCTGAAGGACCTGCTATAAATCTTAGGATTTATTAAGCCAAGGTTCTCCAAAGGGACAAACAGTCTTTCTCTCAGCAGTCCCTAAACCTATCACCTCCTACGGGAAGACACGAGAAATCTGCTTCTCTCGCGTACGATGCTTCCCGCTAGCGACTCTCTTTCAAGGGCAGTTAGCGTCCTTTTCCAACCACCAACACAAGAATTAGCCGATTAACAACGGCGTCCATTTCCCTCACTTTCCGAACCGAGGCTTTCCTCAACGAATCCGATGATCTCGCATCCTAAGACACACCCCATCACAGTTTTCCTTCGCGGCATCATCGTGACGGAAAGTCAGTCGTTACATATCTGTACGAAGCAATAGTTGGTAGTTGGTAATAATCGATCAGAGTTCCTCGGCGTCTTAGGCAATCATCGTCCGAACTTATATCGCGCATCAAAACGCATCGACCAGAAGTCGAACTTGCAATTGCGAATCGCGGACCGCTACTAATAATAACCGCAAACTGCTAATTTAATAATCGCGAGTCCTACGCTAAGTGTGCACCTTGAATATAAATTAATAAATTTCTATTGTTAAATATACTCAAGTGTTTCTTCCCCTCACTATCACGATCCATCACCTGACATTTTAAACTATCTGTAAATATGGTTAACGAAATTAACTCGTCTCGTTGTTAATTTAACCAACGACACGTCTCAGCGTCCACCACACGCCAACTGTAAGTGTTGCTTCTCGGACGTCTCCTCGGATCGTTCGGTTTGCCTGCTTTTCCATCTTCATCGACGAGCTTGGAATTGCACAGGAAACGTGCAGATGTTTTTTAAAATCGACGTCAATTTTCGGCTCCGAATTTACGAGTCGCGTGCTATCACCGAGGGAACCGGTCCAAATGTAATCAGCGCGAGTAACATTAAAAAGAAGAAGCAACAACCCATCGACCTATAAGCGCGGCAGACTGGAAAACAGCGATAGAACAACTGGAAGATGATAAAAATCGAAGAATTTTACAATGCACGAAGTGCTACCGAAGCTGCGGACCATCTGCGCGTGCAAATCCGGCGGAACCGTAAAAAATTAAATAAGAAGAAATCTGCGCTCGTCTGAGTCGCGTACGCACGACGCTGTTATCGCGGCTCGCTAAAATATTCACGTGTCGCTGCGGGGATAGAGCGCGTTATAAAGCGCGTTTACCAAACCGGAAGCTACGCTTTTGATCGCGATAGGGAGCTTTTTTATTGCGCGAAGTAGCGCGGCTCGGCTGAGGGGCGAAGCAAGTTACGAGGAGATTTTAATAAATTCCGATGACTCTGGCAGACGATAAAAGTGGCATTAACAGTGTCGTTCGATCTCATCTCCGATGTCCTCGTTGTCCCTCGTCGTCGTCCACGCGGGATTAGCCGAGTAATCTCTCGAAGAGCTTCGAGAACGGGAGTAACGAGATCCCAGGAGGAACGAAGACCTTTTCTCATCTTGGAAGTCGTGCTTCTGTCCTCGTGCTCCTACTTTCTCTCTCTCTCTCTCTCTCTCTCTCTCTCTCTCCCCTTTCCATGCTTTTATTCTCCAGCTTTTTTCTCTTACTTTTCTTCTTTCTTACTTTCCAGCGCGTACAGAAAAAAGTTTCCGATCAGAATAAACTCTGGCTCTCTGTCTCTCTATGGTCTCTCTTGTCCACTGTTTCTCGTTTCTTCTTTTCTCACTGTCGCTGCGCCTTCTTTTAAGGAGAAGGCTGCTGCTTTCTCGAGAAGAAACAAATAGCGAAGCTGTTGCTCGATACGTGGAAGCTCGATGGCGATGTTGCGGCGGTTAAACGCTCGGATAAACGCGAATTTCGATAAATATTTCAAGTGGTTTTAAAGTTTCATTTTCGACTTGTTAGCCCGCCACTCGCGCCAATTATCATTCCAACATTCGACCCATTCCACTCCAATATTTCCCGACCTTTCCTCAACTTTGATTTTAAATAAGTTTCACGGCAAGTTCCCTTTTAAAAGTTTAACTTCAAGTCGATCATTTTTCCTTTTGCTTAATTTCACTTCCTTACTTATCGGCTATCCACCGCCTTTCTTTTTTCTCGGATAATTTTTCAGATAGAAATCTGTCTCCTTGCTATTGGCTTGGCAACTAAGCGATTGCGGATTTTGTCAATGCCAGCTAATGACAAAATCCGCAATCACTTAGTTGCCAAGCCAATAATTGCACCGGTAGGTCGACCGCTTTCGCGCGAATTATATCCTGCGATTAATAAGCGTTAAAAATCCTTTAATACGATAACTCGGCGGAAATAAAATCACCGGTAAATTAATTCGCATAAAACAAGAATAATCGCAAGTAAAGAGCTGGCAGCTTATATCGCGTGGAAGAAATCCGCTTACTCTTGTGCCAGCCTGCAGCAATCGGCAACGATTTCCACGAACAAAACCAATACGCGATACTTTATGAAAGCTATAGAAAAGCCCAGGCTCTTGAAACATTCAGCCGCTTCGTTAGTAGCTGCTAACACGCTCGTAAAACGCACAGCTTACACGCTAATAAGACATCGGCTGTAACCCGTGGATAATAAAGCTCTTGGAAAGCTGGCTTCCCAGTCGTTTTAAATAACCAACGACTTCTCGGTAATCGTCAGGAGGAGGACGATAATCCGGATAATTCCTCGACTAAGGAAATAACGAGTAACGAAACAAAAAAAGTCGACCGACGTGGTCGGTTCGCAGGTTCGTGTTCCTCGTGTTACTTCCGGCTACTCCGAGCGCGCAATGAAACAAACGACCCCGAGGAGCTTAAGTGAATGGCCGAATAAAAGTCTATTGATTTCGATCTGGCTCGTTTAATAAATCTCGATGGATCAGTGGGATATAAAAAAAAAAAAAAAAGAAAAATGTGTAGGTAAAGGAGTCGGTCGATTTATTTCCTGCCTCCTTCCCGTTGTATCCTCCATACATCCGCCGGATTATCGAGTTAATCCTGGCGACGAACGAATCTTACAGGACGAACGAAAGGACCACGAAATATGTACATGGCAGCGGATACGAGGAGAAATTTTCAAAAGAGAAGGTTCCCAGCGTGTCCTGGACGCCAAAAAATTATTCCATGGACCTTCAACAGGAACTACGATTCCATGGAAAAATGTTAATGGGATACGTGTGGCAGTAGGGTTTTGTATCTTTGTTGCTGATAAATGCGGTTGATCTGAACGATTGCTCGAGTTTCTGAAATTTGCAGTAAGTGTTTCCACGTTTTACCATAGGAAATTAAACATTTGGTTCTCGCATGCAAGATATTTTGAAATTGCGTTTCATTCGCGTCGTAAACTCGCCAGCTTCATCGTAAAAACCAAACACCCGTTTTAATCTTTTTCGGCTAAACTGGTTTCTTCTTCCTTTCGTTTCTCTGCTTTCTCTTTCTTTTTCCTCTTTTTTTTTTTTTTTTTTTTTTTTTTTTTTTTGTTATAGTGTTCTTTGGTACGTGTCGCTAGGGTCTCGGTTTCGCGGGGATCTCGTTACCCGAAGAAAGTTTCTGGGCAACTCGTTAAGCAAGTAAGAAGTTGAACGAAATTCCAGGAAAATAAGATGCGATACGCCGCCCCAAAGTTTCATCCCCATGAAATATCACGTATTTCCGTCATTAAAACTTCGATTCGCCGGCGCGGGATAAGACGTCAGAGAGACATTAAATCATTCGTGGCTGAGAAATCAGGAATATCGTTTGAGCATCCAATTAGAAGCTACGAGTTCCAGGAATGTGTTATAAATAGGTTTCGGAGCAAAGAGTCGAGACCCTGCACTTTCTTAAAAATTATTTCCTCTGCGGATGAACTGGGGACACTAGTTTTGCTTTCTTCTTGGGCTCTTTGCGTTTAAAGTGGTCACAGCAGTCTGTTGACGCTAGAACTATCGATAGTTAACACGAAGATATTTCTACTAAAACTAATGAAGATGCATTAGACGGAAGCAATTCCATGTTATGTAGTACATTTTTGCTATTATTAATCCATCTGCGACCATAATCCCTAAACGAGGGTTGGCGCATTTATAAAATTGTAGAACCAGTCGTTTGGCTGCTGTGACATTTCTAGCGTCAGCATCTAGCGATTTAGCGATGGATCTGGAATTTTCCTGTTAACTGATATCGTCACATGGAATGATACGCGGCAAAAATTTGAAAAACGTGTGGCAAGTTGTAGAAAACGAGGAAGCTGGTTAATTGGGCTTCGATAAAAAGAGTGCAGGACTCCTGCACACTTTGACAAGTACCAGTCATTTTCACTGCTATTGGTATAAGTAGCCTTGATGCAAAATTATTTTCAGTTTGATACATAAAAAACAAAATAAAATTCATTATATTATTCTTTTAATTATCGTTGAGAAAGTCATTACATCATTGCGGAAAAAATATAACACGAAGTAGGAATTTGAAAATAAAATTGTAAAAGCAATCGATTTGACTGGTGTGGTATTTCTAGCGTCAGCATCTAGCGATTTAGCGATGGATCCGGAATTTTCCTGATAACTGATATCGTCACATGGAATGATACGCGGCAAAAATTTGAAAAACGTGTGGCAAGTTGTAGAAAACGAGGAAGCTGGTTAATTGGGCTTCGATAAAAAGAGTGCAGGACTCCTGTACACTTTGACAAGTACCAGTCAGTTTCACTGCTATTGGTATAAGTAGCCTTGATGCAAAATTATTTTCAGTTTGATACATGAAAAACGAAATAAAATTACATCATTGCGGGAAAAATATAACACGAAGTAGGAATTTGAAAATAAAATTGTAAAACCAGTCGATTTGATTGGTGTGATAGTTTTAGTGTTAAATGGATCGACGAGTCAAGTGTTTCTGGCAACATTTTGTTATATTAATTTACTTTCGATTTTAAACACGCCACATCGTTTACTTATGCTTTTGCTTCATGAAAAATGTTTAAACGTTTAAATGTTGAAATGTTTAATTAAAAATGTTTAAAGAACAGTGGTTGATTTTGTATTTCCATTATTCTTTTTTTTATTTTTTAATAATAAGAGGTAATTTCATTGTATTTAATGATAACAGAGAATGTTAAAAGATAAAGATAGAAAATTAAATAGTTTAGAGTTTCCAGTACTCGTTAAGAAGAGCGTAGAATCGATTTTCTGCAGACTAAAGTGTCATTTTCTTTCTGCAAGCAACTTGATTAATGTCTCATAGAAAAATATAGAAAGTTAATGAAAGAATCGATTTGAAATTACACTAATTAGAGAAACTTAAGAGGAATTATCGTATCATGATGAGAATTTATCACAAATGTGAAGAGAAAGTTTTACAATTAAAAAATAGAAACATATTATTTTCTTTGCTTCATGAGAAATCCTGTTTCTAATTGAAATGCAACATTTGAAGATGTCAATTATCTAATATGCATGTAATTTAATTACAGATTGCCTGACACGCTTGAATCTTCCATTCAATTAACCTATATCTGTAATTTGTGAATAAATTAGGCTCGTAAAGCGTATCTTCATAACGAGATACAAAATTCCATTTTACTGTAAAACTATTAACTTTAAAACCTACGTTAATTAAACATGTTTTATACCTTTTAACGAGTACTATAATCTCTTTAAGCAGTGTCTAAGTTACGACGCTCTGAAGAGTCGTTAAATGTTTTCTGGGGTATCGCAGTGGTTACCGAGGCAGCAATTATTTTTCTTGAAAATTTCATCAGCCGTACTTTCACGTTTATTTATTTCAACGCAAATACATTCTAATATTCCAGTGGACATAATTAACAGCAATAACAATGATCTGGTCATCGTAAAAGAACATGGCGATTCAGAAAACAGAAGAAAATAGCGCGCGTCTCTTAAACACCTTTTGCAACATCGATTCTCCATAAAGTACACACCTACAACTCTTTTTAAACGTTAGGTGCGTTGGGAAGAAAAACCTTGTAAAAGAAGCTGCAAGAAATGCACACAGCTCGCGCGAGGCCAAGGCAAACAGCGGAGAAAGCAATTTAAGACACAGAACTGCACTCGATAACAACGTTTTATTGAATAAGCAGGCGCAAGGGAAGCTAACGTGTAAAAAATCATATTCCTTTCAAAAATCCACGTTTTCTTATTGGTGGAAAGGACATTCCCAAAGACGTAGCCTTCGTCTGGTAGTTTCGTATCAGCCGCGAAGACGCGTGGTTCGCAACGAGCCATCCAAGTTTGCCAATCGCTTTGAAACCTCTGAGATCGGGAAAACAAAGGAGGACGCTTTGGAGAAAATAATCAACGCGATTTATAAAAAGCAATACATTAAACGGAGCATAATCGATATACCAAAGAGGACAATCGAACAATCAAACGGTTTTTTATATAAAATTTATAATAACTTTACTGGAATTATAAATATCAAGGGAACGTACTATTGATTGTCATTTACTATACTTTTTTACCATTGCTCGAAATTGTATTGGCAATAGCGCGTAATGGCAAAATCCGCGATCACTTAGTTGCCAAGCTAACAAAATTTCGAGTTTCTGTAGCAAACGTTAATTTTTATTTCGCGTGAACCGCTTTGCACCGCGGAAAAAGCTCGGCACCGACGCGTATAGACGTCGCACGCACTCAGGCGGCTAAGGGAAGCGCGAGCTATCGCTCGGCCGTGTAGCGCTATGAAGAATCTTGCTGGGAGAACGAGGGTCATCGAGGTCGGTGCACAACCGCGCGCGCAATATCGCAGCCTATTTCGATAGAAATGTTTAGCCGCGATCGTCCTTATCAGCCTGCACAGCGGCTCGTAAACAGCCTCACGCTATCAGCGCGAGAAGGAGGAGGAGGATCTTGTGCCCTTCCTCAATAGCTATTCGCAGGCCTCGTATCTATCGACCTGGCGCATCCGCTCGACGAACGATCGCGACTGCTTCACCTTCTGCCACGAAACTGTCGCAGATACGCGAGTGATATTCCCCGGCCGTTTAATGCCGCGCCTCGTCCGACCAAACGAAGCTTGAAAAAGCGAGCGTTCGCCGGAAATGTGGAGAAGATAGGAACGCGGTGGTTGGCGGATTTCGAGAGGAACGACAGGCTTTCAGCGAAAATACCTCGACTCGATGACGTTAGGCGCCATAAGGGAACATACGATATGGATTGGCCGAGGTAGAAGAAGATGATTTTTCAATTGTATCGTGGCGCTCGCTTTTGATGACTGTGCAGGGATTCATGATACGTAACGATCCTCTATGCACAGTTTGGAAGAACGCGCGACGAGTATTCGTTGACTGCGGAAGTCAGAACGATGGAAAAAGTTGAGGAAACGTCGTTTCAGGCTTATTTCTCGCGTTATGAACGATTTCATCTTCGTGGAAATGTACAGGGTGTTCAGGCTATTGCTAGCCAGCGTTCTTCTCGTAAACGGCAAGTCTGGGGAGAAGATAAGAAGAGCGGGTCGAAGGGAACTACGTATTCACGATAATATCTTTCTGTACGTGTTCTATGTGAGGAACAGGGAAACTTACAAATACAAGAAAAAATACAATTTATTAATACAGTACGATAAAATTGTATTATGTACCACATGTTAAATCTTGTTATTAGATGAACAGAGGAACGCGTGGATAAATTGTAAGGTAGAAAATATATTTTAATACAGAAGTGTAAATACAAGTAGGAACATAATTTGAGCTACCCTATGACTGAAAGCCCCGAAGCTAAAATCACAAGTCACAACTCAGATTATAAAAATATAAGAAGCTTGAGCCGAAACGCAACTATTAACTTTCTGCTTTCTTATCGCACTTTATCATGCACTTAACAATTACAATTTAGTATATACCGAGTTGGCACGTATAAATTCCACTTTATATAGATCTAAGGTGTTACGTCGGCCGATTCTCTACCTGGACGGGGCCTTGCATCGCATATGGCAACCATATGTCTGCACCTCCTTATTGCGTACTCTAAAGAATCTCAAGGACCTTTTCTACGAAAGTATTTTCTAAGATCTCTGGTTTGTGTCCGGAAAACACTTAAAATTAGTTATTTTCACACGTGCGATGCTTCCCACCACCAACCTTCTATCGAGAGCGGCTAAGACCCCTCCTAGTCCACCAACAATCGCAATAGCCAATAGAAACAATGTCTATTACCCTCACTTTCCTGACCAAAAAACTGTCATTAACGAATCCGATGATCCCATGCGTTAGACACACCCTTTCCTAGCTCTCCTCTGACACAGCATCGTCACTCTCGACACAGTTCATGTTCGTCGTCCGAACAGTCAATAAGTCTACCACGATTCTACCTTCAAATCAATTCGTTTGCAAAGTCTAACTATCGCATCGAGACATATCGTCAAATCGGGTCATATTTTCTGTAACGCATAAGCTGTACTCATCGTCAAATATTTGTGACGCTCATAATATTGTGGAATCCATTGTTGAATATATATATATCATATTAACCTGTTAACACAGTGTTAATTTCAATCAACCACCCTTGTTATCCTAACCGAAACACGGGGAACGACTACTTCGCGGCGTCGATTAGCCGAATCGTAGCGAGAATTTACGCCTCTCGCTGACGCGTTTTCCTCGCGACCGCGTCTCTCCGCGAACGGTCGTAACAAAGGGTAGAAACGCGGTAAGAAGATATTGACTGTTCGAAAGTTAGAGAATCAGTGAGTCCAGTGACGATGTTGTAGCGGAGGAAAGCTAGTGAGGGGTGTGTCTAAGGGCAAAAGAGCTGATTTGTTAAGGGTAAGTTTCCATTAGGAAATAGACTTCGCTGTCAATTGGCTGATTTTCTGGGTTGGTGGGTGAGCAAGGGTGTTAACCGTCCTTGAGAGAAAGTTGCTGACCCGTTTCTTCCCGTAGTAGGCAAAAATATAAAGAACGCTTGTTTTGGGCCTGAAGGACCTTAGCTATGAAAATGGTTTTGTGCCTGGTCCTTAAGAATATTGAGGATGTGTGGACATCTGGCTGGTCTGATCTCTGATGTGCTTGACGTTACACCATCGCCTGACTACTGTCTATGGTCTGCCTTTGTCCCAGTCAATTGTCTGTAGCTGTCGATGGCTGCAGTGCTTGAGAAAATTAAAAAGATGTTTGATGATGATGAAAAGATGAAAATTGAAAGTTTTCTTGGAAGTGGTGACCACTTGAACAAATCTGATATGCGATTATAACGACGAGAAGGTTTAGACGTTCCATAAATGAAGTTATTATGTCGCCAGAGTTTGCAGAAGAGCAGAGAATCCTGTGGCGCAACATTTTTACGTAATTAACGTATGCTCGATAGCCAGTTCTCGATCGTAACAAGTATCAAAGTTAGCGTTATTATTAAATCGCATGAAACGCGATTTGCCGGCCATTCGCATTTCAGAAATTCATAGCCTGAAGTTCGGGGCACGCTGTGTTCTCCGTTTCATCGGTCCGAGGCAATGTCAGCCGCCACCGTGTTCGCCAACTATATACGCGATTTATGTCACTCATCGACGATTCAGAATTGGGAATTGCGTGTCCGGAGTTCGGTATACAGCGTGTTCGCTATTTCATAGCCTCGTAACCAGCACTCGTGCCTCGCGCACTGCTACACACACCGATTTCAGCATCGAGCCTTTATTACACCACTGCAATCGTAGCTTTGCAAGTTTGCCTGAGACTTGTCCTCGCGGCCAAGTTTCCAGGTAAACAACAA
Source organism: Bombus fervidus (assembly GCF_041682495.2). Classification (NCBI taxonomy): domain Eukaryota; kingdom Metazoa; phylum Arthropoda; class Insecta; order Hymenoptera; family Apidae; genus Bombus; species Bombus fervidus. The sequence continues at coordinate 6,801,486 of NC_091534.1, read as the reverse complement.
AAACGAATTGCTATTTGCAACTCAACATCATTAACTTGAAACTTTCTCTACGCTACTTGGCTTTCATGAGCCTCGCTGGAATGGATTATTCGTTACAGGGGAATAAAATGCCAGTTTGTGTACAAATACGTACAATGTTTATCAAACAATAGCGAAGGAAACAGCGATCGAGTAATAATATTGAAGTTTCCTCAACACCAACCAGCCATAGTGTACGAGATTTTAAATGAATGAAATCCGAACGAAATTAGGTGTTGAATTAGATGTGCATAGAGTGGCGAAGGAAAACATTTGGGAAATTCGTATAAATGCTCTGTGTCAAATAATTTTATAATATCGTCAATTATTCATACAATTACTACGTAGTATAAAATTACACTAATTTACCAAATGTCCAGCTGGACAAATTGTAAAGTACAAATTAAATAATAAAAAAAAAAAAAAATTACACCGTAACAATATACAGAATGGATCGAGTGATGTTTGAAATCATTGGAAATGGAAATATGACAGACAACTTCGATTCCAAAAGTATCTGATAATAAATCTCTCATTATACGTCTCTAGTATTTCCTTTGATAGCGCTACTTTTGTTTCTCTTATTATCCGTGGATCTATAACGAGTCAATTCGTATCCTAGCAGCGACAATCGAACAGATTAACGAAATACTCGGGCAAACTAATTAATTAAACTTAATACGATTGCCAGATAACCGAGTAAATCCTCTGGAATCGGCGATCCGCTTTCAAAGGCCAGTCGATAACCGCAAAGCTCGTCCCTTCGTCAGAGAAACGAATCTCCAAAGGAGCGCACTGGTCAAACTGAATATGCATGGTCCGATTGATATGAATCGACGAAATCTTCATCCCATCGAATGAATACGAATCATCGTTGATTAAGGCTTCTCGAGCAAACTGATGATTCCGTTCGAGGGAATTCTTAGAGCCGATGTTCAAAAATCTATCTCTTTCTTGGTTTTACCTAGATACGTCACGAGTTTCTGGTCTCTTTGTAGTTCGAGGAAATGCCATCACATTTCCATCGTGTTAATTTCTAATTTATCTAATAAATTTGTAGACTAAGGTGGGTCGATGTGCGCAACTAAGCGAGCGCGGGTCGCTCCAATTGGCAACTAAGCGAGTGCGGGTTGCTCGAGTTAGCAACTAAATGAATTCGGGTCGTTCGAATTTGCAACTAAGCGAGTTCGGGTCGCTCCAATTGGCAACTAAGCGAGTGCGGGTCGCTCCAATTGGCAACTAAGCGAGTGCGGGTTGCTCGAGTTAGCAACTAAATGAGTTCGGGTCGTTCGAATTTGCAACTAAGCGAGTTCGGGTCGCTCCAATTGGCAACTAAGCGAGTGCGGGTCGCTCGAGTTGGCAACTAAGCGAGTTCGGGTTGCTCGAACTGGCAACTAAGCGAGTGCGGGTCGCTCGAGTTAGCAACTAAGCGAGTTCGGGTCGCTCCAATTGGCAACTAAGCGAGTGCGGGTCGCTCCAATTGGCAACTAAGCGAGTGCGGGTCGCTCGAGTTAGCAACTAAGCGAGTTCGGGTCGTTCGAATTTACAACTAAGCGAGTTCGGGTCGCTCCAATTGGCAACTAAGCGAGTGTGGATCGCTCGAGCTAGCAACTAAATGAGTTCGGGTCGTTCGAATTTGCAACTAAGCGAGTTCGGGTCGCTACAATTGGCAACTAAGCGAGTGCGGGTCGCTCCAATTGGCAACTAAGCGAGTGCGGGTCGCTCGAGTTAGCAACTAAATGAGTTCGGGTCGTTCGAATTTGCTACTAAGCGAGTTCGGGTCGCTCCAATTGGCAACTAAGCGAGTGCGGGTCGCTTCAATTGGCAACTAAGCGAGTGCGGGTTGCTCGAGTTAGCAACTAAATGAGTTCGGGTCGTTCGAATTTGCAACTAAGCGAGTTCGGGTCGCTCCAATTGGCAACTAAGCGAGTGCGGGTCGCTCGAGTTAGCAACTAAGCGAGTTCGGGTCGCTCCAATTGGCAACTAAGCGAGTTCGGGTCGCTCCAATTGGCAACTAAGCGAGTGCGGGTTGCTCGAGTTAGCAACTAAGCGAGTGCGGATTTTACCGACTGATCCGCATTCTCGCGATGTTTCCTCCAGAGAATCCTAAGTTCTTAAGCGAGTGCTTCACAGTATCTTCCAAAGTATCTTCTATTTATCGGTTATATTGAAACTGCCCTAACTGTCAATCATCGTACAATTTTTACAATTGTAAGAAGTTGAAGCGCTCCGGTCAGCAGTGACCACCGTGGCGTCACAGGAGCAACCTTGACGGGTCATATATGACCAACAGTCAAAGCGTTAACATCAGTAAAACCATTAAAATTCCCGACACAACTACCTACACTGAGACTCGCAAAAATCATAGCAAGGATAGAGACCATCTACAGTTAAAACCCACGTACAAGGCTGACCCTCGGGATGAAATAACAGTTGAACATCCGGCAAGCAACCGAGTAAAACAGAGTCGAGTAACACATTAGCAAGAAAAGGAGCTGGCCCATTAAGTAACCACAATTTCTCGACAAAATACTCGCCGGTGTACAGGATCTCTCTGGAGGCAGAGTAAACATCGCGCATTCACCGTCTGTCGGCGTGTAAGCTCTCAAGGTCAGAATTCATGGGAGAAAACGAGCGGAAGCTTTTGCCAAGGAACAAAGGAAGTGCCTTTTCAGTTAAACGGTCCGCGTTGGCCAGAAAGTGTCCGAGTGGCGGAGGTGGCACGGCCGCAACGGTGCATGGGCTGGTAAAACGGAAGCCGGGATAGCTTGGTCCGCCCGTAGTTTCCGCCAGGGGTCTGTCCTCACGTGTCGCGTCGACGTGACGCAATATACATGCTAATACGGTTGCTTTGGCCGGTGTACGAGCCACAGCGACGTCAGGAAGTGTCTTTTGAGATGGTTTCGAAGCATCCACAGACATGGCACACCTTTGAGCTTCCTTAGCGGTGGCCCGCTTCAACCTCCTTTGCCCGAGGCTACTCGATTAACGACACTTTGCTCATTATTCTACGTAATTGACTGGCGATTGAATGAGCATTTGCCGCAGTGTGAAATTAATTTCGTCGCGGGGTTCGTTCCATGGTGAATTCCGTGTACGGACAGGTTAGAGGATATTCACAGGAAGTACGCCTGTGATTCTCCGTCGTTTCGTGCAGGACACACGCTCCGTGTTCGTGCTTTCTTCTGCTCATTCTATGTCTGTTGCTTGTGGTATTTTTAAGAAGCTTGTTTATGGTATTTTTAATACTTTTTTTTAACTCCTGTCCATAGGGATATAAATTTGCGTGAACATTCGCACTTTGACGATTCGTCTCCCGGAATTTATCTCCTTTGTGGCTGCTACATTTCTCCATTACTTTTACATTACATTCGATGGGCTGGTAACTCTTTTGCAACTTCATCCAGCTTTCATTCTTTGAGAATTGTTTCTGCGATCTTACGGATTGAGACGTTGTTGTCGATAACAACGTGTTTCAAGCTCACGACTGTACAAGCTTTTCCTTCGTTACAGTTGCAAATAAAAGTTAGCGTATGATCATCGGTATTAACTGTCGTCGTGTTATTTTACATTAGTGGATTTACAAGTAATTTGGTTTGTACTGTGATTATCATTATTGCATAAATTATTATACGTTATTTGTTGTTGAAATTTAAGCTCGATTGGTTTGGTAATTAATTTCATCAGTTTGTCCGCTTTGGGATAGTTTATATTGATTTGTACGATAATGATTCGACAGTTTAACGACGAGCTTATGAATAATTGAAGTTAATAAATAACTATATGAATAACTGTAAACTTCGACTAATATGATCACAGATAACTGCAATAGTCTCAGTTAAATAGCCAAATTTATGGCCTGTCTAGTTTTATTTTCGTCTCTGTAATTTACGTGATAAAGACAACTGATAATTTCCATTGTATAAAGTTGCGATAGTCTACCTCAAACCTAATTCAAATTACGGCGTATCACCTGTAAGGTAATGAGTCTAACGAGGCAAATTCAGCGACTATAAAATTCCCAAAAATTTGGAGCTTTGCACGAAGGTAGTTGAACGTAGGTGAAAACAACCCTCTTCGGCTTCCACATTGTTATATTTTAGGAACCATAAAAGATGGAGGAAGAAAGTTAAATCTTTATGAGCCACGTGGCGGACGCGAGGAATTTTCAAAAGCAATTTTCTTCCCGAAATTTACCCCCAACGCCTGCAATTTTTTCAAGTTTTATTCTTTGCGTTCTTTCGCGCGCACACATAGTCTTCGAAAAATATTGCAAACGTGTGAGTGGATTGAAACGACAAAATTTCTGATCCCCTCGAGGATACGTTTGCGGGTGTTTTCATCCCTAGGAGGGTTTTTTTTTTCAGCTGGAAAAAAAAATGATTACGTTATTAGCATCGCACGAACTACATTTGCGCAAAGTTTCCAATTTGCTTAAATTTCCGAGTCGATGAATTTGCCTTGCTTGGCGGAGATTAAGGGAGGAAATTATTTTTTCCTCTGAATTCCAATAGCACTGGAACCTAAACGTCAAGCTATCTGGGTCATTCACACTCTGAGCAAAATTTCTCTCGTGGGGACGAGTTTTTATATTTCCTGAGAACCCTTTTAAACATTTGGCTGGGAAACGAAGCGTGCAAGAATGCAGCGAAACCACGAAGAATCGCTCGAGATTCACCAATTGCCTCGATAACTGTAATTTTCGAATTGAATGCTCTTTTTATAAAAACACATTCTGCGATATCTCCCTTTAAGCTATTTCCTACACGTACAAACGTTCAACCGCTTTTTATACTTAATGTGATCTGGATTTTCCATGACTCCGTGTATGCATAATTACATGTTTGCATTTATCTAATCGATTACACCATAAACTGTATAGTTTTAAGGAACTTCTTATGAAGAAATAAGAGAAGCGATCAACTAACTATATCTCCGCCAAGGAAATTGATGTGTAAATGGCGTGCGTAAAATAAGCAAATGACAACGTACGTGTACGTAATTAAACGTAACTGCTCGTAATCTTGTTTAACGATAGCAACTTTTATTTTCTCTCGTTCTCTCGTATTTTCATCGCTATTATTACAGTATCATGTGTAATCAGCTTTTTGCATACTTAATGGAAAAATCCATATGCTTCTGGCGAAATATCTGAAAGTAAGTGGCAATCGCTGTATCGAGTAATCGAACGAGGGAGAGAGAGAGAGAGGAAAAAGGAATAAAAGTAGGAGAGCGGCAAATACCACAGGCGTTTCTCTGCTCATCTTTTTGTATCCTTCAGATTCGATTGGCTTTTTAATCGTTGCTGAATTTGCTGCTATCGCGAGAACATAACGTTATGGATGTGAGAAAATTATGTCGCAGATGGGAAATTTTTCTTGTAACTGGCGTGAAGATTTTTGACGTCTCAAGTATGTGAGAGAATTTGTATAATTTGATGGAAATTATAATTTCACAAGATACTGTACTGTAAAAATAATAGCAACAAATTAACAAAAATACGAAACAAACGATGTTAAGTAACAATAATAGAGAATTTTCAATTCTACGAACATCTGCGTTTCTCAGTAAAATTCGCATTTATTTGAAAGAAAAAATCAGACATAAGTGGACTGTATATTCCTAAGAAATTTCAAAGTGCAAAATTGCACAAAGCTCTGGCTAAAATATCCAAAATGTAGTGTTTTTCATAATGTTAATAGATCAAACAATTTTCTATCTTCCATTGTTTAATTGTATTTTCAAAAATACGAATTTGCACAAAATCTACACGCAAATTATTAGAAATAATTCGCTGAATAGTCAGGAGCCACTGTTCCAACTATAACCACTACCAATATAACGTACCATAAACGCACCATAATACTCATTTTTATTGCTGCTTGCACACCATATAATAATAAGCAAAGCTTAGAAATGCCAAGCTACACTAGCGTCCGAGTATTTTCTTCGCTACCAGCCACTAACGAGAGGATCACCCTGTAGATGAGCCGGATGCAGCAGCGTTACTTCCCGTACACCGTTACGGGTACTTGGTCTTATTGGTATTTTCGCGCGAATAACACGGCGAAATAAGCTCGGCGCCGACGCGATAAGCTAGCGGATAATCTCGCGTGCGAAAGCCCGCGAAATGCGCACTTGGACCGCCTGTGGCGACTATTGAATTTATGATTTCGCCGCTCGCCTGATATCGAGACAAAAGCACTGGTTAAAATGTATGAATAGCTTCATTGCTTGATCCCTCTATGGAGATTTCTTCCGCCATGATTTATGATAGATGTTTAGGTCGATTTGCCGCGGCGAGCCTTCGGTTGACACACGAGGCCATTGTATTTTTGATAAATGTCGGCCCGTTTAGGTGACTGGCTCGCGATATTTTCTGCAAGTGGGAGATATTCACGCGCGCTGGCTTTATTTAATTTGCCAATCAAACGAGAGACATTAGAGCGTGCTTTTGTATTTTTTTTTTTTTTTTACAGCGATCTGCTGTTTTTTTTTTTTTTTTTTTTTTAAAGGATTTAAAAGTGTACGATGATTTTTTTTTCACTTTTTGGTGGGATATAATGGAACCTGAAAGATGACAGTTTAATCGCAAATGACGTTGTTCGATGTTATAACGAGATTGCATTATGCGATGATATTGGAATTGTTATTTTTATTATGCGGTATACGGCAGGTTTTGTTTATTTGTGAATTAGGCGAGATGACGTTAGAGATTGTTTCAGACGGTTCTTCAACATATAAACAGCATGATTATTTGGTAAATTACATTTTCATTACTTTTTAGTCATAAACCTTGTTCGAATTGTATCATTTCCCTGTCAAAGTAACCTGACAGATGACAGTTTAATCGCAAATGACGTTGTTCGATGTTATAACGAGATTGCATTATGCGACGATATTGGAATTGTTATTTTTATTATGCGGTATACGGCAGGTTTAGTTTCTTTATGAATTAGGCGAGATGACATTAGAGATTGTTTCAGACGGTTCTTCAACATATAAACAAATGATTATTTGGTAAATTACAAATGAAGAAAATCCAATTTTCATTACTTTTTAGTTATAAACCTTGTTCGAATTGTATCATTTCTCTGTCAAGGTAACCTGACAGATGACAGTTTAATCGCAAATGATGTTGTTCGATGTTATAACGAGATTGCATTATGCAGGTTTAGTTTCTTTATGAATTAGGCGAGATTACGTTAGAGATTGTTTCAGACGGTTCTTCAACATATAAACAAATGATTATTTGGTAAATTACAAATGAAGAAAATCCAATTTTCATTACTCTTTAGTCATAAACCTTGTTCGAATTGTATCATTTCCCTGTCAAAGTAACCTGACAGATGACAGTTTAATCGCAAATGACGTTGTTCGATGTTATAACGAGATTGCATTATGCAGGTTTAGTTTCTTTATGAATTAGGCGAGATGACGTTAGAGATTGTTTCAGACGGTTCTTCAACATATAAACAAATGATTATTTGGTAAATTACAAATGAAGAAAATCCAATTTTCATTACTTTTTAGTCATAAACCTTGTTCGAATTGTATCATTTCCCTGTCAAAGTAACCTGAAAGATGACAGTTTAATCGCAAATGACGTTGTTCGATGTTATAACGAGATTGCATTATGCAGGTTTAGTTTCTTTATGAATTAGGCGAGATGACGTTAGAGATTGTTTCAGACGGTTCTTCAACATATAAACAAATGATTATTTGGTAAATTACAAATGAAGAAAATCCAATTTTCATTACTTTTTAGTTATAAACCTTGTTCGAATTGTATCATTTCCCTGTAAAGGTAACCTGACAGATGACAGTTTAATCGCAAATGATGTTGTTCGATGTTATAACGAGATTGCATTATGCAGGTTTAGTTTCTTTATGAATTAGGCGAGATGACGTTAGAGATTGTTTCAGACGGTTCTTCAACATATAAACAAATGATTATTGGTAAATTACAAATGAAGAAAATCCAATTTTCATTACCTTTTAGTCATAAACTTTGTTCGAATTGTATCATTTCCCTGTCAAAGTAACCTGACAGATGACAGTTCAATCGCAAATGACGTTATTCGATGTTATAACGAAATTTCATTGTGCGATGATATTGGAATTGTTATTTTTATTATGCGTTATACGGCAGGTTTTGTTTATTTATGAATTAGGCGAGATAATATTAGAGATTGTTTCAGACGGTTTTTCAACATGTTCAATATCGATGTATGGTTATTCGTTAAGAAATTAAGAAAATCTAATTTTCATTACTTTTTAGTCATAAATCTTGTTCAAATTGTACCAAATCCCTGTCAAAATAATCTACCGATTACTTCCATTATTTTTATCTCTACATTAAAACGATTTCTAACAATTTCTAAAGATTGTTCTACTTAATGTTGTTTAATGCTTTCTTATATCACTCGAACAAAAAATAAACATCGACTGAAGCAATTCCGCTACTCTTGTTCTATCATTAACAACAGATTATTCTATTCCGTTGTTCAAACAACAGACTATTTTGAATCTGCGAGTAAATTTACCGTAGTGTTGGAAACACTTTGCGTCAGTGTGTAGAGTAAAATACATTAATGGGAAACATTTGGTGTGGTAATTCGCCAAAGCAAGGAGGGTCACCACGGGTGTAAACTAAATGTACGTCTATGTGGCTATTTAGACAAGACTAGGTCAACCCTTCGTCCTTCGTATCGATAGCAGTTGTACATGGACGCAGTGTTTAGTCGTTAATTTGCATATCTCCTGAGGTACAAGTACATTTCGTACGAGTATTGGTTACAATAGAGTCACATTAAGTAATTTCAGTGTGCAACCTACCGAATTGTAAATTCCACTGCGTACACTGCATACACGATACTCGCTGATTTCACGATCAATAATCAGAAAATTTAAATGACGATTAAATCCGGAGCTGATCAACTATTCTTGCAATGTCTTGATAAATTTGTATTTAAATAAGAAATGTATGAAATGAAAGTCGAAGATCGGCAGATGTGATTACCTCAAGTAATATGAAGAACGAGGGAGAAGTTAAATTAAAAATTGTTAAATTGTTAAGACGCTAAAGTTGAGTGCAAAATAGGACAAGTGAATAATTAAATTGAATAGAGAAGATAGGACAAATTTTTCACTAACATTGTTTCGCTGTTTTTACTAATAGTAGGAAATGTACTTTTCTTTGTTTTATCGTAACAATAGTTTATCAACTATTATTTATTTTATCTGGCACGATGAAACATAATTGAGTGGATATATAGGTCAGGAAAAATGGAAGGAAAACTTCTGTTTGGGAAATATAGATATTTGAAGATATATATTTTATCAGCTGTAAATAATTAAATTGAATAAAGAAAATGGAAGAAAATTTTCAGGGAAACGCACTGTTATTGTTGCACTATTTTTACTAATAGTAGGAAATGTACTTTTCTTTGTTTTATCGTAACAATAGTTTATCAACTATTATTTATTTTATCTGGCACGATGAAACGTAATTGAGTGGATATATAGGTCAGGAAAAATGGAAGGAAAACTTCTGTTTGGGAAATATAGATATTTGAAGATGCATATTTTATCAGCTGTAAATAATTAAATTGAATAGAGAAAATGGAAGAAAATTTTCAGGGAAACGCACTGTTATTGTTCCACTGTTTTTACTAATAGTAGGAAATGTACTTTTCTTTGTTTTATCCTAACAATAGTTTATCAACTATTATTTATTTTACCTGGCACGATGAAACATAATTGAGTGGATATATAGGTCAGGAAAAATGGAAGGAAAACTTCTGTTTGGGAAATATAGATATTTGAAGATGCATATTTTATCAGCTGTAAATAATTAAATTGAATAGAGAAAATGGAAGAAAATTTTCAGGGAAACGCACTGTTATTGTTGCACTATTTTTACTAATAGTAGGAAATGTACTTTTCTTTGTTTTATCGTAACAATAGTTTATCAACTATTATTTATTTTATCTGGCACGATGAAACGCAATTGAGTGGATATATAGGTCAGGAAAAATGGAAGGAAAACTTCTTTTTGGGAAATATAGATATTTGAAGATGCATATTTTATCAGCTGTAAATAATTAAATTGAATAGAGAAAATGGAAGAAAATTCTCAGGGAAACGCACTGTTATTGTTGCACTATTTTTACTAATAGTAGGAAATGTACTTTTTTTTTGTTTTATCGTAACAATAGTTTATCAACTATTATTTATTTTATCTGACACGATGAAATATAATTGAGTGGATATATAGATCAGGAAAAATGGAAGGAAAACTTCTGTTTGGGAAATATAGATATTTTAAGATATATATTTTATCAGCTGTAAATAATTAAATTGAATAGAGAAAATGGAAGAAAATTCTCAGGGAAACGCACTGTTATTGTTCCACTGTTTTTACTAATAGTAGGAAATGTACTTTTCTTTGTTTTATCCTAACAATAGTTTATCAACTATTATTTATTTTACCTGGCACGATGAAACATAATTGAGTGGATATATAGGTCAGGAAAAATGGAAGGAAAACTTCTGTTTGGGAAATATAGATATTTGAAGATGCATATTTTATCAGCTGTAAATAATTAAATTGAATAGAGAAAATGGAAGAAAATTTTCAGGGAAACGCACTGTTATTGTTGCACTATTTTTACTAATAGTAGGAAATGTACTTTTCTTTGTTTTATCGTAACAATAGTTTATCAACTATTATTTATTTTATCTGGCACGATGAAACGCAATTGAGTGGATATATAGGTCAGGAAAAATGGAAGGAAAACTTCTTTTTGGGAAATATAGATATTTGAAGATGCATATTTTATCAGCTGTAAATAATTAAATTGAATAGAGAAAATGGAAGAAAATTCTCAGGGAAACGCACTGTTATTGTTGCACTATTTTTACTAATAGTAGGAAATGTACTTTTTTTTTGTTTTATCGTAACAATAGTTTATCAACTATTATTTATTTTATCTGACACGATGAAATATAATTGAGTGGATATATAGATCAGGAAAAATGGAAGGAAAACTTCTGTTTGGGAAATATAGATATTTTAAGATATATATTTTATCAGCTGTAAATAATTAAATTGAATAGAGAAAATGGAAGAAAATTCTCAGGGAAACGCACTGTTATTGTTGCACTGTTTTTACTAATAGTAGGAAATGTACTTTTTTTGTTTTATCGTAACAATAGTTTATCAACTATTATTTATTTTACCTGGCACGATGAAACATAATTGAGTGGATATATAGGTCAGGAAAAATGGAAGGAAAACTTCTGTTTGGGAAATATAGATATTTGAAGATATATATTTTATCAGCTGTAAATAATTAAATTGAATAGAGAAAATGGAAGAAAATTCTCAGGGAAACGCACTGTTATTGTTGCACTGTTTTTACTAATAGTAGGAAATGTACTTTTTTTTGTTTTATCGTAATAATATCAACTATTATTTATTTTGTCTGGCACGATAAATGGAATTAAACTTTCATAGCAACATACCAGCACAACTTTATTGCTAATAATAAAAAATGTGTGACAATAGAAACTGTTTTATTTAATTATTTTATTTTATTAATACAGACGTTGGAAAAAAACATACTAATATTTTTCCGTGGCTTTTCACCGATACCAGAAATGTAATAAAACGTACGACTAAAACTTTGTGCTTTAACAACGATTTAATAAACTACCTTTAAATCATTCGAGAGAGAAAAGGAAAAAAGAAACAAAACTGTGCCGTTGGAGAATATTTTCAAGCTCTCAGGGCATTCTCAGCCTTTCGTAATCGAACTAACGAATCACCAGCCGCTAACAATCCCATTTTAAGGGACACATCGTCTCTCAATTTCCACGAAAAACGTCTGTTTACATAAGGGCAGCGATTTTAATTATCTTCAGTTAACATCGGTTGGGGGTTGTTCGCGTTTCACAACGCGATACCGTGTCGTGCCCGACGAAAACAACTGGCCACTTTCGTCGATTTTTCATCGAGTCGCGCCACCAGGAATTCCAGCGAGACCAGCGCCACGAATTTCTGCGTGAAAAACTTAATTAGCGACCAGCCCACCCCGAACACCACCCTCTTTTCTCTTTTCTTTCTCCGTCTGCCTGTTCCTCTGCGCGTTCCACTCGCGTCAGACATCTGCTAACAACGCAACAAAACGACCGTTTATAATCTACCAGCGACTCTGCTGGCGTGGTCGAGGGAGGCAGCAAGCCACCCCCAACCCTTGTCCACCGCCCCACGCCGCAATTTCTCCCATCGTGCACGCCACCACTGCGGCATAAATCCCAAGCCGAGAGAATATTACGTTCTACCACGGCCATGGAGGGACTTTAAACCTCGCCTGGCTACCCTTAGCCACTGTCACGCGAGTATGTCCCACTATTCTGCCGGATACGATGTCAGCGAATATTCTATTTTTGAAATTCGCGCCACTACCTTCGACGTACGCGCGTAAATCAAACGAGATGCGTCGTTCCAACGCGTTTAACTTCGCACCGTCGGTTCCTCTGTCTATTCATCAGACGTTTCACGGTGATTAGAATGAAGATTGTCCCGAGCTCACGACATACGGACAGCGTATCTGCTATTTTTCAGAAGTTAGAATTTTCCACACGTTGTTGTAAAGTGTTGTAAAGTTTGCTCGGACCACGTGGACAACTTGATCGGCATTTTAAGCGCGCGGCGAATCCCTTCGACAGCAAACCACGTGTCAGAAACTTCAGACACCAGTTGAGAACACGACGATAGACCACGGGACGATGCTGCGCACCTTCGACCGGATGCGCACGTGGCGCACATTTTGTGAAACGACCACGACATTTCGACAGGATACACATGGATTGCCACCTCATAGAAGACGTTGACAAAGACACGTGCCTAGACTGACGTTTGGGACATAAGCACCAGGCGCTTAGAGAATAAGACACCTGAAAATAAACATTCAACAGGATCACGATCATAATGAAACTTCTTAATCAAATCTCCACCTTCAGCGCTGACGTCGTCCGAGGTTTGTGACTCCACCGAACAGTTAGAATTTAACCGATCAGCCGGTTCAAAGGTCGCAACACACAGCTGTAGCTTGGCCCATTTGCGTGAAACAGCCTGTGCAGCATTTTCGTTTTTCCCTTATTTTCCTGCTTCTGCCTAGGGTTCGCCGTTTCCGCCAGACTGGGTTTTTTCTTTTTTATTTTGCTCTCGATTCGTCGCGGATCGCGTGCCTGGCCAGCATAATTTTACGCGTTCGCTTGAAGCGATGAATCTCTGATTTTCCCTCTGTTTTTGTTGCTTCCCGTTTGTTCTTTGCTCGGAGGGTAAAATGGAAATGAAGCGAAGGCGTCCGATGTTTGCAAAGGACGAGACACTTGGTCGTGTTTTCCTTTTGTCGGTAAATTTAACGCCTTTTATGCACGTTTCATTGTATTTAGATTTAAGGTGCACGGTTTGTTCTTCGATTTGAGAGTAAAATGGGAGGAAACGGGGATGAAAAGCGACCGATGCTTGAGATGGACGATACATCTTTTTTTTTCAGCTTTTACGTCACAGTGAATTTAGTTTGTTTTGTGCGCATGAGTAGGTCCGGAGTCAGGCGACTATGAATGGTATTTTAAATAGGTGCTTGGTGCTCGTCGAGTAATCGATAAATCTCTTTAAAAGCGTACTCGAAGACTGAAATACTGCGTTAAAAAACGAGGCCGCGCTTTACTTTGGAAAGTCGAAGCTCCATTCATCATTTATTTCGCGATATGAAAACCCGTCGTTAGATTAAAATTTTTAAACTTCGTTCCGCGAGTTCTTCCAACTTCGTGCTTCTGCTTTGCTCGAACGTTTCTCACAGACGCGCCAAGTATTTCTGCAAATCATTCGACCAATTTATCGTTAGGCTAATCTCGTTCGTTCAGTTTCAGACGTTTAATAGGACCAACAGCTATTCTCTTGATTATTCGAATATTGTATGGTTACCATACGTTTCACATGAAAATTACGAAGGGAAAAGTCGTGGCGCAACAGCAGGAGTAGTGTTTCTGACGCAAAAGTAGGTTTCGTTTTCGAAAAAGAAAGAAACGAGTTTGGAAATCCAACAGGGAGCCGTGTTTTAGCTGGAAGCTTCGACGTATGAAATTCCTGTTTCTTTTGTATTGTTAAACATGGACAATGCGTTTCCTCTCACTGCTGTTATCTTACTTCCGCGATATCGGTCTGTACGATTACTTTCCATTACGATTACCATTACTTTCTTTTATTTTGTATTTTATTGGAATAGTTTTATAAATAAAGATGAGATCGTTGCTTCTTGAGAATCTTTCGATTAATGTAACGAGTGTTGAAAATTTTAACGAAGTTGAAGCGTGCACAGCTGCGCTCTTCCAACTAATTTATTATGCGCAGCTTGTAACGAGTTACGTGCATTTTTTTAAACCTTCGGAAGCTGAAACGATGTTAGCTTTTAATTCTTCAACGCTATTACTATCCTCGAGGCACACTTTGGATTTGATAATACAAACACGAGAAACGGAAGTTTCATAGCTCAAAGTTTGCAGTAAGTACGCGTCATTTTTTTTTTCGAAGACGAAGATTTGAATGAAAAAATATTATTCTCTTTTTGTTCGACTTATTTTTGCACGAACAATCAACAGCTGGTCTGTTGTACTACGATTTTCGGGACACCCTGTATCTGTACGTAGGCACACAGACGTACCTCCGTAACATCTGACCTCAAATATACAGATATACATACATATATGTAAATTTTATAGAATTCAAATTACCCGCCAACCGACATTTTTACTTTTGCTTTGTTTTACTGGCAGCTATTTTACAGAAAACTTGGGAAATCGATTGTCGATTTTTCAGCTAAAATTTGTAGCAGATTTGTTATTGTAGTATAGTGGACAAATAGCCTAAGAAATATCGGGTGAAGCATAAACAATATTGCGGGAAGGCCCAAGTGCCGTTAGGCCAAAAAGGGCCTGGCAGTTTTATCGGGTGGTCGTCACCTGAAGAGTCGAGTCTGAGTTGAGAGTCAAGTTGAGATAGTCGTGAGTTGAGAGTCGAGTGAGTAGTCGTGAGTTGAGAGTCGAGTTGAGTAGTCGCGAGTGGAGAGTCGAGTTGAGATAGTCGTGAGTAGAGAGTTGAATTGAGATAGTCGTAAGTTGAGAGTCGAGTGAGTAGTCGTGAGTGGAGAATCGAGTTGAGTAGTTGCGAGTGAAGAGTTGATTGGAGTAGTCGTAAGTCGAGAGTCGAGTAAAGTAGTCGTGAGTGGAGAGTTGAGTGAAGTAGTCGTGAGTTGAGAGTCAAGTTGAGATAGTCGTGAGTTGAGAGTTGAGTGAGTAGTCGTGAGTGGAGAGTCGAGTTGAGTAGTTGCGAGTGGAGAGTTGAGTGAAGTATTCGTGAGTTGAGAGTCAAGTTGAGATAGTCGTGAGTTGAGAGTTGAGTGAGTAGTCGTGAGTGAAGAGTCGAGTTGAGTAGTTGCGAGTAGAGAGTTGAGAGAAGTATTCGTGAGTTGAGAGTCAAGTTGAGATAGTCGTGAGTTGAGAGTCGAGTGAGTAGTCGTGAGTTGAGAGTCGAGTTATGAGGAGTCGAGAGTTGAGTTGCCGAGTTGTTGAGTTGTAAATTATTAGTTGTGAGTTGTGAATTAACCATTTAGTTGTCTTAGTTATAGCACATTAATGTATTTAGTTCACATTAAATAACCATCGTTTCCTGTTTAATCCATTGTAAATAGATCTATCATTGGAAACCCTAATTTCTAGTATTTCCAAATAAATCAAAAAATCCTATATTATTAACTGTTATTAAACATAATTTCATTTACTCCCAAAATAAACTCAGTTTCCCAGAATCGATCGTCTTATTTGCCCCAAGGATTTACGTTATTACATATAAAAAGGAAGAACAATTGAACGTAAATGGAACACTACATAATATCGAAGAATAAAAAGTAATAATGAAACCTACACGCTTATTCATATCCGACGCGTATAAGAAACTTCATCGAATCGTACACGATCATTTTACAGTTTCCTATGCAAGCTACATGATTTTTCTCGCAACACCAAAAGCCACAAACTCGTGAGAATGGCAAGTTTCGACATCATCCGTCTCACAATTATCAAAGACGCGCAGACGCCGCGAAGAAATAACTTGCTCTACATATTTGCATCTTCACCGTGCCGTTTTAATTACAACTAATTATAACTTGCTTGTTTCTTGTTATATCTAAATACATATAATTATTATTTTTTATTACAATTATTCATACATTATATTATTTTATTTTTTATTAATTATTTATACATTATATACATTGTAAATACATTCACAGCCTGTTTGTTGCATTATGAAACGTTTGCCAATAATTTGACCGATCTTTCGTATCTTCCCCGCGTCAACGTACGTTTTCACAAAACGTTGGTTCGGCAAAGTAGCAACGACAGACCCAAGAACGATCGGAGAAGAGGAAGCAGATCAAAGGCCACGTAAAAACGACGTTTTTACAGATCGTGCACGAATGTGTAACGGGCTTTTAAGACGGACAGCGAATAAATTACACGAGCTAATTACCATATGGAAGAGAAAGTTGGCGGGCATTGTACGTTTTTGCACAATGCGTCTTCATTGGAAACAAATCTAGACACAAAAGGGATGAATTACGGCCGGTCAGGATTGTCGCGCGGCTTTTCAATTTCCAGCTTGAATTCCGTCCCATGCATCGAGCTGGCTCGGCCTTTGTACTTTAAATTGTCCTGCTATCCGCTGCGTTCGCGGCTGAATATTAAATGAACCTTTTCGAATCGCGCGTCATTTGCATCTCTAATAACGCGTTAATTTTCAAAAACCTTCGACCAGGAAAACGTGACCACCGCTCCACGCCGATACGTTTCAATCCAAAAGTGGCGAAGCATTCGAACGCTTCGTTCCCCTTACGATCACTTTGACGATGTTCCGCTCTTCCTTGTTCATCTCTGCAGTCCATTCCCAAAGAGAATTTTCGTTACTTTGTTACACGCGATCGGTTCCATTCGGATCTGACGAGCCTCTGCTGGTCGAAGGTGGACGAGATTCATCGTATTTGCTGTGGAATATGGCGGAAGAGCAGCGAAAAATTGAGCAAACTATGATAACTCAGCTGGTATCAACTAAAGTGTATATCGAGGGCAATCTGCATTCTATGGGGAAGAACAATTAATCAGACGAGCGAGCTGCGATTTATCTTACTCTACGCTTTGCCTCATGGAGCAACTAAGATTAGAAAGGATGCAAGCAATTTACCGATTAATCTCTCCGTCGGCGTTACTTTAAATTTCTCGCATTATTTATCGACTTTAGTTTCACCCTTAAATCATTGTCCACAATGCAGCTTGTAACAGCGACTAACCAACGTAATTGCAACATTGTAGCAAGCCGTTATGTATTGCTCGGAGAAATTGGGCAAACCCTTGTTATCCTTCCAGACGTAAAATTTACTGCAGCGTATATATACATTTTTCTTTTTCTTTATTTTCTTTCGAGTAATGTACTGCCGTTATTACCACGATGTTCCGCCGCTTTTGTATATTTCTCGAAGCTGTAGTTCATTAAAAGCTGCAATATCCACGAGGTATTTTCAGATTGAAATTTCCCCGATACGAGGGATGTTGTTTTAATAACAAGCGTCGTTGCTATATTTACCAAGTATGTAAATATGAAACCAGAATTTTTGTATAGAAAATACACGTTTATTGTATGAAAATGATTAAAAATATTTTATTCGAAGTATTGCCCATCGCTAGCTATACATTTTTCTCACCTGTCTGGCGATTGGTGGATGCCACGCCAAAAAAACTGTCGCTCTTTCGATGCAAACCAGTCATCGAGTCATTTTCGTACATTTTCGTAAGAAGCGAAGTGCTGGTCAGAAAGTGCGTGTCCCATCGATGCAAGTAAATAGTAATCGGACGGAGCCAAGTCTGGTGAGTAAGCCGCGTGCGAAAGTATTTCCCAATTGAACGCTTCGATCGTTTCCTTGACCGGTTTTGCTGCATGTGATGGTGCATTATCACGAAGCAAAATTACTTTGCGTTGCCTTTTTTGATATTCTGGTCGTTTTTCACGCAAAGCTTGATTCAAATCGATCATTTGTTGTCGGCAGCGCTCGGTATCAACGGTTTCGCCAGGTTTTAACAGCTCATAATAGATCATACCCTTCTGATCCCACCAAACACAGAGCATTGTCTTCCGTCCATAGCGATTTGGTCTTGTAGTCGATGTCGGTGGTTCGCCTGGAGCTACCCATGATCTTTTACGCTTAGGATTCTCAAAATATATCCACTTTTCATCGCCAGTCACAATTCGGTGGAGGAATGACTTTCTTTCGTATCTGGCGAGCAGAATTTCGCAAGTGGTTTTTCGGTTTTCCTGCTGTCCTTCATTCGGTTCATGTGGAACCCATTTTCCCACCTTCTGCATCTTTCCCATGGCTTTCAAACGTACGGAGACGGCTTCTCGTGTCACGTTTAATCGATCAGCGAGTTGTTATTGCGTTTGAGCGTCATCCTCATCCAACGATGCTTGCAATTCTCTGTCTTGAAACTTTTTCGGTGGTCTTCCACGTTCTTCGTTCCTCGCGTCAAAATTGCCACTTCTGAATTTTTTAAACCACTCATAGCACTGTGATTTACCAAGAGCATGCCCACCGTAAGCTTCGACAAGCATTCGATGCGATTCTGCAGCAGTTTTCTTCAAATGGTAACAGAAAATCAATGCTGTCCGCAAATCGTAGTTTCCAGGCACAAAATTCGACATGTTCAACGCCGTAAATCGTTTGATTCTACATTCTTCGTGAACCAATTTTAGATTAATCGTATGTCAATAATTGCAGGATGAATGGACTAATTCTTGTGTCTACACTAATTGCAATAATCGAACAGATTAATCAAAATCTTTGACAAACGTTCTAACAACCCAAAGTACATTCCTGACACGATTAATTACGTTTGGATATTAGCATCCTTTGCGGTAACTCGTGGCAACCAATTCTGATCATCAGATTATCGCGGATGAAACGGCCGAATTCCCTCTACATGCAACGTATCGTGAAACGACGATAATGTTTCCTTGGTTCAGGTAGAAATACTTTCTACGTTCGTATCTGTCAATTAAAAATTTGTCACGCTATTTTTCCTCGGAAGCTGCATTAACATTACAAGGTACCTCTAATTGCATTTAATCCTGACATTAATGGACAACATATTCGTTAACATAATTAGCTGCTTCGCGATCACACGATCGATATACACAACGATCATCCACGGAGATTCTGCGGTTTTAAATTCGCTCGCAACGAATGTCCAATTCATAGGCAGCCGAGCAAATGCTATAACCGACAGATTCTTCTAAAGATGGCACGCGTTCACGAAATTGGCCATTTCACATGCAACGATCTGTTGGAAAGTTGATAGAGGAAAATGCGGCTGTTTCATCGTGTCATGAAAATGCTTTATTTCGTCGTATTATGACGCAACTGCTAACAGGGAAATAAAGAAATAGCACGGACGATGGTTCGGGTGTACGAGACATGGAGCGGAATGCATTAACCAGAGCTACTACGATCTACTGATCAATACTAGCGATACGTCTACCTACTCCGGACTACATTATCGTGGTCCCTTTAGCTTAGTAATTAGCGTGACTCACTGTATTCCCACGCCCAGTAATCACCAGCACCCGCCGTAGGCAGCACCGTGCTCCATGCTTCTATGTGTAAACAGAAAGAAGGAGAGAAAGAAAGTAAAAAACTGAACCATGCTTGGTGGATATGTGAATGAACGAAATTACCGGAACACCATTCCGGCTGAATTCAAACGAATTTTATTCGATGCGAGTTGTCGAATGAGGCGAATGATAACTACGAGAAAAAAAACGGTGGAAGGTTCAGATCGCACGGCAAGTGATTTTAATTAACAAATAGGCTGTTCTTAAAACGAGATAGAAATTATCAGACAGATTTTCTCATTTTTAATTGTTTCAGTTTCAATTTTAATTTACTCGCCTTGTGATTCTGTTTCGCTAGCTCTCGTTGGATATCGATGTCATAGGGTGGAAAATTTTGAATTAGTATTCATCGATATGTATTTAGTATTTGCAACAGTTTGCTAAAAAGTTAAAATCAAAGACTGAAGTTTCTTATGAATTTTGTTCATATCGTTAGAGTTGTAATTTTGTTAAATGGAAGCTGCGATCGATAACACGAATACCACTCGATATCATAAGGCAACAGGTTGATGTAATTTAATGTATGTTAATTAGCACTCTTTTATCCATTTGCTTGTTGACAAATGAAATTAGCTTCGAAAGGCGATGAGATTGTTAAAAGGCAATATAAGACACACTGGTACAAGGAATTCGATCTGAGAGTGCTCTCAGACGATCAATATATATCGATGTCTCTTCAAATAAAAGGCAACGCTGCACTGTCAATATTTATCGACGAATTGTATTTTCGTAGAGAACCTTAAATATCGTCTGATGGCACTCAACAAATTTCGTCATCGTCCAAGAGATAAGGATTTTATTAAATGAATTATTGGGAACATTGATAGCTTGTATCCTGATATATTTCTGATAACACGATTACAATATGCTTGTCAAGTCAAACGTTACGTTTCAAGAACGAGAAACAACAACTGTATTCTTAAACAAACCACCATAGTAACACTTTTAATCTTCTTTGTATTCCAGCAACGATCTCGTATTACGTCTCGTAAAACGAGACGAGTCTTTTTTTTCGATACGTCACGCGAAATAAAAGTAGGAAGTTGTTTCCACGTCGTTTTTATTCGCCTAAACAATAAACGATGTCCATTGTCAACGAATGAATATCATACATTTTCAATGCCAATGCAGTTTCAAAATGTTTCCAACAAAAAACCTTCTGTGTATTAATATTTCCACAGTCAAAGAAGAAATAACCAAGTTCAGAAACAGATATAATATAATTAAGAACCACCAGAATCCAATTACTTGACACGATGGATCAGATCCGTCAGATTCAATTAGAATCAAACATACTATAAACTTTTATGATCCAAGTTACAGTACCACGTCAAAGAAATTTACTTGAAATTCTGTATGAAAATTGATTGTAAATAATCTACTAAATAAAAAAAAAAAATTAATATTTCCAAATATTTCTATGGAAAAAAAGTCTCTGTAATTTCAAATACTTCGGTGGGCCATTGTGGGATCTGGCGAAGTTCGTGTACGTTCGATGCGAAGGAACTGCAACCGCAGAGCGCAGTTTCTGTCGTATCTCTGCGCGACGCAAAAAAATGTCTCGAGTATAAATTGCAAGCGACTCGCGCGATACATAAAACATATCCATTGGGAATATCGGGATAGACACAGTGTCCGATACACAATCGAAGATACATTTGCCGCTGCTTCTTTCTCGCCGAGTTATCGCGTTTTCGCGCCTCGTAAAAACCATAATCCGTTTCCTGGCTCGTACACGATCCTCCGGCTTCGGAATCGACCGATACGCCAACCTCCGTCGGTTTCCCTCCTCTCGGCCATCGAAATTCCACAAAAAAGTTCGCCCCTTCGATCGCCGCAACGCTGTAACCCGATACGCGGAGATTTGGAACGCGTGTCGCGCGTAAATTATCGCGGTGGATGATCGAGGACTAACAGAAACCATCGAACCGATCCTCGACAAGTTGTTTTTTTTTCTCTCAGAATTTTAGCCGGTTAATCGGTAACGCGTTGCTGTTTAAACGGCTCGTCGCGCAATTTCTGTACACAATCGTGAGTCCGCACGCGATTCGTTTGAACAATTAATTTTGTGTCTGATCGAAATCGCGTGCAAATTCTGGTTTCCATTGTGTGATAATACGACGATGCTGCAATTGATTAGATCATTGAATAAGTTCAGTCGTGTCACCATCATTCATTTTTAATGAAGCATAACAAGCATCAAAGTAATTAACATCTCTAATCAACTATCGCTGCTTCTTAGTTGTTCGTTTACTGTTCTTCTCGCGGTTTATCCCATAGATCGTTTTTGACGTTTTGACAATTTCCACTGCAATTTTTTGTGATTGCCCCAACCTAACCCGTAATCACTTAGTTGCCTAATATACAAGTTGTATAATATAGAAATCTTTGTGGAATCTTAGTTGTAATGTAATGTTGTATAATATACAAATCATTGTAGAATCTCAGTTGTAATGTAATGTTGTATAATGTACAAATCTTTGTGGAATCTTAGTTGTGTATAATGTACAAATCTTTGTGGAATCTTTGTTGTAATGTAATGTTGTATAATGTACATATCTTTGTGGAATCTTAGTTGTAATGTAATGTTGTATAATGTACAAATCTTTGTGGAATTTTAGTTGTAATGTAAAGTTGTATAATGTACAAATCTTTGTGGAATCTTAGTTGTGTATAATGTACAAATCTTTGTGGAATCTTTGTTGTAATGTAATGTTGTATAATATACAAATCATTGTGGAATCTCAGTTGTAATGTAATGTTGTATAATGTACAAATCTTTGTGGAATCTTAGTTGTGTATAATGTACAAATCTTTGTGGAATCTTTGTTGTAATGTAATGTTGTATAATATACAAATCTTTGTGGAATCTTAGTTGTGTATAATGTACAAATCTTTGTGGAATCTTTGTTGTAATGTAATGTTGTATAATATACAAATCATTGTGGAATCTTAGTTGTGTATAATGTACAAATCTTTGTGGAATCTTTGTTGTGTATAATGTACAAATCTTTGTGGAATCTTTGTTGTAATGTAAAGTTGTATAATGTACATATCTTTGTGGAATCTTAGTTGTAATGTAAAGTTGTCACAATCACTTAATTGCCAACCCAATAAAACAACGAAGATCAAATTTCTCGACGTACAACGATATTTTATCTTCCGATACTGGAAATTCCTTGTTAATTGTTAAAAACATTGTTTGCGTGTAAAAGTCGACATTACAGCTTCAACTGTATTGCTATTCAATGCAATATTCTCCTGCAGCGGTGCGATCTCGTGACGTGTGTTCACTAAAGTTAAGCTTAAAAGTAAAATCAATTATCTTTGATTCCCTTTGGAATTGCGGATACAAGTAATCTTCGTATCGAGGGTAACAGTAAAATTCAACGAAACGCTACTTATCGTCCTTTTTTCCAATTTGCCCATAAAATGAAAAAGGAGGACACGTCCATCGAAATGTTCGCCACAATTTACAAAATAATCGCGCGAAAGAACGACGGCCATTAACGATGGAAAATTAGCCCGAGAGAGGAAATAGCCGATGAAGAGAAAGAGAGACAACTAAGATTCCACAAAGCTTTGTATTTTATACAATTTGTATATTGGCTTGGCCAATAGATCGTGTCTTGTCAATTGAAACATATCGCAGTTTGTTCGCCTTCGTAATTCGATTACGTCGTTGGGTCAGAGCATGTAACCGCGCAGGAAACAGTAATCGGTTGATATTTAAACAATGATATGTTACCAGGCTGGTAAAGTCTGACAATGAAACGTGACTATTTTAGCTGAATTAATCGAATGTTTAGAGCTGGGAATTACAACCACATGGCGATCGGATTGGCGAACCATCGCTAAACACCACAATTAACTAAGTGATCTATTGAAAATCAGTATGATTAACCTTCCGGATATACGCGATACGTATTCGTATTGTTATACGTACAGGCGCATTGTTTGTTGAATTTGACGTGATTTGGTTGAAACGTACCGTGTTTTCTTTAACCAGTTAGCTGTTTTTCACGAAGAAATATTCTGCGCTACGACGAGCTCTGTCAGTGATCGAGTTAAAAAATAAAACAGTCGTTCCATTGCAATTTAATTGTATACTGTACATTGCAATTTAATTCTATATTAATATAATTAGAAAACTCGAAGGCAGTGCAACAGAATTTGCGAAAAGACAGGATGTTGAAGAAGCCAGGATCGCGGACATTTAAAAGCAAAGACAGGATATGGAAAATTATGAAATGATTTTGATCGGCACAATTACATTTCTGCCGTCAGAAATTGAACTAATCGCGACATCTCTCTATTAGTATCAACTAATAACGATATAACAATAAAAAAATTGGACTAGAAAGGACCACGTGATTTTGTTTATTCCTATAGTGTTTATGTTCTTCGTTCGTCTCGTCTTTCTCTGTCAGGCAGCCGATCGGTGTACACGTAAGTATTAACCACGTAAGTATTAACCTAACTTCTTCAGTGTTAAGTATATTTCTATACAGTGTGTTCCGCGAAATCTCGCCACTTGATGTATCTTTGTTGTTTCAAAAAATACGCGACAATGTTTGGAATAGAAATTGCACGCTCTAACGTGTTTCTATCGATTTAGCAATATATTTTAACTGAAATTTGTGGCGTTTAACGTATTAAGGCAAAGGAAAGGCGGTGTTCTTGTGTTTACCTTGTCGTCTTACGTTCGTCTTTCACGCGTCGAGCGTGAAAAAATTCAAATTAAAATACCTAACAAACTGATAGCTTTTTCCACGAGAATAGTTGAATACCATTTTGCAAAGAACATCAATAGGAATCGATCAACGGATTTAAAAATCATACGATACCATTGAAGAAAAGAAACAAAAGTGACTTTTGTATCTTCTTTACGGTCCACCCGTTAAGAAACCGCTACCACGTGCTATAGGATATTTTGTATTCTTTTAAATCCCATAACTTTCCTTCCAAACATTTTCCAATATTCTTCGAATTAACGAAGATATTTCGGCTGAACAAAATTCACGAGACACGTCGTATACCCGCGCCTGTACTACATTTTGTGGAGAAAATATATTTAAATTATTTAATTGCTTAATTAAAATTACTTAATTGTTCACATTCGCCACCTACAGAAAACAAATTCTTTTTAGGAACTTCCGATATATAATTGTAGAAATCACGCTAATATCGAGTGGAATGGAGAAATCAAACGCGGGGATGTCGACGCACTGTAAGTGTGTTATTAATATTCTACCATTGAAAAATTTCAACAATAAATTTAGATGGAAATACGAATGAAAGGTATCGAGTTGTGGAGTAACAGGTTTCCAAAATCGGTGATCTTTCTGAAATATTTACACGAAGCACCAAAAATAGATATTTCTTCTTATTTTCATCCTATTTTTTTTTTTTCTTTTTTATTGTAACTAGTTGTAAATTTTAATCCGAATTTTGTATTTTTCTCTCAGCTACAACACGTTCAAAACGAACTATACAATGTGAATTGCAAAGACTCAGCGATCATAATGAAATAAAAGATATGCTGACAAATAAACTATCGGAAATGAACACGTTGCACGAGACAATTATCGAAGAACAGAATTATTTGGTTGAAGAGAACAAGCAATTGAACCAAGAGCTCAGTAAGTTGAAAGAGGAGTATGTTAAAGCGATTGTCATCAAGGACAAGGTGAATCACATAAACGCGTTGATTTTACGGTGAATCTGTGGCGGGAAAAATTTGTATCGACACTAAAACTCGAAAAATCACGTTGACAGGAAATCAACGGATTGAAGAGAGAAATAGGCAAACACTGCAAGAGATTGGAGCACGGTATCGATGAGGTTGAATCGACAGTTATGAAAAGCGGAGAAATAGAAATTCAAAACAGAGAGATTCTACAAAGGGATGAAGAATTGAATAAACAGCTTTGTGAATTTCAGGAAAGATTGGCCACAAAAGACAAGGTATGTTACGTAGAGAATCGACTCTTACGATGGGATCGCTAATTCGTACATTTTGTAGATAATCAAAATGAAAGCTAAGATGATCCAAATGAAAAAAAGGGACGTATATCTCCTTAAAGAAAAAACTGAACAATTGTTACAAATATATGAGAAGAGCATGAGAGAAAAATTGAGGAATATAAGTAACATGTGTACAGAAATTTGCAATCAGTCACCATCTACCACTCAGAACAAGAAAGAGGAAGCGGAATCCTCGGTTTAATATTTTATTTCTATCACAATATTTAATAATCGAAGAACAGAATATTCGATATGAGCGTGAAGTATATGTGGTTAGAATGTATAACAGAATTCGATGATAATAGCAGAGTCGATAATTGCAGTTCTCGTTAATACACGTCCAATGATTTATGTGCGTGAACTGTACAATTATCTGCCATTCGCTTTTATTAGGTTAGTTTATTATTTCGGGAACATACACACTCTCCGTTGATATAATTGTTACGATATTTTAGATCTTTCCTTACTCTTTCAACAATTTGTTAGAAAATTGTTATCGAATATTGAAATAATGTCTTCCCGCGCCTCAGTCCTCTTTTTCGTATCGAATGATTTTGTATCCGCGGTTTTAATTATTTTAGATAACAGAGCATATGTGTGAGCTCTTAGACTTGTGATTTTAGCTAAGACGTAATTAGACTATAGGACTATTAATTAGGATTTTAGCGTGACGAAGATAATGTAGCTAAATAAATGTGAAAAGTGTATAAATCGTTAGCTACGAATAGCGTAGACAAAGACGTTGGTGAAATTATTTCGTATGACATATTTCTGAGCTACGACATAATTCCTATTCTATATTTAACTTCACTTCGTATCGCATTAAAACTGAAATTGAAATTGCGGAATAACGTTTCCGCACCGTCCAAATTTCGCCCCACACTCGCCAAACGTTCTTCAGAATTTATTCGCAGCTAAATCAATTTTTCAATCTGAAAATATTCCTACGACTACCTTACAGTTAATTATAATAATACTTATTATTATTATTAAGTGAAGTTTTTCGAGAAGGAAAATGTTCCTAAGTTCATCTTTTCAATTTCATTTACAAAATATATTGTTCCTTTTTCAGGCGCCTGAAATATGTTTTATTATAGAACTATGTACACCATTCAAATATTGCAAAGCATCTATAGGAAAATCGTATTTTTGAAATATGACTAGGAATATTAAGAAATAACGTAGTTATTGTTATCGGTGCTACAGTTGTGACGAAAGAAAGCAATACAAAGGACTCTGGAAAAGAATGTCCTTTGTTTATGCTGTCGCTTAACCGGCGGCATTTTTCTTTTAAATTCCAATTGCCGTTTACAGGCTGCAGCACTTTTATTAAATAAAAAGATCGATCGAGAGACGAAATTAGACAGTGGGAGGAAATTTGGATTTCTTGGCGTATTTTCAAGGGAAATGACTCTGAAAATTAATGCACCTCAAACGTACAAATTATAATAAATTACTTACTGCATTACAATTCTTCCAAATTAAATGGAATGTTCGCATAATACCAGTTATGTAAATATGAAACTGGAATTTTTGTATAGAAAATACACGTTTATTGTATGAAAATGATTAAAAATATTTTATTCGAAGTATTGCCCATCACTAGCTATACATTTTTCTCACCTGTCTGGCAATTGGTGAATGCCACGCCAAAAAAACTGTCGCTCTTTCGATGCAAACCAGTCATCGAGTCATTTTCGTACATTTTCGTAAGAAGCGAAGTGCTGGTCAGAAAGTGCGTGTCCCATCGATGCAAATAAATAGTAATCGGACGGAGCCAAGTCTGGTGAGTAAGCCGCGTGCGAAAGTATTTCCCAATTGAACGCTTCGATCGTTTCCTTGACCGGTTTTGCTGCATGTGATGGTGCATTATCACGAAGCAAAATTACTTTGCGTTGCCTTTTTTGATATTCTGGTCGTTTTTCACGCAAAGCTTGATTCAAATCGATCGTTTGTTGTCGGTAGCGCTCGGTATCAACGGTTTCGCCAGGTTTTAACAGCTCATAATAGATCATACCCTTCTGATCCCACCAAACACAGAGCATTGTCTTCCGTCCATAGCGATTTGGTCTTGTAATCGATGTCGGTGGTTCGCCTGGAGCTACCCATGATCTTTCACGCTTAGGATTCTCAAAATATATCCAATTTTCATCGCCAGTCGCAATTCGGTGGAGAAATGACTTTCTTTCGTATCTGGCGAGCAGAATTTCGCAAGTGGTTTTTCGGTTTTCCTGCTGTCCTTCATTCGGTTCATGTGGAACCCATTTTCCCACCTTCTGCATCTTTCCCATGGCTTTCAAACGTACGGAGACGGCTTCTCGTGTCACGTTTAATCGATCAGCGAGTTGTTGTTGCGTTTGAGCGTCATCCTCATCCAACGATGCTTGCAATTCTCTGTCTTGAAACTTTTTCGGTGGTCTTCCACGTTCTTCGTTCCTCGCGTCAAAATTGCCACTTCTGAATTTTTTAAACCACTGAAAGCACTGTGATTTACCAAGAGCATGCCCACTGTAAGCTTCGACAAGCATTCGATGCGATTCTGCGGCAGTTTTCTTCAAATGGTAACAGAAAATCAATGTTGTCCGCAAATCGTAATTTCCAGGCACAAAATTCGACATGTTCAACGCTATTACAAACTATGCTGTTGTATGAAACTTGTATTGTTCTGAGTGGAAAATGTTTGTGAGATGTTAACAAAGACTTTTGGCATCAATGACGCAGTTTAGTGATAACTACATTATCAGCTGGGGCCATCTATATTTCGGTTTCATACTTACAGACCTGATAAACGCGGACAGCAGGTAATTTTCCAATTTACTGTCAACGCTACCGTCCTGTTTAACACTGCGCTCTACTTAGTCTCTTTTGTTTGCTATAGGAAACTCAAATGGTCTCGTAAACGGCTTTAAACATATTCTAGCGTTTTATAAAACGGATTTTATCAGCGCAGAAACTGTTTTAAATATAATTGGCCGTTTTATCCCGCCCAACGATTGTATCACTTCACTTTCGTTTTTTAACCTGCGTCCGTTCCTCTTCCCTATATCGGCAAACGTGAATCGTCCAAGATAAATTCATTAAACGACTGACAGAACTTGTCGGAAGTTGTAGAATAGATAGGAAGCGTGGTGTGGTATTTGTACGTGGTGTTCGCGAACGCAGAAGTGGGTCAACAATGAACGCTCTTAAGGGGGAAATACCAGCTCCGCAATTTAGCGATCTCGATGTTCGCGTTTCTCATTTACCAGAATCCCCTAATTCGTCTATCTCATTTAACTATTTCATTATGCTGACAAATGTTTTGTTAATTCGTCGCATAACGCGTATTTCGCCTGCTTCGCGCAACCCACGTCGCCCTCCGCAAGATAAACAGCCAACTGTTCGTTATTACCGGCTCTTTCTCTCTCTTATTGCACAAGGGAAAAAGATTATATCCGACATCTGGTACCGGCGCAAAGTATACGTTTCAACGTTCAATTTAAATGTATACTCGTCCTGCAGAGTGCAACAAGCTAAGTTTTATTAATTAAAGTAGAAGAATACACTTCGAGCTATGGCAGTAGAAAACTTTCACGTTCGCGTTTGTACGCAAAAAAGGTTTGAAGAGTTCGTTTCCGCTTTAGCGTTGTGCTGATAAAATTTGTAGGTTCTGAGGATATGGGAATTGCAGGATATTGGGAATTTCATGAAAAGAAACTAATGAAAGAGCAGTTATAATTGCGTTGATGATTGTAGATTAGCGTTACAATTTTATTGATAATTATTGTTATTTATTTAATGTTGATGGTTTGATTTATAATTATTGACTGTTTAAGTAGCTTTACGATTCCTGCGGAATATATGCACGTGAGGAATATTTTATAATCCAGATTTATCTCACGCTTTGGCGGTATAGTGATCGTCAGACTGACGCATTGAAATGAACAATTGAAATGTGCAGAAACGTATAAAAATATGTGAAATATGCAACGTGAAGTATTTATAATAGTTGCGGGATGAGAGGAACGTTTTGTCAGATCTTTAGTTTACAAAAGTTTAAATTCCCATAGATTAAATAAATTTCCTCGGTTGGTTCTACGCTTCAGAATTTAATTAGACACATTGTTACAATATAATTAGAAAAAGCGAAGAAATATATCCAGCGATTGTCACAATCCTCGACTAGCCGATTGACAAAAATTTGCCTCGCCAAATTGCCCGATTTCTTAAACTGCATAGTCTGATAATTGGGAGAAAAATTCGCAATCAGAAACAGAATCGACCAGTTCCATAAAGGTAGCTTTTATCGCGATCACACTTTTACTGAAAAATAACAAAAACTGAAACAATATGGAGCAAATGAAAACGAAGATATTTGTCAGGATGCTGGAGAAAATATTTTCCAGCGGTTGCTTTACAGAATTTCAGTTTTTCTAATTTCTCCTCGGCGTTTCTTCGGCGGAATCTTAAAAAATATTTTCAGCATTCGCTTCGCGCTATTTCCAAGCCACCAAGCGTACTGTAAAATCGAAAATAACAGCAAAAATAAAATAATCGTTGTTTCGACGACTGCGTTGGTTGCAGCGTCAAACAGCAGACCCGTGAAACATTGAACAGTTGCATTGAGAGTTAAAATCAGAAGCAGATCGATCGATTATGATTATGGTCGTCGATGGGCTTAAGATAATCCGCATTGAATCGTTCAACGAATATGGAAATGTACGTATCGCTGTATGTAGGTCGGTAATCAACAGTCTTGAGGAAGGGGTAAGCCACCCCCGTGGAACGAAGGGGTTGCAGGTGGTAACGAAGCCGATGCTCGCACTCGTCGTTCACCTTATTCGCCGTTTATCGCCGGCATCACGCTCCTACCATTTCCATTCCACTTCACAAGACAATCGATCAACACCGAGATTCATTGGCTGACGCGTTCGTACAATTGCGGAATGACGAGAGGAAATTGTGAAAATAGAGCTGCGACAAGATTTTCCCAGCGAAATGAAAATCTTCAAGGGAAGATTTCCGTTTTTCCAGGGAATATCAACGGGCAGGAATTTTGTTTGCGTGGTGAGACAGTGGTTGATAGTTTTGTTTCTTAGTTTTGTTTCTTGTTTCAATTATTCGCAATTGAAAGCACGCAATGTGAGAAAAGCAGGTGCGTAGAGCGAAAAGGGTGTGAGAATTGTGGAAACAGAACGACGAGATAAATTGCAGATGCAGAGGAGACGGGGACGTGTTATTGGGTTGGCAACTAAACGATTGCGAGTTTTGTCAATACGAGCTAATGGCAAAAACCGCAATCACTTAGTTGCCATTATATGTCTGTATATCGTTATTGTTATATTGTTACGTGATGTTCTTCCTTTTTGTCTTTCTTTTACAAACGTGTCGTTTACGACAATTCATCTTTATATTTACAAACGTGAAGACTAAGCTGTCGAATGTTGTGTTTTTTATCTGAAGAGATCAAAGTGTAACTCGATAAAATAACGTGAAAGAGGAAACGTTGTGCATTTATTATTTCCTTGTAAAACTTTCAAAGAAACTTTACACAGCACACACATTACACAGCATAAAATTTGCACAAGTTTATCGAAGAATTGGAAGACTAAGAACTTGAAGAATAAATATCGATGTTGCACCGCTGAATGTACAGCTTCTCAACTGCAACATAGAAGAAATATGAAGGGAAGAAGACTGTCGTAGCACGACAACCGAAATTACCTTTTTTTAAATTGTCGTCCTTAAATAAATTCAACTAAACTAGAACTAGAACTGAAAAGAGGAATCATTACGAATTAAGGAAGGAAGGTGAAAGAATAAGGTAGCATGAGAGAAGAAGGTTTTCGATTAATAAGACGAACGATGTTCCTATATTTTCTTCAAAGATCATTAATATCATAAAAGACATGTTACAATTTTTGCCAAGAGGAAAACGTCAAGAACATCATAGGCAAATCCTCTTGCCTAATCTGAAAGTGACAGAATTTTCTATAAAATACTTGCGAATGAGAAAATCGTTTGTGTCTGAAGATATATTGGGTTGGTATTGACAAAACTCACAATCACTTAGTTGCCAAGCCAATAGACGAACGAAAGTACGTGGACGAATTAAAATAGAAATGGAAAATTCGTATTATAAATATCAAATTGGACATTAGGTTCGACGAATAATTACTGTAATAATTACTATACTATTTTTGTGATCTAATAATCGGTAGACTACATCAGCGAAACATCAGGATTACACGAGGATTATAAAGTTAGAAAATTATCAAAAGCGATCCTGAATTATTCGCAGTTGTATTGGGTTGGCAACTAAGTGGTTGCGGATTTTGTCATTGGCTGGTATTGACAAAACCCGCAATCACTTAGTTGCCAAGCCAATAGACGAACGAAAGTACGTGGACGAATTAAAATAGAAATGGAAAATTCGTATTATAAATATCAAATTGGACATTAGGTTCGACGAATAATTACTATACTATTTTTGTGACTTAATAATCGGTAGACT
Source organism: Bombus fervidus (assembly GCF_041682495.2). Classification (NCBI taxonomy): domain Eukaryota; kingdom Metazoa; phylum Arthropoda; class Insecta; order Hymenoptera; family Apidae; genus Bombus; species Bombus fervidus. The sequence continues at coordinate 6,769,159 of NC_091534.1, read as the reverse complement.
ACATCAGCGAAACATCAGGATTACACGAGGATTATAAAGTTAGAAAATTATCAAAAGCGATCCTGAATTATTCGCAGCTGTATTGGATTGGCAACTAAGTGGTTGCGGATTTTGTCATTGGCTGGTATTGACAAAACCCGCAATCACTTAGTTGCCAAGCCAATAGACGAACGAAAGTACGTGGACGAATTAAAATAGAAATGGAAAATTCGTATTATAAATATCAAATTGGACATTAGGTTCGACGAATAATTACTATAATAATTACTATACTATTTTTGTGACTTAATAATCGGTAGACTACATCGGCGAAACATCAGGATTACACAAGGATTATAAAGTTAGAAAATTATTAAAAGCGATCCTGAATTATTCGCAGTTGTATTGGGTTGGCAACTAAGTGGTTGCGGATTTTGTCATTGGCTGGTATTGACAAACTCCGCAATCACTTAGTTGCCACACGGAACTCTTAGTTCGCATAATTTGTACTTTCTTTATCTTGGAATTAAGAAGAAAGTTGATGAAGGCGTATTTTCAAAGTCATCGCGTTGCAACCTGCGCTGCGCTTTATTCGGCGACATTTTGCGATTTATTAAACAGCTTCACAGTCTCTTCTCTCGAGAATTTCTTGTCTTTCTCGGCAATGAATCGTTCGAAGCGCCTTTGGCAGCGTTTTCTGAAGTTTCACGGGAATTTATAATAAACAATCGAGCAGTTCTCCGTTAAAAAGAGCCGTAAGACAGAACGACCAGTCGAGACAACTTTGATTCAACTTTTTTAGTGTCGTTTTGAATTGATAATTACGATGGCTGTGAAGAAAATTTCTTCTTTCCGCGTGTACGAAAATTAATCGTTTTCCATAACTGGAAAACACCTGAAGAAAATGTATCTTCCTTTGCTATCGTTTACGAAAACTCTACAAATTCAACACGTGACAAGCAACAGTTGAAAAATATTTATTCCAAGTACATTAAGCGCATCAGTTAATTTAACAGAAAACAACTGTTTAATATGTAGCGTTTCTTCTCGATTATAACATCGTTAATCGATCAGAGCAACGTAATTACAAGAAAAATGAAGATTGTCAGGATTGGTGGTGGAATTTTCCAACGCTTCCCTCAACAGCTTTTTCCTTCGACTCGATTGTCTTTTCTGGCGAGAGGCACGGTCGTTCTGCGCGATATAATGTAATTTCCACGGTTTAACGACCACGTTCAAGTCCTGTGGCAGACTTTTGCGGGAAGAAAGAGAAACGGACGATGAAATAGCGACGGACCGCGATGGAAACGGCCAGAGAAAAACGAACTAGAGGATTTATTAGGGTCGGAATAATCAGTCCTCTTTCAGATCTGTTGCAAACACCGCAGAAAGGGCGACGCTTTTCCTGCTTGAAGGGATCGCAGAGCAGAAGCGCGATAAATGGAATCCGACCACTGTGTCATGAAATTTCGCCAACCATCGGTCGTGAAATTTATTCGACGAGGAAACTTTGGCAGCAATGATCGCTTGTTTCTCCGATGTTTCGTGTAATTTTCGTAAACCCTGTTATTTGGTAAAAGAACAAGGCTTGTTTCCTTTGGACATAAAAGGATCATCGTCCAACGTTCTGGTATTTCACCGAACGATGTCGCCCATGAAGAAACAGCGAGTACAAAGTTCAAGCTTCCTTTCTGTCACATTCAATCAAAGTTCGACGAGTATTTAACGAAGTATTTAAATACGAAACATTACACGTTTCATTGTGTATTGAGTTAAATCGAAGGAGTTTCAAGAACTTCAATACGTTGGAACGTCAGTTGACAGTGCTAGTCCTTTCATCTGCATTTTCGTTCATTAGGTTACTGTGTTCTTTGATATTATATCGGGAAAGATACGATAATGTGTTCCATTGGGTTAATTGCATTGCATATTATAGTTTCTTTCTTTAGTGGAAATTGAGTGGTAAATTAGCCAGCGAGGTTAATTTTCATCCTAACTTGCTGATAATCTTCTTACACAAAATGCAGCAACAGCTGCTTGTTAACATCGTTATTCGTTGGTATTAAATTACGATGAAATTGTGAATCAGAGAATTGCAAGAAAAAAGAACAATGCGCAAACCAATAACACCAGAGTACCAGTTTTAGGAGAATTAAAACATTGATAAACGTAACTGTGAGCAACATCCAAATGCTTGGATAATTACGTGCTTATGCAACGTAATCACGTTGAATCGATGTTGGCTGGAATTATCCATTGAGACGGTATTAATAATAACGAAGAATTGCACTTCGGTAACGTATAACGTTGTAATTGTTAAACAACTAACTCGTATCGCGCGCATTAACAAGTTACAGTGGAATAAAAATGTCTAGTACATTGGATGTTTAATAAATATTTCCAATTACACGGTCTTCAAAGTTCAGCGATCACATAGTACACGACGATACAACGCACGGAATGTTAAACGCGCGATCATGTTTAACGCATGCCGCGCTTTTCGTTAACGGCGTTCGTACGTTGAATTTTAATAATAGAATTTTTCATCAGCGCCGAGCGTATGATTTATTATAAAACTACGACGTCCGGTATCGGGGAAATATTTCGCGTTTCGCACGAACCAGCGGAGCAGCAACATCGCGCATACAATCCAATTAATTGCGATACTGACACGACCTCTTTTCGCGATCAGCCTTTTACACCGCTACACTTTCCGCGCTGTTAATCCGTTAATGCCGTGCCAGCTCGAGTTCCCCTAAAACGATATCGATCACCACGTCGTGTACTCGTAACGCGCGCATCTCTGCTAAAGCGGTCGAATTTTAATTATTTGCTCGGTGCATATGAAACATCGTCGTCCGAAAGCAAAACTTGACACGCTGCGTTCATTCAAATACTATTTTAATCAAATTTTATTCAATTTTTTTTCGCTTTTTTTGTATCTTCTAATTTCTTGTATAATTAATTAGTTTCCCAGGTATTTCGCATTTGGTCGCACGGATCCGCGTGATATACAGCCGCAGGCCGAATATCGCCTTGTTCGTAGGAAAAAATGTGGAACAAAAGTTGTTGATTATCGGGTTTGTTCATGGGAAAATCGAGTTTGAAAATCGATCAAGTATACTTGAAGCTAATTCCGCACTGGATGGGATTAAATAATCGATAGCAGGCCGTTCTGCGTGTGGAAATAAGCGTTTAAGAGGAAAATATATTCGAAAATTTATCATACGCATGTACTAGTAGTAGAATTCTTAATTAAACAAATTCAAAGTCTATTTTCTTGAAAATTAACACTAGAACTATCGATAGTCAACGCGACGATATTTCTACCAAAATTAGTAAAAGTGACTGTTCTTTAAAAAATACGTAATAATAGAATATTTTGATACTTATTGCTTTATTATTTTCTTACGGAAGCAATTCCATGTTGTGTGGTTCATTTTTGCTATTTTTAATCCATCTGGGATCATCATCCCTAAACGAGGGTTGGCACATTTATAAAATTGTAGAACCAGTCGTTCTGATTGCTGTGGTATTTCTAGCGTCAGCATCTAGCGATCCAGCGATCGATCTGGAATTTTCCTGATAACTGATATCGTCATATCGAATGATACGCGGTGAAAATTTGAAAACGCGTGGCAAGTTGTAGAAAACGAGGAAGCTGGTTAATTGGGGTTCGATAAGCAGAGTGCAGGACTCCTGTACACTTTGACAAGTACCAGTCATTTTCACTGCTATTGGTACAAGTAGCCTCGATACAAAATTATTTTCAGTTTGATACATAAAAAATAAAATAAAATTCATTATACTATTCTTTTAGTTATCGTTGAGAAAGTCATTACATCATTGCGGAAAAAATATAACACGAAGTAGGAATTTGAAAATAAAATTGTAAAAGCAATCGATTTGACTGGTGTGGTAGTTCTAGTGTTAAACACTATTATTCCTACGTTGTATCATATTTATTATATTATGAAGTCATTGGACTAGCCATAATCAAAATGAGACTTGCAGTGTGTGCGAATATTCGGTACGATGATCCGGTCTCGAAGTTGGAGATCCAATTATTTATCGCAGCGCTATTTCGCTTGGTATTCCAACGATTGATCGTTCCTTTCTGCTTTCTGTTTCAGATATCCTCCATCGCCAGCTTCTGCAGGGTGAGTAGCTACTCGTCTGCCGATTTATTGGATATTGATTCATTCGCGCTTTCTCTTAAGTACGGAGAGCAATGTCCTGCTCTTATTCGTTTCCTTCCCTTTTCTCTTTTCTTTTCTTTTTTCTTAATTTGTGTGCTGACTGTGTGCGAAGGTTAGCGAACCGCGCTAAATTTATGACATAGATGAAGAAGTTGCTATTATATGAATACGTGGCCATATAGAAGGTCGATCGCTATAGAAATTATGATGTTGTGTAGGTTACATTATGTTAGTCATAAATTAAATTTACATACATCTAATCGATAATTAGCCAAGTTTAAGTATACTTGATCAATTTCCAAAGTCGAAAATGAGAAAATAGTATTCTGTATTGTTTTCTTGTTTTTTCGTACGAAATCTGGCCGTGGCCACCTTTACGTGTTATTAGACTGAATTTTTAATTATGTATAAATAACGTTGTTTAACGAATACGATCAATCGACAACGCGATGCAACAGAAATTAAACGATATACATCCTTGTGTCAGTCGGAATTCTGCGGCATTTGTCTCTGCAACAATTAACGCTACGTGTCACGGTTTAAGTAAGCTTTCATCGGAGAATAATGGTACATAGTTTGCATGTAATGAAATATTGACAGAAAGTCAGTTTCGTTTCGCTGCTAATCGTGGAACCGCGTTGGCAATAATTTCGTTGTACGCGATATCCCCAGTGAACTCTGACTTTTGCCTCGCACGCTATTAACCGCATGAAGCGTAGGATGTTTCATTCATTGTGCAACGATAAAATAACACGAGCGTCCTATCGTACGGCGATAAAATTCACGGTATACGTCTTAGAGAGAACTTCGAGGGAAGATAGGGAACGCGATTTCGAAAGATCGTAAATGTGTTTTGCGAGGAGACTTTGCAACAGTTTAATCCAACAAATTGTTTCTCCTTTTTTTATTTTGTTAGAAACTACGCGAGTATTCGTGCTTTGTCGATTTAGTTGGTCGAAAGTATAACCAGGCAAGAAAGAATCCTTCAAGTTTGTAAAACAGAAAATTGAATCAGAATTAAATGTGAAACGAAACGTATGCATCGATTCATTTTTAGAATTTCAAAGTTGAACTCCATATCATTTAATCCATTCTTTCCGATTCCTTGGAATAATTGATACGTATTTGCTACAAATTTAGAAGAAAGTATTAGCCAAGTCAATACAAAGGAAGTAAAAAGACACGTTGCGCTTTGTGCAGAAGACCATACAGAGATAGGAAACTTGATGCTAATCGAAGCATAGTAAAAATTAGACAACTTTAAACTTTAAACCTCTGTCCGCTACTTTATGTAATAGACAGCAACAATATCTGTGTCTATCAACAAATTCTGTTCTATGGATTGGCAACTAAGTGACTGCGGATTTGTCAATACCACCTAATGGCAAAATCCGCACTCACTTAGTTGCCAACACAATATTCCAGGTACTTGATATACTTTTGCGAATTGCGTACAATTATCTGGAAAATCGTGGTACAAGCGATCGGCTGTTGATTCTACGTGCAGAGATAGGTCGAAGAGGAAGAACGACGTTTTTTCGTTCGAGGCTTCGTTTTCGAGAAGAACGAGCTTGAAGATCCGTCAGGTGCTCGTATGCTAATCGCAAGTTTCCAGCTGCCCGACTGCGTTTCCTCCTCGTGTTCGTATTTCTGAACATGGACAACATCATAATTTGCTTCCTATCGTTGCTGTTATCCTGTTTCCTTATGTCCTCTTATTGGCAACTAAGTGATTGCTGGTTTTGTCATTAGGTGGTACTGACAAATCCGCGATCACTTAGTTGCCAAGCCAATACAAAGCAAGCAAGAAGACACGTTGCGCTTTGTGCAGAAGACCACAGAGATAGGAAACTTGATGCTAATCGAAGCATAGTAAAAATTAGACAACTTTAAACTTTAAACTTCTGTCCGCTACTTTATGTAATAGACAGCAACAATATCTGTTTCTATCAACAAATTCTGTTCTATGGGTTGGCAACTAAGTGATTGCGGGGTTCGTCATTAGGTTAGCCAGTTAGTAGTTAGTCGTTGAAAACGACCAAGACACAGGGTCCTTTCTTTGAATATCAATATATTGATAATTTTGTTAGAAAATACAGCTTAAGACGTATAATCCTTATACCATTACACGAGATTATTTTATTTTTTGTCTCTTCTTTTTTTACTAAGATTAAATCTACCACAGGCTTCTTTATGAGATTGAGAATTTATCAGAAATAGCGTGTACCTTGGCACACAATACACGAGGAGATTATTCTTTTCTTTATCAAAATTAAATTCATCGTGGGTCTTTTTATTGAATTAAAAATTTATCAGAAACAACGTGTGTACACCTTAACGCATTTCGCGGTAGAAATACTTTGCAGATTATCAGTTAATCGTTGGTCACGTAATACATAGTGTGTCCCGTTTTATGCTCTTATTAATGTCGCTGGAGTATTATCAAGAATTATTATGCATTTAGAATTATTATAATGCGGCATACTATGCGGCTTTTAAGAATTATTTCTGCCTCCAGTTCAATAGGGCAATGTGAATACCAAATATAATTACTATTTACTATTTTCTCGATTATTCATATTTTTCTCAAGTGCAATTTTTAACGAAAACACAAAGATTGAACGATATTTGCGAGTAACAAACGTAGCACGAAATATACTACGAATAAATCGTCGTCAAAAATACGAAACATTTCAGAAACTAATTTTGACAAAGTATCAAGTAGAATCTGATAATTAGTAGTAGATAATTAATCATTAGACTTCAATAGGAATAGACTAGAAGATGGTAGAATTTTAGGTTGAAACAAATATTTGTTCCACTCGTCGAATCTTCTTAAATTTGCATATTTACAATCAGACTTTGGATGTTTACGCGTGTGTATAAAATTGAAATACCAAGTAATATGCAGAAAATATCGAAAGGAAAGTGCTCGTTACGGTATTTAGAGAGCAAACCAATTTCTTAAACAAATTCAGACTCTGCAATTTCTCGTAATTAGAATGCGGATGTTTACGCGTTTATGAAGAAAAATTGAAACGTGCAAAAATGTATAAAAATACGTACAGGAATACATGAAATAACCAGAGTAATTCTTCATTAATACTATTTCTTTAACGCTAACTGATTTCAAAGTTTAATTTAAAATTGTACGTTCATTGTCGTTTCTCTCGTTCGTCTAACATTCTGCAAATTCTCGTATTAACAAAAATCGACAAATCGACTAATCAGATGATATGAGAGTTTCAATCAAAAAATAACGATGAATGTGCAATTTTGAATTAAATTTTGTACACAAAACTCGACGTACATAAGAATTTCAATTCGCATAAACGTCCACCGTCTTCTCTTAAATTCACCAAAGATACGAATTTACATAAGCAGCTGCGGTTTAATCGCCACTTGAAAAAAGACATCGGTCAATTTAATTCACGCTCGCGAGTAGCTCAAAAAAAAGAAAAGAAATAAAAAGAAAGACACGCGTTTTTCCTGCACCGTGAAAAAGCCTGGAGGAATGCCGGATCACGTTCCGACAAATTTAAAAGGTCGTGAGCGAAATTTCATGTTTCTCCGCGGACAGCCAACGTGCGGGATTTACTTTAATTGCGATTTACTATGCGAAGTAAAACTCCGTGGCTCAGCGTGCACTTACGCTCGTGCTAATGCTGTCAGACGCTATCAAATCGACGTGGTCCACTTTGTCGCTCGTTTGTTTTTATCACCGAAAAAAGGCTGACCAGCACACGGCTATGAATTCAGCCCGGCGATCCCTCTCTCATTATAATATATTTGAATAAATCTCCGGTTTTTATACTCTGCGGCGTATTTTTTCGTAATCCAAATTTCGCGAACGATTCTGGAAATTAGGAACCTGGTTTGTCTCGCCACAGGACCATAGGACTTCATTTTAATGCGACCAAACAGCATTTGCAAATGACGTTTCTCTCAACTATTGGGTTGGCAACTAAGTGATTGCGGGTTTTCTCATTAGGTGGTAATGAGGAAACCCGCAATCACTTAGTTGCCAATCCAATGCACTGTTTCTACACCCTAACGACCACTATTGAAAAATAACTTGGGATTTGTGGAATAATTTATTGATTAATATCGACAGACAGTAGATGGTCTATTATAATAAATTTCAGTCGTATAATTTTGAGATTTTTGTTATTAATTTTAGTATTAATTTTGAGTATTTTTATCGTAATCCAAATTTTGCAAACGATTCTGGAAATTAGAAATCTGGTTTGTCTCGTCACAGGACCATAGGACTTTATTTTAATGCGACCAAACAGTCTTTGCAACTGACGTTTCTCTCAACTATTGGGTTCTGTCATTAGGTGGTAATGACAAACCCCGCAATCACTTGGTTGGCAACCCAATGCACTGTTTCTACACCCTAACGACCATTATTGAAAAATAACTTGGGATTTGTGGAATAATTTATTGATTAATAATATCGACAGACAGTAGGTGGTCTATTATAATAAATTTCACTCTAATTTTAAGATGAAAGTAAAATTTGTTCTATTACGAGCATACTGATGCCAATGCTAAGTGAGTTGTGCTTTGTAAAATTGTACTAATATTAGTTTCATGTAATTAATACGAGTCTTGTGCGATTCTATCAATTGAAATAAAATCTAGAAAATTCTACTTATCTCATAAATAATTATATTTATTAACGAAGATAATTTTTGCTGACTCGTTCATGGGTCAACATGGTCTCATGACTCGTCTCCCTAGCGTTTGAAGAACGAGACTCGCTGTGATAATTTGTATCACAGTAGAATTCCATTTATACATTTTACTTGAAATTGTAATTAGTTTTTTTTTTTCTAATTATTTGATATTAGGTTGTCTGGAAAGTTTCTTTCGTTTTAGAAGAAAACAATAGATGCGAAACATTTTTATATTATATTTTATTACGCGTATTAATATATTTCACGTAATGCAAAATGGATCGTACGATGTAAATTGTAAAATAAAAAAAGTAATGCGTCAAAAGAATATAAAATAAAAAATATCGTGCGTCTATTGTTTCCTTGTGAAACGAAAGAAACTTTCCGGACAACCCAATACTTGGCCACGCGAAAGTCTCAGATATCTGACGAAGTTTATTCATTCGTAGCGCGATATAAATCGTTTCATAGTGAGATAGGCTGATGAATTCTTTGATGAATATTTTTTCTTTTGTTGTATGATTTTCTTATAAATTGCAACGTATATTTAACTGGTTCGTAATGGAGGAATTGCGAGTGGAATAAAAGCTAGAAAAATGAGACGGTGAAAGTTCTATCAATTTGGCTTGATCTCTCTGTTTTCTCTTATTAGGCGGATGATTGTTTTAACGGTGGTAAGATCGAGACTTTAGCAGATTTTAAGCAGCTAATAGGCTGTTTGTGGGGAACAAAGTGGGCAGATTAAAAGTTGGAAAGCTCGCTGTGATAACAAGCGGATATGCGGGAAAAGCGTAATAAAGCTTTCGTGATTTGAACAAGTGATACGAAACAGCTGATCGAGACTAGCGATTTAGTCGCGGGAAATTAACTTTCTGACAATTAACTCTACCTTCACCTTACGACATTCGCCCTTTGCTGTCGCACACTCGAATTTTCGCTCGTTTTTTTCAAATAGAATCGTTCAAAGTACGATATATCCAGTGTTTTTATTCGTTTTCGTATAATCTTTTTTAATTTTCAGTTTACCAGTTAAGCGGATGACATATTTTCGTCATTCTTCGTCTAATCTATCGAGACACCTAAATAAAATTAATTTTAACGTAATTTACGACAGTTTGATCAACTTTCGATATGAGAAATTTTGTAAAGAAATACACGTTTCTCAATTACAGTTCGCTGCTGTATAATCGTCCAAGTATAATTTATTTATTTCCAAGAATAAAATCTCACCCTTAATACAGAGGGTTAAATGTCATACGATCGTATCGTGGAAGAAAATTTCATCCGTCGAATATTCCGTGTCGTAGCTTTTGACCTTCTTCGCAGTTAATCGTCTGTTCTTCTTCCATTATCTTGAAACATTGTAATTGTTAAACAATCGTACGTTCGTTTGAAAGTTTCGCATCGCGTGTATTTCGACCATTTCACCAAAGCAAAAACCTTGTTCCGAAGCTCGTTGCAAAGCTCATGCATTTAAACGCGCCCTTAACTTGCTACTTGCGAGCGAGTTTTCTTTCAACTTACGACAGCGCTTTTTCGAAAGAGTGCTTAATTTAAACAAATGTCAAGTCACGGTGAACGTATTGCCTCATTGATATTGAAAGTGGCGTTCCACTCGGCTGACAACCGACAAACTTTCCACAGTTTTAGTAAAATATCGCACAGGATCTTTGGCGTTATAAAACGCTGGAAAGAGAAGAGGCAAGAAGATGGTAAAGAATTTCTTCTTCCCAAAGCGGAAAATATTTTACCGAAATAAAACACTCAAAGACGTATCTTCCCACGATTGCTCCATTCTTTACGGAAAGGTGGAAAGCGGAATGGAGAAATGTAATAAAATAAAATAGGATAGAATTCTACATCGAGCTCTTTGTATCATCGGAATCAAAGTACTCGGCCAGGTGTTTGGAAAAGGAAGATAGGATGGTAGAGATGATAGAAAGAAGAGATTCGAGGAAATGTTCTTTCTAAGCAACATTGCCAGTCAGGAAGACAATTTTTAACTTTCAAGTTCTTCTATCTATCGATATTTTGAATATCGTTACGAGAGGACAAAAGCAAACGCGATTTTCTCGCGGCAAAATAACGCGTGCACACAATTGCAATTACTGTAAATACGAAATTATTAAAAGAAGGAGAGAAAAAATTAGATACAAGGAAAAATATGTAAGAGATAAATAAATAATAAATAAAAATACTAAGAAATATATCAGAGAGCAAAGAAAAGCCAATACAAAGGAAGTAAAAACACACGTTGCGCTTTGTGCAGAAGATCACAGAGACAGGAAACTTGATGCTAATCGAAGCATAGTAAAAATTAGACAATTTTAAACTTTAAACCTCTGTCCGCTACTTTATGTAATAGACAGCAACAATATCTGTTTCTATCAACAAATTCTGTTCTATGGGTTGGTAACTAAGTGACTGCGGATTTGTCAATACCACCTAATGACAAAATCCGCACTCACTTAGTTGCCACCACAATATTCCTGGTACTTGATATACTTTTGCGAATTGCGTACAATTATCTGGAAAATCGTGGTACAAGCGATCGGCTGTTGATTCTACGTGCAGAGATAGGTCGAAGAGGAAGAACGACGTTTTTTCGTTCGAGGCTTCGTTTTCGAGAAGAACGAGCTTGAAGATCCGTCAGGTGCTCGTATGCTAATCGCAAGTTTCCAGCTGCCCGACTGCGTTTCCTCCTCGTGTTCGTATTTCTGAACATGGACAACATCACAATTTGCTTCCTATCGTTGCTGTTATCCTGTTTCCTCATGTCCTCTTATTGGCAACTAAGTGATTGCTGGTTTTGTCATTAGGTGGTACTGACAAATCCGCGATCACTTAGTTGCCAAGCCAATACAAAGCAAGTAAGAAGACACGTTGCGCTTTGTGCAGAAGACCACAGAGATAGTAAACTTGATGCTAATCGAAGCATAGTAAAAATTAGACAACTTTGAACTTTAAACTTCTGTCCGCTACTTTATGTAATAGACAGCAACAATATTTGTGTCTATCAACAAATTCTGTTCTATGGATTGGCAACTAAGTGATTGCGGATTTGTCAATACCACCTAATGGCAAAATCCGCAATCACTTAGTTGCCAACACAATGTTGCAAAGGAAAAAATATTGCGCAGCATCGTTTGGCGCGAAGCTTGTTAGCGAACGAAGCAACAAGCGATAAATCTTTTTTGCGACATTTCATTCGGACGCGGTCGTTGAGGAAAATTTGCCTGCGCATTCGCAAGCTGGCGATTTTTACGAGCAACTGCCGTCGCTGATTAGAACAACCGCCGCGTCTGTTATTCCTTGCTCCTTTTATCGTTGCCTTCGCTTCCTTATTATTCACGGCCGTATCAATGCTTTAAATTAATGCCATCTTCGCGCGGGGCTCATTGTTGCATAAAATACGTGGCTGCTCGTGCCGCGAATTTATAGCGCGATTACCGGCGACCTAATGCACGCTCGCCTTGTAAATCATTCTTGATTCACGCTGACTGCGATGCAGTGTGTCTGACAGTGTAGATGGCTGTAATGAAATTACATCGCCATGCAAAGTATCGATGCAATGGAACGACAAGCTTACACCGGCGTCAAAAGTGTTCGGTCAAATGGAACTGTTATTTTTACTTTCTCTTTGCAGCTAACAGGAAGAGCCAAACGAGTCTGGGCTGGCAACAAAACGAGATAACACAAGATAAATGATAATAGAATCAGAATGAAAATGGGTGTATTCGTGTTGTTTAAAACCTACGATCGCTGGATGTTTCTTGGTTTCATTTTGGGAAAAAAAGACGCTCGATAAGACAATTCGCGTTATCAGAATCGCGACCAGGTGTTTCATTGAAGTCTTCAAGTGTTATATTAGGTTGTCCGAAAAGTTTCTTTCGTTTTGTAAGGAAATGAGAGACGCACGATATTTTTTTTTATATTAGTTTATTGAATTATTTATGCAGGGACGTAATAATAGAAATAGAACGAAATGGATGATACCTAATTGAATAAAATAATATGAAAGAGAAATTGTTGTTCATTTATTATCACTTTATGAAAGGAAAGAAACTTTTCGGACAACAACTTTTCATAATCAAAGCGAGGACTCAGAATGGTGTAGACTTTTATATGCAGACAGGAACAAACTCCCTTAATGTGACGCGAGTAACTGATTGCTAATGACTCAAATGATTCGATGCGATCTAAATAAATAAATAAATAAAAAGGAGAAACATGTATTAAATTTCTAAACAATTCTAAAATTTCGCGGCATGGAAAAGGTAGCTACCCTAAAGAAGATTCCCTTGCAAACTCATTTTCGATATTTGCATACCTTTTTATCAACCCGCAATTCCACTGTATATTATTTTCCCCCATGGAATCATCCAATTTCTCTAACTGGAATTTCCCACTGCCCTGCCTAGGAATTTCTATATTCGCATAGCTTTTTAATAGCAAAAATCCTGTTTGACCAAACGATACAATTGAAATTGCGAAAATTATCAGCCTGCAATTCCACTGCATATTATTTTCCCCCATGGAATCATCCAATTTCTCTAACTGGAATTTCCCACTGTCCTGCCTAGGAATTTCTATATTTGCATAGCTTTTTAATAGTAAAAATCCTGTTTACACTAAACGACACAATTGAAATTGCGAAAATTATCAGCCTGCAATTCCACTGCATATTATTTTCCCCCATGGAATCATCCAACTTCTGTAACTGGAATTTCCCATTGTCCTGTCTAGAATTTTCTATATTTGCATAGCCTTTTAATAGCAAAAATCCTGTTTACAATAAACGATACAATTTAAATTGCAAAAATTATCAGGTAATTCCACTGCATGTTATTTTCCCCCATCGAATCATCCAATTTCTGTAACTGGAATTTCCCACTGTCCTGCCTAGGAATTTCTATATTTGCATAGCTTTTTAATAGCAAAAATCCTGCTTACACTAAACGATACAATTTAAATTGCAAAAATTATCAGGTAATTCCACTGCATGTTATTTTCCCCCATCGAATCATCCAATTTCTGTAACTGGAATTTCCCACTGTCCTGCCTAGGAATTTCTATATTTGCATAGCTTTTTAATAGCAAAAATCCTGCTTACAATAAACGACACAATTTAAATTGCAAAAATTATCAGGTAATTCCACTGCATATTATTTTCCCCCATGGAATCATCCAACTTCTGTAACTGGAATTTCCCACTGTCCTGCCTAGGAATTTCTATATTTGCATAGCTTTTTAATAGCAAAAATCCTGTTTACAATAAACAACACAATTTAAATTGCAAAAATTATCAGGTAATTCCACTGCATATTATTTTCCTCCATGGAATCATCCAATTTCTGTAACTGGAATTTCCCACTGTCCTATTAGCTATAGCTAACGCAGTTGCCTAGTAGAGTCACGCTGTGGTCATTGCACGGATCGGCACAAAAGCTTCGCTCGGCGAAGATGAAGATCGAAAGCCGACAAACGCGGCGGACAGAGCTGCGACCTGTCCGATCGTTTGCGCAAACAAGAGACTGTACGCGCGGTAACAACAACGGTCGTAAACAACGAAGCTTCCGGATGTAAAACAACCTACCTTTCTCACAATAGGCGCCCTCATAATCGCCGGACCGGCACTCGCAGAAGGGTCCACTGTCGGTGGAAATGCAGATTCCGCCGTGTTGGCAGGGATCACGCGTTTCACAGGCATCCGTCGTATTGGCCATCATCATGTTGCGTAAACTCTGCAACAAACAATGGAAAGAAACGTTAACGTACCGGCGGATATCAAAGCGGGTTTGGACATCGCGCGACCGGAAGCCCACGATAAATCGATATCGAGGGTCTCTTTACACGAAAAGAACGCTGAAAATATGCGGTGAAAAAGCAGAATCTTGTTTTTCCTCCAGAAGAAAAAAAAAGAATTTCCTTTAAGGGACTCCAATTGTTTTTTATTTTTTACTTTTTCCTTGCAAACGTACCTTTGCTGATTAGGATTGGAACGCGTGTGTGTTTATGTGTTTTATTAATTATCAACATTTTGCAACTTGTAAGTTGGGCGAGAGAATTTCAGGAATTGACAAATCTATATCGAGGGTTTTTACATGAAAAGAACGCTGAAAATATGCGGTGGAAAAGCAGAATCTTGCTTTTCCTCCAGAAGAAAAAAAAAAGAATTTCCTTTAAAGGACTATAATTGTTTTCTATTTTTTATTTTTTCCTTGCGAACGTACCTTCGTTGATTAAAATTGGAACGCGTGTGTGGCTGTGTGTTTTGTTAATTATCAACATTTTGCAATTTGTCGGTTGAGAATTTCAAGGATTTGTTGAATTTCTTTTTCGTCCCAGTTTGGTTTTTCCCTTTAAACGCTAGAATTTCGTGAAGCTCGCAGAAATTCCAACACTTACGCCACTGTCGTATATTCCCTTCTCTTTCAGACAAATTGCATTTGCGTTTTTGATCTGTGTAGCGAAATTTTATACAGTGTCTGTTACTCTAGCGCATCTTTTTATATATATAAATAAATATTTACGTGTATTGTGTAGCATTTAATTGGCTTGGCAACTAAGTGATTGCGGATTTGTCAATACCACCTAATGACAAAATCCGCACTCACTTAGTTGCCAACACAATATTCTAGGTACTTGATATACTTTTGCGAATTGCGTACAATTATCTGGAAAATCGTGGTACAAGCGATCGGCTGTTGATTCTACGTGCAGAGATAAGTCGAAGAGGAAGAACGACGTTTTTTCGTTCGAGG
The DNA here is from genome assembly GCF_041682495.2 of Bombus fervidus. NCBI lineage: Eukaryota > Metazoa > Arthropoda > Insecta > Hymenoptera > Apidae > Bombus > Bombus fervidus. Next base: position 6,753,535 of record NC_091534.1, on the reverse strand, counting down.
CTTCGTTTCCGAGAAGAACGAGCTTGAAGATCCGTCAGGTGCTCGTATGCTAATCGCAATTTTCCAGCTGCCCGACTGCATTTCCTCCTCGTGTTCGTATTTCTGAACATGGACAACATCACAATTTGCTTCCTATCGTTGCTGTTATCCTGTTTCCTTATGTCCTCTTATTGGCAACTAAGTGATTGCTGGTTTTATCATTAGGTGGTATCGACAAATCCGCGATCACTTAGTTGCCAAGCCAATACAAAGCAAATAAGAAGACACGTTGCGCTTTGTGCAGAAGACCACAGAGATAGGAAACTTGATGCTAATCGAAGCATAGTAAAAATTAGACAACTTTGAACTTTAAACCTCTGTCCGCTACTTTATGTAATAGACAGCAACAATATCTGTGTCTATCAACAAATTCTGTTCTATAAGTTGGCAACTAAGTGACTGCGGATTTGTCAATACCACCTAATGACAAAATCCGCAATCACTTAGTTGCCAAGCCAATATATGTACGACTCATTTACTTTTATTAATAACTTTGTGTTTAAGTAACTTGCAAGCATTATCTCACAGCTTGGTGATCAATGGGTTGATGAGGAAGTTGAAATGGCAAATGACGTGCGAGAAATGAAAATTTCTGTCAATTTCATTGTCGGCATCATTCATCGCTTCGATGCTGTACAATTTCTGCGTTTACAAGATTTAGAAGTTTAGAAGGAGAATAAATGGTAAAAGCATGGTCGAGTTGGCGCTTACGATCGCAGCTTTATCGTGATAGCCCTAAAAGCTAAAATAAATTATTCTACGATTTATAACTTCTTTTTCGCTGTATTCTGCACGCATTTTACGTGGTTGCTCGCTAAAAAGAAAAGTCGTATCTTTATTTTCGTGCGATATTATTAGCCTACCCTTTAAATTAACTTCTTCTTTCCTATCGTTTATAAATTTAACTGCTCAATTAGAAAAGTGCAAAATTATTCTCGATACATTAAAATTAAATCAAACTTCGACTTTGGCTCGTAGATTTCAGTTACAATTCAATTCGATCGTTTAATTCTATTTTCAGGATCATTCGATCACAGAATTTTATATTATTATCGAACAAAGCATGGAATAGGAATAAAAATGAATTATATTAGAAGATTAAACAAATTATCTTCAATTATTGGACTGTAATTGAGGACTCAGTCCTAGAAATGTATCGCAGATTTCATTATATTTGATTATTATTTTTCCAATGTTTCTTCTTTTTTTTACAAATTTTTTTTTTTTTTTTTTTTTTGGCACGTCAAACAATTTTTGATTCCAAAGATTTATGACGCGTTGGATTGAACGTAGAGTTCAATGTTCCCAATATTCGCCTGTACAAATGCCAGAAAATAAATTGATGCTTTTGCGATATTAACGCGTATTCCATAACTGTCAAAATTTTACGCACTTCTGTTTAATCGGCAATCATTTAATCCATGCCAATTAACATGCTGTGTTCCAACAAGTTATAAAATGATAATTCCATGTGTGATACGAATAATTCATTATGTTGGAAAAATGTAGCAACAACCGATATCAAAATCGTATTAACAAATGCTTAAAATGAAACTGATAAATTTGATAAAATTAAATAAAATTGAAAGAAGCATTTGGCAGTAACAAGCTTCGTACAGTTGCTTGCATATAACGTACATATAATGAATGTAATTAATTGTATCATGAAAATTTTTAATTCCGCTTCTGTCTTTTATAACGCAAAATTTAAAAATACATTTCCTGTTCCAGGAAACGCTATAAATATCGAATGGTTGTCAGATTTTTATTTCCAGGAACAATTACAAAATAAATTAGTTGGATTTGGTGTACGGACTTGCCCTACTTTCGTTTCCGCTCGCAAGTCTCGTAACATTTCCAATTTTTAACAAAACTCTGCTATTCGTCGTAGATTATATTTAAAATGCAATTGGCTTTAATAAAATCGCTGGTGTAACACGTCTACATTTTTCTGGCTTTCTCTTGCGTCTTCTCTGTCGAGTACTTTGTGATATCTTTATCATCCAGTGAATTCTTTTCAATGTAAAAACTGACACGCCAACCTTCCTGAGACACTCGAACGTAAACGTACGCGTTCGCTGCGACGATTAGAAGATCTTGCGAAGTTGAAATTCATCTCGCGGACGAAATCTCGCAGCACTTAATCTTCGTTGGATTAAAAAAAGCCTCAGCCAGCGAATGATCTCGTCTCAGCACGAAATCCATCAGCTCTGGGACGCTGCGAGTTATCGTGTTTCGAATCGTTGCAATGCCACGTCCGAGGGAGCAGCGTTTGTTTTTTGTCCAAGGCTCTTCCATCTCGATTCTTCGTCATCGTCGAAATGGCCATGGGCCAACAACGTGGTTGACCCGATGACCTGATACGTGCGGTGGCGAAAGCTCGCTTTCCGGTCTTCGGGAAGCTCTCCAGGAGCAAGTCGTGAATATGTAGGCCGTGTTGCATCGTGGGAAACCAGTTTGTCTGAAAGATGATCCCCTGGTGCTAGCGTTGGCGAAGACAAAAAAAGAAAACAGAGGAAGGCGCAAGCGAAAATGAGAAAAAGAAGACGAAGACGAAGAGAAGCGTCGGTAGCTGTGAACAGCGCAACGCTGGCTGTGTTGCATCCGGACTAATTAAAGCTCGTTTCGACTAATTAAAGCTGGTTTACGCATACTGCAAGGTGCCTGTCTCCGCGCCACTTCCACGGTCCGCGTTTTACCGTGCAAATTGTAGGAGCGCGGCAACCACGCGTTTCACGAGCTGAACACGCGCGCCGGAATCGTTGGTCATAGCGGTTCGCGCTTCAGGACACTCGTGAAAAGCAGCCAGAGAGTTGGGCAACGCTTCTGCTGTACGATCTTCTCTTGACGGCTGTCTGCAGCTCGATTTTTCCTTTTTCCTTTTTCTCTTTTTTCTTTGAAATCGGTAACATAGTGTAGCATCGTGGACGAGGACCTGGGGGTGTTGGGCGAGTTATAAACATGCGAAACATGTGCGTGGTGGGGTTAAGACAAAAGACGTGGGGTTGCTAAGAGAGGGAAACGAATTAACAACATGAATTGTGAGTTGTATGTTACCAACGATACAATACATCGCGACTTTAAGATATCCACAGTTAAAGAAGAAATATCCAAATTCAGTAATAGATACAACATAGGAGTTAACAACCACGAAAACCAGTTAATTACTCAATTACTTGACACCATCAAATCTGCAGGCTAAAGAGACATCACCCTTTAGATTTTGTTGAGGTTGCTAGATGTTTGAACAGAGGAACGCGTGGATAAATTGTAAAGTAGAAAATATATTTTAATACAGAAGTGTAAGTACAAGTAGGAATATAATTTGAGCTCGCTAGCCTGAAAGCCCTGAAGCCATCGTCACCTATCTGCTGTCTATGATCTGTCTTCGTCCCAGTCTTTTGTCTAAGGCTAAAGAGACATCACCCTTTAGATTTTGTTGAGGTTGCTAGATGTTTGAACAGAGGAACACGTGGATAAATTGTAAAGTAGAAAATATATTTTAATACAGAAGTGTAAGTACAAGTAGGAATATAATTTGAGCTCGCTAGCCTGAAAGCCCTGAAGCCATCGTCACCTGTCTGCTGTCTATGGTCTGTCTTCGTCCCAGTTTTTTGTCTAAGGCTAAAGAGACATCACCCTTTAGATTTTGTTGAGGTTGTTAGATGTTTAAACAGAGGAACACGTGGATAAATTGTAAAGTAGAAAATATATTTTAATACAGAAGTGTAAGTACAAGTAGGAATATAATTTGAGCTCACTAGCCTGAAAGCCCTGAAGCCATCGTCACCTGTCTGCTGTCTATGGTCTGTCTTCGTCCCAGTCTTTTGTCTGTCGATGGCTTCAGTGCTTGAGAAAACTAAAAAGATGTAGAGTTTTCTTAGAGGTGGTGGCTTCAACAGATTTAAATATTAGATAGGTACTATAATTATTTATTATTCACGTTATGTTACCACGCCAGGATAATTTACTTATAATTCTCAATGAGTATTGATTGTAAAATTCTTGCAAATAAAAAAGAGAAAAGAAAGAGAAAGATTGTGAGTTGAGAAGTCAGAGAGTGCGACAGTTGCAAATGACCTATCTAGTTGTCTTAATTATAATACGTTATTGTGATTAGTTCATTTCTTTCATTCATTTATTGTAAACAAACTAATTGTAGTAAAGATCCTACGATAGTACGGTTTGTTATTCGAATATCCTAACAGCTGAAATGTTAGCCAAATGTCAGTCAGTAGCAGGCAACTTTTTCTGCTACATTTATTTATTTTTATATTTATTAGTTTTATTGTTATATCTTATAGTTATTATTAGACCGCGAATGTTTATGAATTTTGAGGAATTTAAGGTCCGACAAATTTGCAAAGCGCATAGAATATGCAAAAATGTAGTGTTCATTTTATTTAAATGTGACAAATGAAATGTTCAATTTATTTAAATTATTTATTTATTTTTAATTATTTATCTTTATAGTTTAATCTAATTTTATTTACTTCTATTCAATTAAAGAATAGTCATCATCATTTTTGATTATTCTTATTATTAATTTTCAAATTTATAAATTTATTTCAATTTTTTAATAATTTAATATAATTTGTTTTAAAATATAATAATTTTAATAAATAAATAATATTAATTAAAAACCATTTCTATTTTTTAAAATAATAAAAATTATTCATATATAATTCTAAAATAATTTTAATAAATAATTATTTAAATAAATTTAAATAAAGAATCAAAGTCGCATGTAATGAACATTTAACCAGTCAGCTGTTGCGAAGTGAAAACTGTGTGCCTGAGACGTGGGTGAAAAAGTAAGCGATGACGAGTATACTCGTCACACACAGAGTACGTGTGTTATAATATAGAATTAAATCGTAACGAAATGAATTTTAGTTTTTAATCGTATCACTCGCAGAGTAATGCAAAAAATTGCCATTTCTTTACGACGAGTGTACTCGTGAAAAACAGCTAACTGGTTAAAGCGGAGCGCTTCATACGAATTTGGACGAAATAAATTTTTATTGAAATTCCCTCCCTTCAATTACGATCGTAAGAATATAAATTCGCCTGGTAGAGCAAATGAAAGCAAATGAAATGGCGATGTATCTTGCCACTCTGTAGATATTAAAACAAACTAACAATTCCCTCTGTTCGAACGATAGAAATTTAATATCAACGAAGTTTCTGCCGACTGCGCTTTTGTCCGAAAGTTCCACGTGCGTTACGAGTGTCACAGGTCAAATTCGACTAACTATGCCATAAGTTAAAATTCCAAGCGCCTTATCACGTGTGACCGTCCAGGTAGCATTCGTTCTCAGCCGTCCGGATAGCATTCGTTCTCAGCCGTCCGGGTGGCATTCGTTCTCAGCCGTCTGGGTAGCATTCGTTCTCAGCCGTCCGGGTAGCATTCGTTCTCAGCCGTCTGGGTGGCATTCGTTCTCAGCCGTCCGGGTAGCATTCGTTCTCAGCCGTCCGGGTAGCATTCGTTCTCAGCCGTCTGAGTGGCATTCGTTCTCAGTCGTCTGAGTGGCATTCGTTCTCAGTCGTCTGAGTGGCATTCGTTCTCAGCCGTCTGAGTGGCATTCGTTCTCAGCCGTCCAGGTGGCATTCGTTCTCAGCCGTCTGAGTGGCATTCGTTCTCAGCCGTCCGGGTACCATTCGTTCTCAGCCGTCTGAGTGGCATTCGTTCTCAGCCGTTCGGGTAGCATTCGTTCTCAGCCGTCCGGGTAGCATTCGTTCTCAGCCGTCTGAGTGGTCACTCTAGTCGTCACTCCCTTCAAAATCATCCAAATCATTCTGAATAAATCCGTGCTAGCCTGAATATTAAAAGGTATATCTTCGCAAATCGCAAATACTATTTTATTGTATAACTTGAGTGAAAATAAAGAACTCGACCTCCTGTTCGGTAATCGACAAGTTTTTCTTATTTCTTTGTCAATTGTTGAATTTTTACGCGACACGAGACTCGTCACAAGCCAAGCAAACCGCTAAAATAATCGACAAGATACGAAGCATAAATATCCTCGCCATAAATATTTCGCGAAATTACAAAAAGCAACAGAGGCGACGACACTTCGCCACAAATAAGACAATTGAATTTTATCGCGTAACTGGGGAAATCGTAAGTTTCCAGCAACGAGCAACCGTATCAAAGCACAGATAGGATATTGTATTCTTTCGAGGTGTGCTGCAACAGTCGTAGTTCAGGTTGTTCCGGGCTAAATAAGTTCGCCGCCAGATTTCGTGCTAGTTTATTAATTCAATTATACTTTTGCCAGGGCACTCTGTTAGCGGATCACGTAGGGCCACTTGTATCAGCTGACGGTGTAACTGTGTTTCAAGACTATTGCGAATTCAGGACGCGGGCCAGAGTCGTGCGGCGAGAAACGATACGCGGCCACAAAATCAAATTTCAGTTTCCGGCTTGTAATAGCCGTTGCAGCGCTCGCATCAACTGTAATCGTCTCCACTTGCAATTGACTTTCTCCCAGCGGTTCCCAGCGTATGGTATCATTCTTCTTTAATGGGACAAATTTTCTTCCCTATGACAAGCAATTCTCTTTTACTATCGCGTACCTTCCATTCTTTTACGTTCCACTCTCAACGGACCAAATTTTATTCTGCTAATATCTTCAATATTAATGGTTTTTATTTAGCTCTCTGGCCAACTATTCGGTTGGAAACTAAACGACTGCGGATTCTGTCATTAGGTGATAATGACACGGGATACCATGTCCGAGTTTGGCTGTTTTATTTCTTTACTGAGGTCAATGGGGTGTTTTCTTTTTAGTCTTCTTTCTATCAGAGTTTTGCTCTGCTTTCAATGTGTTGCCTTTTTTTTTTTTTTTTTTTTTTTTGAAAAGAGTGTAGCTAAAATGTGCGGCAAAAGGTAAGCGATGACGAGTATACTCGTCGGAAACAGCTAACTCGCCGAGTTCTCTGCGTTATGAATATTCTGATAAAATGTGCAATGTAAAAAAGTGATACAAATACACTTGGACGTGCACGGCATAATCCGTTTCGTTGATAAACGTAATTCATCGTGCGTTTGAGCGAAGAAAGTTTGATTTTGAAACTCTTCTCAACAATTGTACTTTCCACACGGTCTACAATAACGCGTGGCGTTACCAATTTTATTCGGCGGTGCAGCAAATACTTCGATACGTTGGAGCTTCCAGGTAGATACACTGGATGCAGCAGCAAGCATACTTACATAACTATGCGGCGCATACTTTGCGAAAGCTGTACTTTCTGCCCTGCTGGAATATCTTGATGTGTAATCGAGTAACCATAATTCTCCGCATAACTTGCACGCGTTCGTTAATAATCGCACGTTAATAACTGTGGCGCATTCTCGCGTCTAAAATTTAAATCTTTCCTCAGATACGCGAGATTTCAGCTTTTACGCAAATAAACAAATAACGAAGAAATAGCCGAGTCATTTGGAAATGACGAAGCCACAAAGGAACGAGCTTTCGAGTCTCGAACAACGTCTTGTTGTCTTGAATTGAATGTCTTGTCTTCGTCGATCCGGCGAATTCGCTCTACCGCGGAAAAATTGGAGAAAACCGTAAGAAAAGAGGAAGGTAACAAGGAGCGAGCAATAACATTCGACGTTTCTTGGTCGAGCAGATGTGGTGTATTGTCGTTGATTAGCGCGTGGAATTTTTAATCAATTTTTATTTCGTCCTTTGTTGATCCTCGTTAATCAATGGAAAATTGTTTCGCTGTATACAGATGGAAATTTCTCTAGCGAGCTTTACGGATAAAAAGCCGATGACGTTTCTTTACAACTAACATAAACAACGTTAATGTGCAATACTCTGTGCTAATTATCGATTGTTCGTTTCAATAATTGTTTCAATATTTGCACGTGATGATATTTCCCTCTGTTACGAGGAAACAGTAAATGTACATTTGCTAGCTGTTGCGACCTAACCAGCATTTTTCCATCGATTCTTCGTTTCCAATAACGTGGTTTCGCGGAACTTGATGTTATTTCTCAAACTAATTTAACTATCCCGCGTTGTGCGTGCGATTATCCTCTACATGATAGCATGATATCACTGGAAAATGTGTTGTTGATCGATAGATGGAATGAAATTCGGCTGACCATAGGACGTTTGGAAGGAACTGCGACGGAAATTTGATTTGAGAAAACAGAGCGCGTTCCGCGTAGACCGACGTGGCGCGATATTTCTCTGTACACGGTTTTCAATTTAAAAAGCAAGTATCCTCGGGCGAATTGCAGAAAGCACACAGCACGATTTGTCGGGACGTAAAACATGGTTTGGTGAATTTTCATCGCGGTCCCCAGCGCGGCATCGCGAATAAACAGGAAACGCGCCTTCGTCCACGTTATTTGTATCTGTCACGACTGGGAGGTGTAGGAGGAGCAGGAGGAGACGATTGTACGGAGGAGGACGCAACACGCGTTAGAACGCTTCTCTGGTTGCACGCGAATATACATTACCATGGAACAGTCGCTATTGATTATCCTGACGTGAGTAGAATCCGGGCATCCGCATACGGGGCATCTGCCACCCCTTTGCCTCGCTCCTCTTTTCTTACGTCGCATACTACTGTCTCGCCCCGTGTCCCGAATACGAAAACCCGGAAGCCGATACTGCACCAATGGCTAATGTTTCCCCGCGGATCGCTGAGGAAATAACTGTGAAATAAAGCTACGTACGCAGCGGCTATCGAACGTCGAAGTGAATACAGATATCACAAGTTTCTCAAGTAGAAATTTAATTATATCTGTGGTCTTGCTTTATTTTATTTCATTTTATCTTATTTTTTGTTTTTTTTTTTTTTTGTTTTTTGTTTTGTTCTTCGTTTTTTGTCGAAGGAGGAATTAAAATTTCCGTGAAGAAATAATTTATCGATTATGTGTTCGACTGTTTCATAGTTTGTACGTGTACATGTAGAAGTAGGGAAGGTACAGTGTACGTAAACGCTAATGACCAGAGCTTTGAAATTTTAACGGCTGCCAATTATCACTGAAACGTTGATACGGTTTTTAATGCGTTTGTTATGCACGTTATTACGTGGTTTATTATGCATAGACGCGTTAATATTTTCTGTGATCATAATACCATGACGATATTAAAAATGACAGCAAGAATCGAATATTATTTCAGTTATCGCGAACATTGAATCATTCAAGATATTTGTCTGGTATGTTCAAACCTTGTTGTGTCTTAAAATAGCTAATCAATAGACAATTTCAGTTATCGCGAACATTGAATCATTCAAAATATTCGTCTGGTATGTTCGAATCATTTTGTGTCATAAAATAACTTATTAATAGACAATTTGAGTTATCGCGAACATTGAGTCATTCAAAATATTCGTCTGGTATGTTCAAACCTTGTCGTGTCTTAAAATAACTAATCAATAGACAATTTCAGTTATCGCAAACATTGAATCATTCAAGATATTCATTTGGTATATTCGAATCCTGTTGTGTCTTAAAATAGCTAATCAATAGACAATTTCAGTTATCGCGAACATTGAATCATTCAAAATATTCGCCTGGTATGTTCAAACATTGTTGTATCTTAAAATAACTAATCAATGAACAATTTCAGTTATCGCGAACATTGAATCATTCAAGATATTCGTCTGGTATATTCGAATCATTTTGTATCTTAAAATAGCTTATCAATAGACAATTTCAGTTATCGCGAACATTGAATCATTCAAGATATTCATTTAGTATATTCGAATCATTTTGTGTCATAAAATAACTTATCAATAGACAATTTGAATTATCGCGAACATTGAATCATTCAAAATATTCGCCTGGTATGTTCAAACCTTGTCGTGTCTTAAAATAACTAATCAATAGAGAATTTCAGTTATCACGAACATTGAATCATTCAAAATATTCGTCTGGTATATTCGAATCCTGTTGTGTCATAAAATAACTAATCAATAGACAATTGGAATTAGCGCGAACATTGAATCATTCAAAATATTCATTTGGTATATTCGAATCATTTTGTGTCTTAAAATAACTAATCAATAGACAATTCGAATTATCGCGAACATTGAATCATTCAAAATATTCGACTGGTATATTCGAATCCTGTTGTGTCTTAAAATAGCTAATCAATAGACAATTTCAGTTATCGCGAACATTGAATCATTCAAAATATTCGTCTGGTATGTTCAAACATTGCTGTATCTTAAAATAACTAATCAATGAACAATTTCAGTTATCGCGAATATTGAATCATTCAAAATATTCATTTGGTATATTCGAATCTTGTTGTGTCTTAAAATAACTTATTAATAGACAATTTGAGTTATCGCGAACATTGAGTCATTCAAAATATTCGTCTGGTATGTTCAAACATTGTTGTATCTTAAAATAACTAATCAATGAACAATTTCAGTTATCGCGAACATTGAATCATTCAAAATATTCGTCTGGTATGTTCAAATATTGTTGTGTCTTAAAATAACTAATCAATAGACAATTTCAGTTATCATGAACATTAAATCATTGAAAATATTCATTTGGTATATTCAAATCCTGTTGTATCTTAAAATAACTAATCTATGAACAATTTCAGTTATCGCGAATATTGAATCATTCAAAATATTCATTTGGTATATTCGAATCCTGTTGTATCTTAAAGTAACTAATCAATAGACAATGTTTCTTTTATCAAGATAAAGTAACATCACCGCAAAAATAATTTACGCGATGTGTAAATTTTAAAAATGTTAAATATGGTTTTTATTACAAAATGTACTAAAAAGAAGGGAATAATTCCTTCAGTTAGTAGTCGTCCACATGTTATTTAGCAATTAAGTTAGAAAAATTTGAGAAATAGCTAATCGTTCGATGGCCCAGTGTTTCGCTAAAATAAATTCTTAACTTGAGGAAACAACGTGTACTGTGTACCGAGGAGCGTTGAAAATAGCGATAACTGGAAGGAATTTGTGTAAATTAAGGACGCGTGGACGCGTTAAAGGCGGTGACAACGCGTTTGCATAACGTGAATTGCAGCGTAACGTGAATTAACTATATGTAATGAGAATCTCAGCGTAATGAGACAGGGATTCATTAAGATGACAACTCGCGTGGATGTCGGCAATTGAACCTAAATTCTCAATGTAGAATGTAGCAATTACACTCGAGTGATAGATATCTTGTTTCTATCATCGATATTATTCTAATAATTGATATTCAATAACGTGAAATGTGTCTGATAACACGTACAATATTTGTTAAATAAATGACGCGAAAAAATATTCAACTTGCTTTTTTACGTGTTAGAATTTCCACGTTAAAAGTAGCAAACTTTAAAAAATTATTTTAAATATTAAATTAAAATATATTTATTCTGCAGGTACATCTGGTCATAATTTTATTTATTCTCCTGAAAAATCTTGAGTTTCCAGTAATTGCAAAAATAGCAAATCTGCAACCGGTCGTTTTTGCGTGTAGTTAAACCGCGACATTTTTAAAGTACCGTTTTTGCTTCTTCTTTACTCAAATGGTTGGACGAAACGGCAAGTTCTTGCTTGAAATTTATGAACTTGGATGTCGAGATAAGAAAGGAAAGGTACAACAAGTGTTTACTGGCCGAAAGGATTGCGAGAAGAATCATTTGAGATTGCTGGTTTGACAGGATTTTTTATTCAACAGGACGTTGCTACATAAACGACACGCGATATTAAACAGTCGGATTAGACAAACTTCTCTGGAAATTCCTTACGCAGTGCCGACCAAGCTCGATGCTATCGCGTAAAATACTTGTAAAGTACTTGGCACACAGAAAACGTGAAATATTAAAGTCGAATTACGATGCAGTCGAATTTGCATAATCGCTAGGGCCGTTAAAATCCATAATCTGCGTCTCAATTAATTTCGCAAACATTTTTCAAGCGGGTGAATAATTCGCAAATAAACAGTCGGAAAATTGATGGGCAGGAATTCGCAAAAATATCCGATATTTATCACAAACGCGATACAATTTCATCCGCGTGCTGAACAAACGATATCTGTTTAAAACCGCGCAAGAGATCGGATTTAACGCGCGAATTTGCCACTTTGCTCCATCAACATCGCACAATGCGAATTCCGCGATATTTGTTCGTCGATCTCTTCGCGACACGCCGCCAACCCAATACAAAGAAAGTAAGAAGACACGTTGCGCTTTGTGCAGAAGACCACAGAGATAGTAAACTTGATGCCAATCAAAGCATAGTAAAAATTAGACAATTTTAAACTTTAAACCTCTGTCCGCTACTTTATGTAATAGACAGCAACAATATCTGTGTCTATCAACAAATTCTGTCCTATGGGTTGGCAACTAAATGACTGCGGATTTGTCAATACCACCTAATGACAAAATCCGCACTCACTTAGTTGCCAACACAATATTCCTGGTACTTGATATACTTTTGCGAATTGCGTACAATTATCTGGAAAATCGTGGTACAAGCGATCGGCTGTTGATTCTACGTGCAGAGATAGGTCGAAGAGGAAGAACGACGTTTTTTCGTTCGAGGCTTCGTTTTCGAGAAGAACGAGCTTGAAGATCCGTCAGGTGCTCGTATGCTAATCGCAAGTTTCCAGCTGCCCGACTGCGTTTCCTCCTCGTGTTCGTATTTCTGAACATGGACAACATCACAATTTGCTTCCTATCGTTGCTGTTATCCTGTTTCCTTATGTCCTCTTATTGGCAACTAAGTGATTGCTGGTTTTGTCATTAGGTGGTACTGACAAATCCGCGATCACTTAGTCGCCAAGCCAATACAAAGCAAGTAAGAAGACACGTTGCGCTTTGTGCAGAAGACCGCAGAGATAGGAAACTTGATGCTAATCGAAGCATAGTAAAAATTAGACAACTTTAAACTCTAAACTTCTGTCCGCTACTTTACGTAATAGACAGCAACAATATCTGTGTCTATCAACAAATTCTGTTCTATGGGTTGGCAACTAAGTGACTGCAGATATTGTCATTAGGTTGATATTAGTTGCCAAGCGAATACAACGGGGGACAGTGTTATCGTTGACTGACGGTGCCCGCGGGATAATTTCAGGAATCGCGGTAATCGATTTCGTCGCGAGCTTGCTGGATCGTGACTGTCAGCGGAATTTTGTTACGGCGAAGGAGAATGGCGTCGACGGTGGCCCGTTAGAAACGACCTGCCACTGGTACACTGAAATTGGATGGAAACTCGGCGAACAGGCGGGAATATATATTGTAAACTCCGTGACAAGTCCCGAAATCGGTTCGCAGTCTACAAACTTTCGTCATATCCCGTATGCGAGCGGCCATCGTGTGTTGGGCTTGCAGATGGGTAGAGGGGGCAGTAGCGAGAATTTACGGGTACCTCGTTTCTGCTACGTGACGATAAGTGTGCCTAACATTAAGCCCATAAATTCTCCATAGCTATCTCGGTGCACGGGACAAAGCTGCAAGTCGCGGCATTTTCCTACCTCGATTCGTTGATCGATGGAAATTCTTCGTGTACCTCGTTTGTCAACGCGCTCCAATCTGCCCAGCTATCGCATTTTTCTCTCCTCTCGCAACGGTAATCGAAGCTGCTGAAATACGAGAGCCACACGTCGACATCTTCCTTTTTTTTTTTCTTTTCTTTTTAACGCTAATTTCTAGCGGCAGCGCTTTCACTCTTCCGCGGCTCCACAATTCCAGCTTGCAGCATTACAAATTAGGGCACTTTGGATCGAACCATCCACTGAACGTGGAACATGATCGCGTCTTGCTATTGCAAATTAGTCGGATGCATTAGGAATGAGACTTCTCGTGGAATGTAGGGAGCTTCGTTTTGGTTGGTACGTTGGATAATCCGATCAGTGGCCTTTGCTGTATCGCAAGAACAATTTTAATTTACAGGAGGACTGTGTTTTTAATTCTGCCAATTGTACCTGTGAAAGATTGGTCAACTTCGTAGATGAAAAAGCAGTAGAATATTTTTAATTCATCTTGCAACTTGCTATTGTTTATATTCGCCTCTTGTGATAGAAGAACTCGAGGAATAGACAATTTGTTACTTTCTTACTTTTATAGAATGTAACATTAATTGCGTTTTTACGTGAAAGCGAAGTTGACCGATCGAGGAAACGTTCGTGGAAGGTCCAAAGATTTGAGACATTCGAGGTAACTAAAATTGAAAACGTGGAGAGTATGGTTGCTGGTTTATGGCACGGTAGCGTATCCTCTGGCTGTATTCAACTTACAAAACCAGCACGAGGATAAACTAAGAAGACGTTCGCTGTATACGTGTGCAACTTAACAGTTTCACGAAACGTCATCCTCTAAACACCAAACTTTCGTCATATCCATCGTGTAAGGGATCGTGGCCGCGGATTTGACGTATGTACTTTACGTGACGACGTGTCTGATAACACACTTTGAATAAAGTTACGACCGACAAGCTGCGAAATGAACTACTCGCGTAAATATAATCGTGTTTCGGTATGTCATCGCAGCTAACGTTATACGTTGAACGACAATATTTCTTGCAGGTTAGAAGCTACAACGGGCCGTGTTATTAGCGACAGCATAATTTAATATGCACAGCTAGAGTTCCAGCTTCCTAGCTATCTAATTTAGAAACGTGCCAATCTATTGTCACACCGACGAAAACGCTTGTTTCCAACTTCAACCACACGCTTCTGCTCTGCCACGCTCGTACAATTTTCCGGTTTTTCATTGCTTCGCGTGGGCGTTCGTAAAACTGTTATAGAGATTTCAACGATTTATTTTTGGTATACGCGTACGAGTAAGTCTCGAAGATAAGTATCCCGGTGGGAGTAGCCATCCATATGTTATTTTTAAGTTAGAAAAATTTACCAAATGTCCAGCTGGACAAATTACAAATTCCAAATTAAATAATAATTAAAAAAAGAAAAAAAACTTCGACTGCATAAAATAGACAAACTCGAAGATTGTATCCCGGTGGGGTTAGCCATCCACATGTTATTCAGCAATAAAGCTAGAAAAATTTAGCAAATGTCCAGCTGGACAAATTATAAAATACAAATTAAATAATAATTTAAAAAAGAAAAAAAACTTCGACTGCATAAAATAGACAAACTCGAAGATTGTATCCCGGTGGGGTTAGCCATCCACATGTTATTCAGCAATAAAGCTAGAAAAATTTAGCAAATGTCCAGCTGGACAAATTATAAAATACAAATTAAATAATAATTTAAAAAAGAAAAAAAACTTCGACTGCATAAAATAGACAAACTCGAAGATTGTATCCCGGTGGGGTTAGCCATCCACATGTTATTCAGCAATAAAGCTAGAAAAATTTAGCAAATGTCCAGCTGGACAAATTATAAAATACAAATTAAATAATAATTTAAAAAAGAAAAAAAACTTCGACTGCATAAAATAGACAAACTCGAAGATTGTATCCCGGTGGGGTTAGCCATCCACATGTTATTCAGCAATAAAGCTAGAAAAATTTAGCAAATGTCCAGCTGGACAAATTATAAAATACAAATTAAATAATAATTAAAAAAAGAAAAAAACTTTGACTGCATAAAATAGACAAATTCGAAGATTGTATCCCGGTGGGGTTAGCCATCCACATGTTATTCAGCAATAAAGCTAGAAAAATTTAGCAAATGTCCAGCTGGACAAATTATAAAATACAAATTAAATAATAATTAAAAAAAGAAAAAAACTTTGACTGCATAAAATAGACAAATTCGAAGATTGTATCCCGGTGGGGTTAGCCATCCACATGTTATTCAGCAATAAAGCTAGAAAAATTTACTGAATATCCAACTGGACAAATTGTACAGTACAAATTAAATAATAATTAAAAAAAGAAAAAACTTTGACTGCATAAAATAGACAAATTCGAAGATTGTATCCCGGTGGGGGTAGCCATCCACATGTTATTCAGCAATAAAGCTAGAAAAATTTACCAAATGTCCAGCTGGACAAATTGCAAATTCCAAATTAAATAATAATTTTAAAGAAGAAAAAACTGACTGCATAAAATAGACAAATTCGAAGATTGTATCCCGGTGGGGGTAGCTATCAACATGTTATTCAGCAATAAAGCTAGAAAAATTTACCAAATTTCCAGCTGGACAAATTGCAAATTCCAAATTAAATAATAATAATAGAAAAAAGAAAACTTTGACTGTATAAAATAGATAAATTCGAAGATTGTATCCCGATGGGGTTAGCCATCCACATGTTATTCAGCAATAAAGCTAGAAAAATTTACCAAATGTCCAGCTGGACAAATTGCAAATTCCAAATTAAATAATAATTAAGAAAAGAAAAAAACTTTGACTGCATAAAATAGACAAATTCGAAGATTGTATCCCGGTGGGGGTAGCCATCCACATGTTATTCAGCAATAAAGCTAGAAAAATTTAGCAAATGTCCAGCTGGACAAATTATAAAATACAAATTAAATAATAATAATAGAAAAAAGAAAACTTTGACTGTATAAAATAGACAAATTCGAAGATTGTATACCGGTGGGGTTAGCCATCCACATGTTATTTAGCAATTACATCGAAAATAAATGGCCACAGTAATGAATTTCTGTTAATTATGAATCCAGTACTTTGAGCGTAGTTGAAGAGACAAGCTATCGTATATGGTAGAATAAATAATTTATAATAAAATATCTCAGCTATTTTACATATTTCTCTCTCGCTCTCTTCCTCGTTTACTAAAACGTCTTCACATTCGGTACAATTATTATTCCTATTTATTTCTGGTAAAAAGTTAAAATGATAGTCTTGCTCTACGAGAATTATCTGAAGATGAAATTTAAAGTAAACAATAATTTAACATAATTACATAGAAACTGGCTTTTAAACTGATAAAGTACTATTTCTAACAAACTTCCTTGAACCTCCTGTGATGTGTTTTCAGGTTCAAAACCCACTGCCTTTAATTAGCCAACACAGAGTCAGTTAGTTAAGGTAAAAGGTTAACACAAAGTAGAGGTTCTCAGTGTCAAAGGTCTCAAAGTATATGTCCTTGGAAAAATCCATATTCGCTTTTCCTCCGAATTCGTTGATGATAAAAAATCTCTATTTTCACTAGCATTGGAATTAATTCAAAATGTATTATTATCGTTCAACGACGACCAATTTCGTTTAAAAATCTTTTTGTCAATCGACCACATCTCTCGCCAAGTAGCTTCACACCTGTTCAACGTAATTGCAAAAAATTCCACGAATTTCAATATCATTAGTAAAGTAGCTTGTAGTAAATCGCTAAAATCGCTGTTGTTAGTGAACTACTATAGTAACTATCGCGATGGATGCGTCACACGAAATCGATATTTCGTACAGTCGTTTCAGACAATTTACGATTCAATGTTAGAATCACCAAAGGCTGGTTAAAACGACGACGAATTTATCGTTTCAATAGAAATTTCAACGCTTGTCACGATTATTTTACCAAACATTTCCTGACGTACTTTTCATTCTGATTTCTCCACTGCAAGTTTTATACGTCGATTGATGGTCGGTGGTTTGGATAGTTTTATACGTCTACTTGTTCGATACCAAATGAATTTTGAACGAAACAATCTTTTACGAGGAGAAACGCTGGCGGTTTTAAAGGTCCTAAAGGTCAGAAGTAAAGATGATGGTGTATTTGGTGGAAATAGATAGTTTGGCGGAGGACACGTATGTCAGAATGACGTCAAACTCATGGAATATGGATGACGGTTACTGTGGAGCGAGTGATTCCGTGTTTTACGACATGGCAAACGAAAATATATAGAGAATATTGTCATTTAAAGATTAAACACAAGATTCATGAAATATGGATAAGTGTGGTCACGGACCAGGTGACTCGATGCTTTACGGCGTGTGTTTGCTGTCGATATAATAAATATATGCTAAATTACACGACAGTACACTGCCAGTAGCAAACATTAAATTTATTACTCCACCGAGTGCACCATCTCAACAGATCGGTTGAATCTTCAACTTTTTTCATCAGCTGATCGCACTGTTATTTTCATATAAAATAATCGATATCGTAATCTTACGTGCTTTTTAACTATTTTTTGTTATAACGTTTTAACAAAGTATCAACCCACCCATCTTTGTTTAATATTTTTCTAAACGTTGCAATTCTTCAGATTCCTCTACGTTGTGAGTCAGTCTCTTCATAGCTAAGTCTCAAGTTGATCTCATAGCCTTTGCATGAAGAATCGCTCTGAAACGTGTAATGTGTCATTCCCAGAATTTAGAGTAAGCTATCAACCCATTCGTCTTTGCTTAGTATTTTTCTAAACGTTGCAATTCTTCAGATTCCTCTACGTTGTGAGTCAGTCTCTTCATAGCTAAGTCTCAAGTTGATCTCATAGCCTTTGCATGAAGAATCGCTCTGAAACGTGTAATGTGTCATTCCCAGAGTTGAGAGTAAGCTATCAACACATCCATCTTTGCTTAGTATTTTTCTAAACGTTGCAATTCTGCAGATTCCTCTACGTTGTAAGCCAGTCTCTTCATAGCTAAGTCTCAAGTTGATCTCCTCATAGCTTTTGCATGAACAACAGGTTTGAAACGTGTAATGTGTCATTCCCAGAGTTGAGAGTAAGCTATCAACCCATTCGTCTTTGCTTAGTATTTTTCTAAACGTTGCAATTCTTCAGATTCCTCTACGTTGTAAGCCAGTCTCTTCATAGCTAAGTCTCAAGTTGATCTCATAGCCTTTGCATGAAGAATCGCTCTGAAACGTATAATGTGTCATTCCCAGAGTTGAGAGTAAGCTATCAACCCATTCGTCTTTGCTTAGTATTTTTCTAAACGTTGCAATTCTTCAGATTCCTCTACGTTGTGAGTCAGTCTCTTCATAGCTAAGTCTCAAGTTGATCTCCTCATAGCTTTTGCATGAAGAATCGCTCTGAAACGTGTAATGTGTCATTCCCAGAGTTGAGAGTAAGCTATCAACCCATTCGTCTTTGCTTAGTATTTTTCTAAACGTTGCAATTCTTCAGATTCCTCTACGTTGTGAGTCAGTCTCTTCATAGCTAAGTCTCAAGTTGATCTCCTCATAGCTTTTGCATGAAGAATCGCTCTGAAACGTGTAATGTGTCATTCCCAGAATTTAGAGTAAGCTATCAACCCATTCGTCTTTGCTTAGTATTTTTCTCAATGTTGCAATTCTTCAGATTCCTCTACGTTGTAAGCCAGTCTCTTCATAGCTAAGTCTCAAGTTGATCTCATAGCCTTTGCATGAAGAATCGCTCTGAAACGTGTAATGTGTCATTCCCAGAATTGAGAGTAAGCTATCAACCCATTCGTCTTTGCTTAGTATTTTTCTAAACGTTGCAATTCTTCAGATTCCTCTACGTTGTAAGCCAGTCTCTTCATAGTTAAGTCTCAAGTTGATCTCCTTATAGTCTTTGCATGATGAACACACATGTATCTGTATAAAGTAAACATACACTGATACATGTAACATCTTATCCTTAGAATTGTACTTTCTAAAGCTTTCAGCTGAAAACTACAGCAAAACGAGGCTGCGAAACTCTTTGTAACGAGTTGCCGAAAGCGTCGACTCTGAGAAAGTGAAAATTTCGAAATCACGCGAACTGTCGTACGACGTTGTACGATAAAATCGATAGCACGGACAATTGTCGATATACCAAAGGTCGTGAAGATCGATTTGTGGAAACATTCGTTTTCTTTTTACCACAAATCACCGCGAGCTTGCTAATTCCATCAATCTCCACTTGCGACCCTTTCATAATCTCTCGAATGACATGGGCAACCGTGGGGACTCACGATGGCTATGTAACAAAAGAGGCAAAAGGAAAACGTAGCCGAGGCGGAAGAACAGAGAGATTACACGACCGATATCAGTGTTTGCAGAGCTGTCAGGCGTGTTCGTTCAGTTCCTGAAACTTTCACAATTTACAAACTCTCGTCAAACATTTATCAAAGGTTCCGTCGTCTCGTTTAGCTTCCATTTTCCTGTGCGCGACAACGAGGGCGGTAGCCGGGTTAGCGGCGAATTCGCAATTCTCTTTCGAATCTGCGGATCGTCTTGAAACAGAGCAAAAGACCGAGTTAGCGTGCAACGTGGATGAGATTATTCGCGATTGCACGAGCCTGTTTAACTCTCACCGCTCCGTTTCGCCCCTTTTCACTCCCCGGCTCGACGAGAGAGCGAGGGCCTCCGTGAACCGCTAAAACCGGTGGCGTACTCGAAATAACTGCGTCGAGATTTTCAAGCTGAAGAGCCGCACGCTTAATGGGTGCCGCCTTTTCACCGAGAGAACCATCTTCGTGTCACGTTCCCTCGTCTTCGTTTATTTTTCCAACGTCGTTCAACCTCGAGCACCGCTGCTCGCCGGGTTGCTGATACTTTTCGGCCCAACGTACGATGTATAACCCGCGTTGCTCCGTTTCTTTCGCATTTTTCTTCCGTTTCTCCTTCTTCTTTCTCTTTGTTTGTTTCTTTCTTTTTTTTTTTCTTTAGGTTATGCGTTTTCAACGCTTGTTGAGGGAGATCTCAATGGCAAACAGAGTCGGATAAATTTCATTTCGAATAACGAAGACGAAACTTGTTCGTGAATATTTATGCGGCGAATGACGTTTTCATTCGGCGATAAAATTATTTGTCAGCAACAAATGTATGGCGATATTGGTTAGTCGGAATAATTTAGGCTCTTGGTTCGACGATACTAATTTACATCTTAGGGTGGAAATTTGTAGGTTGCGAAACAGAAGGTAACTTATCGAATTATTATTATTGTTATTAATTCAGTATAAAGATGTGAATCCCTTTTAAAGACTTTAAACAGAAGGTTATTTTAACATTTTGACTGCCACATTGGTCACGGTTTCCCCTGTGATGGTGGTCATTGGTGACCCGAGCGCTTCAACATCTTACAATTGTAAAAATTGTATGAAAATTAACATTTAAGGCATTTTAAATATAACCGATAAATAGAAGATACTTTGAAATAAAAAGTGTCCCATTGGGCAATTAAACATTTTTATTAGAACATCAATAAAAAAAGAGAGAACAAATCTTGCATCTGACTGTGCACTGTGTTAAAACACTCTAAACATAAATGTGGCTCATCGATACAATCTGGACGATAGGTGGTCACCTTTTCGGTCCGATTCTTAGCGATTTTTGATCCTGACTGTTTAACATTTTTTTTATAACACTCTCTGCAAAATTTTCGTGCCAGCTACGCTTGCCCTTCTTTCTTCTGTATTTCGTGTGGCAATCTTTATCGAATAAGTATATTTGACGGTTCTGGTGAATGGCACTGTGTAAGGTGCATTGCGAGTGCCATTCTAAAATCTGGTACCTTGATTTTTGTTTTTGTTGCTTGTTTATAGAGTATCATCGCGTTTGAAGTTGATGTATTTAACAATAACTCGAAAGCTAATTTTGTATACCACTCGAGGGTTCTTCTGTGTGGTGTAGAATATGCTATCATTTGATCTGATAAATCTACAGCACATTTTCCTCTCTTGTAATCTACCATTACCATTGGTTTATCGCAAACATAATTTTTTTCCGGACCTCTACCATTTCAGCCGAGTGTTTCGTCGAAATCATAAAAATAATCATAGTACTGTTTACTAATATCTTCCACACGTTTCAACAATATATTCTGCACGTTTTGCTTACGACGAAATGACGCATGCGAATGGTTTGTTGAAATGAACGAAGCCTCGTTACAATATGTCGTTATCAACTGTTACCAAGACGCCACGGTGGTCACCTGTGACCACCAATAAGATAAAAGGTCCATGGGGGAAGAATGTTGTCTTACATCATCGATTTACTGTTATTTTACTATTATACGCTTTGAATAATAAAAATACTCCCGTGGCGTCCTGAGCGAAACGTGATTTCGGCGTGGCATTCAAAGTGTTAAAATAATCAGGTTGCACTTGCAGCTTTTATCAAAGCAAGTTCTAGCTGATCGATAGTCGTCAAGGAAAGAGCGTATTTTGCCTTCTCGTTCTTTCATTCTACCTTCTTCTTTCTTAGTTTGTCGGAATGGTAGATATAGTGAGTGGACTTATTTTTACCAATAGCTTGCGTTCTTTTAATGATGCGTTTTCTCGAAATTTCACAAGCTTCGTTCAAAAACCATTTGTTACCATTTGTTTGCTAACTCGACAAGAACAGTTTATCCAACGTTAACGATAATCGTTCTTTCCAAAACTGCAATCGCCAGTCAACATTTTTATAATCCGCGAGAGTTGCGCACGGATGAAACGTGAAACAAAGAAAATTTGTCAACGTAGCGTATGGATTTTCCTCGTGCAAGGAAAATCGCGTAACGCACAGTACGTAGACATTGATCGATATCTAATTAGACAAAACTACGAGAGTCGGCAGGAAAACGAAAAACGAAGAATCTTCTTCGATCGCTTTGTTCGGCAGTGGCAAACTGAAAGGAGGAAACTCTGCCAACGAATCGCTTTAACAAGTTCTCGTCATTTTGCAAGTACTCGGAAGCACTTGAATCCTGGACGACGAACAATTGGAGTGGGCGAAAAGTTAAATACGTCTGACACAGTTTATCGCCAACAGCACCGCGAATCGTGAAACTTTCTCGTGCAACTGTGCGTCTAGAATCCGCCATTCGTTTATTCCTCGGCTGCTCTCGAAAAACCTCGGGCCGACAGCAACGAACGATTCGCGCCGATCGAATCAGCGCGCCGCTTTGCCAAAAATTCGCAACTCGCGCCCGATAATTTCAGGACTCGCGGACGTCTCTGTCGATGGACATCGGCGATTTTTGAAAAAATCAGACACGCTCGATGGACGAATGGACGATGATGAAATATGCAGTTTAACGAGCCTGTAAAATTCCGGGTCGGCCATATCCCGCGTCCAGTTTCGCCATTTCACTGCTGAAATATAAATGCGCCAGCTAAGCAGCACCGCGGAATGGCCGTGCTTTAGTCACCGCACGTGCACACGTCACAACGCTCGATAATCAATTTTTCGCAAGTCGTTCGTTAAGCCTTCCAATTTCTATCTTAAATATTGAACAAACCGATTCCAGCTCATGGCCATTTAACGGCCGGGATACTCTTCGCGAGTGCGCGAAATCTGCAAATAAATGAAACATCTGATCGCGTGAAAAAATCTTTTTCGATTTTTCATTATCGGTTTAACCGCAAACTCTGCACGCAGGCACATAACACAGACGATTGTTCGTCTTTCGCGAACGAAATTTCCAACAAGAAGGCTTCCATGCAAATTCGAGATTACAGCGTGTAATAGGAGAAGAAGAGCGGGGTAAGAAATTCTAATCGGCCGTAATGTTAAGTAAACGAAATATTGCTTATAAAAAGCGAGGGATGATGGGGTTGAGAAGAATTTACGTGGCGATGAAATTTTCTACCACGGCCCTCCGACTATGCTTTACAAGTTTACAAGGGCGGGATTAAAATTGACTACGTTTGCCTGTCAACACGCGATCGTACAGTTTTATCGCGCCGATGTTTTACGACTGCGTTCTCACGTACAGAACGTATCGACGTTTTTACGGTAAGTCAGTGAAAATCTGAGAAAAAAATGTATTCGTGTTTTAGCGAGCGTGAAAATATTTCCAGTCGTATTACTCCGGGTGTATTAGCATTTGTAAAAACGCCATTTCTATAGGACATGTTCGATTCTTCGTATTAAATTGAAAGTCACAGATCAACTACTATTAACAGAATTTTTATCGAACCGATGTCTGAAAGAAATTGTCCCTCGCGTTTGTAATTTGCTACAAATTGTATACTACAAGTATCGATGATGTATAAATATCGAGATGTGTGTAATTATGTGTGCTACACTAGATTAGCCGCGTAGTAGTGACACGCGTATATGAGTACGAGTACGAGCGTGCACAGTATAATGTAGAACACTACACATGTACTCCAGTTTCATTAACTGTTAATTCGATTGAAAGCTTGATTAACTGTCTTAATAAATAATATCTGAATCCTTACATTTCCTTTAGGATAAATTTTTGGAAAAAAGATGCTGTTATGGTGAAGCTCAAAACACCTCGGACAATACGAAGCTTTGGTTAAACTGGTCTCGGATAAGCAAGACGACAGTGTACCTCATATTGCGAGAAGGAGAATTTCGTATGACTTTTTTATTGATACTAAATATTGGCAACTAAGTGATTGCAAAATCAAAAATCCGCAATAAGAATGAATTTCGAGTGACAGAGATGCGTGAAACGACTGCGACAGAAAGTACGGCTGATCGTGTTTTCTGCCTCTAGTCGTCGTACATTATCTGTACGTAACGATTTACAAAAGAATTCGAACAGTTATGGCCTTTATTATTACATACTATCGAGATATGTTTAATTTTGTGTGCTACATTAGATCAGCCGTGTAGTAGTGGCACGCGTATATGAGTATGGGTGTGTTGGAGTATGTGCGTGAATAGCATCTGGTAAAACAAAAGAATGCAACTGTTCCGTCGATAAGGAAGATGGCGAGACGAAGAGAGTGCCGAGACGCGTGCAAATGTGTATCGACGAATATCTTGTACATCAGAAATTAAATAAATCTGAAACTATTTTAATATCAATTCTAAGTGTAATCTAAATGTTCCTATACATTTATTTCGGCGATTAAAATACACAACTCTCGGCAATAAATAAATTGGAAAGACACGTAATAAGCAACTGCGAGTAGAAAATTACTTTGAAAAGTCGTGAGGAATTTCATTCTATATTTTCTATATCTTTTGATGTTTCGTTCGATTTTTTCAAACATACGTTTTACCAAAATCGCAACGCTACGGAGTAAGTTTTAAACCGTGTTGGTCTCCAATACACGGTGCATGGATTGCTATTGATTTTAGAAATATCTAAAAAATTTGCCTTGCAATTGCATGTGCCCGACGATTGTACATGTTCGGTGTTTCAATATTTGCCATGTTGAAACCAAACTAAACCTTTCCATTTCCCTGTGTTCGCAGCTTAACCTCACTCGCAAGTGCACCGCGCGTTCACGGCGGAAAAGGTACGACAGCGATATCGTCGTCGACAAACTTCATCGTACGCGTCTTGGTCATACGCGATACGATGATGAAGAATACAAAAAAATAAAACGTTAAACGTAATCCTGGTGCGCGTAGAATGCGGCCAGTGTCGCGAAGATCGATGACCCAGAACAGTCGTGCCATCCTATGAGCGTTTCGAAAATTACGGCCATTGCACGCGGATGGAATATTCTATGAAAATTACTATCGCGGTCGTATCTTTGCATTATTATTATTATTAGCCTGCGAATCGACGGCAAAACATAAAATGGGTGAAATATTGGCTTGGCAACTAAGTGATTGCGGCTTTTGTCATTATGTGGTAATGACAAAGTCCGCGATCACTTAGTTGCCAAGCCAATACAAATCGCTGCTAATACGCGACGAGGGTCCAAGGGAATTTTGTATTCAGCTAGACGTTGGTGGAGGATTGCGGAAATGTGGAAGATGAATGGACCACAAGGAACAATTTTCTAGAAACCATGGATACAAAAAGGTTATCTGAAAACGATGACAATGGGACGTCAAGACGAGCAATACGATGGTAATACGTCTTTTGTGGCGATTTTTACTTTTACTTGAAATTGAATGGCACTATCCAATAGATGGACCCAGTAGTTTTATTCTTCTTTTATAGATTGTCCATTCTTCGTAATAATCGCGTTCGCCTCGGTTCTATTAATTTTACATTCATTCAAAAATATAATAGGATCTATTCAGGGAGGAAGATGCCACATAAAATGGTACCTATCATAGGCTGTACTATGAATACTATTATTTTTCAAGTATCGTGTTCGATGTCGAATAGCAATTTCGAAATGCTTGTATTTATTTGATAAATTATTGAATAAATTACAAGCTTGTGATTATATTTATCTACAGTGTGTAAAGATGCACGCGATAAAATAGGATTACAATCAGTGAACGTAATAACAGTATTTTCCACTTCATTCGCCAGCTCGTACACCTTTTAGACATGGAAGATGTTAATTTTTAAACAAAATTTCTCAGAACCATATTTTATGGATAGCTCGTTGCAGTTCTCGTTTGTCACTGAGTTATTATTCATGTTTCCATAGCGCTAAATAACTAAAGAATGATACGATATTCAACAATAAAATATGCAACGTATTTAACACTAAAACTATCAATCTACTGCATATCTAAATATAACAATTAGAATTAATGAAGCGCGTAATAAAGATCAATTATGTATCGTATACAGTGTTGAAGAGATTATTGTTGTAAATGTTTGTTCATAATAATGTTATTCAATTAATTGTCTTTTATATATTATCTTTGTATATTACTTGCTTACTGTAATCGAGAGATACAAAAATTTATTACAATGGCTGTATTGGTATATTCAGTAACAATTAATTAATAACACTATTATAAACAAATATATAGAGCTATATAAAAAAATATATAACAACTACCTATACACATGTAATTATTACCAATTTTCTAAAGTTCTACCTGCACAAGAATTAATTAATTTGTTCAAAGTCCAAATTCCTATTCCAAAGACAAAACACCTGTACACTGTGGTTCCTACAGATCTGGTGATTTCAGTGTTACCACTCGAGTCACGCGATAAACGTTCCCAGCAGTGTAATCAGTAAATCGCACTTTTCCAAGATTCCTTTCAACCATCGCCGGAAAAAGAAGGGAACACGCCTATTTTCTTTCCTCCGGGACGCATTGTTTTCAACTATCCGCAGCAGCTGAATACAGCATCAGCCCTGCCAACTGAGAAAATCCCTAGAGGCGACAGTCGTTGCGCGGAGAAATTGCCAAGTGATCGGGTGGCAAAGGTCGAAGGCGACCGAGTTCCGCCACAAGTAGATTCCTAGCGTCAAGCTATTCCACTGCACGTAACTAACAATTCCTCGCTGCTTTTCTTCTCTTTTTATGAGCTTTTATCGTCAAAATTATTTATAATACAATGTGCGCAGAATAACTAGCGCCACGTTTAAGCGGTTTATGAAACACTGTTATTAACCTAATGGTCGTGTAAGCGAGCCCTTGCGGACTATACAGAGAACGAATTGTTTTCAAATTAAACAAGCAGCTGCAGAGATTTTTGAATTGCAGCTGGCAATTACGATTATTTATTTCTTACTGCGACAATACGATCGAATAAATAAAAATAACCTAACGCGAGCAGGTTAAACGAGTAGCTGAAGACTGCTTTCTAGAAGACACTGTAAATGGTAAAATTGAAGAATTGTGCTTTCCCATTGGGAAATGTTCTACGTAGCAATGAGAACACTGCAGAGTAGAATTTAAATGCAATTTCTTTTTGCAAATAATTATTGACGATGCTGGAAGATGGTGTCACAATGTATCCTCTGTGGAGGAAAATTAGTTAATTGCCTCTTCGCTCTTGTCCATGTCACCAACTTAAATCAATGCAATTCTTTTCTTTTTCTTTTTCACGAATTTCTACTACGT
Organism: Bombus fervidus; assembly: GCF_041682495.2. Lineage (NCBI taxonomy): Eukaryota > Metazoa > Arthropoda > Insecta > Hymenoptera > Apidae > Bombus > Bombus fervidus. Next base: position 6,726,008 of record NC_091534.1, on the reverse strand, counting down.
TAACGCATACGTTTTTTCTCTTTCCTCCTGAAAAACTTGTTCCTTCGCACTCGTGTTTTCTACAATTTTATTCCTCGCTTCTGCATTTTTTGCAAGGGACACAGGCAAAAGAAGTGGATAACCAGACTGAAAAATATCCACTGACTAATCCTGTATACTTCTCTTTCACAATAGGTTGACCAAATTACCTGGAGGATAGTCTACAAAAACATGTAATTTATTTGACAATATACAAATACCATTGGCAATTAAAAAATAACTATCTCTAAGTAATTTGTCTATAACAATACAATACTCTATACCATTTGTTATATTATATTTGTATAATTGTATAATCGTATATTGCATTTCTATATATATAATTATGTGTTATAATTGTATATTGCATTTGTATTATCATACACAATAATACTCGTGTTTTCTACAATTTTTTCTGGATTTTTTTGCAAGGATTACAGGTAAAAGAAGTGGATAACCAGACTGAAAAATATCCACTGACTAATCCTGTATACTTCTCTTTCACAATAGGTTGACCAAATTACCTGGAGGATAGTCTACAAAAACATGTAATTTATTTGACAATATACAAATACCAGTGGCAATTAAAAAATAACTATCTCTAAGTAATTTGTCTATAACAATACAATACTGTATACCATTTGTTATATTATATTTGTATAATTGTATAACCGTATATTGCATTTGTGTATATAATTACTATACAATCAACAATTATGTGTCATAATTGTATATTGCATTCGTATTATCATACACAATAATACTCGTGTTTTGTACAATTTTATTCCTCGGTTCTGCATTTTTTTAAAAGGGGCACAGGCAAAAGAAGTGGATAATATATTTATATAAAATATATATTTATACAGAATATATTTATATATTTATATATTATTTATATAAAATATATTTAATAATATAAATATATATAAATTGTATATTGTAATTGTATAAATATATATAATCGTATATTGCATTTGCATATATAATTACTACATAATCAACAATTATGTGTTATAATTGTACATTGCATTTGTATTATCGTACACAATAATACAATATCATACACAATAATACTCGTGTTTTCTACAATTTTTTCTAGATTTTTTTGCAAGGAACACAGGCAAAAGAAATGGATAATATATTTTATAATATAACATATAATACATAATATATTTTATACAAATATTACAAATATAATATATATTATAAAAATAATATAATATATATAATATAATAAATAAATAGATATATAAATATTAAATATAAATATATTTATATAAAATATATTATCCACTTCTTTTACCTGTCCCTTTATTTATATAAAATATATTTATATATTTATATTAATAAATATATTTTATATAACTGTATAATCGTATATTGCAATTGTATATATAATTACTATACAATCAACAATTATGTGTTATAATTGCATATAGCAATTGTATATTATCATACACAATAATACAAATACACTTCCTCTGAAACGCGTTATCTAGCACAGTGAATGTCATAAAATGTACAAGACATTGTGGCTCTTTTAATTCGCAGTTATTTCACTGACGCAACCGCGGTCCTCCGCCACCGAATTCAACCCTCTTTTATGTCCTCGCCATCCAGTTCGTAAAATTAGTCGTAATCTCATTGAGCTTCCTCGATGAGATCTCTGGTATAAAAGCGCGCACGAAGATTATCGAACCTCGATACCGAGCTAATTGCGGATCCGGGCTTTTATTTCGATTGTTCGGCACATGGAATTTTTGCCTGGCCAACAAATCGGTGAATTTTACGCGCCAGCATTCTTTTGCGTAAGAGGTAATTTAATAACCGATAACGTTAATAAACTGACGAATTACGAGTTGTAAGTTATAGGTCTGCCTTTACGATTTTTCAATTAATGATAAAATAATAGGAAGTTGGGAATTTGTAAAATTTAATTAAATTTTTATTCCTTTCAATAAAAATAATTTGTTGTGCCATGACAGTGAATATTTTTATGCTATGTTCTGTATTACGTTACTATTATTTTCTATTGTATTATTATATTATTTTGTTACATATACTATGCTATATTGGTAGCTTGAAATTTATGGCTTGTGAATCACTGTGTCTACCAGTAATGAGCTTTGTTGCGAATTGGAAACCTGTACGTTAATATTCAATGATATATATTGAGAATACCAAGGAAAACGTATATTCTCTTAGCGATTTAGTTTGTAGTTCGTTCAATTTGCAACATAGTACGCCTTTTCGTACCGTCCACTACTGGACAATAAGCTGCAGAACGTTTAGAAGATTCAGGATATGTGTAAATGTTACTATTGAGTTGGCAACTAAGTGATTGCGAATTTTGTCATTAGGTGGTAATGCCAAAATCCGCAATCACTTAGTTGCCAACCCAGTATGTATTACAAAATACAGTTGGCACGTATTACACGCGTTTTGAAGATTTTATCACAGACCTGTTTGATTAAAGCTCGCGTTTAAAATATAATAAAATAGAAATAAACAAAATAAAATAAAATTCCAAACAGACGAGGGTACAATCCCTGACTCCGGAAAGGTAGGTGAGGCCAGGTGATAAATTTGAATATCGACGCGAGTATCTCAATTAAAATTTGTAAAACCGCGTGAAGGGAAAGTAGCAAGTTACGTTGTAAACTAAATCTGAAATTCTGTTATTATGTAGTTTCCTTTCCAACTTCAATCACGAGAAATTTATTACGTACAGCAATTCATAAGTTGTACGATTGAATAATTATTATTTGGTGTCTATAACGTGAATGTTGTATCAAACTGTGATATGTTTGGTACATTTGTAGAATTTTCACTATGTTTCGACGAAACGTCGGATTCGATCAACCGGATTCCTGTTATGTAATAAAATCCCTTTTGTTGCTGTACATATACAGACGTAGCATGAAATTTAACAGCGATAAAATCTATTCTGATTGGAAATATAAATTGAAATAATGGGCGCAGCTGAGGGCGGATAATTCTTTTAGGAAATTTCATACACTCGTTTATTAAATACCATTTATCGAGGACGATGTATAAACTGAGAAAACATCGTGGATAAGTAAATTAGATGTTTGAATATTTAGTGATATCGTGATCGATGAGATATTTCTTTCCAGCGTACATTATTAATTTAGCGTTTACAGTAACTCAGTTATTAAGTGTGTTCATCAGTTCGTTTAATTTGGAACAATAAGTTCCAAAATTTGAATTATTAAATACAATGAGAATTAGGTTTTCCGTGGCAAAGGAAAATTAGATTGTCAAGAAAAATATAGTTAAAATATTTTTAAATGTCAACCACACGTTCATTTAATTAGTTGGCACTCTGGTGTTTCAACTTGAGGCTAATAATTAGTTACGCCGTTGTTAATAGAAATGTCATCCAACAATCAAGTGCTTCAAAACTATTTCATTCATTTATCAACGACGTCCGTAATGGCATGGCGAATGTAGTCCGCTATAATTGCTTCTTCAGCTCCAACTAATTAAGTGCAGCCTCATTACAGTTCTCGATCGAATCGCTGGTACAACTGCACGAACGAACGTAATCGAAACGAACAGAATCCATCGAACGACTTGGCTCCATTTTTTCCCTCTTGGGCTTGTCGGAATCACATTTCATTTCACGTTACTATCGCGGATTTATTAACTTATTACTCCATTTTACGTGATACGTAATTACAACTTTTGATAATTAACGTTCCAATCAGTTGAATCAAAAAATTCATTTCACCAGTTCCCAACTCAATTGCAGGTTCTAATTTCCAACTCACATTTAATATATCGCTAGTATTAGATTACTACGTGGATGATAGTGTTGCAACGTCATATATTTACGAATTATAACAATCTGAAGCGAGAGCAAACGTTGACGATATTAAAAAAAAAAAAAAAAATACAAGGAAAGAACAGCAACACATGCAAACCAGCTGGCTTCTGAAGTATGCTAAACTCTCATAGAAAGAAGACTAAAAAGAGAACACTCCACTGACCTCAGTAAAGAAATAAAATAGTCAAACTGGAAGATGGTATTTCGCTGGGGTTGGGTTAGCCATCCATATGTTATTTAGCAATTAAGTTTGAAAAATTTACCAAATGTCCAGCTGAACAAATTGCAAATTCCAAATTAAATAATAATTTAAAAAAAAGAAAAAACTTTGACTGCATAAAATAGATAAACTCGAAGATTGTATCCCGGTGGGGGTAGCCATCCACATGTTATTCAGCAATAAAGTTAGAAAAATTTACCTAATGTCCAGCTGGACAAATTGCAAATTCCAAATTAAATAATAATTTTAAAAAAAGAAAAAACTTTGACTGCATAAAATAGATAAACTCGAAGATTGTATCCCGGTGGGGGTAGCCATCCACATGTTATTCAGCAATAAAGTTAGAAAAATTTGCCAAATGTCCAGCTGGACAAATTGTACAGTATAAATTAAATAATAATTTTAAAAAAAGAAGAAACTTTGACTGCATAAAATAGGTAAACTCGACGATGGTATCCCGGTGGGGGTAGCCATCCACATGTTATTCAGCAATAAAGTTAGAAAAATTTACCAAGTGTCTAGCAGGACAAATTGTAAAGTACAAATTTAATAATAATAAAAATGAAGAAAAAACTTTGACTGCATAAAATAGACAAATTCGAAGATTGCATCCCGGTGGGGGTAGCCATCCACATGTTATTCAGCAATAAAGCTAGAAAAATTTACCTAATGTCCAGCTGGACAAATTGCAAATTCCAAATTAAATAATAAAAAAACAATATTTAACAAATTTCCCTCTTCGTGCCTTTTGCACAGTGTACGAAAAACTTAGCCAGCTTCGTTCGCCACCCAACGACGATTCCATTTCCAACTGAAAGAAACGAGAGGAATAGCATCTCCAAAATTACCAACTGCCCAACTTCACCATCATTCGTTGCACTACATTTCCATCTCATTATACAGCCAAATAACGTCTAATCGTGAGCCTAACGTTCAGCAAGCACAGCTTCGAATTAACATTTCAATTAGTTGGCGCTGTACAGGCTCGTCCCCTTTCGCGAGAAGGAAATCCATCGTCCGGCTGAATCTGCCTCCTCCCTCTCTCCTCTCTCCTCTCTCTCTCTCTCTCTCATGGTTAAATTTCTAATTATACACGCTTTTTCCGGAAATCGTCGCATCGTTATTCAAGGACTCAGTGCCGGGATCGGCTCGTTCAACTTCGGCCTACACGCGACTAACGCGACCGTATTACGAGCGTGATTACGAAAGTTGTCAAGTTGATTAAACGTTGTGCCTGGACGCAAGTTGCCTCAAAGGGGTAATCGCGCGAGGTGTCCGCCCGGGGGCATGGCCAAAACTTTCTTAAACTGACGAGATTGCAAGAGTGATTTTCACAAAGAGGCGCAGGAAAGCCAGGGTGAAACGGAATTCGACGACGTTGTTTCGTTGACGACAGACGCGATATTGCCGCGACAACGTACGACTATGATCATCAGGCAGAAGCAGTAAGTTCACCAACGCGTGTTCCTATTTTTCTCTGGCCCCAACTACGTTGGCCTGTGACAGCCGTGGAAAGTTTGCCTCCTTTCGCATTGGCGAGTCGAGTTCCGCTATGACGTTTACCTTGCGCCTTACGTGCTCTGCCGAGGAGAAAGTTTGCAGAGATAAGAACGAGGAGGATTTGTTACGATCGGTGTTGGAGAAGATGAACAGCGGTTGGCTCGACGAAGTTGAGAATATGAATGATTTTCAAGCGAAATATTTCTTTCCTTACGATATCGGCTTACGATGTTGGATTATGTTTTAGAACGTAAGAAAGAGAAATTGCGTTTGTAATGAAAATAATTATCGCGGTCTTATTGTTAAACTTCCATGAGCGAGTGTGTTTTAAGATTGTCGATTAACTGTTCTTTAACGAGTTGGCTGTTATTGACGAGTATACTCGTCGCGAAGGAATGGCAATATTTTGTGATACGACCAGCTCTATCGATAATAAAATTAGAAAATAACACGCTCGTTTCGTTGCAACTTCATTCTATATTACAATTCCACCGTTCTATGTCCGACGAGTATACTCGTCGCGAAGGAATGGCAATATTTTGTAATACGACCAACTCTATCGATAATAAAATTAGAAAATAACACGCTCGTTTCGTTGCAACTTCATTCTATATTACAATTCCGTCATTCTATGTCCGACGAGTATACTCGTCGCGAGGTAATGGCAATATTTTGTGATACGACCAACTCTGTGGGTAATAAAATTAGAAAATAAAACGTTCGTTTCGTTACAACTTAATTCTATATTACAACAACCATTCTGTGTCTGACGAGTATACTCGTCGCGAGGGAATGGCAATATTTTGTGATACGACCAGCTCTGTCGGAAATAAAATTAGAAAATAAAACGTTCGTTTCGTTACAACTTAATTCTATATTACAACAACCATTCTGTGTCTGACGAGTATACTCGTCGCGAGGTAATGGCAATATTTTGTGATACGACCGACTCTGTGGGTAATAAAATTAGGAAATAAAACATTCGTTTCGTTACAACTTCATTCTATATTACAATTCCGCCATTCTGTGTCTGACGAGTATACTCGTCATCGCTTACATTTTAGGTACACACTTATCAAAGAGACCGCAACAGCTAGCTGGTAACAAAAGGATCGTAGGATTGCAAGTCAACGTTATCTAAAAGCACTGTTATTAATCTGTGTGCGTGAAACGATTAAGAAAAATAAACAACAGGTAGAATTTCACTATGAAAATCGGTATTTATTTTTATTCGCTTTCGTTCCGTTCAATTGTGCGTTTATTGACATATAGCTATTTCACATACGAAACTGTTTATACCAATACGTTGCCTCTTAACACGTAAAAGAATCTAACAATAGTTTTGACAATAATCCATCGTATTAAGACCACGTTCTTACCGATAAACCTGCCAAGCATTTCGCAAAAGAATAATATTCAACTCTTTCAGGAATTCTTTTTCAATTATATTCAAACATTTCCCTTTACCAATCGTCAACGATAGAATCATTTCCTCCTCTTCCTGTAAAGAATACTCAATGCGTCAGAAATTGATAAACGAAAGATGAATTTCACAAAAACAACTATACATTTATTAACAAATTGTTAAAATATCGATCGTGAGAGGATTAAAAAAACAACATAAGACAATCTGCTCGAAGCAAAATACCAGACTAACTCTCTAATTACTCCCAGTACGCATTGTTCGTGGATTAAGAGACCATCTCTCCTAATTCGAAACTGATTGAACCTCCGCATTCCACCTTGATTTACCGATCGGAAACAAAGAAAAAACAAGAAAAAAGAGAGAGAAAAGGGGAAGAAAAGGAAAAAGAAGGAAAGGAAGGAAGAAAAACGAAGGGAAATAAAAGAAAGACGTTGGAAACGATGAGAGAGGTACGGAGGCATGTAGCGGGGCGTGTTCGCGTGCCGCGCGGCACTAAACCATCGATCGGCGTAAGAAAGGAACGGGAAATGGACGGGAACACCGTGGACGCATCTGCAGTCGGAGAATTAAAGCTCGGCTCAAGGTATTCACGGAATTCGCACGTTCGCGCGTAAATACCTGTCGGCGGCGCGTGTAAACGTTTACGCTGCTGGAAATTGACTAAGTTTCGCGGCTGGAGGGGCGCGGCGATAACTGGCGGAGCGAATTGCTCGGCAATTTATAGCCACGCTATTTAATAAGCAGCCTCGACGCCGACGTTCACGTCGCCTGAACCGAGTCCAGGCTACGCCACGCCGGAATCGTTACCAGCTCGTTTTCCGATTTCATTTCCGGCCTTGTAAACCCTAAGCGCTATTTACAATCCAGTTCGTATCAGCCTGCAAATTTACGCCGACGTATCCACTGGGCTTGAAAACTTTCCTGACCATCGGAATCCTAAGCTTTTTCTCGCGGTTATTCCAAATTCTCTGACAATCAGCGGAAGACAAACGAACGTATCAAGCAACATAATCAATTAATAATAACAACAATAAAAGTCTCCGCCATAAGAATTGTCTTATGCCATTGGGCGATGCAACGAAGAAGTTGGTCGGACTTGTTGAAAGAAGTGAACGACTCTGCCTCTAAAAGCGTAAGCTTTGCTTGGCCGTTCGTACTCTTTTTCCAGACAATTTTCAACTCGATTGGGCGAGTTATCATCGCGATCGTCAGAACCAATTAAAACCTTATCAGTGTAACTTTCTGAAGGCTGTAAATTTGAATTTAGAAGAATGGAAATAATGCAAAGTCGGTGGATAACTGTCGTATAGTTTAAACCAGTCCGCCAGGACACTCGTAAGAGTTAAATGAAAACTGGACGAGGAGCTTTAACCATCGTTGGCCGGCCATTGCTTTCCAATTTAAACGTACGTAGCGGAAAGGACAGGTCAATTTGTGCCGAATTAACGAAAGCGGCGTGTCACGCAAGCCGAAGCGTGCAATCTGCTCACTGCAAAAATGTTTTGAAGCTGACCAGGCGGTCAAAAATTTGGCATTTCCACGTCACACGCTGAACCAGTGACAACAATGTCTAATTACGACAATGTCTGGTTGTAATTAGAACGATTATTGTTAGGTGCATTGTTTGCATTGCTGCAAGAGAGAATGAAATAAAATATATTTATAATATTATGGAAGTAATTTTACGTATGAAACTTTTGCAAGATATGTTGCGTGTTATATAAAATCTTTTGGAATTTCATTAACTGGATGTAGCTAGTCTCTTTTAGTCTTTTTCTAGTTTTAAGTAATAACACGAAGTAGAAGCATTTATTTAACATTTTCTGTGTATTATTTTAATTGTTTATACGAATCATTGTAATTGTGTACAGTTAGATTCGATTAATTTCCACTGCAGAGATAACTATTCTTCGTAGTTGCCTGGCTTTCGCGATTTCATTGTTTTGTCTTTCCTGTTTCTGTAATTTGCGAAAGTAGAAAGTAAAAGCCTGGTAATTTCTTGATTAATAACCAAACACTTGTTGCTCGTTAGAAGATAATATTTAGTATACGCCGTTAAGAAAAGTCCATTAACAGTTAATCGTAACGAAGTCAGCTTCTCTCGAAGCTAAAGTTGCTGGCTCTGAAGTCAACAAGTGTATAATGTCGTTTCGGTAAACACATTAACTCTGCGAGTTAGGAAAATACGCGCTTTTTCCTCCTTTTTCCTACAAAGTTGCCGCTTATAAAACTTATGTACAAAGAGGATGCGACACGAAGAATATACGTTTCAAGAATCAAAATTCTGGAAAATCATCTTCTCCGATAATTAGGAAATATTAACACACTCGTCTTGCACGTTTTCTTTTTTTCAGATTTGATGGAACTGCAAATAAAATTTGTCGACCGTGCGAATTATACGAAACGAGCAGAGTAACAGTCTCAGTATAAAGAGTTAGTATTTTAAAATTCGCGATATCCTAATGAAACTAAGGCAAAAATTGCAAAATTGCAATGTACGTTCTTAATCTAAACTCGCAAATTTTCTATTTGCTACATTGTAACTTTCTACATTTTTCCGGAAAGATCGAACTATTTGATGAAACCTAAGATGACCGAGAATTTTTATTACTTTCGATAACAAATAGTCGACATTATACGCAAAATTGCAACGTACGTTCTTAATCTAAACTCGCAAATTTTCTATTTGCTACATTGCAACTTTGTACATTTTTCCGGAAAGACCGAACGATTTGATGAAACCCAAGATGACTGAGAATCTTCGTTACTTTCGACAACGAATAGTCGACATTGTACGCAAAATTGCAACGTACGTTTTTAATCTAAACTCGCAAATTTTCTATTTGCTACATTGCAACTTTGTACATTTTTCCGGAAAGGCCGAACACTTTGATGAAACCCAAGATGACTGAGAATCTTCGTTACTTTCGACAACGAATAATCAACATTGTACGCAAAATTGCAACGTACGTTCTTAATCTAAACTCGCAAATTTTCTATTTGCTACATTGCAACTTTCTACATTTTTCCGGAAAGATCGAACAATTTGATGAAACCTGAGATGACTGAGAATCTTCGTTTCTTTCGACAACGAATAATCGACAGTGTACGCAAAATTGCAACGTACGTTCTTAATCTAAACTCGCAAATTTTCTATTTGCTACATTGTAACTTTCTACATTTTTCCGGAAAGACCGAACGATTTGATGAAACCCAAGATGACTGAGAATCTTCGTTTTTTTCGACAACGAATAATCGACATTGTACGCAAAATTGCAACGTACGTTCTTAATCTAAACTCGCAAATTTTCTATTTGCTACATTGTAACTTTCTACATTTTTCCGGAAAGGCCGAACACTTTGATGAAACCCAAGATGACTGAGAATCTTCGTTACTTTCGACAACGAATAGTCGACATTGTACACAAAATTGCAACGTACGTTCTTAATCTAAACTCGCAAATTTTCTATTTGCTACATTGCAACTTTGTAGATTTTTCCGGAAAGACCGAACGATTTGATGAAACCCAAGATGACTGAGAATCTTCGTTACTTTCTACAAGGAATAGTCGCAAAATTATACGCAAAATCCAAAGAATTAATCGAAGATCACTTTGAGAGCAAAATCAAACCTATCAATACAATTTACGATACAATCTACGAATTAAGACGGATAGCAGCCAAATTGCTCTCAGATTCTCAGCTTCAAAAGAATTTCCCAGGCCTCGTTTCTCACGCCTAAGACCGGAAGCTCTGTTGACGACGTGCGCTGTTGCGAGGATAAATAAAAGAAACCAACCCTTAAACAACTAATCCAAGATCCAAGTTTAACGAACCAAGTTTGGTGGAACGTGTCGCGAAGCTTTTAACACGATGCTTTTAAAATCGCGGAACACGTGGCGGAAGCAAACCACACTGACAACAACGATAACGATATGCAAAGCTGTCGGTGTGAAACTAGACCACGATCCTGAAAGCGTTACTCTGGCGTGTAATAATTTCCTCAAGGGTTTCCCGGTTAGATGTAACTCCGGGGATTGCGAAATCTACCGACGAGTTTCCGTTGTGGTAATCCGTGCTGGCTGACGATATAGCCAGGAAGATGGCGAGACAAACACGATGGAAACTAGCGTGTGAGGCGAAGGACAGTCTGGCCAACTGTCCCTTAGCCTTCATCTAAGTTATACCTCAAGTTTCGCTTTTATCACGCGCCGCTACTTCGCTACATAGATACGGCTACTCGCTAATCCGTTGGATCATTGCAATTAAGCACATTTTTATTGACATATGTATAATTTTATGTGCTGGACTAGATTAGCTGCGTAGTAGTGATACATATATGTGAATATCAGTGTGTGGATGTATGTGTGTGCGCGGCGTCTCTAAAACAAAGGAATGTAAACTGTTCGGTTAACAGGCTGGTATGGAAGAAAGTGCTGAGACGCGTGCAAGCGCGTATCGATGAATATCTTTGGAATCGTTTATCAAATAAATATAGAACTGTTCTAATATAAATTCTAAGTCTAAATTTAGTGTTCCTATAGTATTATTTCTGTTATTAAGATAAAAAATTATTAACGATATATGTGTGTATTATTCAACTACATATGTATTTTGGTTTCAATGAATTCCGAACGTGTTCAGGTGTTGGTCAGTCGAAATGATCGTCGCAGATGACTGCGCGTCTAACATGGAAAAATATGCAGAATGTTTAACCAGTTGGCTGTTTTGGACGAGTATATTCGTCGTAAAAATTGGTTACAATTTGCTGTTTGCAAATTGCAATTTTAGTGAGAGCTAGAATATGAATATATAAATTTTAAGATGTTGCGAATATTTGCACATTAGAAACGATGAATTTAACGACGAAGGCATTGGGTAGGATTATTTTTAATGAATTTGCAATGGAAAAATTACCTGGCAATTTTCCTGTTGCAAGAGCGCACGTTATATACAGGGTGGGTTGGAAACCAGTCGATTATTCAGACATTTCCTATAGTCGGACGAAGAATCGCTTCGAACAAAAGTTTATCAGCTTTAGATCGAACACAAATTGCGATATTGCGAATTTTGAAAAACATCTTATACTCCGATCGATGCATTTTTCAAGTCCCTGCAAGAAGCTGTCAAGCTATTTGGGTCGACAAGTGTGAAATTGGATTAAAAGATGTATTTGGTTTATTGTTGTAAAACTTGTCGTACGAAAGACAAAGACAAAGACAAAAATTCTTCGTCTTCCGTACGAGAAGCTAAAGTGTCTTTTAATGTAGTCATCTTCCGACCCAAGTACTCTGAACACTTTTCTACAGAGAATTGAAAAGTGCATCACGTTCTCAACACTGTAACTTGCAGCCGATTGACAGTTTATTTCAATTTTAATTAACTTTTGGACAAAACCTCTCGTTGTCCGATTATCCAAAGTGTCTGAAAAACCGTGGCCTCTGATTTCTAAACCACCCCGTGTATGAGTTCGTCTCGAGCAGGTATTGCGATCTATTTTTTGTAAAAAAAAAAAAAAAAAATACTGAGGTTTTCAGAAGATTTTCACTTTGCACGGGTAACGATACTGAGCGAGTGATATACAAACTGCAAAAATATCGCGTATTTTTACTATCTACAGCGTACTATAAAATTTGTTGTTTCTGTTTTATTATACAGCATATAGCACGTTAACAATAATTCCACGACTACTTTTCATTTTATTGTACCGAGCGATATAACAAGAGTTGCGTCGTTCGAGCATAAACTACGCTACAGGCAAACTTCTTACTCTTCAAATACGAATAATGCACTTTACGGATTTCGCAATGATCGTCAGATCGAAGAAATAGTGTTTCGAGTCACCATGATTTCTACGATACTTTCGCCGGACTCGGTGAACAGCTTTGCCGCGTTTGCACAACCCTGAAGATTGGAAACTATAAAATGAAGAGCCGAAGAAGATGTGCCCATTTCCCAGCCTCGATCGTCGCACACTCGCACACCGAGAATTTACGCTTCCATTTACACGATCTGGAATCTGGTAAAGCAGATTTCAAACAGTTGTCACTTCGCAATCGTAAAACGCTCAAATCCTTGCTATTCGCATTTCCAGCCTCTCTCGGTTGTTTCTTCAACGTTCACCGCGCGAGAATTTTCTCTCTACGAACGCATCTTTCGTTCGTTTCAATTGTCGCGTTAACTCGCCGTTAACGCTAGAACCATCGATGGTTGACACGAAGCTATTTCTACCAGAACCAGTGAAAATCACTGGTTTTTAAAAAATACGTAATAATAGAATATTTTTATATTTATTGATTTGTTACTTTCTTACAGAAGCAATTCCATGTTATGTGGTACATTTTTGCTATTTTTAATCCACCTGGGATCATCATCCCTAAACGAGAGTTGGCACATTTATAAAATTGCAGGACCAGTCGTTTTGACTGCTGTGGTATTTCTAGTGTCAGCATCTAGCGATCCAGCGATCGACCGGGAATTTTCCTGATAACTGATATCGTCATATGGAATGATAGGCGGTGAAAATTTGAAAACGTGTGGCAAGTTGTAGAAAACGAGGAAGCTGGTTAATTGGGGTTCGATAAAAAGAGTGCAGGACTCCTGTACACTTTGACAAGTACCAGTCATTTTCACTGCTATTGGAATAAGTAGCCTTCATACAAAATTATTTCCAGTTTGAGTACATAAAAAACAAAATAAAATTAATTATATTATTCTTTTAGTTATCATTGCGAAAGTCATTACATCATTACGGAAAAAGATATAACACGAAGTAGGAATTTGAAAATAAAATTGTAAAACCAGTCGATTTGACAGTCTGCGCAATGGTTCGATGTAAATGTATGCATGACATGTATGTTTAATTACTTATAATTGCTTTTAATTCTAATGAATTTTAATTTTCATTATTTTATTATTGCTCTTAATTTATATATACACACTTTCAATTTTAATTGCTTGAAATTGCTTTTAATTAACATTAATAAAACAACCAAGAAGGAGTAACATGAGATATTCAAACACATCGTGGCAAAATGTATAAACAAAATATTGCATAAAAAATAATGAAATAACGATATCGTGTAATGGATATTAAAACAAATCCTAGTTAGGTTACTTAATTTTCAATTACTTTCCAATATCCTTGTGACACAGAATATATGTTTCCAAATTGCAAACTCCAAAGTATTTTGTTATATTTCAAAAAATCATACATTTCAGAGTGACGCTGCCCGTTTGAAGCAGCGTCGTACTTGAGCTTCCTCTTAATTTATTCAATCGATTGATTATTTCCCCGAATATGTTTATTTAATCCTAAATATCTTCTCCCCACGTAAAATTAATTACAATAATACTGTGTGCGAAATATTGGGTTGGCAACTAAGTGATTGCGGCTTTTATCATTAGATAGTATTGACAAAGTCCGCAATCACTTAGTTGCCAACCCAATATAATTTCCACGTTCCGATTTATCGTTCAGAATTTAAAACGCCGAGTAATGTTGCATCTACTGCTTCATTTCTATTTAAAATACATACTGCAACTTCTACTTCTACATATCCACGACAACCTGTATATGTACGAACAGTAAGTACATAAATAAAATAGCCAGAACGTGTCCATCCACAGGACTCGCACTCGATCCATTTTATACGATTTGTTACAACTTCGTAGCATGTTGAAAAAACACTCGGAAACCGGATCAACCTCAACAAAAAAAAAAAAAAAAAAAAAAAGACGAGCAAATCGCGAAACAAGGGAAACCGAGTGGCAACCAGAACGATCATTACGAAAGCTTCGATCGCAACAGGTGTGTAGCCAATCTTCGTAGATAACAGGTAAACTGAATACAGGACGCGGATGAAGGATAAAGTGGGCATCTGCTTTTAAAATACACTGTGCTCCGAAATCAGGTGAATTCTATGGGTGGAAATGAAAGGAAAGCAACGAGCAACAAAATTCCGCCGCGATCTTCATCAGCGAGAAGATCGAGTTCGAAAAAGCTCGTCGAGTACGGTACATTTGTTTGCCTCGTGCAATTCCAACTGGAAGCAAATGGATGAGGAAAGTCCTTCTACGTGCTGAGAATATAAGTCGGAATTGTAGAATAAAATTTTGCTGTTTTTCGTTTCGAAAACAGTAGAAATTGAACGCTTGAAGTCGGCCAATTGCACAAACTTGCAGACTCGATCTTCCCAAAAGTCAGACTCTCCAGGAGAAGGTTTTCTTCCACGTTTGCCATTTATTTTTACGCGTAAAATAACCTACTGTTGGTTGCCTGTGTTCTCCGTCAACTGGGAATTAATCAAATGCGCGTACAGGCTGTTGCAAATTTAAGCGGCCAAACTGCCAGGGCTTGACATCTACAGGCGAGAAGACGAGGAAGATGTATAAAGTTTATGAATGAACATTATGGCGCAGAATTATGAACAAACCCGTCGTTATCTGTTTTATGCATTTTTATATAACAACAGTTTATATAATATTTGTTTATAACTCTATAACAAAGCTTCCTCTTTACTGGCAAACTTTGCACAACGTTTTTACCTTCTTTCCATTTGTGGCTTAAAACGCTGGGCAGTTTGGCGTTTGGGTTTGCGACACCCCGTACACTGGGCAATTTTTCCTCGGAAACGAGGCAATTCCAACGAAACTTTGTTATTCCCGATTTTCGCCTAATTTCTTTCGGACTTGTTTCGCATCGCCAATTACAGGTGCGCGTTGTACATTTTTTAATCGGCCGGAATTTATACTGAGGTGAGATAGGTCGTGATAGTGTTGCTGCTGGTGTGTATAAGATTTTTTTGTCTTTTTTCTTTTGGATTTTCTTCCAACCATCCGAACTGCTCCCTTTTTCTTTTCTAAGAAAAGTGAAAAACAGAATTTGTGAGTGCCGGGATTCGAACCTGGGTCTTGAACATTCGTAATCAACTACGCTAACCACTGCGCTGCTGTGACATAGACCACATCTTAGTCTACACCAGAGATAAGACATCGACCCCCGATCTTCGGACTTTCGCACGCGTCACCACCCTATCATCATAACCTACACCGAGCCCTTCAACATCCTCAAACCAAAACGCATATAAGCCGAGATTTCAGCAAGCTTGGGCAATTCTTGTTCAGCTTTTCTCAGATTCAGTATATTATTCTACCTCTGTAAAACCATTGTATTTCTAATAAAGTTTGATAAAAGAAAGTTGAGAGTTGGGTTACGGTTCAACCTTCTTTTTTTTATAATCCAAGTCTCAAGTTTACGCGACACTGCCGTCGTATAGCTGAGGATAGGGTGTTTGTGTAGCGAGTCACTGGACAGAACCCTTTGGAAAGTTTGCTGTCGAGTGCTGCTACAATACGGTCGATGGAATCGCTTAAACGTCTACGGGGAATGTAGGTCGGGGCATGGTGGTCAGATTAAACATCGTTACGTTGGTAAAGATGGCGTACTCGCATATTTCATTTGTTATCGGGCCACGGATACCTGATAAATCGTATGGCTGGGTCCGTGCAACCGCATAATACGGCCGCGATGCATCGAAAGCACCGAGTGGCCCTGGCAAAAATTTAAGCGAATGGTTTTCGACTGCTCGTGAACGGGCCGCGATAACGCCTCCAATTGAATACACGAACGAACGAACCTGGCCGACTAATATCGCGGCCGTTTGTTCGCCCATGCAGCCGCTCTTCCCTCCGATGTTTGCTCCAACAGAATTTAAAACGCTGCATTCGTTGTATGAATACTATCAACTCCGGTCCGCGGTTTCGTTTCTTTCGAATTGGCTGTCGCTGTATAAATTCCCAGCGACGAATTCGAATTTTTGCAGCTGCGTGGATTGAAAACGCGCGCAACTACGTTCTTCGTTGGCATTTAGAAATTTGAACCAGTTTGGTGGTTCTAATAGATTTGAACAGAAATTATTTTACATTTGGACAACAATTAATAATTAAACTGTTAGTTGTTTTCGACGAGTATACTCGTGATGTTTCGGCGATGTTTCCTGTTACGACGAGTATACTCGTCATGCTTTGGTGATGTTTTCTATTACGACGAGTATACTCGTGATGTTTCGGTGATGTTTCCTGTTACGACGAGTATACTCGTCATGCTTTGGCGATGTTTTCTATTACGACGAGTATACTCGTGATGTTTCGGTGATGTTTCCTGTTACGACGAGTATACTCGTCATGCTTTGGCGATGTTTTCTATTACGACGAGTATACTCGTGATGTTTCGGCGATGTTTCCTGTTACGACGAGTATACTCGTCATGCTTTGGCGATGTTTTCTGTTACGACGAGTATACTCGTCGTGTGTAAAATGTAGCTGGAATCTGCTGTTTAAATTGCGGTAAATTGCAGTAATAAAATTGAAAAATAATAAAGACGCTTCGCTATAACTTAATTCTATGTTATATACCCGGTGTTTCGAGAATATACTACTCGTCATCGTTTACATATCGCGACACATTTTAGCTGCACACTTTTCAAAGACAACAGCTAACTGGCTAATAGAAAGCTTATGCAATGGTACGAGTTCCTGCATTGAATACATTTGGTTAATATCCAGTATGATCTTTTCTTTTTCTTTTTATTGGAATTTTGACACAGAAAATTTCTTCCAGCAGAATTAATAGATCCCTTTTTTCTTTTTAACAATTATAGGTTTATCTATTAGCCTATTTTTATGTACGAGATTTTAAATTGTATCTCTTGGATAGTATACCAAGGATATTGGAAAATTTTAAAGCTTTTTCGTCCTCCTCAACCAATACGAGAGTTCTATATCTGTTAGTTCGTACAATTTTATTAATTTTCATCAAAGAAACGATACATTATGATACATGTTAAATAAATGATTGTCGTATACGAAGATCTTTGTTGGTTGTAACATCGATACGTGCAAGTTGCTACGTTCTACGTAAACAATGTTTCTTTCGTTCAACTTCTTCGTTTCCATTTCCATGCTGCATCGCGAGCGATACAATTTCCCTCGGCGTGATTTTTCCTTAGAGAAAGATTTTTCATGCCGATCCCGCAGTTCGTTTCATAACAAACAATCGTGTGTTTTATTTCCTTCCTCGTTACCTCCATCGTTTTATTATTTCCCTTATATAACAATCACGTGTACCAATATTCTTGTTAGCAATGTAGCGTGTGCACGAGTTTCATCAACTTTCTGTTATCTATTGTTTAACAAACATAGTATCATGCCAAAAGATGCTAATTATTGTTTTAAGCGAACGTTTGTTATTTTTCTTTGTATTATATCATCTTCATGTCATATTATTTCTTCAATATTACACTATATTTATTCTAATATGATTTGAACTTATGTTTTACCAATTTTTTATTGCCAGACATTTTTTTAATATACTTGACGTTGATTAAATTGAAAATTCAATTAAAAAATTATCCTCAGAGAGAAAAGCAGGAATAACGAAATGAATTATCTTCAAATATAAATTATCGCGACTTCTTCTTGAAACATTTTATGTTATATTATTTCTTCAATATTACATTATATTTATTCTAATGTGATTTGAACTTATGTTTTACCAATTTTTTATTGCCAGACATTTTTTTTTTCATATACTCCACGTTGATTAAATTGAAAATTAAATTAAAAAATTGTCCTCAGAGAGAATAGCAAGCAAAATGAATTATCTTCGGATAATATAAATTATCGCGATTTCTTCTTGAAACAGCTAGCTATTCAATTTCAATTTTTATATCGCTTTATTTATTCTCCGTAGAAACACCTTCACAGAATGTGATTTTTACGTGGGAAAATTCACCTGTGCGATAAATCGAGTCATCTTATTGCTATCCAAGCGCTATATCTCAATCGACTGCTCGTTCAATCTTGACGTCTACGTTTCTTGTTAAACTTGATGCCTTAAATCATTAAACACGGCCGTAAGTACCTGTACAAAAGCCGAATGATCGATGGCTGTCCAGCTGTGTTAACGAAAATAGCAAAAGGAAAATAGCAACTTCCAACAATTTTATCGTATCGGAGATTGAAATTTCCCCTAAGTTCAACGTAGACTCGATCTATCATCTGCGATCGTAAATACACAGATAATGTTAATAATTAAGAGACTGCAATGACCAGCGATAGGAATGTAAATACGAGATGAGATAAAAAGAAAGAACAGTCCATCGAACGGTCGTTAATAATCGCTGGCGAATGATTTACGTGACAATAAATTAATAAAGACAAGATGGACTATTAGATTGTCGGAAAAGTTTCTTTCGTTTGATAAGGAAATAATAGACGCACAATGTTTTTTTCTTTTATATTAATTTATCGAATTGTGCACGAACGTAAATATAACGGGAGGCTTTACTGTATTTCAGATTACCTGGTTGAAATTTGATTGCCACAGGAAACTGATGAATGTGATAATGTAAATGAGAAGAGCGGTGAATGAAATCAACCAGAACATGACATTGTTACATGTTATATGTCATATACTATATCTACATTTTTATTATAATTGTGTGTATATTGTCATAAATTATATCTGTCATTGTATACATATATATCCATATTGTTTTGTATATATGTATAATTTTTTTTTACATTATCGTGCTTATGTATGTTATGTTGCATTATGCTCAACGTCATTTAATTTTGTAATTTTTCTGCTTGAACTTTACAATACCAAGCCTTTTATAGCACAAGTTGCTTTTTTACATTAAAATGGATCATACCTAATTCGATAAAATAATATGAAAGAGAAATTGTTGTTCGTCTATTATCATCTTATGAAACGAAAGAAACTTTTCGGACAACCTAATACCTCCGTTTTGCACGTGTTCTTCCCATCGTTTGCAGCAAGTCATCGGTCGGTTATGAACGTTTATTGGATGTGTTGAGAATTGCGGATCTTAATCGCCGAAATAAAAGTAAAGGAACACTAAGGGTACATTTAGAATTCATATAAAAATAGTTTTAGATTTATTTAATAAACGATTCCCAGGATCTTCGTGGATACACATTTGCACGCGTCTCAGCACTCTCTTTGTCTCGCCATCTTCCTTACCAACGGAACAGTTGTATTCTTCTGTTTGTCGAGACGTTGTGCACACACATACTTCCATATACTCATACTCACATATGTGTGTCACTAATACGCGGCTAATCTAGTAGCACACAAAATTATACATATCTCAATAGCCATCCCATTGAAGTAATTGCTTGAAGAAAAATTCTACATTTTTATTTATGTATATCCGTGACCTTGAGACTGCTATTACATAGAAAATAGAATTTAGTGAAACAAAAATATTCTAAATAACGAGTGGTCCATATTATTGTGTCCTTGGATATAAATTATGTTTTGGGTTGCAAGGTCAGGGAACAAAGAACCTGATAAATAGATTTCTATTTATGTTCTTTGTAGCCTTAGAGCTATAAGCTTAACTTTTTTGGTAATGTCCTTTTGTTGTAGATATATGAACGTGCTGCCTATTTTTCTATTGTATTGTAACACTATGAGAGTGAGGATCTGGGTCAGAGAAATTGTCGTTCATCTATTATGAAACGAAAGAAACTTTTCGGACAATCTAATAAATAAATAAATTAGAAAAATAAAGTATAAAGATGAATAAAAGGAAATAGGAGGAAATAATAATAAGGAAAATAAGTGTAGCCTTGATTCAGCAATTTTCTCTCTTCTCACGCTTTTACAAAAGATTAACATCCACTTTTTCCCCTCCTAACACTACTACGTGTATACACGGTGAACAATGACACGCACGATCTCGAGATTGACACGCAGAGAGCGTTTTAGTTTGTACTAGAGTTCGGTGTGGTAGTAGGATCGCTGGTGATTACAGTGCGAACGATAAAAGCAACGCTGTTCGACTGAAAGCATTTATTTGCCTCGAGTCAGAACAGCACACTATGTATGTGCATATTATGTATATGGAAAGCGTGGCGCGAGATACGAGTCGTGTAGGTGGCTGGATGTATTGTTTCTCGCGTGGCCCTTTCAGCTTTTCTTCATCCCTCGTGCGCGTTTCTCGCGTCGGAAAGATCAAGCAGATTCCCCGTAGGATTTACAGCAACTTGGCGAATGCTGATTCGCCTGATCTCTGGCGAAAAGCGCAGTCAAGTCGAGAGAACGAGCCAACGTTTATTCGGCTGCACAAGCATCAGACAGGCTATCTTATTATTCTGATTACGCGAGTACCGACGTATAGTGTTCCACGTAATTTTACCCTAGCGTCCTGTTTCCACAGAGCAAATAGAAATCCACGAACGAGCAGACGTACGAACGATAGATTCTTGAGAGGAACGTAACTTTAATCCTTAAACAGTTAGCCATGTTCGACGAGTATACTCGTCATGAAGAAATGGATTTGTGTTACGACCAGCCATCTCGCTAGTAAAATTGAAAAATGAAACAGTCGTTTTACAGCTGAATTCTACAGCCACAGATACTCGACGAGTATACTCGTCACGAAGAAATGGCGACACTTTGTGTTACGACGCTAGTAAAATTGAAAAATGAAACAGTCGTTTTACAGCTGAATTCTACAGCCACAGATACTCGACGAGTATACTCGTCACGAAGAAATGGCGACACTTTGTATTACGACTAGCCTTCACGCTAGTAAAATTGAAAAATGAAACAGTCGTTTTACAGCTGAATTCTACAGCCACAGATACTCGACGAGTATACTCGTCACGAAGAAATGGCGACACTTTGTGTTACGACCAACCTTCACGCTAGTAAAATTGAAAAATGAAACAGTCGTTTTACAGCTGAATTCTACAGCCACAGATACTCGACGAGTATACTCGTCACGAAGAAATGGCGACACTTTGTATTACGACTAGCCTTCACGCTAGTAAAATTGAAAAATGAAACAGTCGTTTTACAGCTGAATTCTACAGCCACAGATACTCGACGAGTATACTCGTCACGAAGAAATGGCGACACTTTGTGTTACGACCAACCTTCACGCTAGTAAAATTGAAAAATGAAACAGTCGTTTTACAGCTGAATTCTACAGCCACAGATACTCGACGAGTATACTCGTCACGAAGAAATGGCGACACTTTGTATTACGACTAGCCTTCACGCTAGTAAAATTGAAAAATGAAACAGTCGTTTTACAGCTGAATTCTACAGCCACAGATACTCGACGAGTATACTCGTCACGAAGAAATGGCGACACTTTGTGTTACGACCAACCTTCACGCTAGTAAAATTGAAAAATGAAACAGTCGTTTTACAGCTGAATTCTACAGCCACAGATACTCGACGAGTATACTCGTCATCGCTTGCTTCTTGTCACACGTTTTAGGTACGCGCTTTCCAAGCAGATTGCAACGGCAAACTGGCTAATTGTTATTACCATATCGCTAACATTTATTATTTATGTTACTGTTTATTATGTTCATTGTTTATTTATCATCGTAGTGCGGAGTAAAAATCAATTTCCATCGTGTTCGCTCCATACGCTGACCTTTTCCACTCGGTGCAAACCTGACTTAACAATAACAAATACATGGAAAACCTTGCTTTTTATAATTAATTACTACCATAATCATATTTTTTTTATTTTATCGAATTATGTTTGTTCCACTAAAGACTACAACATATGACAGATTTGGTCTCATGTTCGCACAAGGATGCGTTGTTGTACCAGACACGTTTGTGAAACAAAAGACAACCCAATAGTCGAGAGTTACAACAGTTGAGAAGTAAAAGCCATTAAAAAGCTCAGTATTTATGAGACGTCACGTTGGAAGAGGAGAAAACGGAAGAAACTGAAGAATACAAACATTTCAATTAACAATCTCTCAGTCTCCCTCTCTCTCTCTTTTCTCTTTGCTCTTCTCTCATGCACTTCATCAGCTCGTAGAAAATTTTATCGATCCAATTATCCCGCTGATCCGTGTTTTTATGGGTTAAATGGACAAGCTCCCCGACGAGTAGCCTCTTTCGTTAACGATTCTGTTTACCACGATAAGATAAGACCAAGTTAACAACCCTCGAAACAGCATTTCGGCTTGGCGCTCGCTACATTTTCATGCTCCGCGCGTATACGACTTTCCATTTGGAATTCAATGAACTCGCTCGGCCGATCCAAAGCCAACCGGCTCGTTCTCTCGGCGACTTTATTACCCACCGCTTTTCAGCCAATTCAGCTTGCAAACGGACGAATAAATTGCAAGAAATTTGTTGCGTCGTGGGCGGAGGACGATGAGTGCAACAAGAGAGAGAGACGAGCTTCACGAGCTCCAGCGAGAAAACTTATACGAGCGGAAAGGTGAATTTTAAAGAAACGTGTCGGATCGTCTCGCGGGTTAACGTGGGTGACACGAGGCTGCAAACGAATTATTCGAACATTTCTAGAAATACACGTTGATGCGTCGTTTACGATTACGTTATTTGCGCTGTATGTGGGAAAAGATTTGAAATTTCGTCGTAAGAAATTGTATCGTGAAACGTTGAAACGAACACGCCGGTGTTCAAACGAGCGAAATATCGCAACTAAAATGCGGATGTTTCATGTATTTATGAGAAATTTCCAGCTGAATTTACAGAATATACGTAGACATGTATCAGATGCAGGAATTAAAACACACGTTGCGATGTTTAATGGGCGAGAGAAATTTTTGTTCGGCTTTCATTTTCCGAATCAACTTGGAGTTTCACCAACGTCCGTACAACAGTCACGAACGATACTACACTATGGATATTTTATACACGTATTGCGTGCATCGTGTGCAGTTTTGAATCCTTAAATTTTCCATAAATGCAAACATTCGTGGTGCACTAACGACGCTACTTGAGAAATAACGTAACACGGTTCGGGAACATTGCGGTAATACACGGTGCGCCAATTGCCTTCGGCCGAATCGTCGGATAAAGCGTTTAAAAACTTGATAGAGGATTTATTTTCGTTGCAGCGTGTAGTTTATTCTACGGATATTGAATTGTGAAGTATATTTTCGAAAACTACTCTACGATACTCTGACGTTTATAGCGAACGTTTTAAAACAATTCGTGTTTCTGATTGAGTGTTGCTTTCGATATTATTCGCAGTCTTTATCTTTTTTTTTTTTTTTTATTTTTATTTTAATAATAGAAAATTGATGTGTTTATCGAGAGACATAGATCGCATTTGCACGGGAACGTTTAAACGTTAAAACAGAAAATTTCATTAGACGATCGTTAGAGGCAGTAAACTTCTTGAATAATAAAAATACCGATATAAAGGTTCTTTGTGCGTATTTATCGACGCAATTATCGTGAAAAATATAATAATGCCCGTACAAATAAATAAATAGATGATTGACGTCAGGGCAATAAATGCCCATACCTGACCATTTCACGTTCGATAAAGCCATATTTAATTAATTTCGAAACTTCTGCATCGCTGTTTCTATGATCCTGCGATATTAATATTAATGAACCGGGTATAAAGTTGAAAATTCATAACTGCACTAAATCGCTCTTTGTCAGGGGCGCGTTTGAAAATCTGTGTTTATGAGATGCAAATTAGCGGTCCCCCGATGAGGGCACCGAGCCTGACCTGAAAACGTAACGAGTGGTAGTAAGCCAGCTTTAAAAGTGCAGTCATCTTTCTTCAGAGACTCGTTCCTCGGAAATTACGAAAACTCCTACTGTCGCTGGTTACAGAAGAAACGTTATTTTTCTGTAGAATCTTTTACAAAAGAATTCACCGAGGTTCCTTCCTTAGAATTTAACTTGTTTAACGACTTCGTAAAAGACGATGTGTATATATATGCGTGTGTGTGTGTGTGTCGTATGAAATATCGTTGTAACTTTGTTAGTAATTCCGAGGCAAAAACGTAAAATGTGATACTCGAAATCCTATCGTCGTTTGTTTCGCTCTGTTCGAACGAGAGCGAGAAGCATAAAGTGTGCGTGAAATAGAAACGCGTGTTGAATGTGTCCAATGATGTAATAAATAATAGGTAGAAAATGGTTTCGTTGGAAAAATATTGTACAATTCGGTGATGAAATCTTCACGAACTTTTTATTGTATGGCAAAATTTCAGCTTTCGTACTATCGATTTGTGACTCAAAATAAACATCAGGCCATTCCATTTTGATGAATCTGCTGCGACAACCCACATAATCATACATATATATTTAACAGTATTATAGACAACGTTACATGCCACAATCATTATCTTCTAGGTATTTTACCTTCGTCATGATTAGGATCCATCACAAAATACTTTATCTGTAGAACATCAGCCCACTTTTGAGACAAATTCACATAGTTATACATATATAGGTACATATTTAACAATATTAGCAACCAATGTGACACATTATTGTCATCATCTCCTAGATGTTGTGTTGTACATTTTACCTTCAACGTAATTGAATACTATTCGTCACAGAAATTCTGTCTGAATATCAGTCCACTTTTGAGACAATCCCACATACCCATTTTGTATATAAAAATGTCTTGAACAATATAATTATTGATGTTATAAATAACTATCGTCATCTTCTAGATATTACCACATTTTCCTTTCGTCATAATTGAGTACTGTCCATAAGAAAAATCTCGTCTGTCGAACATCAGCCCACTTTTGTGACGAAGCCCATACATATATAAATCTTCGACAATATAATTATCGATGTTACAAATAACTATCGTCATTTTCTAAATATTACCACATTTTTCTTTCGTCATAATTGAGTACTGTCCATAAGAAAAATCTCGTCTGTCGAACATCAGCCCACTTTTGTGACGAAGCCCATACATATATAGATCTTCAACAATATAATTATCGATGTTACAAATAACTATCGTCATTTTCTAAATATTACCACATTTTCCTTTCGTCATAATTGAGTACTGCCCATAAGAAAAATTGTGTCTGTCAAACGTTAGCCCACTTTTGAGACAAACCCACATACCCATATGTGTATAGATATGTCTTCAATAATATAATCACCGATGTTACAAATAACTATCGTCATTTTCTAAGTATTACCACATTTTCCTTTCGTCATAATTGAGTACTGTCCATAAGAAAAATCCTGTCTGTCGAACATCAATCCACTTTTGTGACAAAACCTATACATATATAGATCTTCAACAATATAATTATCGATGTTACAAATAACTATCGTCATCTTCTAAATATTACCACATTTTCCTTTCGTCATAATTGAGTACTGTCCATAAGAAAAACGTTGTCTGTGGAACATCAGTCCACTTTTGTGACAGAGACCATACATATATAGATCTTCAACAATATAATTATCGATGTTACAAATAACTATCGTCATCTTCTAGATATTACCACATTTTCCTTTCGTCATAATTGAGTACTGTCCATAAGAAAAATCTCGTCTGTCGAACATCAGTCCACTTTTGTGACGAAGCCCATACATATATAGATCTTCAACAATATAATTATCGATGTTACAAATAACTATCGTCATCTTCTTGATATTACCACATTTTCCTTTCGTCATAATTGAGTACTGTCCATAAGAAAAACGTTGTCTGTCGAACATCAGCCCACTTTTGTGACGAAGCCCATACATATATAGATCTTCAACAATATAATTATCGATGTTACAAATAACTATCGTCATTTTCTAAATATTACCACATTTTCCTTTCGTCATAATTGAGTACTGTCCATAAGAAAAATTGTGTCTGTCAAACGTTAGCCCACTTTTGAGACAAACCCACATACCCATATGTGTATAGATATGTCTTCAATAATATAATCACCGATGTTACAAATAACTATCGTCATTTTCTAAGTATTACCACATTTTCCTTTCGTCATAATTGAGTACTGTCCATAAGAAAAATCTCGTCTGTCGAACATCAGCCCACTTTTGTGACGAAGCCCATACATATATAGATCTTCAACAATATAATTATCGATGTTACAAATAACTATCGTCATCTTCTAGATATTACCACATTTTCCTTTCGTCATAATTGAGTACTGTCCATAAGAAAAATCTCATCTGTCGAACATCAGCCCACTGTTGTGACGAAGCCCATACATATATAGATCTTCAACAATATAATTATCGATGTTACAAATAACTATCGTCATTTTCTAAATATTACCACATTTTCCTTTCGTCATAATTGAGTACTGCCCATAAGAAAAATTGTGTCTGTCAAACGTTAGTCCACTTTTGAGACAAACCCACATAACCATATGTGTATAGATATGTCTTCAATAATATAATCACCGATGTTACAAATAACTATCGTCATCTTCTAGATATTACCACATTTTCCTTTCGTCATAACTGAGTACTGTCCATCAGAAAAACTCTGTCTGTCGAACGTCAGTCGACTTTTGTGACAAAGCCACATACTCATACATATATAGGTATATATTTAACGATGTCAATAACCGATGTAACGAGTCACTATCGATTATCTTCTAGCTATTATGTCATTTTGCCTTCGTCATAAGATATTCTGTCTATCAGACGTCCGTCAACTCTTTGTCCCCGTAGCAATATCGAAAAAACCGAACGACAGAATAAATTATTTACAATTGTGCCAAGTATATCCAGCAAAGATAACGTCGCAAAGGGAGATGATTAGCAAACGGTGGATATTCTTTTCAACCACGCGGCGAGTACTTTACATGACGTTCTCCCAAAATAGAGTGCTTTCACGAGGCGTTCTCGTGGCCATGCACGAAACTCGGTCGCCCCGGCGTTACAGCGTGTTACGTAACAAATCCGTGTAACCCAGATTACCTTTCTTGCCATTCGGCCCGGGGTGGTTTCTACGAGAGGGCGGCTCTTACTTTCAGCGACGCCGGGGCCCTCGTGGCTGTGTGCCTCGTTTCAAAGAGGAGAAAAACACACGGATGGAGAAAAGAAAAGAGAAAGAGAGAGATACTCTCGCGGATCGTTTCTCGTCTAGCGATTACCGCGCGATGCACCGAGCTAATGCGAGAACTCGCAGCGTTCTCTCGCGAGGATAACGATGGAAACGCGCCCGGATTACCGAGCCCCCTCGTTACCTTTTATTTCGTCGTTCCCCTTTCCTTCTTTTCCCTCCCACCGCCTCTTTTCTCTCCATTTCTCTCTTTTCTTCTCGTTCACGCGTTTGGCGTCAGCAAACACGTGGCAGCCCGCTGAAAAAAGTCTCCGGTTAGGAAAAACGATAGAAATACTTTTCGCGTTGGTTCGTCGACCACGTTGATGCAGCCTGAATCAAAGGACGCTTTTCTCTCTTTCTTTTTTGTCTTATTCCTCTCTATTTTTCTCCCGTCGTTCCATTTTTTATTTTTTACTTCCTTCTTCTTTTTTATTCCCCCACCTCTGTCTCTTGTTTGGGCAAACCGCAACGGGGATTCCCAAGCGACCTGAAAAATATAGTCTTGGCGCTGTACAAGGTGATTCGATTGATGTTACGAAACTGCCGAACGTCCGCTCATTTTTCCATGGAAATCCTGTTGCACCGAACGAAGGAGGAAAATTGCGCGGGCTCTGTAACGAACGAAATATCACGAGGTACGTACGGCGATACGAAGAGATACCAAGTGCACTGTTCGAGGGAAAATTGTGAACCGAAGAAGCAAAAATGGAAGGAAACGTTCCCCATACACGTCTGTGTGTAGGTGTACGATGTTTCCGCTATTTCGTGGTTATGGTGGTGCAAATTGATATTATCTATGAGTCAGAACATAAATTTACAATTTACTTATTTATTTATTTATATATTTACTTACTTGGAGCATTACAAATTCTGGTTATATTTTGTGGATATTTACTGGACTTTTACAACGACGCAACTTTACGCAAACGTGAAACCTAATCTGTCGAACGTTGTGATCTTTATCTTGATAAAATGGATCATACGTAATTCGGTAAAATAATATACAACGGAAAATCTGCATCCATCGTTTCCTCATAAAACGAAACAAACTTTTCGGACGACCTAATACTTTACCTTCAACAAAACTCTGCTAGATGTTTCACGTAGGTTGTGGCTTTCAAATGGCACGCGCATTTGAATAAAATTGCCAATGTATCGACTAGCGAATGAGACTTCTTCGCTGCAACTATTCTCGCGACAGCACTCGATCCGCGTCTCTGACAAAATGCTCGATTCTATTTATTTCTGAAGCGACTGCAGTAATTCTTTCACCGAGGATGATCATGTATTTTAGAAGAAAACTGCTACTTAGAAGCTGCTGCAACGATGATACTGTAGAGAAGTGAAATAATAGCAAAAATGAATGGTACTCGCGTCTAGCTTAGCCGAATATTATAAAATAGAATACAAAACACTCGTCTCATGGAGAAGGGTTTTTTGTTCTTGTTATGCCCTGAGACTTACTATAGGCCGTGTTCCTAATCGTTTCTCTTGGTTCTACAGCGTCGCAGACAGATCGTATTACATGATCTGAGAGATATACACAAAGTAGCGATAAGCGCATAGTTGTCGTCCAGCAGCGAGTTCTAAAAAACATCGGTTCGCCTTCGGTCCGTTATTTTATCCACACAAAAAACGTGGCAACGTGAGCTAAGGCGCGAACGGTTGCGAGACCCGAGCCTGCTGGGAGTCGACTCTGAGAGAAGACGAAGGAAAAAAGCGAAAGGCGATCAGTATCATACGAGGATTCAAACCGAGTGCATCGAGAGGTTCAGAGAAATAAAATCGAGGTGGCTTAGTCAAACGAATACGTCGAGAAATATTATAAAGTCGAGTCGAATTGTAATAATAAACTGGTTGTATCATCGTTAAATCATTTCTAACGTGTTAATTATAATTTTAAATATTGCTAAGAATAGAAGATCATATTAACCCTGTTAATTCAGTCTTACAATCATTTCAACTACATCTGTTATCCTAATCGAAACAGGGGAACGACTCTCGCTGATAAAATATCGCTCGTTCTGATAAAATATCTGACGTTGAGTGCATGAAGAAACACCGATGGAGCTAGAAAGCGCGCGATCGATCGACCTTCCTCTACAAATTATTTACAATTCTCAATTTCTCGATCTCTTATCGTCGGTAAACGATGCTCGATTATGTGACGAGTGGCACAGTGGTGCGCGAAGTTACAAGTTGTACCACTGAATAAACTTGTTACGTGATATCGAAACGAAAAGGAAGAAAGCGCGTTCGATTCTGGTCTCTCGGAAATTAGAAAGCAAGTCGGGCAAATACGTGGCACAGCTGGTTATTTTGAAGGATAAGTGTAATTCTACGTTTTCCCGCAAGCTCGTGCAATGAGAAAGGAAAACCGAGGTAAAAGACGAGACGAGTAGTGGGTCTGTTATTGGCGATATCAGTAGGTAGCACGAGGGACACGCGACTTCCACGCAGCTGTTTCATTTCGAACAATTGCACGCTTTTCTCAGCGTTCTTACAAACCAATATATTTTATATTTAATCTTCCGCAGGCAACACCAGGTCTACGCGAAATTTTCGTCGTTTAATTTCGTCGATACGAACATGTCAGACTCCGTAGTTGCTGCACATAAAACAACCTACGCGTACGACGATCTGACCATCGAAACGCTGTTTCCTGCTGTTTCTTTCGGTTCTGAATATCACGAGGACTAAAACGAGCACTTTGTGCCTAAGTTTGTTGCTAAGTTTATTTTTTTTTTTTTTTTTTTTTCGTTGACTTATTTGTAACTATTACACGTAATGTTCATAAATAGTTGGTTGTTCATAATAGCGGGTGAATTTTTTTATTTGCATAATGTTGTTCCTTTTGGTACATGTACCGACCTCCTGATCGCCTAAGTGTCTCCTATGGCTTCTATACCTCTAGTGCATTAGTAGCTATTTTGCAATAATAAATTTTGCAATAATAAACGATTCACTCAGACATTCGGGAAATTTAGGTGTCAGAATAATTATGCTTCTCTAGGGGCTGGAAAATTTCTTCATATTTCCTCGTCACAGTCTTATGGGCGAAAGCCTACAATTTTTTCAATATTTCTTTAATACGAAACTTCGTATCTTCGAACAAATTTCCATTTTTTCATCAAAAAAATGTTCTATTGAATTTTTCTTTTCCTTAAAAAGTTCAAACGTTTGGCCCAAGTATGGTTGCATAGTAAATTAGCGACTATAGTAAGCAGCTGAGAATCTTCCCAGAGGTTTCTAAAGGCCAAAACGATAAGAAACCAGCTGAGGAACTGGAAGACCCATGATGCCGATCGCGTTAGTGAAAAACCATATGGCCGGGATGAATGATAAATCATATTTTTCAAATATATCGCCATGTGAAATTTCTATTATCGTAAAATAAGTTTCTAATTGAATACTTTTTATAACAACCTCCTTTTTCCACATCAGTCAGGCAGATTTGCAAAGGTAGCGGTTCGTCGATCTCAACAATGGCTGAACATTAAAACTGAAGATTGAAACAACAACTGAATGATTAAGAGAAAAAAGTGTGCTTAATGTTTCTAATATTTCCAACGAACACGATCTATATTGGCCGATAAATCCTCGTACGGCCCACTCCGCGCGATTAAATCGTACAACTCTCTTAAACGCTGCAATGATAGGGACAAACGAGCGAGCGAAATGCTTTCGCACCGCCACAGCTCGTTAAGAGCGGAGAACATTGTTTTTCCGTTACGACCAGGCGAACAACGCTTTTAAATATTTGATTAAGCCGATAAAGATCGAGCGTGCTCGTCCAACAACGGCAAAATATAAATTTGTCCGCCAAGAGAAATGAACGGAATCGCGCACGTAAATTTCCTTTCGTTTTACCTATCCTTCTCTTGCTTTTTTTACTTTTTCCTCACTTTTTTTCGTTCGCCGACAAATGGACGAGTTCGAGCCACTGATAACAATCAGAGGAAACAGCGACGAGGGAAAATATGAGAGATCCATCTGGCCGGCATTATTTTAATCGTAAATCTTTACGATCCACTGAAAAACAGATTGACGTTCGCGTATCTGTTCCATCTGTCTGCATAGAGGTCTCTTACGTTTATGCATATTGCGTGGGCCAAGGATTGCGTCGTAACCTTGCGTCGTAAACGGCCGTGTAATATCTTCGAGAACACCCCCGTGATTCCGCTGTTACGTCCTCTCGATGTTTATTTATAGCAAGCGTGACGGGGGCATCTGGTTTGCACGATGTTTCCATCAAAGTGACTAAGATGTGGAATAATTTAACAAATTCATAGATAATCCATAGAAGTACAGGTTACTTCCATTTGATTCGTGGCGATTAGGCCGTTATAGTTGTTGTTGTTGTTGACTTAGAAGTAAATACAGTATTACCAACCCCAGCAGCGACATCTAATTATTGTATCGTGGAAGAAAAATATCGGAATACGGGCACCGGGATTCGAACCTGGGTCCCGAACGTTCGTAACCTAAAGCGCTAACCATTACGCCGGCCGCAAAGGTTAAAGCGTGAACGAATAACGTTGCACAGAAGAGATTCGCAAGGAAGCTTTCGTACACAGTTGGTGGCCTCTTAACAAGTTTTGAGAAAAATACGTTTCCTTCGCGCAACCTTAACAGCGAATAGCACCTTGCCACTGGAATTTCGCGCTTCAGGTAAACGTGCGAGTTCCTATTTAACTCATCTGAATATTATAAAACACGCTGATTCATCAACTGCGCACTCCTACTTCACGTCAACTGTTTCACCATGGAATTTTTCTTCAGTTATGGCGAAGCTTCTCTTTTCGTGAATTACTAACAGCAATATTTTTACAAACAAGTTTTGTTCTACCTAAAACAAATACACTTCATCGCTTGCTCGATAGAACACGTTAAACACTAGGACATTGCGTACACGTACGACACGAAACATGAGCGGGCTAAATCTTCCTGAGGTGGATAGGCCGTGGTAGTGTACTGTTGCTTGGTGTATAAGATTTTTGTTCATTCGGGTTGAGGATTTTCTTTCAACCATTCGGACTCTTCTTTTCATTCAGAAATCGTGGAGAAAAAACCGGACTGTGAGTGCCGGGATTCGAACCTGGGTTTTGAACGTTCGTAACCCATTACGCTAACCACTGCGCTAACCACAGCTCTGCTAACCATTACGCTATCGTCGTCCAGTTCTAGTTGATGTCTAGTGGCGGTATTTGTTATCGAGTGTCGCCACAGATTAATTTGTTCCTTCTTTTCATTTTTACTTTTTTAAATTTATTCCTGATCGTTGCATCCCCTTCTATGTGACCACAGTAACTATCAGTGACTATAGTTACGCGGATTACGTCAATGTGTAAATGTTAAATAGTGTTTGCACGGTTAGTTGGTGCAGTCGTCTCAGCTATTTAGTCAGCTGCTATTTGGCAAATAATTAGTCAGCTATTAGTTGGCTGGTTAATTTGCCACGTGCTTTGTATACTTCTACAAATGGTGCAAAAGGTCTGTGTTAGCAAGTTTAGGATCTTTTTGCGTTCTGTTAGTTCGAAGCGATTTTGTATTGTTGAGTATCTTTTGTTGGCTATATTGAGTTGCATCTTGGAATTTGTTACAATAGCAAAGAGAACGTTCGACGTTGTTGGTGTTGCAGTATCCATAAGGAACCATGTTTGCCCTTGTCGAAAGGCAAACACAGTACATTGCGAATGCTGCAACACGCTAAAACGAGTGATATTGAAGTGGCCTATCCTGAGCCTGGTTGTTTCAATCAACTTTCTTCTCGCGAAGATCATAACTGGGCTTGTTTCACGTGTGTTTCTCATAAACTGCGTTTACGTAGAAAGTTGTAGTTCTGTCACCAGTTGTTCCATTCTTCTCGTATCTCTGTCTTTACGAGGTGTTCGCTTTTTCAGTCTTTGTTGTTAATTAAAAGTTGTTGGGGCGTGGCGTCGCTTTCATTTGTGTTTCAACTTTCGCGTGAAATGGCTTCAAGCGATCCCATGTCGAATGATTTGACCAATTAGAGGACTACAAAATTTTGTCAAAGAGCATAACGGTCTTCTAGAAATTTCGAGCACTGTTGGCACTAAACGATTAATATAATCTTGGCAATT
The DNA here is from genome assembly GCF_041682495.2 of Bombus fervidus. Taxonomy (NCBI): domain Eukaryota; kingdom Metazoa; phylum Arthropoda; class Insecta; order Hymenoptera; family Apidae; genus Bombus; species Bombus fervidus. The sequence continues at coordinate 6,692,008 of NC_091534.1, read as the reverse complement.
AATAAACGCTATCGTGTTTAATATGCTAATGCGTTGTTAGCGGCAGGATATTATAAAATAAAGTGATAACGTGGCAAGAGGAGCGACGTTTGTAAAAAGAATGATCCTCGGAGCATATAATTTTGAGAAAGTAAATTTTACCAATGCTTCACGTATCTCACTCGTAAATACCGAATTTGCATAATTCCCGTGCGAAAGTGAATTCCATGCATGCGACAATTACGATCGCGATTGTACGCCGCGCTTTACACCGACCGTACTACTTGAAAATAATTTAATCGCCACAATTTTCCTGCGCCGTTAATTACGAAACTCTATAGCAGGCAGCCGAGCCTCGTTAATGCGATTCCAATTATCTCAACGAGTCGCATAACTAAACACAATGAAAGCAATCCACGACGACCACGTGATAGTGGCGCTAAACTCTCGTCGGATAATCGTCTGACAAAAAATCGTTTCTGTAACGAGAACGAAGAAAATATACAGAGAATCCCTTGATTTTCATTTACGCGTGAAATATTTTTTCTCATTCGATCGTTCGTCCGATATTAACTTCGAAGAAACGCTGACAACCACGTAAGAAACATTGTTCTTTGTTGTCGAGTAACAAAAAGTGGAAAAGCCGAAGGTCCAGCGATACCAGCTAATATCAATTCGCTTCGCAATATTAAAAGCTTTAATATCGAGTGAACACCGGCGGTGGAAACGTATATCTGATCGAATCTTCTCTGTCCTTGGTACACTTGTATATATATATATATATATGTTCCTTGACCATGTGGATGTGTAAGTAGACGCGGAGGGACGCGTACAAACGGTGGATAAAAGTGGGTATATCCGTGGTTGTTGGACGAGTAAACGCGATCCATTGTGGGCTTCCGGACATGTCGGTGTGTACACGCCGACACATACGCGCCGCTGTATACGGTCAGCCGTCTCTGCGTGTGTTGGTAAATACATTCGATTTATTGGAGAACGCAATAGGGCAGCTGGAAAGAGCCATACGTTCCGTGCTCTGATACCTAAAGCCTCTTTTTCCGAGGACCTCGTTCGCGTTTTGTTGTTGTGCTTTTCGTTATCCACCGTTTCTCCTGCCTCTCCCATCTCTTCTCTCCCTTTTTTCCCTTCCTATATAAAAGACATGTCGCAGAAGTAAGGAGGCTCGGCCCTCCGAAAATATTTCCGGGCTTCTTCATATTAAGCGTATTAAGAATCACCGTGCTATTGGTCCATCTTCCAACAGTTCAATTCCCTCGCGTATTTCAGTATTCAACTAGAAATATAGCGAACTTAGCGTAGTCACAAGTGCGATACGGTTTTACAAATAATATCAAAACCAGCTTCGTAGAAAACTTTCAGTTATATTCATATCGAACTGTGACGATTATTAGTATAATTTTACTGTATTACTAGTATAATTAGATTACTAGTATAATTTCAAACCGATCTGAAAGTGATATGTCTATAATTAAACAAATTTAATGTTCAATCTGCCATTTCTTTTGTAAAAACGTCTCTGAATATTATGGTCTTCTTTAAGACTTGTACGAGGAAGGCTGGCGCCCATGGGCCGTTCGGTTTGAGGATCACTGTGCGCCCCGCAGCTTAGGCTAACCTCCTTTCGCTCGTGTAAGGAGGTTTGCTCGCGTGCAGGCGTATTTTGTTCGATCTTTAATCGTCGGTAACTAAAAAACAAAGCCGAAAACGCAATTTTTGTACTCTTGATTTTCGTGTTATTTTGGCTTCAAGAATCACGTCTTAAATTTTCTGACATTTGTAGCTGAACACACCTTCGCAAATACACGCGTCTACCGAAAAGTTACAAGTATTATAAATATATGAAAATGAGTGCCACTGAAAAACAACGAAACTGAGTGCTTGAATATTTTCCCAATCTCTGCAAAACGTACTTTCACGAGTACTTTTTAGTCTCCTGTGTATTTTATCTATTTTTGCTTTCGTTCCCAACTTTACCAATATAATCACGTTCACCTGGGCGCTAACGAAATTTTCAAATGTTTCATGCAGCACACGTAACGCATTCACAAAGCACATCCACGAGTGTGCGAATACTTTCGTGCGAGCAACTACGTGTCTCAGCTGCTTCTGTTTCGATAACGTCACAAATTCCCGGCAAACGAGATCAGGTGTTGTTTTCTGCGACACACGCCGCGTATACATCCCGCTTGAAAAAACAAGCAAATTACAACGTATTACGTTCTATTGCCACTAAGTTTGCCGCTTGAAAAGTTTCTCGGATCGGAAGCTGAAAGGCTCGCCTCGTTCTCGTATTGTAAATTGAATGTTACTACGCCGGTGCAACTTTATCCGCAGCCAAGTTGCCGCGTTGTTTTCAACTTTGATAAGCGTGGGAATATTCCCAGCGTTGTTTTCGCAGCAGCGCGCGCTCCAACGAGCAACGAGCATTTTTCTGCCGCGGACTCGTCGCCCTTTCCGACGTCTTGAGCTTCCGCCTGGACTTGCCTTTTATTATCCTGCGGACCTTTTATATCTGCCGCGCGGATACTCGCCTTTCGCAAGATTTTCACGTTACGTTTCGTTTCTCCCCTCGCGACGTCCGTTCCGCCTCGTTTCTCCTCGTGTCCCTTTGAGCGGGCCGTGGCCCATTGAAAACCGCGTCAATGATTTCTCTGCTTCTCGCTGGCGGACGCAGTGTTCTCGTTGCAGCGATCGATCGAGCGAAATGATAACGCGGAGCAGAGCCACGTCCGTAGAATCGCATAGTAGAATTTTGTTATTCCTGCCGAGTTTTGATTTCCTGGAGATAAGTCTAATTGTTTCTCAGCTCACCTGATACGTTTATCTTTTGTCCGACGTGTTCTCCTAAATGTAAACCAAAATGTATTTCGCTGTATGAGTTTGTAACTCGGTAAACAAAATGTGAAAATCATTATACGATATAATGGACGGAATTAAATAATAATTTGATGGCACAGAGAATTGAAATGGTAACATGCAAATTTAGGTAACGTTCAAGGAATAAAACACCGAAGGATCAAGTTATGATCAGAGGAATAACATCCATTGAAGTGATCGTAACGTTGAAAATAAAACCACCAGTTTTATATCTTTTTTATTATTAACCTGTTGACTAGTTTGCATTAAATCTGGTCAGAAGACTCGTGATTTTTTATTAGATAATTCCCACTGGTCGTACCGATACTTTCCTACCCTCGACAAAAACAATTTACAACGCCTGTTATCAGAAAAGGAGACAATAAAGCGATATTTTGCAAGTTATTTCTTTAACAAATGTAGTTGGAAAATATGTAAGAGATAAATAGAACAGTACGAATTGGCAACTGGCAAACTCGCTGGACTGCAAAGTGGTAAATACATGAAAAGAGAACAAAAGAATCTGTCGTTGTTTTCTCGTTGTTTTTCTCGATAGAAGGGCAAATAGTCGAGTAACAACGTGTTCGCGTGTATTTATTAAAAATGACTGTTAGTCGTAAAAACGTAGGTGAAAATAATCTCCGCTTCTCAAGGTTTCATATACAAATTTCAATGCACTGTGCAAATGTTTTCACCTGGATTTTTCCCCACTGTTTTCGTATGACCTGCTTCGCCGTGGTATTTAACATCTGCCCAACGAGTACACGACCTACATTAATTCAAGGCAATTAACATTTCAACCATTTAAGCTGAAAACGCTTAGCTTCTCTCGTCTTGTTGCTTTATTTTATTATTGTTTTGTCATTAGTTTGTTACAGTAACCGTTCCACTACTCAAAAATTTCAATTGATCTTTGCTTCTGCAAAATGGATTCATTTTACCGTAAATTGTAGCGCGACGTATATTCGGCAAGATTATTAAACTGACAAACATCGTTGTTTTTTTTTTTTTAACGACGATTTAAATATTGTAACGAAATTTTTACACTGTAATTAAAAAAAATATATCTGTGAGATACTCGAAAGTTAGAAATTCGACTGGAAATTGCAGATTTTTCCATAGTAATTTTCATAGCTCGCACTATCCTCAAATGTCGTTGGATTTTGCATACAAATCCTGAACCAGGAGCTTAAACAGATGCCTGTCCATCGGAAAGGATTACCGTTAAATCCGTTTTATTGTCAAAGGTTAATCTATCATCATGTTTTCTGCTAATCGTCGCCAATTAGCGCTAACAAACTAATATAAAAAAATAATTCAATGACTTATTCGCATTTTTATGTCACTTGGACAGAGATGCTTCAACGTTTCCTGATATTCTGACGTATCCTCGCCACATCGTCCGTCTACCTGAGTAGAATTTTCATGAATCGAAAATCCCATTTCGAAAATTATATTAATAGAAACAGTAAAATATTTACCTAAAAAAAAAACAGTATATATTTTAAATAAATATTGCCCGTGCTCCTTTTCGCATTATCTGACATTCTTACAAAACGTTAAATCGATCAATAATAAGTTCGGTGTATTCGGAGTTTCGTAATATTTCGAAGCACGAAATTTTATCAACAGTGTCCCGAAAAAAGCAGTATAATTAAATCGTTGAAAAATGAAAGCCATGATGGAGGCAAGGTAGAATCGTCGAAACCACAAAACTGGAAACCAGTTACGTTTAGTATTGGAGGGGGGAAAGGGGATGGCGTTCCCTTTTGAGAACATGAAATTGTCAGAAAGTCGTAACGTAAATGGAATTGGAACTCGATTAAATTGAACCATGCTGTATTCTTCAAAGGCTGAAGACGTATGACACAGACTATATCTTGTGGAAACTGAAATCATTTTGTCTATAAGCTCGAAAGCAGTGAATTTTTTTTTTCACCCCTAAACTACAAATAATCCAATCATACGATGAAGTTCAAAGAGGTAAAACTGGAAGCAATTATTTAATTTCGTTTTCACAGCAATTTACGTTTACGTACCAACGACGCGATAAATAACTCTACTGGTACGAAATTTTCCGACAGGCTACTGAAAATATCAAAAAACGACTATTTCCAATTAGTTGAATAGTCAAATGGATAGCTCTACGTATTTCTTTTAATCGATATCGATATAGCATCAGGAATTTCATTTAATTTAAACGGTAGGACGGTAATTAATTTTAGAATAAACAGCGTAACAGTACGATAAAATAAATAGCGCAATGTAGGAATGACATATAGCGTGGAAAGTAAATACAACAATGCCATACATGCTGGGAATTACATTACGCGTAATTATAGAATGTAGTATGCGTACTGTCGTTACATCAAAGACTAAGCTTTCCAGTCGAATGCTCTCCATGTACATTAACCAAATACTAACAGCTTATTATTTAAACTGAAATATCGACTCCCTTTAACATTTCAAAGTCACGATATGCCCACTATACAGCTAATACCGCGTACAAATAATTTCATATTCAACGAATCTCCTTTGTTCCGCATTAAAACACAATGAGAAGAATAAAAAATCAGCGACTGTGTCGAGCAATGTACATCGCGTTTATTCCCTTCATTCGTTACGACCACATTTCGAGAATGAAGACTCGCTGTATCTTTGCGTTGCAATCAAAACTATTGAATCTTAATAAAAAGACAATAATTTTCTGTCCATTTAACACAGACTTTCCTATTGCGAATATAAAAATTGTATATTTGTGAGCGACACATCAGACGCGCTTTGATACAACGTTGCTCGTTCCGCCGATAACTCGCTAAATAGTCGGAAACACCAGGACCAAGCCGTTGTTGGACCGATCAAATCGGCTGACGCGTGACAATGACAAAAACAATCTGACGAGCGATGTCGGCGCCGCTGTGACTACTACGAGCAACCAGCGACAAGAACAGCAAAAACATCGATAATATATCTTTCTCTGTTTCCCCTGTTAAGGACGACGAAGTCAGTCTGTCGTGTAGTAGACTGAAAGCGACAGAGCCAGGTCGTAAAATTAAAGCTTACACGGTTGAAGACCGTAACGTGTAACTTGAGACGTTTTGGGGGAGATAAGCAGCTCGAGCATCGTGCAGGGGCCTGCGATGTCAACCCGGAACTATTTCTTTCTTTCTTTCAAGTAGGTAGGTCGGCGGTAAAAAATTGCCTGGCAACTATGGTCACCGGGTTCCTACGACCCTCGATGCGGCTAGATCAATCAATATCACCGTTCAACGCATTAGTTTACGACCACACTGTATCGCTTTCGCCTGCTGTACATTGTACTCGACTGTCTCAGGATAGTCTCTTTCCCTCTCTTTCGTTACTCACTACACTTTTTTTTTTTTGTTATTTAATTTGTACTTTACAATTTGTCCAGCTGGACATTTTGTAAATATTTCTAACTTAATGTGGATGGCTACCCCCACCGGGATACCATCTTCTAGTTTGTCTATTTTAAACAGCCAAAGTTTTCTTTTTTTTTTATTATTATTTAATTTGTATTTTATAATTTGTTCAGTTGGACATTTTGTAAATATTTCTAACTTAATATGGATGGCTACCCCCACCAGGATATTATCTTCGAGTTTGTATATTTTAAGCAGCCAAAGTTTTCTTTTTTTTATTATTATTATTCAATTTGTATTTTATAATTTGTCCAGCTGGACATTTTGTAAATATTTCTAACTTAATGTGGATGGCTACCCCCACCGGGATACCATCTTCGAGTTTGTCTATTTTAAACAGCCAAAGTTTTTTCTTTTTTTTTTTTTTATTATTTAATTTGTATTTTATAATTTGTCCAGCTGGACATTTTGTAAATATTTCTAACTTAATGTGGATGGTTACCCCCACCGGGATACCATCTTCGAGTTTGTCTATTGTAAACAGCCAAAGTTTTCTTTTTTTTATTATTATTATTTAATTTGTATTTTATAATTTGTCCAGCTGGACATTTTGTAAATATTTCTAACTTAGTGTGGATGGCTACCCCCACCGGGATATTATCTTCGAGTTTGTCTATTCTAAACAGCCAAAGTTTTCTTTTTTTTATTATTATTATTTAATTTGTATTTTATAATTTGTTCAGCAGGACATTTTGTAAATATTTCTAACTTAATGTGGATGGCTACCCCCACCGGGATACCATCTTCGAGTTTGTCTATTTTAAACAGTCAAAGTCTTTTCTTTCTTCTTTTTTATTATTTAATTTGTATTTTATAATTTGTCCAGCTGGACATTTTGTAAATATTTCTATCTTAATGTGGATGGCTACCCCCACCGGGATACCATCTTCAAGTTTGTCTATTTTAAACAGCCAAAGTTTTTTCTTTTTTTTTTTTGTTATTTAATTTGTATTTTATAATTTGTCCAGCTGGACATTTTGTAAATATTTCTAACTTAATGTGGATGGCAACCCCCACCGGGATACCATCTTCAAGTTTGTCTATTTTAAACAACCAAAGTTTTCTTTTTTTTTTTATTATTATTATTTAATTTGTATTTTATAATTTGTTCAGTTGGACATTGGGTAAATTTTTCAAACTTAATGTGGATGGCTACTCCCACTAGGATATTATCTTCGAGTTTGTATATTTTAAGCAGCCAAAGTTTTCTTTTTTTTATTATTATTATTTAATTTGTATTTTATAATTTGTCCAGCTGGACATTTTGTAAATATTTCTAGCTTTATTGCTAAATAACATGTGGATGGCTACCCCCAGTGGGATCCATCTTGGAGTTTGACTATGACTCGCTACATAATGCAAAGTGCGAAAGGAATTCTTATTTTCCAATGTGGTGAACTTGTTTGAACCGTGAAAATTTCCATGCTTTTCTAACACGTCGCGAAACTCAACATTCTGAGCAACGTTAATAAACAATGAAATGTAAGAGCAACCATCCGTAATCGCTGCGATTAATTTGAAACGGTTGTGCAATATTGTGCTGCATGGAGGGTGACAGGGTCGGTTTCCTACGACAACGGTAGTTCCGGTTGTCTGGTTCCCCAGCATGTAACCAGCTGGTGGCAATCGCGGCCACAGAAGAAGTTAATTGAAAATAAGATAACGCCGGTATCGAGCATTGCAGGTTTGCCAGGCGGGTCCGCTCGAGCTGAGAAACTGGACGAGCAGGCTTGAAGAACAGCAGGTCTAGATAGGATGAAATATAATCCCTTAATTAAGTCTCGCTGCTGAAGCTGCACCGTGGAAAACACAGACGGAATTATTGTCCCACAGATGAGAATGTCAAGGGAATGGACGTCTACGAAAGTAATTGCGCTCTGGTTTTCAGAATTGTATGAATTTTGGATGTATAAATTCTACTGGGACCTTCTGATACAGTATGAAACAAATAATTTTGAAATGTACGTCGTCGTTTATTTTACGTGCTACGATTTTCAAGTGAATGGATAGTAACGAGGAATACACCTTCCCTTTTCCTGAGAAATAGGCAAACAACTTAGGGTTGATTCAAGCTTCTACAATGTCGATAATTTCAACACCTGAGAAACTTTGAGGACAATGAATTTGAAAATTAACTTTCCATCATTTAACTCGTTTTAATTTTATGCAACAAACACTTATGTGTCCATACAACACACATGTACTCAACGATATATGTGTACAATGTGTCGATTCGCATTCGAACGTAAAAATTACTAAACAAATATTACTAGAATATTACTATGCATATCTTGCAACATAAATAATTCGTGTCTTTTTTTCTGCAAATATTACACATTGTACAGGACAAGTTTACGTTACGAACCAACATAATCTCTTCAGAAATGCATGATAATTGTCTTCTATATTTTCTATATATATATATTTGACCAACGATAAATATAAAAATCCAACTCATGTTATTTCTTCTGCTATTATCGTCTTTTCTAACAGGTCACTGGCAAAGATCAGACGTCTCGTTCGTGCTTAGTGGAAACGCTTACAGGTACATGGATTGCCGAATACCTGGCACGGCAAACAGACATCAGACGTTGGAATGGAATTAAAGATTCACTGGTCAGACGTACATGTGTCGGTCCTTGCACACACTATCATGCACATCGTATCGTAAAGTTCAACTGCTACTACCAACGAAGGGAACAAAGTACATAACTAGGGAACTTGACGTACCGATATAACACCGATCGATTGAAATATTCACGAGGCCATGTGTTATTGATCTACCACGCAGCGTGTACAGGCGAGCGATTCGAAACATACGTGGGATGCTGATATCAATAAAATATCAGTCGAACAATGTATATACTTGTGTCTCCTTTCGACCAACTATGACTGGCACGGGCGTTTATCTTTGCATCGACGGTGCGTTTTCAGCTTTGTCTGCTTGCTTTTCAAAGCATCTGCGTTGTATCATTCTACATCGTCTAACAAGAAGAAGAGATTTCCGCGCTTGTGCTATCGAGACGTGCAAGCGCTCAATTGTTCAATCTATAACGCGAAAGCACATACTACTATAACTGGCGACATTGTATGAACAATTGTATGAATTGTCACAACATTATTGTACAATATTCCTTGGGACTCTATCGCCTGATGAATTTCATCAACATCGTGAGTACTTTGCTATGTAAACAGTTTGTGGTTGGTAAATAATTTTTTATCAATTATTTACTCTTTGTTATAACAAGTAATATGTGTGTACACATATTGTACAATTGTTGTGTACGCAAGTTGATAATTATTCCTGCGTGAAGTAACATTTTGTATTTTTATAGCTACAGTGAAATGAGTCAGTGATAAATACTGACAAGTACTCAAGTATTGGTAAGTAAGTATTGTTTAAGTATTAAGTAACCTAATATTTCCAACGTGTCTTCCTTGGAGTTCTGATGAATTTCATCAACTTCATGAGTTCTTTGCAACGTAATAAGTTTGTGCTTGGTGAATAATTTTTTATCAATTAGTTACTAATTTTTATAATAAGTAATATGTGTGTACACATATTGTACAATTGTTGTGTACACAAGTTCACAATTATTCCTTCGCTAAGTAACATTTTGTATTTTTATAGCTACAGTGAAGTGAGTCAGTGATAAATACTGACAAGTACTCAAGTATTGATAAGTAAGTATTGATTAAGTATTAAGTAACCCAATATTTCCAAAGTGTCTTCCTTGCAGCTCTGACGAATTTCATCAACTTCGTGAGTTCTTTGCAATGTAAAAACTTTCTCGTTGCTGAGTAATCTTTTATCAATTATTCACTTATTGTTATAATAAGTAATCAATATGTGTGTGCACATATTGTGTGACAATTATTCCTTGGTTATGTAACATTTTGTATTCTCATAGCTACAGTGAAGTGAGTCAGTGATAAATACTGACAAGTACTTAAGTAAGTATTGGTTAAGTATTGAGTAACCCAATATTTCCAAAGTGTCTTCCTTGCAGCTCTGACGAATTTCATCAACTTCGTGAGTTCTTTGCAATATAAAAACTTTCTCGTTGCTGAGTAATCTTTTATCAATTATTCACTGATTGTAATAATAAGTAATCAATATGTGAGTGCACATATTGTGTGACAATTATTCCTTCCCTAAGTAACATTTTATATTCTTATAGCTACAGTGAAGCGAGTCATTGATAAATACTGACAAGTACTTAGGTAAGTATTGGTTAAGTATTGAGTAACCCAATATTTCCAAAGTGTCTTCCTTGCAGCTCTGACGAATTTCATCAACTTCGTGAGTTCTTTGCAATGTAAAAACTTTCTCGTTGCTGAGAAATCTTTTATCAATTATTCACTTATTGTTATAATAAGTAATCAATATGTGTGTGCACATATTGTGTGACAATTATTCCTTCCCTAAGTAACATTTTATATTCTTATAGCTACAGTGAAGCGAGTCATTGATAAATACTGACAAGTACTTAGGTAAGTATTGGTTAAGTATTGAGTAACCCAATATTTCCAAAGTGTCTTCCTTGCAGCTCTGACGAATTTCATCAACTTCGTGAGTTCTTTGCAATGTAAAAACTTTCTCGTTGCTGAGAAATCTTTTATCAATTATTCACTTATTGTTATAATAAGTAATCAATATGTGAGTGCACATATTGTGTGACAATTATTCCTTCCCTAAGTAACATTTTATATTCTTGTAGCTACAGTGAAGCGAGTCAGTGATAAATACTGACAAGTAGTTAAGTAGTTAAGTATACCAGTAGGACGAGTAGTTAATATTCGCATAAAATATTGGTAGATAAGTATCAATATAACGGTACACGTTTAGAATGATTTATAGTTTGAAATTAAATTTTGATTAAAAGAAATAAATAAACAGTATAGAAAAATATGTCTATTGGATAAATTTCTTGAGTTTAATATTTAAAAAATGATCATATAATACGTTCTTTCATAGATATATAATGTTAGAGCAGTTATGACTTGTAATTAATATTCTGTTCGTTGTAAATACATAATGTTAACTACGAATTATACCACTGTATGGAAAAGTATTTATTGAATTTTGAATATTTTATAGTATCATTAATCTAAATATCTAAATATCTACATATCTAGATCAATTTGAATATTTAATGTCTGTTAGTGATTCTTTTTTTTTTTTTTTTTTTTTTTAGGAGTTTGGACGAGCTAATACGACTAAACATACCTGTTTAAATTCTAAATTTATTAAAAATTAAGTAAATCAAAGAATATTATATAAAGAATGTCTGAGAAAGTTTCAGAGGTCTGGCAGTTTCTGTCACAGCATACGATAGCTCAGATTAGCTGGAATCAGCTGGCGGAACCGTGGCCAGAAGGCGCATAAATTATTCTCGTTTGTCGCTTCGCAAACAACACACAAAGTCCATTTAAGCAACATTTACATGGCGTGGCTTCCATGGAAATACAACAAGATTTCGAGAGCACGGCACCATGACTCTCCGCGAGGAAACGTAATCAGCTCTAATTATCTTAAACTTCAAATCCGATAACCATCGGTTACAAAGCCGATAAACAGGGTTACTTTGGGCCAAACCGCATGGAGCAAAATTAATTCTCCAATGCAGCACGCTGACTTATAGTTGTTACAAAATCATTTCAGTATATCCAACTCGATTTAACGGTGACACGTAAGTAAACGTGACTTGAATTCGACTATTATTTACATCGATTGCAGATCGTCGCTCTTTTCATCGTATTATCGGAGTTTTGTTAAACGAACGTAGCAACGTAGATAAACGAATTTGTTACGACAAAACGTGTATATTCAAAATTTTGTTTCTGGACCAAAAGTTCCATTTGTTCCCAATTTTATCAATCTATTTCTCGTACATTTTTCTTCCTCAAAATAAACTGCGGTAAAATCGTTACTTGCGCGTTAACATCGATATAAAATTGCAAAAAAAAAAAGAAGAAAGAACGAGATATTTAATTAAATAATAAAAACATTTAATTAATAATTAAATAATACAAGCATTACAACTAATGAAAAACAAGGGATCTATACAGAACGAGAAGCCAATATCTCGGAAAATAAAAACGTAAGCAGTCGGAAAGTTTCTGCTTTTGACGAGAAAGTTCAACTAAACTGTCTTACTGACATAAAAATGGAAAAAATGAAAAAAGAAAAATAGAAAGAGAAGTTTAATTAAATAATTAATTTTTCCTGATACTCTACATCGTTTTTGTTCCTTGAAACAGCTATATCTTACTTCTAAATATTAGAAATTTCTTAATGGACCACGGATGATAAATAGTAGCTTATTATAAATGTTGGCAAGCACTTTGTAAACAGCGAACAAAGAATGATTATAGTCCACGCAAATCTCGATACTACTCCAAATGACGTTATTAATTTTCTCTGAGTACTCTTGGCACATTCTAATAATTCTTGCGGACGATTCACAAGTCTTTGTGAAAGTCTCTTTTGCTTTCCTCCATTTGAACGCCCCATGCATTGCCCATAATCTTCCCTTAAAGTTACAACTGTTTTGCATAAACGTTGCGTCACAAATATAAAGTTTCAATTAAACGAGAAAAAGAAAATATCGTTCGTAGCAATTTTTACGAAAATCCTGTAACGCCTATGCCAGTGTGCTTCAATTTTTCAAGTAATTTTATAATTCTATAAGAAATTAATATTAAAACAAAAATATATTTGTAAATTATAAAACACCGTTAATTTTCAAGCGTCGATCGAATTAACTAAACGCCACCTACAAAAGACGCGGAGCAAGAAATGTTTCCTAAACGTCTGCAACGTTTATTCCCTTCATCTTTCACAGCCCCAATCGAAGAAACATACATTGAGCAGGTGCTTTCACGAGACATTAATCGTAACGTTATTAAGCTTTCAGTTGAAAGAGAAAAGCAAACGAGTCTTCCTTCTTTTAAAAGCAGCGGCGATCAGTACGGCAGGTAGATTCAGTCGGTCGAAAGTAGCAGGACTTAACAGAGGGGCGATTCGTTTTGCTATTTCATGGCCTGTTCGCTCATGGCTTCCTCGAACGCGTTAGGAGCACAGTCGGCGGCCGAGAGACAGTGGAAAAAGGGGAATAAAAAGCGGAAACGAGGACGAAGATTAAGAGAAAGAGGGAAAGAACAGGGGGGACGGGGTCGAGGAGGAAGAAAAAAGGGGTGGAAAGTGGAGAGACGCCTTGATAGATGATCTTGGTAATTATTTGCGGGCATTTCCTCCGTTTCTGTTTTTTATCCTTTCCGTTCTTTCGCCTCCGCGTATCGCCCTATTGCCCGAAACGAGACATCGTCTTTCTTCCAGCGCGTCTTTCCTCTGGCTTCCCTGCCAGCCCCGTTGTTCCGCTTCGTTCGCGTTTCTTTCGCGGCCTGTGTTCGCCTGTTCTACCAGCTCCGTGCACCAGCCACGCTTTTTCCTCTCATTTTCTTTTATCACATCCCACCTGGCTGCGTCACTTCTGCTGACAGTATTTTCCCCGCGCTGGTCACGATGGATGAGCAGCCACGTCCACTCGCCGTAGCCATCGGGCCGTGCACTCTGATAAAGAACAATAGACGACTGCTGTTCCTCATTGTCAGCGCGCTGGCACCGCGCGATCGGCTGTATTATTTCTGTCGAATCGATGGCATCATCGGCACTGGCTTATTTCGACGTTCCAGGGACAGATTACCGGGAGAAAATGCGACCTCTCTATGTGTCACAATGCTTCATACGATATCGGAAGAGGACACGCCAAGATAGGTTAGTTGCAGTGATTACGCCTGACAGACTGGCATTTTACGTAAGCGTCGCGCTAATATGGCTGAGTATCTTGTTGCAGAGGTTGCACAAAATAATGGAAACGTCTCTTGTATGTCGTGTTACTGTTATACGTATACAACCGGACCTCCATGACTGGGGAAGCTGTGCAACACTTGGATCTTGTTCATTGCCTGTGAACCTCTAAAAGTCGAGATGAAACTCCTTAACTCGAACTAAAACTCAACTTGACTGAAGCACTCTATTCGCTATGTGCATTCAGATGCGTTGTTTTACTTATTTTAATAGCCAGACCTCTACGAGTAGAGCTTCTATGGCCGCTGCCTCTGTAACTCGAAATGCATCTGCAGCTACGTTGTGCAGTCCAACTGGACAAATTGTAAAGTACAGAAAAAAAAAGAAAACTGGGCTGTGTGTCACAAGATGTGACCTATCGATCGTTTGGCATTGTCTACTGTCTTCCAAATATTTAGATTGTCTCGAATAACGTGGGACGACGCAATCCCTGCTTCTTCGACCACGCGCACATCCAACGAGGCTAATCGTTTTTCGTCCATCGAATTGCCGTCATCTGTCGCGTTAATCTACGTTGAATAACTGAATTACAGGAGCAAGATCGAGATACCAACACTTCCTGAAAATCGCGTCTTCGTACGAAGCTGCTGCACGTCCAATGTTCGTTCGTTAAATCTCTTTCACTGGGAAATTTCGCAAAGTCGAAGCCTGTGCAACTGCAAGATTTTAGCTGCTCCTTGAAGCTCCAGTTACCGAGATTCGACTTACGACGTACAACAGGTGTTCCCATTATTTTATTGAATACGATAATATGCAAGTTAACTCATTTGCACATTTATGCAACTAATTAACAGAGTAGGCCTTGGTCTGTCAAGTGCAACTATCCTTTCATCTTTAAATGTCCCACAAATGCATCCTCGGTCTATGGGATTGGCAATTAAGTGATTGTAGATTTTGTCAAGGCTACCTAATGACAAGATCCGCAATCGCATAGTTGCCAAGCCAATAGTAACAGGTTGACACAGGATCACAATTTAAAGTGAAACATCGATCGTCGAGATGAATGAACACGTGTCCTTCACGGAGATGTTTTTCCCAATTAATTTCTACCATTCGAATACCTTCGATTCCTACGATTGCTTCAAGTATTCGAATCTATTCTGTGCTATTGCTGCACGCTCTTGGCTATCTGTCTGCCATAGACCACATTCATCCAGTGGGCAGTCAGTGGTCAGTAGTGGGTTACTTACCGCAAAGCTGACTATCTGATGCGACAATACGACTATCTGTCTATTATAAACGCGTGAGAGGGGTTCCCTTACAGCTGCAACTAAATATATAGTTGTTCCCATGGATAGCATCCATGACGAAGCAGCGCAGTGATGAGAAGTAACCTAGTTCCCGGTGGCCTATTTGCAACGTTACTCTTCCCTCCAAGCTTTTCCTTTTCTACTCTGCAATTTTCTCTTCTCTGTCCATTCTTCTATGCTTCCCTTCACTTCTCTTTCGATTTCTCTCCATTTCTGTAATTCCTTTCGTTTCTCCCGCCCCTTACATCATTTCTGCTTCTCCTTATTCCACCGTCTTATCTTCTTTTTCCTTCCATTTCTCCCTTGTACCTTTCTTCCCACGTTTTCATCTTCTTTCCCATTTCTTTCCCCTCTTTTCTCCGAACAATGAACACACCAAGATTCACTATATCTGTGAACAGTGGAACACTTCAGGAGGAATTGAAATGATCAAAAAAGTGTTTCTATAGTTGTCCAAGACACTGTGCGGTGTAAATAGATTTCTCACGGGTGGAAATGTTTTCAAATTGCACTGTGATAGCTTTCATCGTGTGTACGAAAAGTATTCGCACACCATTGCATCTTTACCAAATGTCCAGCTGGACAAATTGTAAAATACAAATTGAATAATAAAAAAAACCATTGCATTTATCCTGGCGTTAAATAATTAATTAGGTATATTAACATTCGCGTTATTACTTTCATACGACTGCAAAGGTTTGCTGCTATGAAAATTATGAGAATCTGATGAAGAAACGCTTCGTTGTATAACAAAAGTGTCAATACGTTTCGTAGCCACTGTAAGTAGAACGTTTATTTCTTATCGGCTGTTTAAAAAATATTCGTAAAGATTTGTTGCGTGGCTATCCGCCGGATCAGCAGCGGCCCCCGTTGATTTCAAATGCTAATTATCAGCTAGAAATAGCCAGGAAAATAATAATTTTCGCTGCATCGATTTCTGGGCTACTCGAAAATGTCGATACCTTGTTTTCGAATATTTCAGACTGCGAAATCTGCGTCGATTTCAATATGCGCTCTGCGCCTGCTTTTAATATTTTCACGATTGGAATAAACAAGGAAGCTCAAAGGGAATTGGTAAAATTCTTTTACAGAAAATCCAATGCAATTTTCAATAGAGGGAAACGAACGCTGATGTTTCATTCGATAAAGTCAAATAAACTCTCGATTCCCGGCCAATTTCAATTTACAAGGAGTCGGGCAAATGTGCTCCACTTAACCGTATAGACTACGCGTTTCGTGCATCGAGCGTTGTTCGTCAAAGAAATACAACATGATTCAATAATTCATAAAGCAATCGTCGATGGGATGATTTTCTGATTCTCGAATGAAACGTTGCAGTGGAATAAATTCTCCCTTTTCCCCCTTTCCATAAGAGGCTTCGTTTATGTGAAATTCTCTGATTTAATGACCCTGAAATTATAAATATTAATCCTATATGCATATCTGTCAGGATAATTATTCCACAGTTTTAAAATCTCCACACAATTGTTACTTAAAATTATTAACGCGAAATAAACTTCCAACGCTGTCTTACGGTCGGCTGCATTTAGCCAAGTTGAGATACTAATGACAAGTCGTTAGTATTTGTTAGATAATATAACAATGCAATCTATTAATGAGAAATCAATGTAATGTAACAATAGAAGCAATTAATTTCTTTTAGATTAACTGCTGGTTCTCTGACACTACACCTTGTCAGGATGCAACAAATAGTTTCTATATATAGAACACATTCTTACTCCAAATTTACCGAGTGTCCAGCTAGACAAATTGTAAAGTACAAATTAAATAATAAAAAAAAAATTCCCACTCCAAAATTATATTTATATTCCACAAAAGTCTACTCCCATAGAAGCTATAGTATAGCTATATATATAATATAGTATAGCTATATAGTATAGTATAGCTAGTAGTTAGTCTGCAAAGAATTCGTGAAAACCAATCGCCCTTACTGTTGCTATTACTCGACTCGAGTTTCTTTTTTCAACTGTTCGGTATCGATGTCACTGCGTGTGCAAGCGGCGGTGGTTTCCTTATCTGCGCGAAATTCGATACGCGACGGCTGCTGAAAAAAAGTCGGGGCAAACGTGGCGGATAATCGGAGCTCAAGATGTCTTTAGATATTTAGATGGCAAAAAAGTATGGTCGCGTGCGCGTGACTAAATAAGACAATAATAAACTGGTCAATAGATTCACTGTTGCTGTTACTCGAGAATCGACTCGAGTTTCTTTCTTCAACTGTTCGGTATCGATGTCACTGCGTGTGCAGGCGACGGTGGTTTCCTTATCTACACGAAATTCGATACGCGGCGGCTGCTGAAAAAAAGTCGGGGCAAATGTGGCGGATAATCGGAACTCAAGATGTGTTTAGAAAAAAGTATGGTCGTGTGCGCGTGACCAAATAAGACAATAATAGGCTGGTCAATAGATTCACTGTTCCGATACTATTTTCTCAGCAAAAGATACTATTTACTAAAAGAAGCGAGTGTTTCATTACAGAGATTGATCTTCAGTATTATTTTTTAACGAGCAACTGGCTTCGTTTGGACTATAAATCACTGACGCGGCCAGACAATTCGCGAGAGTGTCTTGAAAAGAAAAAAAGAAATAGAAGAACGGAACGTTTAGGTGAACAGTGTGAAGCGTTATTAAAATAAACACGTCTGTAGCATAAAGCAACGATGCGAACAGCGGTGGAATATTCATTCGCAGTTTTTCCGGCGCTGATATCAAAATGGAAGTGCGGCGCAGCGCGAACCGGGAAATAAGCGATAGGGAACGGTTGCCTCTTTTCTTGTTTTTTATTTTTCTTTCTTCTTCTTTTCTTTTTTTTTTTTTTTTTTTGCGAACGCCGCTCTTTCCAATGGTTCACCGGGGAAATCTACGAAGTGGTTATTAAAATTCCATCCGGATCGTGATAGCGCAACAAGGAAAATAATCTCGGAGAGACAGATTTCCTTGGAATTTTTCTCGCCTCTCGCGGCGTTCCCGCGAATTAGGATTTCGTGTCGCGAAAAGCCAGGATTACGGCTGGACGTTTGATCAAATATGCGCCTTTGAGTATTCGCTGAAATGTCTGAATGGTCGCATCGCAGTTCCATCAACGATAATTATCGTTATCGCGTGTACTGTCATTAACAGGGATTATATAATTGAATATTAAGCCATGTTTTCACTTTTACTATCATTTTTTACAGATTACTTGCGTGCCACAGCTGATCGAAAATTTCATTGCCAACAATTATTAGGATAATATCATTCCATAGGACAAGCTTGCGCGTATAACATAAGTCTCTTTGTTATTCATTTATGTTCATTAATACAGATATTGTATTTCTTGGAAATTTTTATAATCTGTCGTGGCATATGTTGTAGTATATTGTATAGTGTATCTGAGAAATGGATGTGTGTACGTATAACGTGTGTGGGAAATGTTGTACATTATATTATCTTAATTAATATAAATATGTTAGTATTTCTTGGAAATTTTTATAATCTATCGTGGCATATGTTGTAGTATGTTGTATAGTGTATCTGATAAATGGTTGTGTGTACGCATAACGTGTGTGGGAAATGTTTTACATTATATTATCTTCATTAATACAGATATGTTAGTATTTCTTGGAAATTTTTATAATCTGTCGTGGTATATGTTGTAGTATGTTGTATAGTGTATCTGATAAATGGATGTGTGTACGTATAACGTGTGTGGGAAATGTTGTACATTATATTATCTTCATTAATACAGATATGTTAGTATTTCTTGGAAATTTTTAGAATCAATTGTAGCATATGTTGTAGTATATTGTATAGTGTATCTGATAAATGGATGTGTGTACGTATAACGTGTGTGGGAAATGTTGTACATTATATTATCTTCATTAATATAAATATGTTAGTATTTCTTGGAAATTTTTATAATCTGTCGTGTCATATGTTGTAGTATATTGTATAGTGTATCTGAGAAATGGATGTGTGTACGCATAACGTGTGTGGGAATAGTTGTACATTATATTATCTTCATTGATACAGATATTGTATTTCTTGGAAATATTTGTAATCTATCGTGGTACATGTTGTAGTATATTGTATAGTATATCGCACAAAATTACGTAGTATATCGTAGTTAGTTGATAATTTGACTATACCTTGCAGTCAACATCTACTTTCGCATGGATATGTGGTGTTAGTAGATTATTCGATAAAAAAAGGAAATAACGTGGTTCTTTTATTTTCTTGCAATGCTAACGGTACTTTTTTAAATACAACTGCCAACAGGTGACGTTATAGTATTTTTGATTATAGCAAATTCCGGTTAATTCGATGCAATTCTAATTATGTTGATCTTTCTGCTGCTCAAAAGAATTTTAGTCTTCGATTTAATTAAACGCACAAATTTGCAACTTTGTTGCATTGTAAATATTAGCAAGTTCATTATATTTTGCAATGTACCATAACTCTGTTTTCTTAATACATGGATCTCGAGTTTCTTACGTTTTCTACAGCCTTCGTTGGGAATATTCCAAAATTCGACAACAATTTAGACGTGTAACCGCGAAAAGCCATCCGTTCGCCGATAAAACAAGTAACATTTTGATCGTATAATACAGAAATATGTAAAAACGGAACGTCAGCTAATGGTCAGACGAAAAAAAAGACTTTTATTTATTGTTGCCAGGAAACATAGGTACGAAATTTCGAAATTCGCAACGTTATCCAAAAAAAAAAAAAAAAGAGAAGATCTCGTCGTTGCTACAAGAAACAAAAAGAGACGAACGAAGAACCTTCCACTGGAAATTTTCTATTACAAAGCGGTTTCCCAAAAAGCGTACTTTCCTCTGTTGCATCGCTCTTCTACCTAAACGACGGTATATTTCTCGAAATCGTACACTCACAGCCGCAATATATTTTATACAGATGCAATGCGATATTTACAGAGATACGTTCGTTGCATCGCCTTTCTACCTAAACGACAGTATATTTTTCGAAATCGTACGCTCACAGCCGCGATATATTTTACACACAGGCAATACGATATTCACAGACACGACAAATTTTTATAGATACGATACAGCCCAAATATATGCTGAAACTTTATAATTATAATAATAACCAATATAATAATAATAATAATTTAGTAGCCTAGGATTTAATAAAACAACAACTCTCAGACAAATATAAAATATAATGTAAAAACATAATTTACAATATACAATATAAATTAGCAATAGAAAAACCAACGGGGTCTAACCAACATCTCGCAGACCATCGAAACAACAACGTAGACAGTGTCCCAGTGTGAGGAAACAGTAACAGCATGGAGCCCTCTGTCCTGGGCCTCTGCGACGACACTCCCAGCGACGCCCCACCATAGGAGCCAAACCCATAGAATATAAACCTTCCCAAAATCAGCTCGCAGTAAATGCAACCACATTACAAATGAAAACCACGAAATATCCAATTGAATGGCACGCACATAACACAAACAAGGCAAGTTAAACACCTAGGACTCCACTCAGCACACAACTTAAATGGAAACAACATAATACCAAACACCTAGGACTCCACTCAGCACACAACTTAAATGGAAACAACATAATACCAAACACCTAGGACTCCACTCAGCACACAATTTAAATGGAAACAACATAATACCAAACACCTAGGACTCCACTCGGCACACAACTTAAATGGAAACAACATAATACCAAACACCTAGGACTCCACTCGGCACACAACTTAAATGGAAACAACATAATACCAAACACCTAGGACTCCACTCGGCACACAACTTAAATGGAAACAACATAATACCAAACACCTAGGACTCCACTTAGCACACAACTTAAATGGAAACAACATAATACCAAACACCTAGGACTCCACTCAGCACACAACTTAAATGGAAACAACATAATACCAAACACCTAGGACTCCACTCAGCACACAACTTAAATGGAAACAACATAATACCAAACACCTAGGACTCCACTCAGCACACAACTTAAATGGAAACAACATAATACCAAACACCTAGGACTCCACTCAGCACACAATTTAAATGGAAACAACATAATACCAAACACCTAGGACTCCACTCAGCACACAACTTAAATGGAAACAACATAATACCAAACACCTAGGACTCCACTCAGCACACAATTTAAATGGAAACAACATAATACCAAACACCTAGGACTCCACTCGGCACACAACTTAAATGGAAACAACATAATACCAAATCAATAATAGAGAAAATACAGATAAAAAGAAGACAAATGTACTGGTTAACTAGATAATTAATTAATCTGGTTGGCCACCTTCTGGTCGGCGACTAAATAGAACCTAACCAGTTCAAACCTCGGCCAAGACGTGCCCAAGACGAATGCTCGCAGTTTTATATGTTCAGTTTGTTGGGGTTCAGGGGGATGATCCTGAGAGCCCTACGTGATGGGGAAACTTTGGTGTTGGGTCATGTGCAAAGGTAAGGTCAAGGTCTAAAGGTTTATTGCCAGGTAGTGTGGAATGACATGGATTTGAAGTATGGTCGCTGTCACAATCTCCTCGTGTGGCAGTTCCAACGTTTCACAAACAAAGAATTGAGCTTTAGGTATTTTCTTTTTATTTGGAAGTAGTTTACAATCAATTCTCATTGAGAATTATAAATAAATTATTCTGACGTGGTACTATAACGTGAGTAATAAATTTATTATTCATTTATTTATGTGGCTCATTGCTGCTGCTCCCATAATGGCATTCCCTACATCTGCATTTTCTATATTTTTCATTTATTTTCTATGCCGAGTTTAGAATTTCGATTAATTAACCATTTCTCGTGATTTCTTGCGTCTCCTACGCGACACTATCGTCGCCATAGCTAGACGATACATAGAGTAGTATCATAATTCCGCGTGATGTAGAGGAATTAGTAACAGCGAACGACGACCATATGAATTTCCGCGGTGGCGATGTCTAAACGTGACCCACTTTCGTCGTTCCGCCCTTTCTCTTCCTCGCTGATACGCGGAACATTAATGAGCCCGACAACTCGTTGCTGGAGATCGTCGCGCCGTATCAGCGAGAAAGACCCGACAGCGGATCCTTTAATTATCCTAATACACTGATTATCGGTGGGAAAATCGGACGATCGGACGCCAAATCCGGACGCGACAGATATTAGCGCGTTTCGTCGTTTCCGAGAGCAAAAGAAGCTAAAAATGAAGAAACTAAAATTAGAAATTAAATAGCAAAATTGAGAGATTGAGAAGTATGTTTAGTCCGACAAGGTAGGAAAGCTTCTCGAGGATATTCGCGAAACCTGAGCAACTATAATTAAATTGGATGATACATTGCATATTTATATGACACACTGTACATTAATTGTAATTACTTATTAATTAGAGTAGGTATATTTGAGACGGAAATAGGGAGAATAATAAATGCGAAAAGACATGGCGCTTAATTGTTATTTAATCGTCGACTCGCGACACAATCGCCCTGAACTCAGAATGATTCTAACTATCCTAACTGAAATAACTGCGCTTTGACCTCGTTAACAGGGACCAGCAGTCGGAATAATCACGGGTTATCGATCGAGCAGGTGGAATTACGTTACAGTACCGACATTGTAACATTGAGCTTCATTCCCTTGATTAATATCACGTGTACGTAATATTCTACTTTAACAGGTCATCATCCAATTAAACAGCACGTATACGTTTCTTAAATGAAGTTGCTCTTCAATTTCTGGTGTCGTTGATCTTTGCAAAAATATAATGATAATCATGTTGCTGTTATTAACAATTGACTGGAGAGAAAATTGCAACTTTTAGTTCTGAATTGGCAATTACAATACAGTGGCTCTCAAACAATCTTGTTCTTTCTACGTTAACGAGATAAGTAAAAATTTCATAATAATTTAAGTGTTTAGTTAAAAAATACACTTATGCGTTTATATAAGTTAGACTTTCTCCAAAAATCTTCTTAGTCGATAAAGAAATTCCATGTTAAAAGCATGGAATAAGAAGATGTCTGAGGAACAGAAAAATTAGCTACGACGATAAGAAATCGCCAAAATTCGTGTAAAGACGAGGAAGAATTCGACTTTTTCAGAGACACGTAGCTGTCTGTCGCATTACAAAATTTCAAGGCCGCCACGTGTCGCGAACAGTTGAGCGAAACGAACGACGCCGGACTAAGCTGACTGAAACTAACGCGTGATACGACGACACTTTCGTCGACTTGATCTTCATCGGTCGATCGATTTCTTTACGAACGCTGTGTCTATCGAGAAGCTTGTTCGCGTTTCTCAAAATTAAACGAAATACCCTGTAAATATTAGATGCACGAGCATGCGTGTAAAGTTGATAATTACAAACTGTATAACGAAGCTAATAAATAATAATTGGACGCGGCTTCTAACGAACTGTCGTCCTGGCGAACGAGATACCCAAAGATTTACGCAGCTACGGTAGAATCTCGATTATCCCCTGTGACCTGCACCAGGTCTGCTATCGGATAATCGAAAACTCGTATAATACGAATAAGTTTATTAATATTTATAAATCCTATAATAAAACCATAGAAAATATCTCGATAACGTATTTTTAGATTTAATGAATTATTTGCAAGCTTCGTTAATTGCTTTCACAATGTCTGACAGTACAAGGAAAGAACAGCAACACATGCAAACCAGCTGGTTGCTGAAGCGAGCAAAACTCTCATAGAAAGAAGACTAAAAAGAAAACACCCCACTGACCTCAGTAAAGAAATAAAATAGTCAAATTCAAAGATGGTATCCCGCTGGGGTTAGCCATCCACGTGTTATTTAGCAATTAAATTAGAAAAATTTACCAAATGTCCAGCTGGACAAATTGTAAAGTACAAATTAAATAATAAAAAAGAAAAAGAAAAAACTTTCATTGCTTAAAATAGACAAATTCGAAGATGGTATCCCGGTGGGATTAGCCATCTACATGTTATTTATAATTAAGTTAGAAAAATTCACAAAATGTCCAGCTGCACAAATTGTAAAGTACAAATTAAATAATACAAAAGGAAAAGAAAAAACTTTCATTGCTTAAAATAGACAAATTCGAAGATGGTATCCCGGTGGGATTAGCCATCTACATGTTATTTAGCAATTAAATTGGAAAAAATTACCAAATGTCCAGCTGGACAAATTGTAAAGTACAAATTAAATAAAAAATAAGAAAAAGAAAAAACTTTCATTGCTTAAAATAGACAAATTCGAAGATGGTATCCCGGTGGGGGTAGCCATCCACATGTTATTTAGCAATTAAATTGGAAAAAATTACCAAATGTCCAGCTGGACAAATTGTAAAGTACAAATTAAATAAAAAATAAGAAAAAGAAAAAACTTTCATTGCTTAAAATAGACAAATTCGAAGATGGTATCCCGGTGGGGGTAGCCATCCACATGTTATTTAGCAATTAAATTGGAAAAAATTACCAAATGTCCAGCTGGACAAATTGTAAAGTACAAATTAAATAATAATAATAAAAAAGAAAAAACTTTCATTGCTTAAAATAGACAAATTCGAAGATGGTATCCCGGTGGGGTTAGCCATCCACATGTTATTTAGCAATTAAGTTAGAAAAATTCACAAAATGTCCAGCTGCACAAATTGTAAATTACAAATTAAATAATAATAATAATAAAAAAAATAACTATGACTTATCTACGTCTTCGTCTTCCTCGTGTCGTACACTTTTCGTTCCCAACAAACGTTAAACACTCGTTGGAGCAGATCTATCTTTTCTCGTTCGTATTTCGACATATTAATCTCATTATGCAAAATTCTTGCACAATTTTTCTTTAAAAAACAATTATAGATTCTTCTAATTATTTTCCTTTTCCTTTTTTTTTTTTTTTTTTTTTTGTAGGAGAAATATATATTTCCTCTTTCAGTTGACAATGAAACTACATCTGACGTAGAGTTTCCAGTGTCGAGTTAATTCCTGAATAACATTTTGCAACCATATTCTCCTTCAAATTAAAGTATTCGAGGTTAATGCTTAAAACAAGGTCTCAGAAATTTCTATGCAAATTTAATTATGGCATACACAGTGAAATTTTGAAATTTTCCATGCTATATCGGTCAATTGTAATTCGTATGGGAGTAAGTGGAGAAAGAATATTGTTAGCAAATATTGTTAGCACAGGTAAGTTATAGCATCTCAATGTTGACTAGAGTTTTAATTGGGAATTTTCCGCAAATACTGAAACACGATCCGATTAATTGCCTCGCGAAAGCACTTGGTAAAAACGTAGAACATGCAGCTTATTTCGTAGTTTATGTTTAATAAATAACGTAATATCCTATAAACAGAAACTAAAAGAAGTAAAAATCGCGGGAATTTTAGAATTTTAATTGAACCCGGTAAGTTAGTTTCATTTCGATGTTAAACATCGCCTTATTCCTATCACGTAAATTCTACAAACATGCAGTTTCGTAATGTAATTACGAAATAATTTCGTGTTCATAATATACAATTTGTATATTAGGCAACTAAGTGATTGCCCCAACCTAACCCGTAATTACTTAGTTGCCTAATATACGAGTTGTATAAGATACAAATCTTTGTGGAATCTTAGTTGTAATGTAAAGTTGTATAATGTACATATCTTTGTGGAATTTTAGTTGTAATGTAAAGTTGTATAATGTACAAATCTTTGTGGAATCTTAGTTGTAATATAAAGTTGTGTAATGTACAAATCTTTGTGGAATCTCAGTTGTAATGTAAAGTTGTATAATGTACAAATCTTAGTGGAATCTTAGTTGTAATATAAAGTTGTGTAATGTACAAATCTTTGTGGAATCTCAGTTGTAATGTAAAGTTGTATAATGTACAAATCATTGTGGAATCTCAGTTGTAATGTAATGTTGTATAATGTACAAATCTTCGTGGATTCCTAGTTGTAATGTAAAGTTGTGTAATGTACATATCTTTGTGGAATTTTAGTTGTAATGTAAAGTTGTATAATGTACAAATCATTGTGGAATCTCAGTTGTAATGTAATGTTGTATAATGTACAAATCTTTGTGGAATCTTAGTTGTGTATAATGTACAAATCTTTGTGGAATCTTTGTTGTAATGTAAAGTTGTATAATGTACAAATCTTTGTGGAATCTCAGTTGTAATGTAAAGTTGTCACAATCACTTAGTTGCCAACCCAATAAAACCACGAAGATCAAAGTTCTCGACGTACAACGATATTTCATCTTCCGATACTGGGAATTCCTTGTTAATTGTTAAAAACATTGCTTGCGTGTAAAAGTCGACATTACAGCTTCAACTGTATTGCTATTCAATACAATATTCTCCTGCAGCGGTGCGATCTGGTGACGTGTGTTCACTAAAGTTAAGCTTAAAAGTAAAATCAAGTATCTTTGATTCCCTTTGGAATTGCGGATACAAGTAATCTTCGTATCGAGGGTAACAGTAAAATTCAACGAAACTCTACTTATCGTCCTTTCAATTTGCCCATAAAATGAAAAAGGAGGACACGTCCATCGAAATGTTCGCCACTACTTACAAAATAATCGCGCAAAAGAACGGCGGCCATTAACGATGGGAAATTAGCCCGAGAGAGGAAATAGCCGATGAAGGGAAAGAGAGACAGAGAAAGTTTCAAGCCTCGCGAAACGATGCACGTGGCCTATATTATCAGAGAATTAAATTTTTCCGAGTAATTTAGCCCAGTTTTCGGAGTGGTTCCAGCTACTTTCTTAATTACTTACTTGGCGCGTTTTTCCCAACAGGTCGCGAATAATCCGACGAAAATTTTAAGCGAATCGAAGAAACTTGCCAGTGGCTACCATTCTTCATCGATGACACGAACGCGGCCGAATGGTCAATTAAGCACGGACCATTTAATTGCTTCGCGCCCTTTAAAAAATCTTGACCCGATATTCCTGCTGGAAATTGCCGATTACTTCTTAAAAACACCAATTCCATCGGCGGACGATTCGTGATATTCATCAGGGCAGGGTCTTCTCGGTAAGCAGCTGGCTATTTGGCTGTACATGTTACTCGAATGAAATGGTCCGAGTCGAAGAGAGAAGCACATGAGACGAAGTTCAAATGCAAGTCACGGGCTTCTCCATCTTCTGACGATGGTCAATTTCTTGCAACTGAAAACTGGTTCTGAGTGAATGCTGACTTGTAAAGATACTTGACGTTTATAGTTTTAAAGCTACGTTCACAATGGCTGGGAATAGTATTGGTAGTATGAAGTTGTCTGGTGATTTCGACATTTTCTATTGGGATGTCCGAAAAGTGTTTCTTTTCCAGACACGTCTTTTACAACGATGCATCTTTATACAAACATGAAACCTAATCTGTCGAACGTTGTGATGTTTAGTTTGATAGAAGAAAATGGATCATACGTAATTCGAAAGGGAAAATGTGCGTCTAGTATTTCCTTAAAAAAGGAAAGAAAGTTTTCGGACGACCTAATATTTACATTTCATACATTTCATTTTGGTGAAATTATAATTATAATAATAAAAAATTCGCAATACTAGGATTGTTAGACTTTCTAATAAAAAAAAGGAAAGAAGGAAAGTACTTCGTGAGCATATAAATTGTACTCGGCGTTGAACTCGTGTAGTTGAAACCGAAATTTTTTATAATTATAATTTAGTGAAATATAGAAAAAGAAGGGACTTGAACGTCCATTCTGATGATTTTTGGATATTTTGGTTGTTGAATACGATGGCTGGAATATGCGATCGTGATTAAAAAATTACGACAAATAGACGGTTGTACTTTTTACGTTGCATCGAGTCTAATGCAAGTGTTTGAAAATGAATAATATTATTATATATTATTATTAATAATATTATATATATTATATTATTATTATTGTATATGTTATTAATAATAATATATTTTTGTACAAGAATAATATGAAAGTCTGTGACGAGAACTACACAATAATATAACATACAATATAATACTATAATAATATAAAATACAATATTATTAATATTAGTATATTATTATATATATTATTAAAAATAATATTTTTTGTACAAGAATAATATGAAAATCTGTGACGAGAACTATACAATAATATAATATACAATATAATACTATAATAATATAAAATACAATATTATTAATATTAGTATATTATTATATATATTATTAAAAATAATATTGTTTGTACAAGAATAATATGAAAGTTTGTGACGAGAACTATACCATAATATAATATACAATATTATTAATATTAGTATATTATTATATATATTATTAAAAATAATATTGTTTGTACAAGAATAATATGAAAATCTGTGACGAGAACTATACCATAATATAATATACAATATTATTAATATTAGTATATTAATAATATTGTAAACTAATTGTAAACTAATATTAATAATATTGTATATTATATTATATTATATTATATTATATTATACTATATTATATTACATTATTATTATATATACGTTATTAATAATAATATTTTTTGTACAAGAATAATATGAAAGTTTGTGACGAGAACTATACAATAATATAATATACAATATTATTAATATTCGTATTACTGTATTGTATATTTATATTATATTATTATATAGTTCTCGTCACAAACTTTCATATTATTCTTGTACAAAAAATATTATTATTAATAACATATATATAATATATAACGAGAACTATACAATAATATAATATACAATATACAATGTAGTAATACTAATATTAATAATATAGTATATTATATTATTGTATAGTTCTCGTCACAGACTTTCATATTATTCTTGTGCAATTGTACAGGATTTCAAGATCGAGTACAATGTATACGGTCACAAAATACTTTCCTTTTTTTATTATTATTAAAAAGTCTAATAATTCTAGCATTGCGAATTTTTCTATACATTTTGGGAAATTTGAAAGTGTAAAATTACGTACAATACACGCAATATGAAAAGGTACATGAAATATGCAATGTTTCCTGCAATACTAGGCAGGTAAAACAATTTCCTACCAAGGCTCTTGTCTAATTACACTCTCAAGAGAACGAATTTGCAGAAAAATCTAACATATACTAATAATTGAGAAAAATACGTACAATTACGTTGTGCTCGGAGCTCGTACAATCGAACGACAGTTCGCACGTAGCACGTTTCAGATCGAACGACCGTATCACACTAAACGTATTCGACAACAAACGCGGCGTACGAAGGTTAGAACCAAGAAATATAAACACTGAATTAATACGCAGAACAAGGTGAATATCGTATTAGAAACAATCTAAATTACATGTGATGTAATATATTCAATTTATTTTCTCTCACAACTTCTGAAACGTGATAAATAAATCATACGAAATTTTATATATGTATATATATGTGTGTGTTTGTATAGTATGCGTGGAACAAAATAGTATATGCGTAAGAAACGTAATACATGTAATTTAATATATATATATATACATTAATGTATCTTCAGTTCTAATTAATTAATATATGTACATTAATGTATCTGCAGTTCCAATTAATTAATATATGTACATTAATGTACCTTCAGTCCCAATTAATTAATATATATATATATATATTTCTTACATTGTGTTATATATTAATATACACATTTATTAATATATTATACATACATGTATAATATGCACGTAAAAAATAGTATATGTGCAAGAAATTTAATATATGCAATGTATGTAATTTAATATATATACATTAATGTATCCTCAGTTCTAATTAATTAATATATGTACATTAATGTATCTGCAGTCCCAATTAATTAATGTATATGTCTCTTACATTTTGTTATATATTAATATACACATTTATTAATATATTATACATACATGTATAATATGCATGTAAGAAAATAGTATGTTTGCAAGAAATTTAATATATGCAGTGTATGTAATTTAATATATATACATTAATGTATCCTCAGTTCTAATTAATTAATATATGTACATTAATGTATCTGCAGTCCTAATTAATTAATGTATATGTCTCTTACATTTTGTTATATATTAATATACACATTTATTAATATATTACACATACATGTATAATATGCATGTAAGGAAATAGTATGTTTGCAAGAAATTTAATATATGCAGTTTATGTAATTTAATATATATACATTAATGTATCCTCAGTTCTAATTAATTAATATATGTACATTAATGTATCTGCAGTCCTAATTAATTAATGTATGTGTCTCTTACATTTTGTTATATATTAATATACACATTTATTAATATATTATAGATACATGTATAATATGCATATAAGAAAATAGTATTTTTGCAAGAAATTTAATATACGCAGTGTATATAATTTAATATATAAACATTAATGTATCTTCACTCCTAATTAATTAATGTATATACTTCTTCCATCTTATTATATATTAATAGGCACATTTATTAATATATTATATAAATGTATAATATGCATGTTAGAAAATAGTATGTGTACAAGAAATTTAATATATGTAATATATATAATTTAATATACAAATATTAATCTATCTTCAGTCCTAATTAATTAACAAATGTACATTAATGTATCTTCAGTCCTAATTAATTAATATATGTACATTAACGTATCTTCATCCCAATTAATTAATATATATATTTCTTACATTTTGTTATATATTAATATACACATTTATTAATATATTATATAAATGTATAATAACCATGTAAGAAAATAGTGTGTGTGCAAGAAATGTAATATACGCAATGTATATAATTTAATATATATACACTAATATATCCTCAGTCCTGATTAATTAATACGTAAACGTTGTAGCAAATACAATGGTAGGCAAATACCTTGCATAGTCGCGGTACTCGTTAAACATACAATGAGACGAGTAGTTAATCAATGAGAGTAATTTAATCACGTTGTCTACAATGACGAGTCGATTTGTATGAGATTCATTTCCGGAATCCGTTCAACGTTCGAACTTGCAAGGAGCGTAACTATTTGTGCAGCTACGAGTATTTCAAGAGCTGTTTGTACGCGTTTATTTGACACCTAGTAAAGCATGCACAACGCGAGCTGTGCAGCTGCACGCACTGCGCGCAGAAACGAATCCAGAGATTTCAAGTTTTGCTCGCGCATTCAAAATTCCAATTTGCAGACAGCTTTATTTCGCGAGCAACGATATGACCGTGGAATAATTGCACTTGGATGCAACGACGATCATTGAACAACGATGAAAATTGTCAGCATCGTAACGCAGATAGCAAGACAATGAAGAATTAAGTGGTAGGTCTCCTTTGTTTCCAAAGAATTTTTATCTTTGACAATTATTACAAGAAAATTGGAACATTGCGATGATAGTTTCTAGGGATATTTTTAATTGTATAATTTAGGTTAAATTATGCAATTTAAATGACGTGCTCGTTTAATTTTCAGAAAATTATTTATTTCAGCTATGCTAATTGTTGTGTTTTCAGTTGCACTGTGCGAGAAAAATAAAATTAAATAAAACTTAAAAAACGATTTAAACTATGTTTGTGCGTGGAACGAGAAGTTTCCATTTGTCGCATTAACTTAATAAATTCTATAATTTCTACTACGTGTAATGCCAACGAACAATAAGAATCTTGAATTAAATATCGTAACAATATTAATTAGGTTGTTTAGATTTATATTGTATTTAGATTACTTATTTAGATTTATATTGTATTTAGATTATTTATTTATATTTATATTGTATTTAGATTATTTATTTAGATTTATATTGTATTTAGATTATTTATTTACATTTTTTAAGAAAAATATTTAGATTATTAATTTAGATTTATATTGTGTTTAGATTATTTATTTATATTTATATTGTATTTATATTATTTATTTAGATTTATATTGTATTTAGATTATTTATTTACATTTTTTAAGAAAAATATTTAGATTATTAATTTAGATTTATATTGTGTTTAGATTATTTATTTACATTTTTTTAGAAAAATATTTAGATTATTTACATTTATATTATATTTAGATTGTTTATTTAGATTTATTTAGAAAAATATTATTTAGATGATTTAGATTAATATTATATTTAGATTATTTATTTAGAAAAATATTATTTAGATTATTTAGATTAATATCATATTTAGATTATTTATTTAGAAAAATATTATTTAGATTATTTAGATTTGTATTGTATTTAGATTACTTATTTACATTTATTTAGAAAAATATTATTTAGATTATTTAGATTTATATTGTATTTAGATTATTTATTTAGAAAAATATTATTTAGATTATTTACATTTATATTATATTCAGATTATTTATTTACATTTATTTAGAATCTCAAACAGTTCCATTTTTAAAGCACGTTAGCTCCGGAAACTATACGCAGACAACTCTTCGATCCATCGATTCGGCTATAGGAAATTTTCAAACGAATGCAATACAAGCGTATAACAAACTTGTATAAACAAATTCGTACAAACAAGGAGGCAGACTCACAGTTGCCAACAAATATGAGAAGGGACTCCCGGATGAAATTTCATCCTCAGTATCGAAATATCCTGCATTTACAGTGAGTCACAAAAGTATTCGTACGCCGTGAACTGCCGCCTTTAAACAATTGATATTTGTCCACGATACAAGTCTCAAAAAATTCCTACCAACAGGAACCTACGTTG
Organism: Bombus fervidus; assembly: GCF_041682495.2. NCBI lineage: Eukaryota > Metazoa > Arthropoda > Insecta > Hymenoptera > Apidae > Bombus > Bombus fervidus. Next base: position 6,658,900 of record NC_091534.1, on the reverse strand, counting down.
GGATTACGAAGCTTCCAAACTGACATAAACTTCATTGCAAAATAAAGCGTCGATATAACAAAAGTACAATTCTACGTCTTACAAATTATATTCAAAATACAATTAACTTATTAACAAATAATAGTCGATTGAGCCTTCCTTGCATTTTATAATACTTTTCACACGATCATGTTTATGACTGTGACATGAAATGTACGCGTAGACGACTGCTATGAGGTTGTCCGGAAAGTTTCTTTCGTTTTATAAGGAAATAATAGACGCACAATGTACTTTGTTTTATGCACAAACATAACAATAGAAATATAACGAAGTGGATCATAATTCAATAAAATAATATAAAACAGAATTATTGCACGCTGAAATTAAATAACTGAGACAGATATTTCAATTAATCTTTGGGAGAAACAGTGGGTGGGTTTTGCTGCTGTTGTCCTCGCAGTTCTTCAGCAACAATTTGCACGCTAGATCCGCTGTCTAATTTAGATTCCTGATACTAATAAAAGTCCAGGTACTAACTGACGTCCAATATTTGCTCCTACTTGTGGATGAGATTCAGTTTCATTGATCTGCTCATCGTCTAAGAAAGTTTTTGTTGATTTATTAATTGATTGATTAGATTAATATTTTTATAAAAATTATTCTTAATAAAAATTAATAATAATTATCAAAAAATGAATTTTTTTGAAAAAATGTAAGAATAATTTGAAATAATTGAAAAAAAGTAAATTTTTTTGGAAAAAATATAAAAACAATTTGAAATAATTGAAAAAAAGGAAAATTTTTTGGAAAAAATGTAAAAAATTGATTTTGTAATATAAAAAGTGTATATTAATATATAATTATTAATTTTAAATATATACATATCGAAGTCTAATATATAAATTTAATTGATATAAAAATTAATAATTTAATATATATATTTAAAATTTAAATTGGAAAAAGTACTTTATATATAATTACATAATTAATACTAATAATTTATTTTAAATAAAATTATTTTATAATCTTGACATATATCTATATATCATAATATATCTTGGGAAACATAAATACATTTTCACTTTCTCCTGTTTTAATCGATGGCCTCGTCAGTTGTGATTGGGCAAAACAGAAATTATTATTATTCATCTATTATCAGCTTATGAAACGAAAGAAACTTTTCGGACAACCTTGTTACGTCGGCCGACTCTCTACCTAAAGCAGGCCACCCACCGCGGGCAAGATGGCATCCGGATGTCTACACATCCTCATTACGTACTCTCGATAGTCTTAAGGACCGACCAGAAATCTCAGGAATTTTCTAGCTAAGGTCCTTCAGACCGAACAAAGATCTTTTTACTAAATCGTTTTCTAAAGTTTATTGTTTACCACGAGAAGACACGGGGAAGTTAGTTTTTCTCACGCACGATGCTTCCCACTGGCAACTTTCTATCGAGGGCGGCTAAGACCCTTCCTAGTCCACCAACCTTCTTATTATCCAATCAGAAGCAACGTCTACTGTCCTCGCTTTCCTAACCAAAATTGTCATCAACAAATCCGATGGTCCTGTGCGCTAGACACACCCATCGCTAGCTTTCCTCCGACACAGCATCGTCACTGAACTTCACTTATCCTTCATCGTTGGAATAGTCAACGTGTCTGTACCTGGTCCCTACCTTTAAATCAATCACTTGCTTAACTTGTACCTAAGCACCAGCGTAACTATCTTCTTTACAAAGTTGTTGGAATAAACATTATTTTATACGTGTTAATTCAGTGTAAACTCAATTGAACCAGCCCCATTATCCTTGTTAGAATTTAATCTTAAAGTTAAGAATAATAATCTGTGGAGGACACAATGTTTGTGTTAAAATAATATTCAATGATGTTTATTAAACAGAACCACAGAACCAAATGTATATAAGCGAGTGTTATAATTAACAAAGTATGCAATAATTGTTGATTGTTGGCCAGTTACTCTCAGACTAGACTTAGGTAAATACTTCGAGCCCCACTCTCTATACAGTAATGAGTATGACCTGTGTAAGTGTCCTCTTCAAATGCCTGTGTGGGTGTCTGTGTAAGAGCGTTTGTGCCTATGCGTGTAATATCGTTGTATTCCAACATTTTACCAAACGTTTCGTTCCATTTGATACATTTTCATCCAACATCTACAAACCTGCTCCTTCACCAAACAGCTGGAAAAGACTCCTCTTTGTTGCTATAACCAATCGCGTGACTCAATTCTAACCATAAACGAGATCACGTGAATCAGACTATACCGAATTGTCCCACAATTTGTTTGTATTTATTGGGTTGGCAACTAAGTAATTGCGAACTTAATCGCCAACCCGATAAAACCACGAAGATCAAAGTTCTCGACAGACGACGATATTTTATCTTCCGATACTGGGAATTTCCTGTTAATTGTTAACAATATTCCTTGCGTGTAAAAGTCGACGTTACAGCTTCAACGTGCTATTCTGTCGCAGCGGTGCGATCTTGTGATGTGTTTTATGCGGCGTATCAAAGGAAGACGAAGTCCAGGGTGAAAGCTTTATTCTGTCGACAGAAAGACGTTGCAAATGCGACGAGCAAATCGAACACGTTATTTGTCGCAAAAGAAACGTGTGCACGGTGTATCGTATCGAGGTGAAAGGAAAGGTTCATAGAAAGCAGCATCACCGAAGTAGTATTTTTAGCTTCTACGAGGCTACATTGTGTCGGGGTAAACACGACGAAGATATCACGCGATCCCTCGTGATTATAAAACCCGTGTTTCTCAACAAATTTTACCAGCTGTTTCCTTTGAATTTCTTACGTCGTCAGTCACAGAGCAACGATAGGTTGAAGTATAGTTTTCTAAAAATTCTAATTGAAAATTATAAATAAATTATTCTGGCGTGGTACTAATGATTATCGTATTTTTTATTCTAGCTGGATCTAACGATTTTAGCTATTTAGCAAGAAATTAATAAAAATGTAGAAATCGCTTGAGAATTAGAATATTCCAACGAATAAATTGTTCGTAACGCAAGGGGAAAGAGCGATGGCATATTTATCCGGCCCTTGGTTTCGCGCCGGCTCGTTTATTCTACGCCATTAAACGCGAAACGAAAACGAAACGTGTGATTGATAAAATCGCGAACGAGGGAAATCATTGAAAATTGAACGTCCTCGATTCCCTATTAACCCGTTAAGGTAGAAAATAGCGGTCCGCCTTTCCCCATCTGTCGATCTGTCCTATTTCCCTGGCAAAATGTAAAACGAGCACCGTAATGTAGAGTAGATCATCTCGTATATCGAGAAAAAGGAACGTTCTGTGTAGCTCGTCGAGTTATAAGCTTCGGCGTATCGATCGCTCGTAAAGCTTTGCAGCGCGTGCAAACATAGATTTCAGGAAACGGGAAAATACGCCAACAATTGCGAATATTGCGATACCTGTCGCACCATTAACTGCATCAGCCTTGTCTCTGCAAAGCCTCTTACGTATCGCGTTGATTAGTCTCGAATCTGCTTATGCTGTCTCCTATATACACGGTGACCCGATAGTTAAGTATAGATGGCTGGGTCGCTTTTCAGATTCGATTAATTAAAGAAGCATTCCGCCGGCGATTTATCGAGTGGCAGTTTTACCAAACCTCGGACGAGATAACGTAACGACGCGTTTGCTTTTTAACACGTTGGTCGCCTAGCGTGATTCGGCTAAGTTTCCTGCGGGGCCCAAATCCGACCGCCCGTACGCAGAACGTAAATAGAGCGACAAGCAGGAACTCATCGTTTATCGCCTTCGATTCATTGTAAAGAGAAGATTATTTAGTTCTGAAATGGAGAAAACGATAAGCTTTCCAGTTATAGTATTCCGAGTACTCAGATCTTTCATTTAGTCGACAAGCAAATTTGTGAGACGTACGTCAGTGAGTTTTTCATTCTCAAAATGTTCAGTAAACAGCGTGAAAATATATTTGAAAGCGAGGAAAGTAGTGACGACGAAGTCTACAATTATTGTTCGAAGTGGCCAAAATGTGTTTGGAATGTTTTAACAAATGCGATATTTTATAATGTAATATTTTATCCAGAATATAAATTAATAAAAAGTATGGTATAATGTATTTTTAATATTTTTATGTTTTATATCCTATATATATAATATCCTATATTTAATTAACTCGAACAAGAAGAGCGTCGCCCATATTTGGGTGACGGGGTCTCCGCGGAAGTATACCCGTCACATAGACATGGGTGACGTGGCGAACAACGTGTTCTAATTGCATGGGTCGATGTCGAAACGTGTGGTAGGTTGCCTCGACCGTGCGAGAAAGAACAGATATATTGTATTTATTTATTTATTTTTTGAGGAAATTTCCATTTGCAGATTGCGGGGGAAAAATATGACAAAACTCTGTCGATGAGAAAATTCCTTTTTTCGTCTTCGTGTTATCCGTTGGATGAAAAAGCGTACTTCGATATAACGTAGTTACAGCTTACAGATCAATCTTTGGTTATTTTTATTTACGATCGTGGTACGAATTTTATATTCCATAAAAACAGAAAATTCTTGGGAATATTTCTTAGAAAATGTGGTGTTCTGCGAGGAGAGCACTCGATATTCAGGTTAGGAGAGGCTATCGTAATAGCTGCAGGTCGCGTGATGCTTCTGTTACTTAAACTGAAAAATTGAAATTAAACGAAAGTAAATTTCGACGAGATTTTATGAAAACAAACTGTTATATACATTCAGTTATAAGTTAACTATTATCTCAGTTAAATCATAAAAATTATTAATTCTTTAATCACCGGTCATTTTGAGCGCACACCATAGGAAAAGGTATACACCAAGTGTCGATAGATTTAGTGTTAACACTAGAACCATCGATAGCTAACACGAAGCTATTTCTACCAAAAATAGCCAAAATGACTGGGTCTTTAAAAAAATACGTAATAGAATATTTTTATTACTTTCTTACGGAAGCAATTCCATGTTATGCAGTACATTTTTGCTATTTTCAATCCATCTGGGATCATCATCCCTAAACGAGGGTTGGCACATTTATAAAATTGTAGGACCACTCGTTTTGACTGCTGCGGTATTTCTAGTGTCAACATCTAGCGATCCAGCGATCGATCGGGAATTTTCCTGATAACTGATATCGTCATATCGAATGATACGCGGTGAAAATTTGAAAAACGCGTGACAAGTTGTAGAAAACGAGGAAGCTGGTTAATTGGGGTCCGATGAACAGAGTGCAGGACTCCTGCACACTTTGACAAGTACCAGTCATTTTCACTGCTATTGGTATAAGCAGCCTTGATAGAAAATTATTTTCAGTTTGAATACATAAAACACAAAATAAAATTCATTGTATTATTCTTGCAGAGTCATTACATCATTGCGGGACAAAATATAACGCGAAGTAGGAATTTGAAAATAAAACTGTGAGACCAGTCGATTTGGCTGGCGTGGTAGTGTTAAATATTATTTAACTATACATATAATATACATAATGTACATTTAGCTATAAATAATATACATTTAACTATAAATTATCTCCGAGAAATTCTAAATAAAAGTAGAGAAATTGAAAGCATGAAGGTACAAGCGTATGGCTTATTATTATTTCTGTGTAACAAGTTGTCGTTATTTTGTAGGAAAACCTGACGAAGCAGGAATACCTGAAAGGCAGGAGAATCGCGATTATTCTTCGTCTGCGGATAAAAATCTCGTTATCGATCGCGGTGTAAAGTACTTTCGCTTAATCGAAACACCGATAGTTCGTAAATTCGCAAACTCCTTTAACGTCTGTCTGGCCGCTCGGTGTGAAAGTAAAACACGCGACCTATAACAACTGTCAACAACACGTACGATTGTCGTACGTGCTTATTACCGTGAAATATAATTTTCACTGGGTGTCCACAGCACGACGTTATTAATGTTGCATTAAATCGATGAAACACGCGTGCGAAGAACGCCTTCCGAAACAAAGCAGCCTTGCAAGCTCGAGACCAAGTCGTCGAGCCACGATATTTCCTGGAAGATACGACGATACCCCGAGGGAAAACGAGCGAAACTATCGCGCCAGGTACGCGTGTCCTGGATCGATGTATCGATTCCTTTGAAATTATGTACAGCCCTTTGCCGAAAACACGTAGACGCGGTGGGTTGTACACATCACGGAACGACCAAGTACGGCGGCTATTCGCAGCGACACGATGTTTCGCAGATATTTCAAAAGCGGACCGTGCACGTGTAACAGTTGCTCGATTCGTGCTACGCCACGACGGCGTCAACGAATAAAAGAAAGTCGACGTATGACTGCAAGGCGAACGAAAATCGTCGAGCCAGCGGGCCTGTTTCGTAAATAGAATTCTCCTTCTTTCGGATATTTCGCGAAGGAAATGTTAAGCGGAGTCGCTACGACTGCGTTACGAAGAGAACTCGGTTTTGTTCGTCGATGTGATAATCTTGGCTTGGAAACTAAGTGATTGCGGATTTTGTCATTGGGTGGTAATGCCAAGATCCGCAATCACTTAGTTGCCAACCCAATACACAGCTCTAACATGTACAAATTAAAAAACAAAAAGATACAAAACATGACACAGAAATGATAAAAAATACCGAAATGTCAGTTTTCTAAAAGTATTGGTTTGGCAACTAAGTGATTTTGCAGATTTTCTCCATACCGCCTAATGACATTCGAGCACGAAACAAGAACAAACTTAACAAGTTGACTGTTTTTTACGTGTACACTGGAAACAATGGGAAAATATACACATACCAACCCTGACATTTGCGCTAACTGGCTTCATCGAGGAGGATAGTTATGTAGTCGAAAGAATAATAATACCAATGATTGGAAGAGTGTAAGAAGTTTCAAGTATGTTTACTAGTGTTTCAGACAAAGGTATTGTGTGCGCCAATACGTGGTGCAGCAGCTTTAAAACATACAATGAATGAAATTGCTTATCGATTCGTTCGCTGTATTTGTAGGTTGCATCGGATTTTCATTTTTCCATTTCAAGAACGTTCACTGTATGTATATTTTAAGGACGCGACACACACCATTTTAGCACGAATATATATAATGGCTCATTGTAATAACCTCAATAATCTGTATCAGATTGTATTAGAGTGCTGCTTTCGCATTGAAGTAGAACAAACGCGTATCTCAACAATGTATCTCGTAACATTAGTTGCGGAAAATTGCTTTGCTACAAATGTTCTCTCTTCTCTCTCTCTCTCTTTGGTGGATCTATGGCTTTAGATGGGGTTTTCCATATCATAACTGTGCTGAGACAAGCACGATAGAAACTAAAATAAATCGAACATTGCCGACTAAAATATCGAACCACCTGGCAACTATTTGGATTCGAACCGAGAACCTCTGGATTATGAGGCCGAGCCCCAGCCGACGAGCCAACGTGCCTCTCACTGGTATAAATTATTCCTGTCATACATTTTAAGGGAGTGAGTTTAGAGATAGTTGAATAAAAGTGCTGGAAAATTGCTAAGGAGAATTTTGTTAATTAGCAACACTTTGCAGAATAAGTAACATCGAGTTGGATAATAAAATTACCTTTACGTGGGAGGCAACTAATTTTATTAAAAAATATATTAATTTATTAGGATTAATTTATCAAGATAATCTTTTAATAAAATTACCTTTACGTGGGGGAGATTAATATGTTTGGAAGAATTTTTTATCTACTTTCTGTGTATATATGCTTGTACATATTGTGTATTTATATATACTACACGTATACACTTTGTGTATTTGTATGAAACTTGGAAGTAAAATTGCAATAAGCGGACGCAATTTAGAATGTTGGGTTAAGTTTGATTAATTAGTTAGAATATGTACAATTAAAATTATGTGATGAAAATAAGATAGACAGATGTATAGGTGCGTATAATCACATTTAGACTGCGATAAAAGTTAACATTAATTTAGTGTACACTACGTACAACTGTAACGTACATTGTACGTGTTCTTGGCTCTAAGAAACAGCCAATTGTTCAATTCGTTTAAGTGGTGGCTCTTCAATGTGCCATAGAAATTTAATACAGCGAATTGGAAATAAAATTGTTACACGCGTCAAGGTGAAAGAAAAATTGACTTCTCCTGGCTTCGAGCATCGAAGAATTACAATTTTCTGATTAATATAGACAACAAATCGGTGCAAAGATTTTCTAAGAATTTACGCAGGGGCTGAGATTACAAGAAAGAAAAGAAGCGCGCCGTCCCATTTTTCCGCGTTAGTATCTAAGAGATACTCTGTGGCGATTAATTTCTAAAATCCAGAGCTCTTTAGAACAGGCAATGTGAAATTTGTCGCCAGTTAAATCGTGTTCAACATGTAACAATAGAAAAATCCATTGTCCCGCCGTTTCAAAGAGGATATAAGCTAGTGGGCGATAAATTTCCCCTCCGGTTCTCCTCTTTTAATCTTCTTTCGCAAGTGCTATTAATATCCCGCAAGAACGTCCAGTAAAAAATCGCTGGTTGTTTATCAATCCGCGAAATAGAGCTCCGCCCCTTTCCCTGTCGAGGAATATTCACCAAGGTAGAGTAAATAAAGCAGCATATTTGTCTTAATAGGAATCAGCCAAGCAGAAGGAACAATCGAGGGGTAAGTTCCCATTGGATGTGGGAGGGAGAAGGGCAGCGAAACAGGAGAGAAAAAGAAGGAAGTAATAAAAAGGCAGAGATAATACCTCGTTTTCGTAGAACGCGAACAAGCAGGCTGTACTCGGAAATGGAACAACGTAATCCCATTTCGGCTTTCTTCCCTTCAGTTCCAACGCCAGCAAAGAGTTACTAATGAGTAGAATGGGAAAACCGCGACGAGAGAATATGCAATTCCCTCCGTCATTGCCCCTTAATTGCGACGGTAGAACGAGGGGCAGCAGTGTCTTGAATTTTTACCACGTGGCAACGCTATCATCCAGAGTCGCTGCAGTCTGAACGCGATGTCGACTGAACGCGAGAAAAAAACGAATGTTGAGAATTGTGCGTCTTTATCGCCGAAATATATGCATAGAAACATTTACATTACACTTGGAATTGATATAAAAATAGTTTCAGATTTGTTTAATTTGTGATGTACAAGATATTCGTCGATACGCATTTGCACGCGTCTCAGCACTCTCTTTGTCTCGCCATCTTCCATATCGCACTGCCAACGGATTAGTTCCATTCGTCTGTTATTCGAGACGCACTCATTGGCCACTACTACGCGGCCAATCTAGCACACAAAATTAAACGTATCTCAATAAGGAAGAAGAAAAAAATTCCAGCCGCGACGTTTACCACGCTGCGATGAAGTCATCGTCGAAGACGGTTTCGTGGATTTCTACGGACGAGAGCTTCGAAACGAATGATAAACCGCGAAACGAAAGGAATCGTTAACTCGATGAAAGCGCGAAGCTTGTCGGAATTGCGATCGTGAAACAGAAACGATAGGAAAGCAGATCGTAAAACGCGAGTTTATCGAAACGTAGAGTAGAGAGACGAGGCTTCCAGTCGATTGTGAAAAATACGCCAACGAATTGGCTATTCATTACGACTGGTTCCGCGGTTGAATACTGAAACGGGGCGAAAGGGCAATTCCCTTTTTGTCAGCCAGACATCGAAAGGTGCCGGGCTTGCAATTTATCGCCATGCACGACCACACGTACACAACTTGCAGCCATGCATAATGTATCCTGGGACGAGTCTTAGAGAAAAGACGCGCAAAGGCAGCCAATTTGCCTGGCTTTTGTCATTAGGTGGTAATGACAAGATCCGCATTCACTTACTTGCCAACCCAATATTAACTTTTAAAATTGCTACGGATAACTTCGAGCCGAGCTATCTTTACCACGTGCCAACTCGCAACAGGCTAAATATGTAAGTACAGTAGGACTGTACATAAAGTGTGTCCGCGATGTTAGGAACGCGCGTTGTTATCCTTTGTGCGACGTCGACCTCGACGATCGCGTACCATGAACCTACCTCTCATTTAACAAGACACTCCACGTGCTTTACATTCTTCTTTCTTTCTTTGATTCTTCGTTTGTGTGGTCATTATGTATCGTAGATATTTCTTCAAAAATGTATCAACGTGTTGTGTAATTTCCACTATACTTCAAACTGCAGCAGTAATTTTAAATATTCTCTCGTATTTGATAAGTAGCTTCGCAGTTAATTCTTAGCAAGCACACGAGTGTTTTATCATCCGAACAATTCGATTTGCCGAACCATCCCGGTCGCATTGGTTCGGATAATCGACGCTTTACCCCAATTTCTTCTAGTGACGTACATATGTGAATTTGATAGTTTTTCACTCGTATACACAGAGGATAGTCGGTGTAAAACTGAGAAGATAAACTGGTGGGATGATGCATATGGCTTTGATGCGAGTAGTATCCATATATTGGGTTGGCAACAAAGTATCATTAGGTGGTAATATAGTTGCCAACCCAATATGAAGATCTTTTTCACATTACGTGAAGGAATCCTAAGGACTTGCACGCTATTTCTTTGTAGCTACGTATACGCATCTCTTCTTCTACCTAGATGCTGCAACGTCATGGAGTTTGGAGAAATTTGAAATACTAAACTACTTTTCGAATTAATGGAATTTTTACGCGATCCTCTTCGCTCCACTTCACTCTTTTTTTTTTTATTTGCTTCGTTCTTATTTCAACAGTATCGCAGATAAAAACATTCACAGTACGAGGAATAAAGTGGACCTGAAGAGAATGCAGGAGTTTGGTTTATCATGTTATAACGTGATTATTTAGCGAGCAGGATATGAAAAATTCAGCGTACGAAGAACGAAGGGAAGGCATTCGGTTTAAAGGACTTCGTCGATGTCTCTTGACGCAAGTCATCGATAGACGGTCATTATCATATATCATAATAATTGTCCTTGCCATGTTATTGTATTATAATGTAACCTAATTCCATAAGTTTCACTCTACTTATTCTAATTCAGAATGAATTCTGCCAGTTAATAAGCCACGTAGAATAATTTAATTGCATCCTATTGTGATCAATTTTATGGAGACCAAACTTGATCGAATTAATACGACCCAGAATTTGTCATCCTCTCTACCTTTTAACTTTCCATTCTTCTCAAGACACATAATCATACAAACTTGTAATTCTACTTAAAAATTTACTTAAAATTCTCTAACGAGAATTAATTGTAAAATAAACGCAAATAAATAAATAAAAAAAAAAGTTGTAAGGGCGTCAGTCTTGAAAAGTCGCGCCTAGAGTTCAGAAGTAAATTGTAGCTAGTGAAAAACAAGTGTTAAGAAATAAATTCTCTTTTCTTTTTATCTTTTAATTTTTATCTTTACATCTTCGATTCCTTCTTTTTTTTTATTTTACGTGACAACCGACTGGTCGTCTCTTGTTGCCACGCGTTTACTTCCCAATGGCTGATGCGATTCTTCTTCGTCCGGATACAACTTCAATCGAAGTGATATTTTAAAGTTGGCCAACGTCCTGGACGTAGCCGATCGCAAGGATCGCATCAGACAAATGTCTGACTTGTTTGATCCTTGCACCACTGCACTTGCAATGTATAAAAATATGTATAAAGCTTCAACAAGTAGAATTTTTGTGAAACGTGCACCTGCTCGACTTTGCACCAAAGTGTTCAACTACTCCAAACATGTTGCTTGAGGCGTATCATTTGACGATGTATAAATCTCGCAGTTCTAACAGCTGTGGCTCGTTCAATTCGGATTGTAATATTAGCATCGTTGAAGAATAAGCGGAAGGATAAGGCGGGCGAAAGAAGAGGCGATCATCGTGACCGTGCAGATGATCCACGACGGAATGCAAACAAGATTGCGCAACAACGCGTGCGTAATTCTGGCTGAGACATTCGGATAATTCGAGGCTGTGGTTTGTGGACGGCAGAGCATGCTCGTGACGCTAATTACAACGAATGCCTTCGAGTGGATCACGTTTACAGCGGAACTGATATCGCCATGCAAAACGTATATGCATATAGTGTTACTAAACATTGTTTAGAGACAGCAGCGGACCGTACATTGTCATGGTGCAGTGTATAATGTTAAATATCGATGAAGCAACTTTACATTTTCAGCAAAAATTTAATTGAGTTACGTGCGACGCGCAACTGAGACTCGTATAATTTTCATTGGCTGTCTTTGTGTGACTTTCGAGTACAGAAATCTGGTTTTTTCGGTTCACTTTGCGAGAAAAACATTTCACCAGCTGCACAGCAAACGGCATTAAAAAGCATTGAAAAGCTGGTCGGCTTTCGAAGTACCATGACTCGCAAAAACTTTTTACTCAAATGAAACTAACGACTAACAACTTTTTGCTATATTTATCCGGAGTACTCTGCTATATTTGTCTTATTGTTTGACTAACGTATCGCTAAAACGATTGCCCGGTGCCTGCAAGTAAATTACTTTCCGTTGTAATTATCAATCTCCAGCGACCTTGAATGCCCATTAATCACGTTACACGCGTTTTAAAATTAGTTATTTTCACTGGCAAAAATACTGTTACACTCGTCGCAGCGCTTCCCTTTCGAGCCAAAACAATGTTAAGCTCAATCTCCTGTTTCCATCGACGAAATAGACGTCGCTTATTTCGGATGCTCAATTCTCTACGCGAATAATTCATATCAATTCAATCACCTGTACTATTATTTATTCACTACTTTAAACGTTTTATTTTCGTTTCCACCTGTAGAAAATTCCCATGTTTTTATGTTAGAATTTAATCATAGAGTTAAGATTAATAATCTGTGGAAGACACAATGTTTGTGTTAAAATAATATTCAGTGATATTTATTAAACAGAACCACAGAACCAACTGTATATGAGCGAGTGATATAATTAACAAAGCATGCAAGAATTGTTGACAGTTGGCCGGTTACTCTCAGACTAGACTTAGGTAGTGACCCATGATACTCACGATAGTCTTAAGGACCGACCAGAAATCTCAGGAATTTTCTAGCTAAGGTCCTTCAGACCGAACAAAGATCTTTTTACTAAATCGTTTTCTAAAGTTTATTGTTTACCACGAGAAGACACGGGGAAGTTAGTTTTTCTCGCGTACGATGCTTCCCACTGGCAACTTTCTATCGAGGGCGGCTAAGACCCTTCCTAGTCCACCAACCTTCTTATTATCCAATCAGAAGCAACGTCTACTGTCCTCGCTTTCCTAACCAAAATTGTCATCAACAAATCCGATGGTCCCGTGCGCTAGACACACCCATCGCTAGCTTTCCTCCGACACAGCATCGTCACTGAACTTCACTTATCCTTCATCGTTGGAATAGTCAACGTGTCTGTACCTGGTCTCTACCTTTAAATCAATCACTTGCTTAACTTGTACCTAAGCACCAGCGTAACTATCTTCTTTACAAAGTTGTTGGAATAAACATTATTTTATACGTGTTAATTCAGTGTAAACTCAATTGAACCAGCCCCATTATCCTTGTTAGAATTTAATCTTAAAGTTAAGAATAATAATCTGTGGAGGACACAATGTTTGTGTTAAAATAATATTCAATGATGTTTATTAAACAGAAGCACAGAACCAAATGTATATAAGCGAGTGTTATAATTAACAAAGTATGCAATAATTGTTGATTGTTGGCCAGTTACTCTCAGACTAGACTTAGGTAAATACTTTGAGCCTCACTCTCTATACAGTAATGAGTATGACCTGTGTAAGTGTCCTGTTCAAATGCCTGTGTGGGTGTCTGTGTAAGAGCGTTTGTGCCTATGCGTGTAATATCGTTGTATTCCAACATTTTACCAAATGTTTCGTTCCATTTGATACATTTTCATCCAACATCTACAAACCTGCTCCTTCACCAAACAGATGGAAAAGACTCCTCTTTGTTGCTATAATCAATCGCGTGACTCAATTCTAACCATAAACGAGATCACGTGAATCAAACTGTACCGAATTGTCCCACAATTTGTCTATATTTATTACCACCTAATGACAAAGTCCGCAATCACTTAGTTGCCAGCCCAATATTAACACTTTACTTTAGCAGATCAACAGCATACGCCGACTCTGTTTCGGTTTACATTGGTATAAATTGGTATAAAACTGTGGGAGCTTCCAAAGCAACGCAACTGACGCAACTGAGCAAGGTACCTTGGTACTAAATAACAAATTACTGCTCAAATAATGAGAAAGATCGTCGGTGACAAAAAGCCGATTAATCGGCTATCGATCGATAAGCGTCAGCGACAAAAAGCCGATTAATAGGCTATCGATCGATAAGCGTCAGCGACAAAAAGCCGATTAATCGGCTATCGTTCGGTAAAGCGTTAAGGCGGCCGAGTGTATCGTCAGAGTCGATCGAGAAACGTAAGAGGAAACGATGTTTGAACAAGCCTGTAGGCCTGAAGATAACGGATCAGGAGATCGATAATTTATGGTGGCAAACAGGCTGTGAACCGACGACGCATCGCATTCATACCGGCGACGATACTCAGCGATGCAAATGGGTTGCTGCACACCATCGATGCGGCTGGATGGCGCAGTCAAACACCGGCAATACCTGAGCTTGACAGCCGGAAATGCGTAGGCTGGCATCGCGATGTGTCGCGGTTGTTTCGTCGTTTGACAGATGTGTTTCTGTTGGCCAAGAGTGGATTAGACGAAACTAACATCGGCGTCCTTGAATGCCGATATCGATATCCGAGGATCCTGAAGGCGCGGTCGTGTGCCGCAACCAACGATTCCGTTTATCGTGTCTCCTCGATGTGTATCGCCATCCTGGCCAACGACAGCTGACTATATTTATGCCCGTCGATGCCTATTCACGCGAATTCCTGTTTGCCACGATCCCCGATTATCGATCCTTTCGACGATTAAAATTAGGGAAGCTTCCGCCAGGCTTTCAAGGATTCGTTTCACGATACAGCTGTTTGAAGAAAGAAAAAAATTACCGTAATGACACAAACACAGGCGATTAGTTGTTTCGTTGTTTCTGGAACGACGAAATGTGATGGGAATAAAATTGCAAACTCGACCACATTCTAACAAACTGCGACAAATAAGTCTGCGAATATACTCGAATTATTTGAGTGAGAAGTCTAAGTGAATATTGTCAGTGCGGTTGTTGCTGTAAGCTGCATGTAATGTTTAAATAAATAAATAAATAGTACCTTAACACATTGCGCTCAGCGCGCTCTCAGGGCCTGCACATTTTTCAACGCTCCGGGAACATTCCTGGCAAGCAATAGGATGCATATATGCAGATTTTTAATTCGCATTTGGAATTATATTTTTTATTCAGTCTTCTTCTATGTCTAATTGCAGCACTTAATTCAAGGACATTGCTGCTATCACTGGTTTCATTTCCGTCGCAAGTGTTGTTTGGTGCATCAGATGGATCATCAAACAACAATTCGCTTTGACTTTCATTTTCTTTACATCTATGTGTCATTTTGCTACTTTTATAGAATTACGGCCTATTTCGTAAAATAATTTTTGTCATAAATTATCAATAACAAATTGAAAATGTAAATGATTTTTAAAAAGCTGTTTCCTTACAAATTAAAACACGAACTTTGAAATAACAAAATGTACAACAATAAAACACTTTGTAGGGTACTGTAGACGATCGGCACAGATCTACTGATGTACTGGCTATACTGGCTGAGAGCTTTTACATGCTTGGAACGTCAACATTCAGTTGTTTTGCTACTCATTTGTCACAAGAATGCGCAAGGTTTCATTACCCTGGTAACGTAACAAAAACATCTGTCTCTGGTTGCTTAAGTCATCGATTCAGTCGAAAAAACACGGAAACTTGATATCTCGTGACTCGGCCACAACGTTCGGCTCGCAAAAAACGAGACATCTCGTGACCCGTACGCAATGTGTTAACAACAAGAAAATATATGATCATCGTTGACAAATCGATCGTTGTCTTAAACGTTGATACAACTGAAACAGCACGCACACAACCAGAAAATTCCTAAATAAAGAAATTCAAATTATCGTTGCGCAAGATTATTGTGCAAGAAATTAATAATTCAAGTGGTCGCTAGACTGTCACTTGCGCTGCATATTTATGCATTTTTCAGCAATTTCACATTCGCAAAATCTACACGGCGCATTACGAATCTGCATACAATATGCAAAAATATGTACATCCTAACTTCTCATTAACCTAATCCTTGTAGTCCTTCGAGCTTCTCGAAAAAGCTCCAGTCGTTTGGTCCAATTTTCAAAAGTTGTTCCGCTCCAACGGGTGTACGGATGCTTCTGTACGTTACACACGGAACATACGAAAGGAAAGACGAGAATCTTCCAAGATTACTCGACGTATCTTGCTACGTTCACTCGAACAACGTGCACGTGACTCAAGGATTATCCGTATCCTTGGCTTCACAATGGTTAGATTACAGGTGCGATAACACGATTTCAATTACCCGAAATTCATCGGGATAATATGCAAATGAAATTTCGGATCAAATTGGCGTTGGCGTCTATCAATGGCCAGCTTCTAATTCGCGTGACTAATACATCTACACAGCGTTTAAGTGGTGTGCAAGGAGAAGTTTGGCATAGGTTAAGGAATTAGAACGAACAGGCGAGTGAATTGATTCGGCACGACCTTGCTATCCGAATCATCGTATTGTACTGGAAACACACAGAGTGATAAAAAAAAAGTAACGAGTTCGCGAAATAGTCGGCGTTGTATTTTAACTGCGCCAGCCTTCACCTGTTTTGCAATCGATAGCCGACTGAAACGTTCTAGTTGCGTCTTTGTTGCGCACCGAGTTGTTGCACGCTACCTTGTGCCACATTCAACCACTTTGTTTCAATGTTAGCATTCGTACAAAGGAAACGGAGACACCTTTAAGCTCGGTAGAGTTGTCTCAATATCAAGAAATTCGAATGACAAGTGATAACGCGGAAGGAAAACGCTTTTCTTCCGTGTGATGTTACTTTTCATTTTCATTTTTTTCTTTTTTCATTTTTCAACTTTTTCGAAGCTTCGTTTTACCAGTTTCCTTCGACTTTGCGCAAGATTAATCCTCCAAAGTACGAGGGATACTTGGTTACTGTTGAAGTTGAGGTTGACTGACTGAAGGACGAGTGGATGAATTTGTAATAGAAAAGTATATTGAAATAATTAAAAAGGTATAAGTATAGGGTGGGTAAGTCAGTATAGTGCTGGTGTATAAGACTTTTGTATTCAACTGGGTTGCCTTCTTCTCATTTAGGAATTGTGAAAAAAAGAACTATGAAGTGCCGGGATTCGAACCTGAGTCTTGCCGCTCGTAACCGATTACGCTAACCACTGCGCTGCAGTCGTCCAGCTCAGGATAGGGTCTTTGTATAGCAAGTCACTAATTCTGATCCTCACTCTCATAGTGTTACAATGAAATAGAAGAATAGGGAGCATGTTTATATATTTATATCAAAAGGACATTGGCAAAAAGGTTAAGCTTACAGCTTTGGTTAGAGGCTACAGGGAACATAAATAGAAATCTGTTTACTAGTTCCTTTGTTCCTAGACCTGGCAACCCAAAACATAATGTATATCCAAGGGTACAATAATATGCACCTCTGCTTATTCAGAATATTTCTGTGTAGTAGTAGTCTGCAGGTCACAGATATAAATAAATAAAGATGTAGAGTTTTTCTTAAAGTAATTACTTCAACAGAAAATATTCATCAAGAAGAAAGAGGTAGGAGGAAGAAAGGAGGCCAATGGAAAAATGAGGCAGATGATAGAATAGAGTAAGAATTAAAACAGGAAAGAGAAGGAAGATACAGAATCTTTCCTTCAGGTATTTGTAGCGTAGATTGACTTTCTTACAATTTCTTTCAAACTTTGCACCATACCCAGTATATCGCCTATACATAATTCAATTTTTAGCGTTATTAGCGTGAATGGAATGGCAAATGTTGAGGTTGAGGTTGACTGATTGAAGAACCAGTGGATGAATTTGTAATAGCAAAATATATTGAAATAATTAAAGGTATAAGTATAGATTTATGTTGATCCACATCCTCACTTTCATAGTGTTACGATGAAATAGAAAAATAGCGAGCATGTTTATATATTTATAGCAAAAGGACATTAGCAAGAAGGTTAACCTTATAGCTTTGGTTAGAGGCTACAGGGAACATAAATAGAAATCTGTTTACTAGTTTCTTTGTTCCTAGACCTTGCAACCCAAAACATAATTTATATTCAAGGTCACAATAATACGAACCTCCCCTAATTTAGAATATTTCTGCGTAATATCAGTCTGCAGGTCACAGATATAAATAAATAAAGACTTTTCTTGTTTTACATTATCTTATCGAGTTACGTATGATCCATTTTGCTGCAATGGAACTGAGCTAGAAAGAAGCTTTCACGACCATCCGATACCCAAATAATCTGATGAAATAAACCGAGTTCTGGTTTTCTAAAAATTCAGCTTGTAATTAACTCGATTTCGAAGCATCGCTTGAAACAAACGGCCCGGAAACTGTTCCACGTTTATAGCTGTTCGAAGTGCAACAAACGTACTTTTGAATCCTACGAAGAGAAGAAGGAGAAGAAGAAGAAGAAGAAGAAGGAAAAAGGAGAAAAATAAGTGGTAGGAAAGTAGAGCATAGGAGAGGAGATAGAAATAAAAATTCCCCAATAACAGGAAAGTTGCGCGAAAAAGGAAGCAACGAGAAGATATCAATGAGACCTTTTTTCCTCGACATTAGTTATCCGTTTGAAAAAGCTCGCTGTTCATCCTTCGTTTAATAGAAATCCGATGCGGCTGCGATTGCATTCTTACGGCACAAACACGTTCAGAGGGGCGGATTTAGATGCAAACTACTTTTTGAAGTACTAACTCTTCTGCGACTCTCTTGAAAGCACGTGCGATAAGCCTTCGATCTGTTTAATCCCCCAGGCCGTGTTTCAGTTCTCCCTTTAGCGAACCTTCTGCACGATCCATCTTTGTTCGTAGCGGAGAACACGTTCCCTTCGTCTTAATGAAATCGCCTGAACGCGCGCGTAAATCGCGCCAGCGCAACTTCCCGCTTCCTACCATCGATCGCGATATTTTTAATTCGCACGATCGTCTTCTAACGCGCTGCGTTTCTTCCCGCTTACCAACGATCCGCCACTCTCATGGCGAAACGAGACGCGTCAATCGGATCCGATGCAATCTACTGGCTTGGCAACTAAGTGACTGCGGACTTTGTCATTGGATGGTATTGACAACTCCGCAACCACTTAGTTGCGAACGCAATAGCCGAACGAAAGGAAGAAATCTGCGGGTAAAAAGATTTTATAACTCGACGATAGACACGGGCCAATCCTGTTTCTGGGCTTAAGGCGGAGCAACACGCGAGCGGACTTAAACTTTTCGTATTCTGTAAATCCGGCTACCGAAGTGGATGTTCTTCTGGTGGTCGTATCAAACGCTCGACCCGATAAGTCGTCCCTTTTCTTCTCTCCACCGTCATATTTTTCTTCCCTGCTCGCTCACATTCTCTTTCTTTTTTACATCCGCTGGTCTATTCGCGTATCCTCGTCGCCGGAGAGCCCATCTTCATCATTCCGGCGTTATCCTCTTTTCTGGCGCGCGTTGTCGCGCCAGAAACTTAGAACCATCCCTCTGATTATGTTTTTACCGTCAAGTCGGCTTCTTTCAGCCCGGAAATTACTTCCACCCCGCCGTCTCTCTGCCCTGCGCCAACCGCGCAACCAGCCGGTCTCACCTCTTCTCTCCCTTTCTGCTCTACGTTTCCCTCGCTCCGTCGCAGATTTTCCGCAAAGTAATACCGTTTTATGCCCCCTAAAGATCCTCCTGCAGCGACTATCTAAGCGACGGATAATCGAGTTCGTTCAACGCCAGGCAAATAACTCGTTGGAAAGGGAAACGGTGCCGGTTCCACCGTTTTTCTTCGGTTTCTCCGAGTGTCGTTGCTCGTCGACGCCAGCGTGTTAACCTTGGACACGCGCGTTTCACCTGCTACGAGACGATATCCAAAGACGAAGAGAATTGGTAGGAATTCGTCGAGGTTGAAAAAGTGGCAAATGTTGGCGGATTTTAACGATTGGAAGGAGCGGCGCATTTCTGTTTTACCTGCCATTTAATTAAGTTTACACAGAGATGGCGGAAGTAGTTTATGGTTTGCATAGGTCCGGTTACTTTCATATAAAATAGTCCCCCGGGCGAAATTAAAATTCCCATGAAATTTATAGCTTCGTTTAAAGCTGTCGTGTCGTAGCTGCAAACGAGAACGTAATCTACGTTTTCCGATCCATTTCATAGTATTTCGCATTATGCTCGCGCAGTCTTTGCTGATATTAGGTTGTCCGAAAAGTTTCTTTCGTTTCATAAGGTGATAATAGACGAACAATAATTTCTGTTTTACATTATTTTATTGAATTAAGTATGATCCATTTCGTTATATTCCTATTATTACGTTCTTGAATAATTCAATAAATTAATATAAAACAGAAAACATTGTGCGTCTATTATTTCCTTATAAAACGAAAGAGACTTTCCGGACAACCGAATAGTATACGTCACTAGCAATATAATATTGATATGTTGAGAATTGCATCTTAATCACCGAAATATATGTATAGGAGCATTTAGATTACTCTTAGAATTGATATAAAAATAGTTTCAGGTTTATTCTATTTGTGATGTACAAGATATTCGTCGATACGGATCTGTACGCGTATCAGCGCTCTATTTGTCTCACCATCTTCCTTACCAACGGAACAGTTGCATTCTTCCGTTTCACGAGACGCTGTGCACGCACATATCGCAACACACTGATACTCAAATACGTGTGTTACTACTACGCGGCTAATCTAGTGTAGCACACAAAATTACACATATCTCAATATGATATTTACCGAATAATTTGCAACTGTAAAATACAAAATCTGCAGAGCTTGAAACAGTCGGTAAACACGAGCTTGCGATGGAATATCCTCTGCATCGTATAATTCGTAATCTCTCTGAATTCTGTATTCTTCGTCAAATACAAACACATTTTTCATAGACCGCCAGTTTCCACGTCGGTTGCCTCTCTTATGCGATTGCCTACCTTTGTTAATCTCTATGAAAAACATCCAATTAAGGGAAGAAATCCAAGCGTTTGCTAAAAGACATTGTCATCGAAAATTCCCACATGATGTTTCCCTCGTTCATAACGAAGCCTGCAACAGTCTTTCTCATATTTTCGCCGGTTTCCCTCGTCCTGCTAATTGCTATTGCACTCAAAATGATGAGTCGCGAGAAAACTCACCAATACCATTCTTTTCGTTTATTGCGAACGATATGTTTCTCAAATTGGTATAAAACTGTGGGAGCTTACAAAGCAACGCACCTTAATAACAAATAACAAATTACTGCTCAAATAATGAGAGAAATTGTCGATGAAAAAAAGCCGATTAGTAGGTCGATAAAGTGTTAAATAAACGACAAAGATAGAAAATAAACGACGCACCTCGTAGGCAGATGATCGTACTGTCGGCAGACGATGTGCATACTTGCTGGCACAATTTAAAGCGTTCAAACAGACGCTTGGCGCGTTACGGTCCAATAAAATCGAACATGTCGGTGTGAAAATGGCGATGTGACTCTCTCGGCGAAAATAATTTGCTGGAAGATCCCACGCGTTTCCCTTGCCGCTAGGATCGCTCTTTGCCCGGTAAATCAAACGCCGGTTCCTCTCAGCCGTAATGAACACGAAGGAAAGAAACACAGCAGGAAATGGCGATAAAAATTGTCAGAATTTGGTCGATTGATAGAAGCAATTTCAAGGGTCGTTAAGTACGTCACGTGAGCAAATTGGCCGAGATTTCTCCGCGATAACCGAAGCAGCCGCGATAGAAACGTCGCGTTAGGTTGCAGCGACTATTTCGAAGAATCGTTGGTCTGTTGAAAAATACAAGAGCTTGCGGAAAATCCTGCGAGATCGTGGACGATTCTAGCGCGAGATAACGTCGCTCGTTTGTCCTCGACAAGCTTCTGGGTAGCGTGCGGAAACGCTTCCGCGGCAGCGTCTTTCACCGTCGACGACGACGACGACGACACAATCCAACGCGGACATCCACGGACTTACGTTGCCGTGTCATTGTCTCTTGAAAGCCGACAAAGCGCGTCCGATTATTTTCGCGTTCTGTCGAGACAGCCCGACCCCTTTGTTCATTTTCAATGCCTTGCCTCAGCTCGATTCATCCTTTCCTGCCCCGATGTCCTTGCTCGCAAAACCCAGCCAAGAAATATCACGGGTCGTGTACCACCCATGGCTCATAATAAATGAAGAGTCGAATATCGGATGGAGGCTGCCGCTTTTGTTCCACTTATCGGCCAGCTGTTGTCATCTCCCGGACCAGCCGACCAGGTGGCACATTTATCTCGGCGCAAATAGACAATGAGTGGAAATTAATATCTTGAGAACTCAGAGAAGACAGGAGTCACGCGATCGCGCTGTTTCAAAGTCTGCAGCAAGGTCTCTCTTTTTAATTATTCGCGTTTGTTAGCCAAACGATCGCTCGATCCAACCATCGATCTGTCTCACGTCCAGGGACCTCGCCGCTAGGACCGAAGTTGCGCGCAGCAACTTCGTACAACGTGGCAGCAATGCTTTGAGTCTTGTGTCTGGTCGTCCAAGTCTCTTGCTTTCAATGTGCTGCTGACTTTCATCTTTTCGCGATTGCAATAATATTTCTGCAGCTAAACGATGCGAAAAAGTTAGCGCAAGCTTCAATCTGGTGTTACAGTAGTCATGTAGTTAATCACGGGAACGACTAAATCCGTGAGAAATAACTCACTTGGAAAATAACGATGCTACGTGCTCTTAAAATTTTCCAGGGAATATCACGCAGAAGCTGCATTTTTAAAAGATCAACTTGAAACATTTGTTGAGCAACTATGCACTTTAATACCTTCGTTAATATCTTTATGCGGAGAATACAGTGAACGATTGGACGATGGCAATCTTCTTTCAGACTGATGCGTCTTTGTGCATAAAACTGTTGAAGAGGGTCGAAGGCAAACGGTGACCGTTAGAAGATATCGTTTCGAAAGAGGAAAATATGAGATATGGTGAGAGGGCCACTTTCGAAATCGATGGAAGCATCGACTCTTGATCAAAGAGCAGGAGGCTTTCATGACTGAAAGGATTCGTTGCGAGGTCCGAAACGCTGTCATTTCCCAGCGGAAGTGGGTTCCTGCGTGAAGAATGTCAAAGCTAACTGGAGAGAAAAGACGAGGAAAGGCGAGTAGACGAGAGAAAGATTGAAAGCCTCGGTGAAAGCGGGAGATTCTGTCCATAGGATTCTTCACGCATATTTCATTCCAAACGTGTCTCTCTTTTATCTTCTTTTTCATTCGACGTATACATATTATACACGTTACACGTATTATATATCGCAGGATTTTACTTTTTATCGAACCGTTTAAATATACATGGTGTCCAAAAAACAAAGATGAAATACGGTCCATGGTGATTAGAGTGCGGATACTTACGCAAATTGACATTCTGCGATTTTATACCGTCGACTGAAGTGAAATTTAAATAACGAATTTATATATCCAATCTGTTAAATTTTATTAACTTTACTGTATGTAAAAAAATTTGATATATAAATATAATTAATTGTGATTGATAAATGTCTCCATGACAGATTAAAACCGTACTATAATTATCCATGTCCAAGTATACTAGGATTTCATATAGACATTGGATTTTACTGAAATAGCATCGATTATTATTAAACAAGATCGTCAAACGTATGAGAATATTTTAAATAACGAAATATGCAGGAAGCCACCAATTCGATACAGTAGCATGTTGCGTGAGTGTGTTGCCAGTATCGGCGCGGTTATGCAGAGAAGGTTAGAGAAAAAGAATTCCCTGGAAACATGGGAAATTGGGTTGGCAACTAAGTAATTGCTGGGTTTGTCAATACCACCTAATGGCAAAATCCGCGATCATCTAGTTGCCAAGCCAATACAAAGCAAGTAAGAAGACACGTTGCGCTTTGCGCAGAAGACCACAGAGATAGGAAACTTGACGCTAATCGAAGCATAGTAAAAATTAGACAACTTTAAACGTTAAACTTCTGTCCGCTACTTTATGCAACAGACAGCAACAATATCTGTGTCTATCAACAAATTCTGTTCTATGGGTTGGCAACTAAGTGACTGCGGATTTGTCAATACCGCCTAATGACAAAATCCGCACTCACTTAGTTGCCAACACAATATTCCAGGTACTTGATATACTTTTGCGAATTGCATACAATTATCTGGGAAATCGTGGTACAAGCGATCGGCTGTTGATTCTACGTGCAGAGATAAGTCGAAGAGGAAGAACGACGTTTTTTCGTTCGAGGCTTCGTTTCCGAGAAGAACGAGCTTGAAGATCCGCCAGGTGCTCGTATGCTAATCGCAAGTTTCCAGCTGCCCGACAGCGTTTCCTCCTCGTGTTCGTATTTCTGAACATGGACAACGTCACAATTTGCTTCCTATCGTTGCTGTTATCCTGTTTCCTTATGTCCTCTTATTGGCAACTAAGTGATTGCTGGTTTTGTCATTAGGTGGTACTGACAAATCCGCGATCACTTAGTTGCCAAGCCAATACAAAGCAAGTAAGAAGACACGTTGCGCTTTGCGCAGAAGACCACAGAGATAGGAAACTTGACGCTAATCGAAGCATAGTAAAAATTAGACAACTTTAAACTTTAAACGTCTGTCCGCTACTTTATGCAATAGACAGCAACAATATCTGTGTCTATCAACAAATTCTGTTCTACGGATTGGCAACTAAGTGACTGCGGATTTGTCAATACCGCCTAATGACAAAATCCGCGCTCACTTAGTTGCCAACCCAATATTCTACATTGTTTTTTATCAGAAACATTCGATGTTACTTTTCAATTTGTAAAAATCGCTTTGTAAATGTGGTGCACGGAGTAAAATGAATGATGCGCGCCACAGTCACACAACTGTCCGCTCAAACACGATAGATAGCGGGTGTGCTAAGATCAAAGATACTGCGGGAGAAATAGCCCGCTCGACGAAGAGAAAAGGATTTGATACATTTGCCGGCCGGGATTTTCGAGAAGAAAGTTCTTCGAGTACGACTCATCCTTTCTTCCTCTTCGTTTCTTCCTGCTATTTTTCATCGAAATCTAGATCCTCGTGTCAGCGGAGGAAAGTCGAACACCGAGTTTCTTCATCTCTTTACTTCATATTCCCTTTGTCGGCGAAATGAACGGTTCCTCCTCGTAATTCTGCGTTTCTAAACTTCGTAAAGCGCGTCCTCGAGAATGGGAGCTATGCGTTTGAGCGCAAAAACTACCACAATGAAATTAACGTAATTAATTGTTATGTTAGGTTGGCAACTAAGTGATTGCGGATTTTGTCATTAGGTGGCATTGACAAAGTCCGCAACCACTTAGTTGCCAAGCCAATACACCGATGTCGCGTTCCTTTCGCGTTTCCATCGACGACAGCCGCTGAAAATGTCAAAGATCCCGAGGAAATTTTGGGAAAAATATCGCGGACATCTACCGGGTGAACGAATTGGAAATGGAGCGACGCCGAGGAACTGAACCCTCGCGGCTATTGCAACGTTAATTGTGATACGAATTAAAACAAAGGCGAACGATTCTTTGGGAAACAGTTAAATCTGCAGTATGGTTTTTATACTGAGCTCACGATGCTGTAGTTATATTAGCAAACGTGGATTATCGACCCGTCGTTTATTTTCCTCAGCAACTGAAATTGAGGCGCAGCGCTTCGGTGAATCGCATTATTGGCAGATGCATAATGGAGCTGCTCGATAAATAAACAACATCGGATTCACCACGTCACTGCTGCGTTCTAGCCTTAGATAAACCGGCTCAATTTTCAATCTTAACGTTCAATCACTGACAAAACTCGATGATTCCGTCATTCTCCTTCATTGCGCGATATATTCCGCTTGAATATCAGCACGTAACGTCTTACGAAAGGCTGTGTGCGAGAAACGAAATTGCAATTTCAAAGTAGACAATTTTTTTTTAACGCCAGAATTTTCACTTTATCCATTTTCTTCTTGGAATAACGTTAATACAAAGCGTAACCACTTGTTGGTTGAATAATTGTGTAGGAACTTTGATAAAATTTGTATAAAGACAAGATGAAATTTGTATAAATATTGATGAAATTTTTATGAATATTTGACAAACATTTTCATGCGAGAGAAATTGAAACAAGATTAGCGTGATGGAATTTTTAGTAGTGCGTTATAAGTTATCGTAATAAATTATTAAATATTTATCACAACGTTATAAATCCGATCCGTTGAGATTAAATACGCGTCGGTGAACATTTGATAAAGCGTGGGCATAAATTTACATGCAAAAGTGAAAAATGATTCGCGCAAGATGCTCCAATTGTCCATATATTATCACAGAAATTATCGGCAATTTTTTTCACCGCGCGTAACCGCTTTTAAATAATAAAAAAAAAGAAAAAAGAAAAAAAAACAGGAGAAAAATGAAATATCATTTTTACACATTAAACGTTGAAGGAACATGAAAAATGATATTAAAAATATTTCAAATTCTCTAGAAAATATGGTAAAGTATTAATTATCGGTTTGTTTCGAAAACACATCTTCTACAGATATTAAATTTACCTTCGCAGCTACAGCCATAATTAGACCGCGGAATTTTCTGCAAATTCACATTTTTCACCATATAATTAAAAACTGTTTTGCCTATCGAATATTACAGAAAGCTGAACCTTCGATATTTCATATGCTTCTTCGTATCATCTACATTCTGCGAAATTTTCCGCTTTCCTATTTCCCGTTTCCCATTAAACGCGTAACAATCCACGGACTGGTCGTAATTAAAAAATCATGCATCCACAAGGCGGGCAAATTCAGCGAACCGATGTTACGCGCCACGATATCAGACGAAAATCCAAATCCAAAAAACGCGCGATGCTTACGATGACGTACACTCGACGTCCGTAACAGTTCGATAATTTCGTGCGTTGGGACGCTCCTTTGGATCGCTACGATCCGTCGACGATAACGCGGCGCCGCTTCGACGAACACGAAAGCTCGTCACGACGCGTGCGAGCGAACGAAGGAGGAAGAAGCTCGCCAACGTCGATAGCACACGATCGTCCGAATTTCGCGTGTCGAAATGGCTGTCGTGTCGGAGGCCGAGGAGAGCGAAGAGGAGGATATTCACGGTCGATCGAGCGAATGTAAGCTCGAGGAGCCACGAATATCGTATTTCTTTCCGGGAATGGAGGGAATGAGAAACCCGAGAAAAAAAGCGCGACTAACGCGGCAGACGAGAGAAAGAAGGAGCGAACGACCAGCAACGAGACGAAGAAAGCAGAGGAGGATCGGCGTTTCGAGTCGTAAGGAGACGAGGTCGAGCAAAGTGGATAAAGTGGATGAAACGAGATCATTCGATAGATAAAACGAGTGAGAAGAGCGCTGTTATTCGCTAAAAATCACGAAATAATCGCCGATAGCAAAACTTGGTTCTTCCTCGCGCGGTTGACGCACGGGGTGCGTCGCGAATGATATTGCTACTTGTGGTAGACACTGTGCTACCTTTATCGCCAGATCTGGTGGCAGACACGGAAAGAAATAATTCTTTCTCTGTGCTGGGAAGCCGCCGTGCAGACTTTCGAAGTGGATTTTATGAGAAGGAAGAAGAAGCGGAAGGACTACGTATTCTCGCGCGAAGATATTTCTCCCGGCGGAAGAAATGGAAGGTGGAAGCTGTAGCAGTAGGTAGAGCGCAAAGTTCAAGTTGTATACTTGAAGACATTTGCGTTGTTACGAAGCAGAAGCTCCAACTTGAAGTTCATTTCTTCGCTTCACTTTGGAATATTTCTAACTTTCGTCGGACGAATTAAACATCTCTCTCTTTGTATGTTGTTCAATTTGTAGAAACAGTAGAATATTTGTTGGCTTTTATAGGTCCGTTCTATTTTTTTATCTCAGGAGCTCCTTTTTTTTGTGAAAAGCAGAATTGCATCCTGGAGATCGTTTCAAATTAGAAAATACAACAATAGTGTGAATAAAACTGGTATTTAAGTGAATTTCTTTCTTCCTTTATTTATTTAAATCGTCTTATTTTTTAGTTAAAGTAAATTTCAAATAAAACACTTAAAAGTGCTGTAAAAGCTTGCTGGTAACGAAATTGAAATAAAATTCCCAGTTGAAAGGGTTGAAGTTTTCATATGCGTGTGTTCTATATACGTAGACAGAAAACTTAACAATTTCCAAGGAACTGGCCATTAGAATAAAGTCGCGATAGAAGCGTTGCAGCGTTAAGATACCGTTTTACGAGTATTTTGTACGAAGCATGAAGATATTCCAGATAATTACATTAAACGGCTGAGAAAACTATGTACACGGCGATGCAGTTGTCTCATTAAGAAATGTACCGTTCTGATTAGTCAGAGTGGCAGAGATGAGAGCGACGCAAAGCAGGATTTGTAGCCGAGACGATTTCCCATTGTTTGGTTGAGTGTACCAGTAGCGCAGCTGCACTCCAACCATATACGTACGATGCATTTCACCACCTAAGCAATAACTCGTTTAATATTCATGCGAATGTATCGGCAACTAACAAAACCATTATGCTTGCTGGATGGTCCAATTAAGGCGATATGGATCATCAACAAAATACTGGTGTTTCATTGAACGTCATAACAAAATTGTTGTTATTTCTGTATTTAAAGGTAGGATCACGATATTCAAATTATTTTATTCCTTGGATAAATCTATCGCACCGTTCTGAGCCGGAAAACCTTTATTGCACTTTCTTACATGGACTAGGGATAAAAACAAAAGATCTATCAACTATCAACTATCTTCTTGTTGCTACTTATTGTAACATATAGCATATGGTCACATTTTCAACAAAAATAAAATAGACTATACGAATTATTTAAATACCTCCGTAATACTACGATTAATTATGTCAAATTTTTATCAAAAATATTATTTATGTAAAAAATTGTACGAGTTATCGTCATAGGAAGGAGGGAGTTTAATTAGCTAAAATACTCTAAACAAAACAACAAACTGTGGAATAAAATTCCTTCGTTTAAGACTATCGATCGTTTACTCATATACAGTCGGTGATTAGCCACGTTCAAGTAGACTCGGTAAATTTTCAAACTCGATTTTCTCGACAAGTAAACCTTCGATGAAAAATCTCTGTTGCACATATTATTCTTATTTCTTCGTAAGGAATCGCCTTATGCCAGTTTCTGCGTGTTATTCGGCCGCAACCTATATATATATACAACGTATTCGAAATTTCATCCAATTAGCAAATACGCGATAAATCGAAATTCCTGCAATTCCGTGGCACGGGATTCCGTATCTCCGCGTGCGATCTTTAATCAAGCAGAAACCACGGCCGCATTTTCTCCTCCTCATTTCAATCGCGGAGCGTGAACAACCGCAAAACAAGCCAACTAATTCGATCAATTTTCTACCGGCGAGTAAACACATGCTCGCTACGTTCGCGAAAAATCGAACAAGGCGGCGGACGTGGGAGGTTGTGGGAGGCGATCGAAAACCGCGTCGGAGTATGCAGTTACGTGGCGAGATATTCGGAGTAACGCGTGATCGTCGATTCTCGGCCACGAGGAGGCGATCGTCTACGAGCCGCTTTTTCTTCGCAGGGGTGGAAAAAGCTCAAGGTCACGGAGGAGAGACAGAATCGCAATGGACAAAGCGTAGCAGTGCCCCCCTTACTATCGGCCATCCCTCCAGTGAAACTACCCTTCGCGTACCCTTCGTGTACCTCTGCCACACCCTCCCCTGCCGCCATATTGATCGGTCTGCCCCTACCAACCGAGCCACCCCCTACCAACGGCCCGCGATGCCAGCGTCGCTGTGCTCCCGACACA
Source organism: Bombus fervidus (assembly GCF_041682495.2). Taxonomy (NCBI): domain Eukaryota; kingdom Metazoa; phylum Arthropoda; class Insecta; order Hymenoptera; family Apidae; genus Bombus; species Bombus fervidus. The sequence continues at coordinate 6,628,995 of NC_091534.1, read as the reverse complement.
GCGACGTTGCCGCGTCTTTTCGCGGTTCCTTTTGCCTCGACGCCTTTCACGGACCAACTTTCCTTTTTCACCCTCTGGCCACCTGAATCCAATGGAAAAATCGCCACGCGATTACTTTCAAATTTGTCGCGTTTCTCTTCAGCTTCTCCGTTTTGTAGGTTTCGCGCGGACGTTGCGCGCGTCCGCGCTTCCTCTTTGAAAAAGCTGGCGAAGGACAGTTTCTTCGTCTTGACCAAAGATCGTTTGACATTGTTGTACATTTCGACGTCGAATTTGAATTTCCTTGAATTTCCCAGTAATCTTGTCGATTTCTCGCTTTCCACTGATTTTAGAAACAGAGAAGAGAAATAACCGCCTTTCAGCAACAAATAAGAGACTGACCAAGTTCTACGAAGAAACTAACATCGTAGCTAACATCCCAGATTTTTATTAACGCAACTGAGTCTAAAATAACACGCGAAGATTTGTTCCTCCCACTAAATGTTCAAATATTTCGTCTGAATTTTCATCAAAGCGGAGAAACGCACAATTGTCGATGAAACTTAACGAAATGAGACGAGATGCAGTTTAGCGGACAAGATATTGCACCTTAACACCGGAACCACCGATAGTTAACACGAAGCTGTTTCTACCAAAACCAGTGAAAATTACTGGTCTTTAAAAAATACGTAATAATAGCAGATTTTTATATTTATTGGTTTATTACTTTCTTACAGAAACAATTTTTGCTGTTTTTAATCCATCTAGGACCATCATCCCTAAACGACGGTTGGCACATTTATAAAATTGTAGGACCAGTCGTTTTTACTGCTGTGGTATTTCTAGCGTTAGCATCTAGCGATCCAGCGATCGATCCGGAATTGTCCTGATAACTGATATCATCATATGGAATGATAGGCGGTAAAAATTTGAAAAACGTGTGGCAAGTTGTAGAAAACGAGGAAGCTGGTTAATTGGGGCTCGATAAACAGAGTGCAGGACTCCTGTACACTTTGACAAGTACCAGGCATTTTCACTGCTATTGGAATAAGTAGCCTTGATACAAAATTATTTTCAGTTTGAGTACATAAAAAATAATAAAATTCATTGCGGAAAAAGTACAACATGAAGTAGGAATTTTAAAATAAAATTGTAAAACCAATTTGACTGGTGTGGTAGTTGGATGTGTTGAAGTGTTTCTCCCGTTATCGTTCGCCTAACATCTTCCTACGTATTAAAACTCGTGTTTGATTTTCACTCTGCGGGAAATCTGTTCCGGGAAACGGAATAAATATTAAATTAGCATCACAGGTATTTGCGACGCGTGTGGCTGACTGTTTGTCATGAAAGAAGTACGAGCGAAACGTAAACGCCAAGTTCACCAATGGCTGAGCATATTGGTTCTAGAATGCCAAGGTCCAAGTTCAAGCTGCATGATTTCCGCGACCTTAGCGCGTGGAAACTTTGCTTTATAATTAATCACCTTGAGTCTGTTTCGTCCGTGTTCTCCTATTCCAAATGCAAAGCTGCCATTTTTCACCCCCTTCAATTTCCACGTCCATTACACCGCTTTTTATTGTTTTCTTTCATTTCCTGTTAGCCGGTGTTTTTATGAAACCACGCTAACGTCTCTCTAAGCACTGTACCTCGTAATTTTCCCCTCTCCTACGCTACCGGCTATTTCAGTTTCTCGGAAGAAATCCGTTACTTTTTACAGTTACTACGTTAACGATAACAAAGGTTATAATTACTTGGTTTTTAATGTGTTTCAATTGGTGCCGCGTATTGTCTCATGTTCACTATATTTTCAACCTTCTCTCGAATGCTTCGAATGTTTGAACTCTGATGGTAAACCTATCTATTTTCAGTTTGAATACATAAAAAACAAAATAAAATTCATTGTATTATTCTTCTGGTTATCGTTGCGAAAGTCATCGCATCATTGCGGAAAAAGAATGCGGAAGAAGAAAAGAAAGAAGAACAACGAAAACGAAGTAGGAACATTAAAATAAAATTGTAAAACTAGTCAATTTCACTGGTGTGGTAGTGCTGGTGTTAATCCACACTGACATATTGTACACTGAAAACTACCATAATCGCTGCGACTGTATTCGTTTCCAAGTTTAGAAGAATAAAAAACTTGGCGTTTTACAACGTTGTATAATATGCGTTAAAGTTGGCCAACTGTTAAAATAATCACTGCTCTTCCTTTTTAACCTCGCTGTTAGGTACCTGTATGCTTTGAATATTTCTGCCGAGCTTCTTTGTATTTATTTACTTTTTATATTAAAGATAAAATCCCTGCTGAATTTTCCAACTTTCATAATCTGCTTACAACACTTCCCTTTCTCCTTCGTTTTCCTCCGCCGATTACTTCAAAACATAGTTAACATGAAAAATTTTCCTTACTGGAAAATACGAATTAATCTACAAGTAGCGTTCTTTGGTTTTATAATACGACAACATAGGTGCCGCGAGCGAAGTAAATAGGAAAGCACGTTATTTTTCAAATTTTGTTGTAACAAACAATGGTTCGGGACTGGCGTTGGCTTGCCTCCAAGTATTTTAACAGCACCCGCTTTCTCCTATAATTACGTAACTAATTAGCAGGATCATTATCTCTGCGTTAAGTTCGTTTTACTCGTTTATCCTTTAAATAACGCGTTAGAGTGGGATATGAGGTGGCTCTGTTTCTTCAGTCCCCGACGCGCAATTTGTTCATTTATTAATTACGAACAACAAACCCCGTGGAAATAATTTTCTAGAGTCACAAAAATTCTGACGATTTAGTAACTTTATACTATGAGTTGACAAATTTCATTTCCAATTCGCCGTATTAAATTTCTATGGCATATCGAAGAACCACCACTTAAACGAATTGAACAATTGGTTGTTCCTTAACGTTAGAACCAACAATACGTACAATGTACGTTACAATTGTCGATAATGTTACGATAATCTTTTGGAAAATAAAGCCCTCGTTCCACTGAAACTTCAATTAAGATCGTCAAGAATAATTACTCGAGATTGTCAGAAAAATTCTGTCGATTTAGTGCTTCGAGGAGGAATGTTAAACCACCGTTTCTGTAAAATTAGACAAATTTCGTCGATAACCCATTGAAAACGAAGGACCAGCCTTCGTTTCATTAAAACTTTGATCAAAGTGTTCAAAAATAATGATTTGAAGTTGTCAGAAAAATTCTGTCGATTTATTGGTCAAATGTTAAAACACTGTTTCCGTAGAATTAGACAAATTTTGTCGATAGTTGTCTGGCAAACTGAAAACCACCTTCATCTCGCCCTTCGCTTCCACTGACCACCACTTAAGCTGAAAGCTTAGTCTGTTTTCCATCTGCCGATACGTTATCAGATACCATTAGCTACAGAATATAGAAAGATGAAAATTGAATATAGTAGAAGAAAATTCTATTCCTTTATCAATTACCTTTAGAAGCTAACGAGAGACTATCGTGTGAGTGATACGAAGAGAAGAGTTTCAAGTTCACGAAGGAAACGATGCTGGCGCGATCCATTGAAGCAAAATGGATGATACACAATTCGATACGACAATACGAAAGGAAACATATTCTGCATCTATCGTTTCCTCATGAAACGAAGGCAACTATTCCGACAAGCTGATATCAAATTCAAACTTTCGAAAATAAAACAAATTCAAACTTCGAATTTCAAATTTCGAATTCAAACTTGGTATTTCAAATTTCGAATTCAAACTTCGAAATTCAAATTTCGAATTCAAACTTCGAATTTCAAATTTCGAAATCAAAATTCAAATTTCGAATTTCAAATTTCGAATTCAAATTTCGAATTCGAATTTCAAATTTCGAATTCAAATTTCAAATTCAAATTTCAATTTTCGAATTCAAAATTCGAATTTCAAATTTAGAATTCAAAATGCAAATTTCAAAATCGAATTTCAATTTTCGAATTCAAAATTCGAATTTCAAATTTAGAATTCAAAATGCAAATTTCAAATTTAAAATTCAAAATGCAAATTTCAAATTCGAATTTCAATTTTCGAATTCAGAATTCAAACTTCGAATTTCAAATTTCAAATTCCAAATTCAAATTTCAAATTCGAATTTCAATTTTCGAATTCAAATTTCGAATTCAAAATTCGAATTTCAAATTTAGAATTCAAAATGCAAATTTCAAATTCGAATTTCAATTTTCGAATTCAAACTTCGAATTTCAAATTTCAAATTCAAAATTCAAATTTCAAATTCGAATTTCAAATTTCGAATTCAAATTTCGAATTCAAATTTCGAATTTCAAAATTCGAATTGAAAGTTCGAATTTCAAAATTCGAATTGAAAGTTCGAATTTTGGAAAATAAAAGGACCAGGAGAGAAGAATTATTTGTGACGTTAAATGAAACTTAGATTATAAATGAGTCTCAGGTTGTGAAACATCGAGAAATAGCTGCAACAGATCGGGCGCGGGTCTGTCTGGCGCTGGTGTTTGATTGGTCACGTGCTCGCGCGGTTTGCCGCAATTTTTCAAACCGGTGCAGACGAGCGGTTTGCATTAATTTGTCGCCGCGTTTTGCCTTCCCGTGTAAACTGCTTCATGTAAATCCACGCTATGTTAAAACGCAGCGGGAAATTGGTGCGGCGGTGATGCTGCCGCAAACCGCTCCACTGTACCACGCCTTTAAACTACGCATGGCAGAATAAAATTTTGTTAAAAATCACTCGTGACTTTGTTTCGACCGTTTGAAATATGCAAGCAAACGAATAATACGTCTATATCTTACAAATAATCGCTAGTGATCCGTTTGGTGTAATACGAACCTACTGAAATTCGATCTTTAAACCGAGTTAGTAGAATGAGCTTTGCACGTGACCCGAGCCAACCGATCGCTCACGTGTACGTGTCGTGCAAACCTGACTATAATTATGATCAATTAAAAACTCAAGACTAAACATCTTGTCTTATGTAATGTAAACGTAAAGCGTTCGTTAGTTTTTGAAAAATAAAAATACCAAAAATAAAACACCGAAGTTTATAACAAAATTAGAATTTTACCAATTCATGTTATTCTTGAAAAAATGGATCACACGTGATTCAGTAAAATAATACGAAATAGAAAATATTGTGCATCTACCATTTCCTCGTGAAACTAAAGAAACATTCGGGACAACCTACTGTTGTAATAATATATATGATAATTCGATTATTTTCGTATAGTAAATAGTATTATACTAATTGAGAGATTGATAAATAACGATAGCAGTTGATTACCAGTGTTTGGACAATAAAAATTATCTTTTGCCTTTGAAAAATGATTATTCAGAAAGCTTAACCCTTTGCACTCCTATGTCGAGTGTCGACATCAGTTTTTATCTGAGAAGCTGCTTTGTCGAGTCCTACTCGATGTTCTTTCAGTCCCTTTTTTATGAAACGTGCGAAAGAAAAACAGGATTGCATCCTGGAAGTTATTTCAATATATATCATACACTTAAAAATTACAAAATACAACAATAGCGTAAATAAAACTGGCATTTAAGTGAATTTCTTTCTTCCTTTATTTATTTAAATCGCCTTATTTTTTAGTTAAAGTAAATTTCAAATAAAACATTTAAAAACATTGAAATAAAATTCCCAGTGCAAAGGGATAAACCTTCGCGAATACGAGTGCAAGAGGATCGTATTGTTGGATGAACAGTTTGAAAGACGTCGGTGAATATCAACAATCGGAACGCATTAAAATCGAACAAAATCAAGAACGGGCTGTGCAGGAAATCATCATTTAATTCGGTTGTGTCGTACGTAATACGGTTGAAGGAGTACGATTGCGCGTAAATACACACTGCGCAAGTATAGAATACTGTATTTGGTACGCAAAATGTTCTGTTCCATGGTTTGTCTGTAATTTCCCAGGGAAGTTTAGTTTCAATTCAAACCATCGTTACATCGAATCGATAGCGTTGCATATTATGCAAATACGCAAATGCTACGGAGAATCAGATGAGCTTCAAAACGTAAGACACGAAAAAGCATTAAACGTTACGACTATTTTGTAGTCGATTTATAAATTAATAACTAATTAGTGTTAAAAAGCACTTATTAATTAACAACAACAAAGAAAAAAAATACATATATAGCATATGAAATATAAATTTCGAATTGAAAATCTCATCAATGATACACGGAAATTAAATAGGCGATTTGTCGACGTGCGAAGCGATTTAAAATATTACCGCTAGAATTAATCAGAACAGTGAATTATTAAAATGTACATATAGCCACGTAACGTATTAGCAATTAATAAGTTTAATTGGCATGTGTAAAGTTCCCACGTGTTTTCCGATTTTAATAAGAAACTGAAAATTGTTGGCAATTTCGAATAATTGTAATTCGATCAGTCAGACACATCGGAATCGTTTCTGTTGAGAATTTTGGCTCTTAATAGCCGAAATAATGGTATGGAAACACTAAATTTACACTTAGAATTTATATTAGAACAGTTCTATATTTATTTGATAAGCGATTCCAAAGATATTCATCGATACGATAATTATGAGGATTTACATCTTTAAATTTTCTATGAACGCATAAACATCTGCAGTCTTGTTATTATTTGTTGAGAATTTTGGCTCTTAATTGCCGAAATAATGGCATAGGAACATTAAATTTACACTTAGAATTTATATTAGAACAGTTCTATATTTAATTGATAAGCGATTCCAAAGATATTCATCGATACGACAATTATGAAAATTTGCATCTTTAAATTTTCTATAAACGCATAAAGATCTGCAGTCTTGTTATTATTTGTTGAGAATTTTGGCTCTTAATTGCCGAAATAATGGCATAGGAACATTAAATTTACACTTAGAATTTATATTAGAACAGTTCTATATTTAATTGATAAGCGATTCCAAAGATATTCATCGATACACATTTGCACGCGTCTCAGCGCTTTCTTCCACCAGACCGTTAACCGAACAGTTTACATTCCTTTGTTTTCGAGACGCCGCGCACACACATGCTTCCACACACTGATATTCACAGACAAGCATCACTACAACGCAGCTAACCTAATCTAGCACATAAAATTATACATATCTCAATGGTTTCATCGCGTCAGACTGAGCGAATTATGCGCTGTTCTCTTCACTGGCGAGTATGGTAGCAGTAGATTTCGCACAGTTAGGTGATAAATCAGTCCATTAAGCGAGCAGACGTGCTCGCACGCTAACTTTTTAAATATCTTAGACTACATCAACCGCCTCCTTTCGATCGCGTCCTATCCAACGCGTTGTCACCGAGTTTTTCACTTCAAACTTCCTCGCCTCTTCCTCCCACTGACCTTAAATACTTTCAAAGTCAACTTCGTATCTGTAGCCATCGGCTTTTTCATCATATCCACGATCTACCTAATTCACATGGCATTTTCATCAACCTTCTATCATTTTTTTTTCACCTGTCTTTTTTATTCGCACACGCTCTACATGGCAAGCTATCACGACGTCTTTTCCTCGACATATAAAATGTCTTTTTATAGCTGCGCCCTTTATTCCTTCCTATCAATCTTTTTTTACCAATCCGCAACGTTTCCTACTTTACGATACTTCACGGCGAACGATACAGGAGCTCCCTTCCCTTTTTAAATTTTGTCTGTTCTTTGTCGTGCGCGCACACCCTTCCGGATGTTTCCCTCTGAGCTGGTTTATTATACACGCTAATTTATTAAAGAAACGTGTGACAAAATTGTAATAGTCAGTGTATATTAAAATCACTTTAAATACAAGTACAGAGTCGTTAGTGTCGTTATCGCTGCGCGCTTCATGCGTACTGTTCTACGCTCGCTATTCGACTGTGTGAGTCGCTATAAACATCGTCCTAGAGGGTTCGTCTATTTGTATCGACCGATGGTATTGTAAAAAACGTTCGAATGTAACTCCTGTTGACGGTTACAAAAAACGGCGATAATATTTCGTCCGCAGTTTGTTTACCTTTGAGCTCACCAGACCAAAACAACGTTGACGCTCCAAGGAACAAAAAAGTATGAGTCTCTCGCGATTCGAATCTTCGTTGACTCGTGTGCCGCTACACTTTGTTTTCGACAGTCCATAAGCGCAGAATACTTATCGTACGAAAGACAAGGGAAACGTAGAAATAAATAAGAAGACCAAGTACTCTGAATACTTTTCTATTGAAAAAAAAAAAAAATTGAAAAGTACATCACTTTCTCAATGCTGTAACTTGCAGTCGATCGAACGTTTATTTAATTAACTTTTGGTCAAAACTCTCGTTGTCCGATTATCCGAAGTATCTGAAAAATCGTGGCCACTGATTTCTAAACCACCCTGTGTATTAGTTCGTCTCGCGCAGATGTTGGAATCTGTTGGTTTGGCAACTAAGTGACTGCGGATTTTGCCATTACTATCTAATGACAAAATCCGTAATTACTTAGTTACCAATCCAATATATATAGATATATTTTCATCAATATATATATAAATTATATAATATAATAATAATAATTAATTATATAATATAAATAAATTTTATATATGTAAATATATTTATTTTCGAAATTATCCGCAATCGGAATGCAACGAAACGCTTTGTTCAAGAAATTCGCGTCTTTGGTAATAAAATTCCCGCGAGATTTTTCTTGAAAAATATTGAAACCATCGGGAAGGTTGAACGAAGCTAACAAGAACATTAAACTCGAGAGTATCGGAACTGTCTTAAGCTGGAGCTGTTTATAGATCAGCTGTTCGTAGTCGTAAATTTCATACAATTTCCAGCACTTTCAATTTTCCAGATTTATCGATTAAATTCTCTGTAATTTGAAAAACGCAGCCTGGTCATCTTTCACAGTGCAAATCGAAAGTTCGCATCGGCGGAGGTGTAACGGGCGGATGAAGAATAGGAAAGAGGATTAAAATCCCTTGTCAGGATGGCGTTATGAGGTTGTTTCTCATTCTGGTTCCACTTTATTAGATCGATGCGATCCATTCTACTTTGATTCCTGCCGGATGCAACGGTTCGATGCATCTTATGCTTGCGTGATCTCTGTGCACGACCGTGCATATTAATATGCACGAGGAAGAAGGTGCGCAGGGACATATCGATACGCTCCACCTGTGACATCGATTAATCGATGCGGTTGATGGATCGAGGATGGTACGCTGTGAAAATATAAAAGCAACGAGGAGACGCAAAAGGTTACGAACTGTTTTATAAGAAGAAACGCTGAGATAAAGCGACAGAACGTGTAAAAATAGGCAAATACAGCGACCATTCGCATAAATATCTCCCAAGACGTTAAAAATATTTCATTCCACTTTGTAACAGATTTTCTTATTCAATCAAGAGATGATAATAATAAGATGTCTGAACGCTGTTAGATTTTCTGATTGTGCGTGGCCAAAGTTTCAATTGACTGGAAGCCTTGACAACTATCTTTATGAAAATTTCACGCTGAATTTTATTCATAGAATTTTATCTTCCGTGTATTCAGAAACTCTCATTCAGCAGGTGCTGTATTTTTAACATTTCTCGAAAAATCTCATCTCCAACTGCATTTCCACGTCTGCTTTCCCTTCGCCCAATCCTTTTCAACCATCTCGCATAAACGTGAAAAACGATACTATAGTATTTAAAAAAAAAAAAATCGTGGCTTATCGAATAATTTACGAAGATCATTCACGTCGCTTTTAATTGATCTTCGCAATGATGAACCGAAGGTCAATGTAAATTCGCGGCAAACGATAGCGCGTGGCCGTCCAAAAAGTGGACGATTCCAGCGAGCAGATAGAACGAAATAAACAATTATTAAGTGGCGTGCGAGGGTAATTGAGACGCAGGAGAAATTCTGAACTGCGATGGCGTGTTGTGCCGAAAAATTTCCACAGGGCAGCATGGGCTTTAATTAAACACGAAAGCGTAATGCTTCAAAATAAATGGCTAATGATGTGACCCGCGTAAAGTGGGTCACTGGTAAATGAAGATATAAATCACATGGCGCGTTCAGATTAAACAGAAACACAGTCGGAAAAATGTAGCTGGAAAGTTTAGGCCGTGCGCGATTAATCACTTGCGCACGACAACGAACTCGCGTCATGTCGCAGAAGAAGCTGCACTTTACATTGAAAGTGACACGCGTTAGATTTATAGTCTCGCAAACTTTAACGTCAAAAAAAATGTATCAATTTATCCCATTCGGAAATCTGACGCGTTTCTAATTAACACGTTGACTGTCGGCGCGTGTTTTCAACGACATCTCCTTCAGTGTACCACCAGTGTGGTACAGATTAGTCCAAGCAAATGGTTTCTTGTGCCACCACAATCAGAAAAGGAACCAAATGGTACCGAAAACTTGGCGTTCAGCTCCTTCTGGCAATTTCTCTTTAAAGGTTTAGAAAATTGCAACAGGGACGGATGAAAATATTGGAAGATTTAGAGAATTATTAGCTGGAAAATTATTAGGTTTGTCTGGACATACAAAAAGTCTTTGCCTTCGACGGAGTCAGCATAATATGCATTAGACGCGCATGCTAACTGTGTTATGAAGAAGACATCGAACGGACCGATCAAAGAGACGAGAGGATTTAAAGAAAACAACAACTTATTGTCCAAATTGCCCTGAACAACCTCAGCTTTCTGCAGAATGCTTGAAGGTTTTACATTGGAAATTATTTTCTTAGTGAAGAATTTCATTTTCGTACTACTTTAATAACAATTTAATAGTTTTATTATTTCTTGTGTAATATCAAATACCTACGACGATCCCTCGCAAGTAGTCAAATAAGCGTCACCCGAATATGGGTTAGGTTAGGTAAAATCGACTGACAAAAGGCCAGTGTGTAAGCTAGCTACTTCCAAAAATCGTAGGTGTGCTATTGTCCAGGGGAAAAATAGTTAATTAAAGCCAGAAACTGTTTTCTTTCTTTTTATAATGATGTTGAAAAGAGGGTTGATCTATCAGATCAGATCTTGTTATAGTTGTTTGAGCAGAACCATAAAATGGTACAAAACAATTGTAATGGAATTAATATGTGGGACTTGCCTCGTAAATGCGTGATATGTACATGGAAAATGGGGTACTAAAAGTATAAAAATTTCGAAATTTCGCGAAGAAATATTTATCGCCTTTTAAATACAGTGAATCCGCAGTGAAACGGCGGTGTACAGGAAGTTGTAAACGCATTCCTAGAATAAAAGGTAGGGAGTATGCCGCGAAAAGAACCAAAAAAGTAACAGCATATTGTGATCTTAGTAAGAGCCACTCTGCCCAACTTGTTTTAAAAAATTGCATGAAGAAAGGAAATAATTATGCTAAGTTTGTAATGTTAAATTGTTATGTTTTTACTGTTGTATGTCTGCTTATAATGCTGAGATAAAATAATATAAACCTATTTTATACTACCTATTTCGTGAAATACGTGTGTGACCCACCGCCGCCCCTCGGGACAGACACGTCTGACCCATCGGTGGGTCGCGCTAGCGTCAACGTGTTAAATAGAATATTACAATGAAGTAGCGAAGTTAGAGTATTAAAATAGCTGTTCAAATCACGACTAGTCTCGTGGTCCAATGCTTCCAGTTTTTGTATGTTGAGTTGTTAGGAGTTGAGGTACAAGGAGAGGATCCTGAGTGTCCTACGTAAAAGGGAAAATTTAGTGTTGGGCCATGCGCAAAGGTCGGCTCAAAGTCTAAGGGTTCATTGTCAGGTAGTGTGGCATGACGTGGATTTGGATATGGCCGCTGTCACATCAGCGGTGTCGAAGAGTATTGTCAGCGTTGTCAAGGAGGTTGGTCGGCGTGAAAAAGGCCTGTTGTGACGAGAGGAGTGGGTGACGAATGATGACTGTGTGCATATAGACTGACGGAGTATCATACTTGATTTCGTGTTAGCGTATATTGAAATAAATCATACTGTTACCAAAGCTACCAGTACTGTAGCTTTGTTATAATAAATTCCTTAAAATATCTGTTTAAAGCTACGGAAATTTAATCAGCAATGTAACGTGGCTCGAGCATCGAACAAATTTGAAAATTTTGTCCTGTACATTTAGTAAACGATTAGTGTACGGTATGGAAACTCGTCGTAAACGTACAGCTAGTTAGTGCAAAGTAAAGATAATTCGAATATGAAGCTTATCGATGGACTAGGAATTTTTATGCAAATTTGTATCGCCGTGAACGCAATAAAATAATTAACAATCGTTGCAGCGTTAATGAAGTTTGAAAATATTTCCCGCAGCGATATACGTAATACACGCGCAATATGTCCATAAAATGTTTCCATAAATATTCAAACAGTTCGTTCATCACCGTGCAATGTTCCACCGCGGAAAATCGGCAAAAGAGAAGATAAAAAGCCGGCTATACGAAAAGCAATTCAATTGCAGACCTTCCTATTGTTTCAGATATCCGATCGCCTCTCTGTCTAGACCGTTTTAATTCCGCGTATCAAATAATTTAACGTGTCCAGGTTCTGAGAAAGAGGAGAAGAAAAGCACCGAGTAACTGAAATTATTCGCTGACCCCAAAAGCGGCGAGAGGGAAAGGGAGCGTTTCTTTTACCGTGCGATTTCCACCGTCCACGTTACTTCGTCTTACTAAAATTTCCGGGCCACGAAGCTTTTTATACGAAACCCGGGGCGACCTTTTGAACGGCGGCGGTCACGCGACGCACAGACACAGCCGAATGGCTATGAGGAAGCAGCGGATGTGTCCTTTGAAAAATCGTTCGTTCCACAGTAATTTCTCTGACCAAAGTACTACAGAGTCTGCACGAATGGTCATCTGAAGTCCAGTTACGCATACATCTATCCAACGATCGAACCATTCGTTCGTTTTACGTCGTCATCTTCAATCATGTTCTGTTGTTTTCTGGCGAATTTATAGTCATAGTAATATTCTATTTTGTAATTGTTCAAGGAAAACTGCACATCTTTTCTAAAGTTTAATTTTGTTAGAGTATTGTTATATTAGAGTATTGCTAAGCAGTAAATTAATTTGAAGAGCCTCTTGGCCTCATAGTTTTCTAGGAACATGTTGCACAGATGATGCAACATCAATACAGACAGGCCAGTTTTTTGTAATTGTATAAAATAAGAAATAAATTGCAAAAATAAATAAATAATAAAAAGTAATACTGTCAGCGTGCGGATCTGAACTAGCATACACATTGTACTTAAACTTAAACTTGTTTAAATATATTTTTCTAGTGCACATTCGTCCACACAATTCCTCTCTTTCTCTTATGAGATAAAACGTGAACAGTAATAAACTAGCTTTCCTTATCTGGCTAACACGTAGCAATTTTCTGTATCGCTGAATGGTCCTTTTTGTTATTTAATTTGCACTTTACAATTTGTCCAGCTGGATATTCAGTACATTTTTCTAGCTTTATTGCTGAGTAACATGTGGATGGCTACCCCCAACGAGATACCATCTTCGAGTTTGACTATTTTAAGCAGTCACTTTTTTTTTATTATTTAATTTGTTCTTTACAATTTGTCCAGCTGGATATTCAGTAAATTTTCCTATCTTTATTGCTGAATAACATGTGGGTGGCTACCCCCAGAGAGATACCATTTTCGAATTTGACTATTTTAAGCAGTCAGTTTCTTTTTATTACTTAATTTGTACTTTACAATTTGTCCAGCTGGATATTCAGTAAATTTTCCTATCTTTATTGCTGAATAACATGTGAATGACTACCCCCAGCAGAATACCATTTTCGAGTTTATCTATTTTAAGCAGTCAGTTTCTTTTTATTACTTAATTTGTACTTTACAATTTGTCCAGCTGGATATTCAGTAAATTTTCCTAACTTTATTGCTGAATAACACGTGGATGGCTACGCCCAACGGGCTACCATCTTCAAGTATATGGCTGAATTGAAAGTGTAGCGAGTATGGTGTTCAAATAACGCGCATAACGTTGCCGTAAAAGATGTACACCGAGTTAGCAGTCGAATCATTGTTTCTCGTCATTTTCCATTGCGTTTTCTTCATTTCTCCCAAATTTATAGCTACAGCAATGGTATTTTCCAAAAAACTAATTTCCCTCGCTAGGATGACACAAGTTTAGACGTCAGTCTCAGTGAATCGAAAGTGTAGCGAGTTTGACGTTGAAATAAAATTGATTAAGCTGATAGAAAGTTTCCGATACGACTGAAGAGGAAACACAAAGGCGGAAACATGCAGAAAATAATCCGCAAGGAAATAAAAGCTATTCGAGCTTCTTGCAATATTTCTTTCCATGTGTGCAATTACACGAACAAAAATATAAAATTGCATAAAAATTCCCATGTAACGATCGTATTTGTGTGTGGATGAAAATCGACATCGATATTACCAAACACAGGGTCGCGTGCTCTTCACAATTACGACAACCAATAATTCGATAGCGGCTGCTAGTTATCTCGGCTATATCGCTAGTTCTCTCGTTCATAACCGTTATTATTGTTACAATTGCTATTTCTATTGTTAAGTGAAGGATCGCGCGGCGTTGTTCACTAGGCTGGCGTAAAACTGTGTCAAAGTAAAATCGTTACGAAACGCTTTCGCCCGGCCAATTCCAGTCACGGAGCGAACAAATTCAATGACACAATGCTAGCCGGAGGAAGCGAAATTCGATGTCTCATGAAGAATTCGCGCGTTGCGCGCGCTGTGGCAACGTCGCCCCAGAAGGAAACGGCAACGTCGTCCCAGAAGGAAACGGCAACGTTCGCGATCGCGTCGCTGCGACGGACATATTCTAGCGCGTCAAAGGTTCCGGTCGTCGTTTCCCTTCCATTCTGCAGCGTGTCGCGCGGTTTTCCAGTCACGAACATCGGCCGGCAAAAAAGCCATTAAAACGTACGAGAGAAAGGGGAGAATATTTCGTTCCTTTTCTCGTTCGATCGGGAAAAATCGCGAACGACAGACGAAGATAGGTAGCCGGCTCGCTTTCTCTCAGCTCTAAGCGAAGTGGAAAGCGGAGATCGTCTGATTAAATTGTTCGATTCCTTTCTTAGGTACTGGAAAAAGGGGTTCCTTTGTTTCCTACCCTATAGCGCCCTATCGACTTAACTCTTTCTCTTGTTCCTTTTTATCTTGCCACCTCGTCTCTCCGTTGCTCGCCCCTTCTTCCTGCGGTCTTCTCCATCCGACTCGCTCATAGTTATTCTCCTGCTCGACTTTACAGCCGCGAAACGTGTTTCAGGTTTTCAACTTGAGGCGGCATCGTTTGTTTCACGCTCGAAGAAACCGTACGACGTTGAATGCCACTTTTTCACCGCGACCAGTTCCTTGCCCCGAGTTCTGGCCCGGTTATTTATTCCAGCGGGATTAAAAGTTTCGTGCTGGATACCGGCGAACAAAGAGAGTCGGCCATCTCTCGCGACCCTTCACCCACTTTCCATCATTTGTCGTCATAATTTACGAGATAACTTTAATCTCGGTAATTGAATTTCCATCGTGCCGTAATTTATCATTCTAAAGTTCGGCTCTGAATAAATGCAATCCGGCTTCTTTTCTTTCTTCTTCCTCCTCTTTTTTTTTTTTTTTTTTTTTTCATTTCAAGAAAGTGATTTCTCGCTTCCACGACGAGGATCTCGGCGACGAAAGACGATCGACCGACGGGGGGAACATTTCTCCGATGTTGTTCCTATTTTTTATCAAAAATTCGCAAAAAGGACCATTGCAGGGAATTTTATTATCGTTATATTCTCGCTTGTTATCTATAGCTCTCGTCAATGATGAAAGTAACTTGACGAAATTCCTACGAAGCCTATAGACGCCCAAATGCTTTCCACTTGAATTCTGCAATTTGCACTTTTCCTTTGATTAAGAAAACCGACGACCACATAATTTCCATAGTAAAAGAAGAATACTTCACTGACAATTGTTGAGGTTGACTGATTGAAGAACGAGTAGGTGAATTTGTAATAGAAAAATATATTGAAATAATTAAAGGTATAGGTATAGATTTATGCTAATCCACATCCTCACTCTCATAGTGTTACAATGAAATAGAAGAATAGAGAGCATGTTTATATATTTATATCAAAAGGACATTAGCAAAAAGGTTAAGCTTACAGCTTTGGTTAGAGGCTACAGGGAACATAAATAGAAATCTGTTTACTAGTTCCTTTGTTTCTAGACCTGGCAACCCAAAACATAATGTATATCCAAGGGTACAATAATATGCACCTCTGCTTATTCAGAATATTTCTGTGTAGTAGCAGTCTGCAGGTCACAGATATAAATAAATAAAGATGTAGAGTTTTTCTTGAAGTAGTTACTTCAACAGAAAATATTCATCAAGAAGAAAGGGGTAGGAGGAAGAAAGGAGGCCAATGGAAAAATGAGGCAGATGATAGAATAGACTAAGAATTAAAACAGGAAAGAGAAGGAAGATACAGAATCTTTCCCTCAGGTATTTGTAGCGTAGATTGACTTTCTTACAATTTCTTTCAAACTTTGCACCATACCCAGTATATCGCCTATACATAATTCAATTTTTAGCGTTATTAACGTGAATGGAATGGCAAATGTTGAGGTTGAGGTTGACTGATTGAAGAACCAGTGGATGAATTTGTAACAGAAAAATATATTGAAATAATTAAAGATATAAGTATAGATTTATGCTAATCCACATCCTCACTCTCATAGTGTTACAATGAAATAGAAGAATAGGGAGCATGTTTATATATTTATATCAAAAGGACATTGACAAAAAGGTTAAGCTTACAGCTTTGGATAGAGGCTACAGGGAACATAAATAGAAATCTGTTTACTAGTTCCTTTGTTCCTAGACCTGGCAACCCAAAACATAATGTATATTCAAGGATACAATAATATGCACCTCTGCTTATTCAGAATATTTCTGTGCAGTAGTAGTCTGCAGGTCACAGATATAAATAAATAAAGATGTAGAGTTTTTCTTGAAGTAGTTACTTCAACAGAAAATATTCATCAAGAAGAAAGAGGTAGGAGGAAGAAAGGAGGCCAATGGAAAAATGAGGCAGATGATAGAATAGAGTAAGAATTAAAACAGGAAAGAGAAGGAAGATACAGAATCTTTCCTTCAGGTATTTGTAGCGTAGATTAGCTTTCTTACAATTTCTTTCAAACTTTGCACCATACCCAGTATATCGCCTATACATAATTCAATTTTTAGCGTTATTAGCGTGAATGGAATGGCAAATGTTGAGGTTGAGGTTGACTGATTGAAGAACCAGTGGATGAATTTGTAATAGCAAAATATATTGAAATAATTAAAGGTATAAGTATAGATTTATGCTAATCCACATCCTCACTCTCATAGTGTTACAATGAAATAGAAGAATAGGGAGCATTTTTATATATTTATATCAAAAGGACATTGGCAAAAAGGTTAAGCTTACAGCTTTGGTTAGAGGCTACAGGGAACATAAATAGAAATCTGTTTACTAGTTCCTTTGTTCCTAGACCTGGCAACCCAAAACATAATTTATATTCAAGGTCACAATAATACGAACCTCCCCTTATTTAGAATATTTTTCCACTAAATTCTATTTCCTACGTAATAGTAGTCTCAAGGTCACGGATATACACAAATAAAGATATAGTTTTTTTTTTCTCTTTTAAGTAATTGCTTCAATAAAAATCCCACGCACAGAAACGCGTGGGTGTATAAATGTAGACGTATTTCCACAAATGATATTCCGCCGAATGGCCTTCATGGAAAATACATTGTCGGTTAAAGGAGGCGATGAATTTCATGGGAGAGTTGAATTTAATCAGTAAACTTTGGTGATTGTATCGTTGGATTTGCAGCGTGACGCCAGAGTGTTAATTTACAATTTGTATTCAACATAATAGCTACATTGCTCGGTAAGTTATAGCTTGCGGATGAAAATGCCACGAGGTGAGCAGAAGCACAGGTCCCTCAATGTAACCTTAGCTTTACCGATGACCTTTACGTACCTGAAACATTCGCTACATCGATCCAGGTGTATCCTTCGACCATGCGAATAAAACGAGTTTGTTCTACCACGATAATAATCAACTATGTCAAAGAGCAGCGTGTCCGTTCGTCGAAACAATTACTCTCACGTAAACGATTCCCAGTAAACAACTAACCGCGCTGTTTGTACGCCAGCTCACTTTATGGCTTTTTGAAACAGCATTATTGCGTTAGTATAACGCTCGCTGCTCGTTCTAACTATTATTTGCCACGCTTCCAACGTACACCTAATCAGAAGCTGCTATCACTGCTACAGACTTTAGCATTTTACTTCGTGTTGATGAACGTTTGGCGAAGATAACATTGAAGATCTTCGCGGGCAAAAGCGCGATAAAATGAAACGACGAATTAGGCAAACCGCGTTGGAAATTTTGTTTCTAAATCAACTTTGCGACGTTGCCTTTAACCTTTTGCACTCCTATGTCGAGTGTGACGTTAGTTTTTATCTCAGCATCAGAGTCCCACTCGACATTCTTTCAGTGCCAGCTTTCTTTCTGAAAGCTGTGAGAGAAAATCAGGATTGCAATCCTGGAAATTGTTTCAAGATATATGATACATTTAAAAATTAGAAAATACAAGAACAGTGTGAATAAAACTGATATTTAAGTGAATTTCTTTCTTCCTTTATTTATTTAAATTGTCTTATTTTTTTAGTTAAAGTAAATTTCAAATAAAACACTCAAAAGCGTTGGCAGCTGCTGGAAATGAAACTGAAATAAAATTCCGAGTGCAAAGGGTTCGTATCAATTTCTTAAAAATTAAAGCGTGTAACAAATTAATTTTCTCGTATTATTCTTCTCATTCAAACGTTGCTCCTCTTTGATAAATCAGATTACTATCTTCTTTGAAACGTACATTAAAAAAAACTATTCTTCCCTCAGGGTACCTTGAACACATCGCTTCAAATTTTCATCGGGAAACGTCGAAATGTGAGGAAGCTTTGTTCCAAGCTTGCAGCTAAGGGGATTCCCTCTGAAAACCGTGTCACTTCGTTAAGCTTCTTCTTATCGAAACATGTTCTACCGTGTCCAAGCCAGGTTCTCAAGTTTCATCGATTCGACTGCGATTTTTCCGCCGTTTCCCGAGCTTTTCGAGTTCGAAAATCAAACGGGATGACCGACATTCGTAAAACGAGATTCCACGGCTAACCAACTTTGCCTGGCACGTTCGTAAAATAAATAAAACTCCCATAATAACCGAACTATTCGACGAGAAGATCCACTCGACTCTTAAACATTTATCACAGACCTCAATAAAATTGTAGCCCCAAGTGGAAGAAAAATGATGGTCTCGCGACGAAGATTCGCTAATTATAACGAGAATATAATTACGCCAGCGCTACACGTGTAAGGGCCTTCAATTTTGAAAGAGCTACTAATTGCTGCTATTATACAAAAATAGACTGTTTGATTTATGTACAACTCTTCTGGCCCCGATAGGCAAAGGATAGAACTCGGTGGAAGCAAAGGGAAATTGCGACTCGATACTTGCAATGCAAATGAATTGCGGATCGAAAGAAATTTCTGCTACGAAACATTCAATCAACATTACCAGATAACAATTTCTTTTTTCCCTGCGATATGAATAGATAATCGAGTGCACTTGCAGGCAGGTCGTCTGATCGATAACGGACCTTTCTACTTGGAAATCTGATTCACCATATAAACCTGGTTTTCTGGAAATGTTAACGTGTTGTATAAGAAATCCTTGCGACATCTACGTTTGACAAATCGTACGTAGGTTCGGATATCGTTGTTGACGTTATAATTATCCGATCGCAATCAGCAGAAGTGGTATTTCTCGAGAGGCAAAGACATTTCCCCGAAGCAATCTCTAAAATGTAACGATCGATGATAAAAACAATTTCCTGTGCCCAAACTGTTGGCAGCTTCAAAACTGTCCCTAGCTATTGCTACGAAGAAAAAAGAGAGAAAAAAAAGAAAAAAAGAGAGAAAAGGGAGAGAAAATAGATAGAGGAACGTGGAAACAATTCCATTCCCTGGCGACCGTGAATAGTGCAAGGGCCACGAATCAAGAGCCGCGTTTCTCCTTAACAACGTTTCTTCCTTATCTCGGTTTCCCGCGGAAATGGCATTACTGGGCAAAACATTTTCTATGGAAGACATTCAATTTTTTTGGTATCTCGTGTCCTTTACTATACCCGCTGTCCTCTTATTGTTCCCCGCCGCTGCGTTTATTCACATTCTAGCAATTTATCGCAGCCAACCCCGCAATTCCTAACTTACGTCTTTGTCTACGTTTCACGGAAAAAGAATTTAACAGGTTCAAGAGATTGCAGGATTACGAATTTAATTTTCAAGATTATGATAGACTTCAACACTTTCCTCTTGTCTTATCTTAATTATTACATTGACGCGTATAAAACGTTGTTGCTTCGAATATTATCAGGTACACTGTATCGTATTGTCGATTGCATCAACGATATTGAAGAAGAACGAGTGTTCTGAAGATTTGTGATAAAATTGACCACAATAATTGTTGAAGTGGTCATCACTTCTAAGAAAACTCTACATCTGGTCTTTTGGTTTTCTCAAGCACCGAAGCCATCGACAGCGTATAGACAAAAGACTGGGTCGAAGGCAGACCATAAACAGTACACAGGCAACGTTGGCTTTAGAGTTTTCAGTCTTAGGGTAACACTGCTAGCGTGCGGATCTGGATCAGCCCAATTATATTCCGATTTGTATTTACACTTCAGTGTTTAAAATATATATTTTCTACCTTACAATTTATCCACGCGTTCCTTTGTATTCACATACGTCTAATAACCTCAACACGAACGTTGCAGACTCGCAGACGCAGCGTGAATCTCGTGTACAGTAGTCTTGTAGATTGAATCGAACAGACGATAGGTCTGAGGTGGATAGGTCGTGATAGGTACTGCTGGTGTATATGATTTTTGTCTTCATCAAGGTTTCCTTTCAACCATCTGCTCCCTTCTTCTCTTCTAGGAATCGTGAGAAACAGGACTATGAGTGCCAGGATTCGAACCTGGGTCTGGAGCGTTCGTAACTGTTGAAGTGGTCACCACTTCTAAGAAAACTCTACATCAGATCTTTTAGTTTCCTCGAGCACCGAAGCCATCGACAGCGTATAGACAAAAGACTGGGTCGAAGGCAGACCATAAACAGTACACAGGCAACAGGCTTCAGGGTTTTCAGTCTTAGGGTAACACTGCTAGCGTGCGGATCTGAACCAGCTCAAATTATATTCCTACTTGTACTTACTTCTCTATTAAAATATATTTTCTGCTTTGCAATTTATCCACGCGTTCCTTTGTATTCACATTCAACAATAATAAGCAATAATAAACAATATTTGTGCACGTTTTCTTTTTCTATGAAGTTACAGTTGGATGGGATGCCATAAAAGTTGCTTTCCAACTTCCTAGGGATTTTTTAATTCTGCAACTGACGAATTTCGTCAATCGAAGATGATGAAACTAGTTGGTCGTTGGACGAACGAATTAAAAAGTCGGAAAAATTACGTGGATGAAATAGGCGATATTTTAAAGGAACAACAGGCAGATTAAATAAGAAATGTTTCACGTGCATCGATCTAATATTTAAATTTATCGCGAAAGAACGCATTACACGTGGATCGAAGCTTTAAAAATTGCCGATACTTCAGGATGAGAGCAAGTGAATTACAGTGGAGTTCTGACGCGTATAAATGGAATGACAAAGGATAAAGGAATTCATAGATAGGAACATTAACAATATTTCAATGTCAGCTGTTTCTTTTTCAGACAAACACTATATTTCTTCGTCGCGCGCCAGAATAATAGAACGAACGAGCGATGCACAGCGAGTATTCAGTGTAAGTTAGAGGAATAAATCGAAAAGTATATTGTCATTCAAAGCAACATTTAAATCCGCCGTACTTTTTTGTAAAAAGCTTGCTACGAGTATACAATAACGTTCACGTCTCGTACATTTCGAGTAGACACAGGCTGGTCGACAAGAACACAACATAGATTTCTCTATTCTTCCCCATTTCTCTCATATTTTGTCGCACAAAACCCCCTACGTATTAAGGGGGTGTCCTGAATTAGAATGTTCTAAAACAGCGTCTTTTTGTGATTTTTTTCAGAAGGGAAAGAAAGAAACGAAGTTATTGAATTTTGAGGTATGGTTTTATATATATTTAATGAATACAAAAAAATTTTTTTTAGGTAAAAAAAGAAATTATAACAGATTTCTAAGCCTATTTCATGTGCTGCAGTTTTCGGCGGGAAAGAAAACACCAAAACAGGATTAAATTATTATATATTTTTCTCCTCGATGAACTAAAAAAGAACGTAGAAATTGGGGTGAAATTAAAAATTTTGGTTTAAAGAAAAAATGTTTTATACAAAAAAAAAAATAAACTCTAAGGTGCTACAACGATTATTTAAGTAAACTTTTTGACGAACTTTTTTAGTTCATCGAGAAGAAAAATATATAACAATTTAATCCTTTTTTGGTTTTTTCTTTCAAAAATTACGAGGCGGATCTTTCCCGCCGATTGAAAACCGCAGCCCATGAAATAGGCTTAGAAATCTGTTATAATTTCTTTTTTTTACTAAAAAAAAATTCTTTTGTATTCGTTAAATATATATAAAAACAAACCTCAAAATTCAATAACTTCATTTCTTTCTTAGCCTTCTAAAAAAAATCACAAAGACACGCTGTTTTAGGGCATTCTAATTCAGGACACCCCCTTAATATCACTTTGGCTCTGCATTCGAGGCGTTAATTTCCAGATTGAAGCGAGCCATCCCGCGAGAAGTCAAAGGGAACCGTCGCGGAACAGCTCCGCCCGCTTCAAACTTAACCAAAAAAACCCGAAACAAAAACTAAAAGAAAAAAAAGGAAAGCGATCCTCGAGAGAGAAAGGATACGCGCGGACGTGTAACAATGCATCTGGTTGTACACGCAGAGCAATCAGCGTCAGCGATAAGCGACGTCGTTTACAGGTTTGAAATAAGAAGCGCTGGCAGAGCGATTGAACAACGATGGAACGAAAAAGGGGTGAAAACGGAGCGCGGAAGGGAAACAAGGGAGAGAGAGAATGGAGCCGATGAAAGTGCTTGCACGTGTAAAAGCAGTCGATAGCGCTTTTCGTTCGCATGACCTTTACCTTTGCCGCATATCCATTATACCAACGAAAAGCCGCTACTTCCCTCACGTTCCTGCACTAGCGTCTCCGTCTGTGTCTCGAGGGATCGCCAGGGTTCGCTCGTTCGTTTGTGCCACGCGAATGTAGGTTGGAACCTTAAAATCGACCCATATTCCGCGGCAGCCTTCCAAGCGCACTGCTCTTCTCCTTTGTACGTGAAAACCGAACGGAGAAACGGCGAGCTAGCGCTAAATATACGGGCGGAAGGAAGGTCACACGAGGGCAGAGAAAGGAGGAAGGCGGAGGGCAGTTAGAGAAATTCAAGCACCGATGTTCGGCGCTGTTCTATCGTTTTTTTGCGCGAACGCGCCCACACTGTGCAGGCCCACGATACACAAAATGTTGGATGCCTCACGCGATATGCCGGACCGACCGGGGCTGATTAAAGCGGACCAACACGCCCGGCGATGTATCACTTTGTAGCCCGCGCACACTAGCGCGAGACTCGTGTAACCTGAACTTTTTTCGTCTCTTTTTTTCCTCGCTTTCTATGTTTTTATCCTTTTTTTTTTTTCTTTCTTTCAACTGGAACGCGGCCTCGATGCACTGCCTGCAAGTCCGCTGGCATTTAAACGTCGACGAGAACGACGACGGTCAATCGGGTGCGTAAAAAAATGGAAGGTCCGGCGAGCCTAGCTGGCTAATGCGGCTATAACAAAATCACGACACGCGAGGTTAATAGGCGGAAGAAAAAAATTGCCGCGACCGAGAATCTCGTTACAGGGAGATTTAATGCGTCGGCTGCAGGTCTGGCGCGGGGGTCAGGTGCAGCGAGAAACGCAACGGCTTGCAATTTAACGCTGGATAAATTCCATCGAACGTCGCCACGCTGAAGAACGGGAATTTTTATATTAAAATACAAAGGCCAGGCTATTGTAACATATAAATAGAAAAATGGAATTTAAATTAGAATTTTCTTCCGCTTGTCATTACGATTTGCTCGGCTTTCAACGTTTTAGGTATTTTTACTTGTAACTAAGGAACGAAGAATGCGGGAAGGGAACATGATGCGCAATATTTAAATTGAATGATCGATTCCTCGTCCCCTTACTTGCTTCTTCGATTAAACGCGCGTGTTTCCATGTCGTTGTTGATCATTCCAAAAATGATCGTTTGATCGCTCAGTTACAAGTTCCATAGACCTGTCACTTATTTTCAAAAAGTTTGCAAACTTCTCAATGATTTTATAGCCGTCAAGTGGCTCCGAAATGGAGAAATCGAGGAAAATGGTCTCATCGTATTTCCCTTGTTCGCTTCTTCCGGATGTGTTTGTGCTACTAACGCGTAAGATATCAGCATAAGCGAATGTGTATTGTTTATCCAATTATCTCATTATCATTGTTACCTCTGCTGTAGTTGTTGCCTCTTCTGAATTTTGGGTTTATCACCGTGTTATAAAATCAATAATAAATTGAATAATAAAAATCAATAACAAAGCAAGTACATAATCGCATTTCCTTAATATTCTACGCACGTTGTAACCCGTTTTGTCGAACAGAAGATAAAAAACGAAATGGTTTCGTAACACGTCGATCGTGCTCCGAAATTGGACTAATTCTCTCGTAGAATTCTCGCGAAGCTGAGCGATCTGATAATAAGTAAACAAAGTAATCTGATAATAAGTGAAACAAACTCAATTTCGAACGAGTATCGCGTTACAAACGTTCGACTGGTCGTTTGGTATCGAGTTACTTCAAGAGATAACGATGATCGTTCGACGGAACTGCGGTTCGAGCGAATGTCTCCAGCTCAGAACGACTTATCTGATCTTAATCGGCCGTGTAGTCGACAGTTGGGCGCGGATTGTTGAAAAAATAAAACGAGTCGAGCGCTAGGCAAAAAACGAACACGATAAAAACTCCTTGCGAAACTATTTCCCACGGTTGCATAGAGGAACACGCCTTTTCGAATTTAACGAAACTGACGAGGCATTATTCGCGGTGACGTGTCGAGACAAGGATCGTTGATCGAGTCCATTGACGCGAGGCGCACGCGGCATATGAAAAAAAAATCCTGATTCGTTCTAGGAAGTGGAATTTGGATCGTGACGAGAAGGAAAAAGCGATAACGCTGCTCGATTTACGTACAATGGCGCATCAACGAATCTGCCACAAAATAATACCTCTCTTCAGGATAGAGTGTAAGCCTGATTGCACTCGACGCGGCCAGAGAATTGAACGAGTCGATGCACGAAATTTTTCAATAGCATCGTGGATATCGTTGCTAAAATACTTTTCAATGGCTCGTCATACGGTCTGAATAATCTACAACGGCCTGTTCGTTGGCAGAGAAAACAAATGGACAAGTTCGATCGGGCTTTCAGGCCCCGTAAGCCGTAAGCGATCGTTTTAAACGGAGAACTGCGATTTCCAACACCGAGTGTATCAGCTTTTATGTTTTCGCTTGAACCGTCGGCTGTAAATCAAACTGCTAAGTAATACAGGACATTAAACCGTGGAAACGTTCTAGAGATGACATCGGCGGAGGGGAGGGGGGCAGAGAAGGATCGTTAGTCGTAACCGCAGCAGCGCCAGGGACAACCGATCCTGTAGGATTCCCAGGATAACCGCCGGCTTTCCAACTATGCCGATTAGTTTCTCGTGGACACAGTTTGGGGTATCGATCGTTGAGCCGTGATGACCATTCGTGGCTACAGTTTCTTACTCCGCTGGCTAACTGACTAAATAGAATATTTCGAATCACGGCCTTGGTCCATCTTCGTCGGTTGCGCTATAGCGAAATATACTGTACGTTGAAATATTCAGCGGCACAAAGGCAAACCTTGGACGTTGTACGTGAACGGAATAATATATTAACACTACATTGCCTATATACAGTGGGAGACAAAAATAGGTGGACAGGTAGAGGCCATAGATATCAATGAAGTTTCGTTGAATAGGACTTGTTTACAGAGAGATGTTAATTTTTGTTATTTATTAAATAATCTACGTACGGTGAAGCTTGGCTCGGCTAACGGAGAACGCGGCTAAATCCGGACTGGACAGGAATAAATAATCGACAGGATGCTGTTCCACGTGTGAAAATAAATCGAGATTGTAGAGTAAAATTTTCCCACAAGACGGTTTGTTCTGGAGGAAAATAAATTCGAAAATATCTGATACGCGTGTACCAGGCTAATCGTTCATTGAAAATGTTCAGGCTGTATTTTTTCAAAAATTATTAAACTGTCTTTTGGCAAGTTTTTAATAATAACAATACCTTCTACAACGATGAATCCTTAATTTTTTATCGAATAAAAATGTAATCCTTCCTCGTTTTGCTTCGCTTTTTTCGTTACATTTATAACACCAGCATTCGGTTCGACGTATATACTCGTCGTTGCTTCATTTTAACTACCTCGTAAGGGATTTTTGAAACTAAATTCACCAGTTAACAGGCTAGTTCCTTCTCAAATTTCTCTTACACGCTGATCTATCTTCGTGAATAGTTAAGTTAGTCAGTTAAAAATAGAAATGGGTTGTATCTAATCTGATTCGTTCGGTGATTCGGTTCGATCTATTTTATTGCTGCTAAGTTTCTCACGTGAAAAAGTTAGGAATTTTTGTGTTAGTTGGTCCGAGGTGGAAGCGATAAGAGTTGCTGGAAATGAACGGTGAGTACTTACGAAGCTAAGGGCGAACACAAGTTCAAGTTTTAACTTGAAACTTAAGTTTGGAGTTTTGGATCATCTCAGATCTGGCGCACGTCTGAGTATTAGAAATTATAGATTAGAGTGGATGAATGTTATGACTCTCGATTTCTACCGTAACTTACGCTTGAATGGGATACCTGTAGTGGCTAATCTCGTTTTAATGATCAAATTTTCATCGAATCGATATCCGTTACAAATCCTTAGATATTTTTACGATGAATATTCTATCAACTAGTGCATATCTATTTCATTGAGTTAAATGGCAAACAGTGTGCTGTGATTTGCCTCAAGGGGTGCTTTGACATTCCGCGAACTTCGTCGACTGAATAGCGTCACCAGATCCGAATTCAATTGTCCATGAATATTAATTATCCACGGGACGCTGACGAAACTTTCTTATTTCTAATTCTTCAAAAATTAAACTCTCGCTAATGTATCCATGAGATTTGGATTTTTAGGAGATTACAGTGAAACGCGATAAGTTTTCGATTACGTTTACGTGTTCATACAACAGACGAAAGAAAACGAGTCAACATCGCTAATGTGCTGCGAATTACATCGCGTTCGGTCTCGTTTTAACTTGTAATTAAATAATAAAACTTAGAAGTAGTCGTTTATGATTTAATCCGATTATGTTTGCCCGAGATTTGTGACAGTAAACTGAGCTCGGAGTGACATCTGGTCGCTAAACGTAGCCACAGTCACGAGATGGACGTTTTTATCAAACAGAGATATGGAGTAGTTGTATAGCTCTTCTTAAAAATATAATTGACCCAAGGGATACAGAGAGGTACAGAGAAAAGTACACGAGGAGTTCCACTTGGACTGAGGGCAGTAAGTTGAGTTCTACTTGTACTGTAGACAAGTAAGGGCAGTTCCATTCCACTTGGACTGTGGACGAGTAAATTCAGTTCCATTTGGACTGTGGACAAGTTCAGTTCCACTTACATTGTAGACAAGTAAGGGCAGTTCCACTTAGATTGTGGACAAGTAAGTGCAATTCCATTTGGACTGTGCACAAGTAAGTTCAGTTCCACTTGGACTGTGGATAAGTAAGTTGACTTCCACTTGGACTGAGGGCAGTAAGTTGGGTTCTACTTATACTGTAGACAAGCAAGTGCAGTTCCATTTGCACTGTGGACAAGTAAGTTCAGTTCCACTTGGACTGTGGACAAGTAAGTTCAGTTCCACTTGGACTGTGGACAAGTAAATTCAGTTCCATTTGGACTGTGGACAAGTTCAGTTCCACTTACATTGTAGACAAGTAAGTTCAATTCCACTTGCACTGTGGACAAGTAAGTTTAGCTACATCTGGACTGTGGACAAGTAAGTTGAGTTCCACTTGGATTGTGGACAAGTAAGTTTAGCTACATCTGGACTGTGGACAAGTAAGTTGAGTTCCACTTGGACTGAGGGCAGTAAGTTGGGTTCTACTTATACTATAGACAAGTAAGTGCAGTTCCATTTGCACTGTGGACAAGTAAGTTCAATTCCACTTGCATTGTGGACAAGTAAGTTTAGCTACATCTGGACTGTGGACAAGTAAGTTGAATTCCACTTGGATTGTGGACAAGTAAGGGCAGTTCCACTTGGACTGTGGACAAGTAAATTCAGTTCCATTTGGACTCCGGACAAGTAAGTTGAGTTCCACTTGGACTGAGGGCAGTAAGTTGGGTTCTACTTATACTATAGACAAGTAAGTGCAGTTCCATTTGTACTGTGGACAAGTAAGTTCAATTCCACTTGCATTGTGGACAAGTAAGTTCAGTTCCACTTGTACTGTGGACAAGTAAGTTCAATTCCACTTGCATTGTGGACAAGTAAGTTCAGTTCCACTTGTACTGTGGGCAAGTAAGTTCAGTTCCACTTGGACTCTGAACAAGTAAGTTTAATTACACTTGAATTGTGGATCAGTAAGTTCAGTCTGACTTAGACTTTGAAAGAAAGCGCATTTGTTATCCCGTTGACTGTGGATTCGTTATTAAACCTAAGATCATTGTCATTAACATCTCGAGTATCTAATCGCCACGGTTACTTGTCAAATTCTGTAATAATCATATTTGCACCATTAACTATCATCTGTATTGCATAACAACAATGGCTGATCCAAATGAAGATTCCTTACACGTCCCTAACCCCAATGAGAACTCGACACATATACGCAACGAGCATAATCATATTGCCTACAATTGTTGTTGGAATAAAAAGTACATTATAACCTGCTACCTCAGCGTCATAATTAATTCAACCTCCTCTATTATCCTAAACGAAATAGGGCGTCGATCAGTTTCGTGGCAACCATTGTATACCGTAACGGGAATTTACGCGTCTTGAGATCGCGTCTCTCCTCGAATGGTCGACAAAACACCAGGAATATTTTGAAGAAAGTTGTAAGATAATGTGAAAGAAAGTTGAAAGAACTGCGGAGCGACGTGAAACGTGAAAGCTGGCTGGCGCGGAACAGACGTTCGCAGTTTGCGGAAAGAAATTATTTATACAGACAGGGAAAGACATTCACGGTAAGAGCACGACACACGCTGGAGAATATCAGTTTGTAACGTGAGCGCGTTCGTCAAAATGCCTAAACATGGCCGGCCACATAATCCTATCCATCAGCTTATAATTCCATGTCGTCGGTGATGCAACTACCTGATGTTGCTTTCAGCGTAGCTATCCTTTAATGACACCCTCCCTGGCTTTTCCAGATCACCCTCCGTGCATGGATAGTTTCAAAGCGAGCCACGTCCCTTCGCACTGTGACGCAACCAGCCGGCTTTGATACCCGGCGAGTATGAACGCGGCGATTAACCCCGCATCACCCTCTTATCAAGCGAACCCGTATCCATGCTTCTTCCACCTCGACTCGTTCACCGGCAACCCCATTTGGTAACCTATTGTTCCTGCTTCTCTCTTTACCCGTCCGCTTCTCTTCCTTCTCTTTTATCAATTCCTTTTTTTTTCTTCTTTATCGATACACAAAGCAACGTTTATCTTTGGGAACGTAGGGACTGTGCAAATAGTAGAACGCATTTCGAATAGAAAATATCGTAAAGGCTGTAGTGGCGTCTAGGGAAACGTTCTAGGTGGATGGAACAACGCGCTTGGATTTTGGGGGCTGTTCGAGGGTTCGTGACTGACGTCCGCCCTTCTGTTTCCACAATTCACGCACACGTGTCCGACGCGTTGCGAACGATGTTGGAAAAGATTTGCTTGGTTCATGTTTGAAGAATGTAAGAGCCAGCGTGTTGTCTGTCGTTTGGAATCCGAGATATTCGCGCGATTGAACATGTTTGTTTCCTTCAGTTTTATTCAATTGTCCGCAAATCTCCGGCTGGTCGGGTTTTGCTCCAAGGTCTTCGATTTAATTAACTACTTGTTTATTTAATTCTAGCTAATTGTCTTTTTCCTTTGAATTATTCTTTGGCGCATTGATGTCTATTTAAAAATTCAATTACTAAGGTAACAGGCAAAGAGCAGGTATATCAGCTAGTTTCACACGATCTACGAGCTGCAGTTGTTTTCTATCGCTTTGTCGTCGCTTGTTAGAGAATGCTCGATTTGGCTGCAGACACATTCACGTTTGGTATTAATGACCGGAGGATTGTTTTTGCCTGCAGCCTGCAATATCGAAGATCGAAGGGCGTCGCGGCGGTCGGAAAGGCAACAATTTCTTGGCATAGCCAGCGTCTAGCCGTGTAATCATTTTTGGCAGTGGGAAGCATTGAACGTAAAAAGCAGCTGGAATGCCGCCAGTTGCACAGCCAACTGCACTGTCTCACCTGTTACTGGCTTTGTGTACGATATACAGCCAAAAGAAAAGACATGGTGTTCATCTCGCTTTTGTTAAGCAAAAATGAGCACGGCATATTGTTCGTAACTACGGGGGATATGAACTAGCGTGCACATACAACGCAAGTAAAACGCGTGTGTACTTGCTGGAAAATTTGATTAAAATAAAAGATATTGACTATGTGAAAAAATAGACGACAAGGAATTATAATGAAAATTTATCTTCATCTAATAGAAAGATCTCCTGCAAAATTTACTTATCCTGGTTACGACCACTTCTTTAACAAACTAGCGATATATGAAAATATAGGCACGCGGATAATTGTGCAGGAACGTGCTAGTTGAGAAGGAAACTGTTGGAAAATAACGTTAAACCTGTAATCTCTGATCTTACGATTTTAGCGAAAGGTAAAAGCGTGAACGAAGAACGTTGCATAGAAGAGATTCGCAAGGAAGCTTTCGTACACAGTTGGTGGCCTCTTAACAAGTTTTGAGAAAAATACGTTTCCTTCGCGCAACCTTAACAGCGAATAGCACCTTGCCACTGGAATTTCGCGCTTCAGGTAAACGTGCGAGTTCCTATTTAACTCGTCTGGATATTATAAAACACGCTGATTCATCAACTGCGCACTCCTACTTCACTTCAACTTTTTCACCATGGAATTTTTCTTCAATTATGGCAAAGCTTCTCTTTTCGTGAATTACTAACAGCAATATTTTTACAAACAAGTTTTGTTCTACCTAAAACAAATACACTTCATCGCTTGCTCGATAGAACACGTTAACACTAGGACATTGCGTACACGTACGACACGAAACATGAGCGGGCTAAATCTTCCTGAGGTGGATAGGCCGTGGTAGTATACTGTTGCTTGGTGTATAAGATTTTTGTTCATTCGGGTTGAGGATTTTCTTTCAACCATTCGGACTCTTCTTTGCATTCAAAAATCGTGGAGAAAAAACCGGACTGTGAGTGCGGGGATTCGAACCTGGGTTTTCAACGTTCGTAACCTATTACGCTAACCACTGCGCTAACCACAGCTCTGTCGTCGTTCAGGATAGATACCGTTGAAAAGTTTGCTATCGACTGTTGCTACATTCCTCAACACTTTCGTTGCCTTGTTTAAATCGAAAGAAGGTCTAATTAAAAGGTGTAATTTTCGACACATCGTCGTAGCAGCGAACGTGTTAACAGACACGTGACATTTCTGACATAATTCAAGTTATAAAGACACAAGTACAATTACGAGTATAAGCGGTCGTGTATTCGAGACCTGAAAGTTTGTCCTTATTACGTACTTGTAAGAACTGTCCTCAAGCTGTTTGCAGTTGAGAGAAAAAGAAGACGAAGGAATGGCGGCTGAAGAAGGAAATGTTCGACAAGATTTCTTACTTGGCCAGCAACCTCTTACTCTGATCTAAGAACTACTAAAGTGACCTCAAAGCTACGCGTCTATGTGTGTTTTCGCGTGTGTGGTGGTAGTTCTTTCAGGTAGCGCGCATACTTGAAATGTTTGTGCTACCTGTTAAGAAACGGTTGGGAACCTTCCTCCATGGAATCGTAGCACTACACGTAACGAGGACAGAGGCCGCTCAAGCATCCCCTTTCCTACTTTCCTCTCGCGCCCTTGTACAATCTAGGCAGCAGCTCTGCTCCTACATTTCGAGCCACTCTCCGCCAATCCTGGCTGTCTGTGTCAAGCACTCGACACTTTCGTTTCGTGCATTCTAAATAACTGTGGCCGAGATACACCGCATTCGCCACGCCACTCTTCCGCGCAAATAATAAATTCTCCATCAAACACCAGCTTGCTACAGAGAAACTTTTAAACGCGTTCCAAGCGATGGATGCAACGAGCGAATGCTTCTCATCGAGTTTCTTTTCACCAACATTCGCCACTGCTGGTTAGTCGCAAGTTTGGCTTCATTAGCGAAACAACTGATTAACTTGGCCGAGATGCTCAAGAATTTTCCTCTGATGTTTCTCGTAATGCGTTTGATTAGATCTTTGTATTATCAGTTATTCTTTGAGAAGGATGATAGGTATATAGACATGTGCAAGGACTTAATTAATGGGCTCGTTGTGCAAGATTTTTGACATTTAATTGAGGCATTTTTGAAATAAATTTGCAATATAAAATATTTCTCGATTTTAGACTCAACGACAGTATCGTTCAAGTCTTGTGACATTTGATATAATGGCAATTGGTTTGATTACATTTGCTTCAAAAGCACTGCAATTGGATATCCTGAGATGCTAAATGAAGACTGAAATTATGTTTATTATTACGCATCGTTAATTCCAAACTAAATTCCGAATGTACCACAAAGCTACAGCGTTGCTGATAATTATACACTGAAACAGTAATTTTCTGCATTGCTTTCTCGATATTTCCAGGAAACAACTGTAGGATGTTATGACGAAAGACAAAGCAGAGAATTTTTATTTGTACAGGCGCCGATATAAGAAAGTGGTTTCAAGATTTCGAAATAGAATTATTGCCGTGGCTAGCATCGAGTCCTGATCTGAACGCGATCGAGAACCTGTGGGAAATTCTAGGGAAAGTTTACGATCGGGAAAAGCCACCTATAGATAACGTCGTTGAACTCGAGGAAAGAATAAACTCCACGTGGGCGAATATTCAAAACGAAACTTTAAATAAGTTAGTTGATAGCTAACAGATTGATAGAAGTGATATAAAAATAAAGAAAAATTCGTTGAATATTAAAGAAACACGTAACGAAACTAACGTTAAGTTCATATATTTTCACAGCCAAAAATACAATTTCGAGAGGAAATTTAATCCTTTCCAAACTTCCAAAGAAGAGAATTTCTGTTCGTTGTGTCTTCCGTTTTGTTCTCTGTTATAATACGCAATTATGTAAACGACTTTGCCAATTTTTCTCTTAACATCGTGAGAGATTAAAAAACCGAGGTTATAATTGTTCAGCGCGCCGTGTATTCCTCAGACGCGCATCGCACGTCCGAATACATCAAAACTTTTCCGTAAAATGTCACGTTATTTTCCGCAAACTTGTCACGGTGAACTTGCTGAAAAATTAAAACGAGAACAAACCGCGCTGCGTTCTCTTCTTTTTTTCTTTTCGCTTTTTTTCTCATAATTGTCATGCCTGTTAACGAACAGTTTCGCGTTCACGGGAGAAATAAATAAACGCCGTGGCGTACAGATTTTTCGCTGCTTTCAACAGCACTCCAATGCGAATACATATAATGTAGTATACGGTTGGGCGGCCGTTATTCGCCGCCGAGGTTGTCGACAGTTAGGGCAACACGTAGCTGCATAATCGTATGCAGATGCACGACTGGCCGTACACTCATCCACCAAACTCCATTCCTACTCCACATGCAAATCGTCCACTTGCAACGAACCCGCCAGCAGTAGTTGGTACTGTATGATCGAGCGGCTGGCCCGTTTCTCTATTGGTACATCGGTTATGTCTCGTACATTTACGTTGCACAAATTCAGAACCGTGCGATTTCTTTGTTAAAGGAACCGCAGAATTATATAGAAGCGACCAACAGTGACATCTGACGGATATTCTTAACTAGTTAGGTGTTGCGATCACCTTGAAAACATTGAAAAGCGTGTGGCAAAAATGTGAGGGAAAAAGTAAGCGATGACGAGTATACTCGTCAGACACAGGCTGTACGTGTGGCTGTTATAATTTGAAATTTATGAAGAATGTGACGAAACGACTGTTTTATCTTTGAACTTTATTAGTGACAAGACTCGACGTTTTTTCGTGACGAGTATACTCGTCGAAAGAGCTAACTGGTTAAGATCCATTGGCTTCTCAATTTCAATTATTCAGTGGAACTGTAGGATAAGATCATTCGTCGAATGAACTTCTCGGAAGGTAGATTAATTACGCTTTCTGTAAATTTCTCAATTTCGTGGGAAAAGGTAAGCGATGACGAGTATATTCGTCAGACATAGACTGTACGTGTGGCTGTTATAATTTGAAATTTATGAAGAATGTGACGAAACGACTGTTTTATCTTTGAATCTTATTAGTGACAAGACTCGTTGTTTCTTTGTGACGAGTATACTCGTCGAAAGAGCTAATTGGTTAAGATCCATTGGCTTCTCAATTTCAATTACTCAGTGGAACTGTAGGATATGATCATTCGTCGAACGAACTTCTCGGGAGGTAGATTAATTACGCTTTTTGTAAATTTCTCAATTTCGTGGGAAAAGGTAAGCGATGACGAGTATACTCGTCGGACATAGGCTGTACGTGTGGCTGTTATAATTTGAAATTTATGAAGAATGTGACGAAACGACTGTTTTATCTTTGAATCTTATTAGTGACAAGACTCGTTGTTTCTTCGTGACGAGTATACTCGTCGAAAGAACTAACTGGTTAAGATCCATTGGCTTCTCAATTTCAATTATTCAGTGGGACTGTAGGATTAAATTATTCGTCGAAGAATTTCTTGGGGGGTGAATTAATTACGCTTTTTGTAAATTTCTCAATTTCGTGGGAAAAGGTAAGCGATGACGAGTATACTCGTCGGACATAGGCTGTACGTGTGGCTGTTATAATTTGAAATTTATGAAGAATGTGACGAAACGACTGTTTTATCTTTGAATCTTATTAGTGACAAGACTCGTTGTTTCTTCGTGACGAGTATACTCGTCGAAAGAGCTAACTGGTTAAGATCCATTGGCTTCTCAATTTCAATTATTCAGTGGAACTGTAGGATAAGATCATTCGTCGAACGAATTTCTTGGGAAGTGGATTAATTATGCTTTCTGTAAATTTCTCAATTTCGTGGGAAAAGGTAAGCGATGACGAGTATACTCGTCAAACACAGGGTAAGTGCTGCTGTTATAATATGAATTTATGAAGAATGTAACGAAAAGACTGTTTTATCTTTAAACTTTATTACTGACAGAACTCGTCGTTTTTTCGTGACGAGTATACTCGTCGAAAGAGCTAAGGTCCGTTGGTTTCTCAATTTCAATTATTCAGTGGAACTGTAGAATAACATCATTCGTCGACCAAACTTCTCGGGAAGTAAATTAATTACACTTTTTGTAAATTTCTCAATTTCATTAGGATTTGCGGTAATGTACGTGCGTCCGTGATTCTGGAATTGTGAATTTGAGAATTGAGATTCTCGGAAAAGTAAAATATAACGCGTTTCCGCGAATACAGTTGCGAGCGTATAAATAGACAAGTGGTTGCACGTAAATTCAACTAATTGTATCTGTGTCATAAAAGCTTCAATTTATGTTTTTCTCGTCCTGTGATACACGATCTAGAAATATATCGCTCGCGCTTTGAAGCGCTATGAATATAGAACAGCGTGCAAATTTTTATTTCCAGTAATAATCACAAACTGATTGCCAGTTAACATTGATACAGATAAACATCTCAATTATTTATCACAATAGGATAAGTATAAATAACCGTAAATTTCCAAGTTAACTAAGAAAAATAACGTTCGCGATATCAGCGCATATCTCTGTTTACCAATTTAATAATAAGCCGATCGCTTATATTGTAAATCGTCGTAAGTGACAATGTGCTGCTAATAATTGTGCGTCTCGATCAAATTTTTATAGTCACGTGAATTTTATCAAGCGCATGACTACATCAAATTATTAAGTAAAGTGTCGCACAGATCAAAATTTACTGTCCACTTTGTACTAATTATGCACGCCACTTACCGAGGGCTCATTTGTGCGTGTTCCGCAGCGAAAGGATCACAACGTTCCGTCGGCGTTCATAACAGCCTTGTCAGTAATTTAAAATAAAATAACAGAGTGTAGTATGCGGTTTAATTAAAATTATTCAACTCGGACAACTTGCAATACTCTTATCGTTAGAAGCGTATAAACAGAAAATTAGATGAATCAATTTGCCTGTACGATGGAAATTGAATTTCACTGTTGCGTGGATAAACGCATAAATTATTTTCATATGCATAATCCTATCAATGATTATGTTACATCGACTTTCCATTTTAAACGTTATAGAAATTGATGAAAAATTACCTGTGTAAAATGAGAGAAATTTTTTCAGAAGTACAATGGTACCTGTTTCATATCAGATGGAAAACTTTTTTAAATAACGAAAAATAACAAATATTTGTGAATTTTATACGTTGCTCGATTTTACCAACATCTACAAATTCGTTCGTTCCTTCCATTAATGACACTTCACTCGATCATCTTTATTATGCGCGTAGATCTAATCTGCTGACCGCCAATATCACTTTGCAAAGTACATTAACAGCTAATGGCGTATAGGTATGGCACACTTAGTATTACGTCGAATAATATGGTGGAATTAAATGAAACGGAAATTGCAAGCACAGAGTTGTTTAAGCGAAAGGAGACGAGAATTGTCATTACAAGAACTGAAAGTAAAAAATTAAAATGTAAATTGAAATTGCCGCTATTCTTTGTATGTTGCATATTTTATATATTTACGCGTAATACCGCGTCTACTTATCAGAGAATTACAAATTTCAAATTCGAACTTCCATAATTTATTTATTTTCAAAAGGGACTGTACCATCCTACCAGCTCGCAGTATGGCAAATTTAACAAGATTCTGTGAATCAGTTTGCAAACAATAAATTGATTGCGATAATGCCATTTACTGGAAGCAAATTTTCTCGCGCGATGATAACACGTGCCGTAACAAAGCCAATAAAATCTACGTGCAGAAGAATAACAGAGTCCCGATAACATCGAATCGTAATAATGAAAACCGTCAGATTGTTTGTATTCGTAACAATATAATGTACGACTTGCTGGAAAACAAGCGTCCGTGGAAAGTACAAACGCGTGTAGTTCGACAAGTGCATTCAATTTTAATAAGCAACACAACAGCGAAAACCATTTTACTCTGAAAATGTTTGCATTTATCTCAATAAGCACGAAAATCGCATCGCCAACGAGCTCTTACGCTTTTGTTCGAATTTTTTCTTTATTCATTCTACGCCTGTGTATTGTATGTATTTCGACCAACAGGCTGCTTAGGCAGCTGGTTCAATTCTGTGACGTATGAATACGCGCGAATTACTTTACCGACCGTTAGCGATTCAACAGCATACGCACGTCCGATCGCCATCTTAGGCGCAGATTCTCCGTTTCGGTTTAACCTCTCCAATGCCGTTCTTTTCGTTTATCGCGAACGGTAAGTTTTTCAAATTCGTATAAAACTGCGGGAACTTACAAAGCAACGCAACTGACGCAATCGAGCAAGGTACCTTGGTACTAAACAACAAATTACTGCTCAAATAATGAGAAAGATCGTCGACGACAAAAGCCGATTAATGGACGGTCGGTAAGCGTCGGCGACAAAAAACCGGTTATCGGCTATCTGTCGGTAAAGTGGTATTAGTCGCACGATAAATTCGTTCGATGCGTTCACGTTCTTTGCAACGTGTTCTATTTACACGGAATGGTAAATGGTCAAGATAACCGACCGCCTAAGATGAAAAGGCACTCTCTGCGAATAACAATCATTTTCATTCTCGCATATCAAAAAATTGCAAGAAATATGCGAATTCATTTTCTGCGTCGCGCGTTCAATAAATTTAGCCAACGATCGTTACAAACGAGCTTTATCGTTGCACGAAATGCTTCTATAGGTTTGGAAAAAAAACTTTAATTTTAAAGAGTGTGTCTTACGACAATTTGAAGTAGACGAGGACAAACTTCGTGTTCTGTTAAACGAAACAGGATACTCATTGGTACGACAAGTATGCGAAATGTCGAATATTCCAAAATCCTAATCAAATCATGCATATATTATAAATTGGTAGAATAAAGAGAACGTGAAATACGTAACGAGAAACAAAAGAAAGAAAGAGGAAACGCCATAGAAATGAATAAATTTACCTATCACATTTTCCTCTCTCAGTTGTACCAAAAGGAGATGCGAGATGTTGCAAGTTCGGAATGGGCACAGCGCGATGAAGATATTGCGTTGGCAACTAAGTCATTAGGTGGTAATGACAAAAGCCGGAATTACTTAGTTGCCAACCCAACAATTACGAATATTAAATATAGAAAATAATTATGAGACATTAATAGGGACGTAGTGGAGAAGGCTGGGCGAAGACGAAATAAATTATTCGCTCGGATAGTACGATCAATTATAGGGTTTCGTGTTTCATGGGTGGGAGAAATGGCCACTCGGCAGCATTAACCGCGAATATCCCATTGTGACACGTAGCTATATTACGCACTGCTTTTGCGTTCCGCACAATGTAAATATGAATGAGCAGGAGAGTTGGTCGTTGTGGACGGTTCTTCGCTCTTTATGCAGATGCACGTTATGAAGTTTTAATTAAAGGAATTTATGGGCCGCGGCGCGACGTTTAACGGTATCACGGAAGTTCCCTCTCGTTTGCTTTACGTGCTTTCTTCTTCCTGTTCACTCTCGCTCCTTTCTTTCACTTTTAGTCTACGCTACGAGGCCAAATACTCGTTGAAATGTGCATGCGATCCTAAAGAGGTCAGCCACTCTTTTCCTACGGGACAATTTGATCGTCGATCCAGCTTCCTCGTTGCACAACGTCGTCTTAGCTTCGGTGTTTTCCATCCTTTCGATTTGCCTCACGTGACGCAGAGAAATGGCACTTCTTTCTCCTTTTTCCTATTTTTATTTTACTTTTTTTTTTTTGTAGTATGTTTAATTAAAGTTTCTGTGTATATTTGATGAAACATTCCCTCCTTCGTCCTTTTTTTTTTTTTTTTTCTTTGTTCGTTGTTGCTTGAAACAGCTCATAGCGAAAATTGCTGAAGCAGCGTACACACCGTGGAAATGCGACACAGTTGAAACCAGTTTTCCGTAACTTAAACAGACGAAATCTGAAAAGCCACTTCGCTATTTGTGCACCCTGAGACCTTTGATGAAGTTGGTTACACCGGCGACATAATAAGAAAACTTTTTCAAAGGATCATTCAAGAGACGAGAATTGGCCACGAATTTCTGCCTCTGTTTTAATTTACTAAATGTTAAACGTGTGCATATTTGTTCGAAATGTAACGGATTATTTTTTTTTTTTCGTTTGTCGAATTCTTCCTTTAAAAGAACGTCCGCAGTCGTTGCACAGTTTTATGTAAAACACGTTTAATCAACGTCGTACGTAGAGTGCAGAGTATATTACGTAATTTACCCTGTCGT
The DNA here is from genome assembly GCF_041682495.2 of Bombus fervidus. Lineage (NCBI taxonomy): Eukaryota > Metazoa > Arthropoda > Insecta > Hymenoptera > Apidae > Bombus > Bombus fervidus. Next base: position 6,589,238 of record NC_091534.1, on the reverse strand, counting down.
TCCCAAGCTTTCGTCCTTTTATCCTTTACATCCTTTAAATTGTTTAACAATTACTTGCGAAAAAGGTTCTTCAAATATCGGAATAACTAACATATTGCAACATCGATGATAAATGTCCCAATGATCTCAAATGGATATCAATATTTCTGTACTGTCGCAAAAACATGTCTGTCTATAGCGACAAACAATTATTTTGCTGAACGCTTACGTTATCCATCGCGATTGACATAAGCAACGTGTGGGTAATATTCCTCAAAATGTGTGTAACATCGAGGAATATAACAAACGAACGTTTCGCGCGAGCTAACAGAATCGGAGACGTTAAAAAAAAAGAAAAGTTGAAATCGCTCGGAGAACTCGACTCAAATTTCATCGCAGGCGTCGCCCTCGAAATGGTAAACAATTGCACACCACAAAGTTCGACGAAAGTGTTGGTACATATGCACGACTTACAGTGTTTCTTTTTTGCCGGTTTCTCCGTCTCTTTCACACTTTTTTCCCCATCGCGTGGCCACAGAGAGAGGTAGCGATTATTCACGCTCCATCAACCTCAACCACAAAATCCTTCCTTTCTACATCAAAGTCTGTTTCACGGCCGGTTTCCTTCGCGTTTGCATCTGTGTTCCCCTTGCTTGTTGCGGCTCACAGACGGCCGTACACCACCGCAAAATACCATGTAGACGCGCGTTTCATTTACATCGGTTACGAGGGGTCGAAGATGCCGAAATAAATTCGATTTATCGGATATCGCGACGAGCCGGTTGGACGGTTTCAACGAGCGTCAAAATAACGTAACCTCGTCTCGAGTACTTCAAAGACTTTGCTATTTGCGCTTGAAATAAGCCAGACAAATTGACAACTGTCGAGACTCAACATGAAGCAGCAGCGTGAAAAATCTGCCGCATTGTTGGACCCTAACGGGAGAGAAATTTAATTCTCAATGAACAAAGGAAATAGGTTTTTCGCGGAGAATATCGAGACGGATCGATCAGTGTATTTTAAACTGCATTTAAAAATACGCGTGTCATCTTAGCATCATATCTGGCAGATTATGTTCGTTTGATCTTTTCGTATTTTCGATACTTGTAGCAATAATCGCGCGCATACGTTTGAAACGAAGACAACAGTACAGTGACGCGATAAAATCAAATATTACAATTCCTAATTATTTTTAATCTTTTGATTATCGAATGTTTCTTCGGTGTATTTAGTCGAATAATTATCGTCGACGTTTAAATACCAAGGAAAGCCTAATTATCAATGCCAATGGTCTACACTATTTACTAACATGCAAACATTATGATGGAATTATTTCTTAACAATTTATATATATAATACAAATTATTGTTTTTAACATATCAATTAATTAATTTAACAAAGACGACAACTACAAATTCGCGAGTAGTTTCATAAATGAGAAGATGACAGAAAGTGGTCTCTTTTGATCGCAGTTCATCTGAGGTCCAACATTCAGCAACAGCTACACGGTGACACACAATTACGTGTGCCAAACCGATGTTACGAAGGAGCGCAGCCACGTCGTTGTCCGACAATTTTCATGGCTCTCCAATAAAAACGCAAGGAAAAGCAACGTCGAGGTGCAGACAAAAATTTATTGTCGGATGGGGGAAAAAGGAACGTCAGGAAATTTCAAGCATCGTGTTCCAACTGACATGGTACAAGCAGTAAAGTTGAGATGAAGAGAAAATAAGCCCGGAAATATCCGCTATTATGCTATTCAAATTATGTAAGACGCTCAAGCGTTTACAAAGAGCGGAGAAATCAGATTGTCGGCGACGAGAAAATGTTTTATAGCGTTTCGAAATAACGATGTGGATAATTGATCGCATCTAAGCCAATAAAAATAGCAGGATCATGTTTAAGGATGGAGAAGGGATTCTTCTATTTTACGAGTCCCGTGATACTCAAAAATTGCAGCGCTGTTCAAACGAAATGAATTATCATCGTCAAGATTTTAAACGAAATTCGAAAAGAATTTTGAAAACTTAACCAGTTAGCTGTTGCGATCTGTGTGAAAAACGTGTACCTAGGATGTGTGGCAAAAAGTAAACGGCGACGAGTATACTCGTCGTAAAGCGACACGCTGTCGTTTCTTCGTGACGAGTATACTCGTCGTAAGGCAACACTGACGTTTCTTCGTGACGAGTATACTCGTCGTAAGGCAACATACTGCCGTTTCTTCGTGACGAGTATACTCGTCGTAAGGCGACATACTGTCGTTTCTTCGTGACGAGTATACTCGTCGAAACAGCTAACTGGTCAATACATTAACCCTTTGCACTCCTATGTCGAATGGGACTCGACAAAGGAGCTTCTGAGTCACATTCTTTCAGTGCCACCTCTTTTTGTGAAACGTGCGAAAAAAAAACAGGATTGTATCCTGGAAAACACCTAAAAACATCAGGAGCTGCTGGTAACGAAATTGAAATAAAATTCGCATTGAAATAAAATGCAAAGGATTAAGGTAGTTGGTACATCATGAAACTCGAAGTATTCTCAGCAGATATGAAGACTTAGAGAAAAGCTTCGAGAGTATCGATACAAGTAAAGAAAGCTGTTCGCCTGAGAAAGTAACATTTGCAAGCAGCCGGCGGACAAAGAAATTTACCAGAGAATGTTTCATCTTCGATAAATCAACGTTGTACAAAATTGTCAAAGTCGCTAGACAGGGCAGGTCCTTTCTGTGTCCGCGAAACTTTCGATTCTTCTTCTTTTCTTCTCGAGAGTTTCTTTATGAAAAAAAGAGGAGATTACGAGAGCAATCTAAGTTTGCTGGCTTTCAAATTTAGTCTGGATTAGTATTGAGAATGAGCGAGTATTCATAAAGAGGAAGCTGGATCGAGAGGAAGGACAGAGAGGCGTGCGAGATAGAGCAGCGAGTACAAAAGGACACGAGAAAGGTTGAGCACGAGTACCGACCAACTTTCATGATTCCTGCGCGAAACTTATTCCATAAAGATTCTTGTCAAAACTTTCTTATTGCCGAATAAAAAGTCAAAACTGCATAGAGAGCTGGAAGAGAAGAAGAATATAGCGCAGGATACGCGACGGCTAATATAAGCGGAACAGCTTTGATTCCACGGATACCAATATCCCTGCTGGTCTATAGCTGTCCGACAGTATCGATATTACATTCTGTCGACGATATATTTCAGCCATGAACGGATAATCCGTATGCCCCTTGCTCGCTAACTATAGGCCATATAGGCCATCGAAAATGTATTAACGTTATTAAGTTACGTCGACTTCCATTACAACCGTGAGAGCTTAATGCTCGAAATGTATCACGAATTAAGAATATTTCACATTTTATTGATAGCTTATTACGAATTATCCGAGTCTTCGTTATTGAAAATTTATCTATTCCTGGGTTGGCGAATTTTTTAATACCACCTATTGATAAAATCCACAATCACTTAATTGCCAACCTAATAATAAGCAAGCAATTGGACGATATAACGTAGCTATTAATTTTTCTTTCTTTGTTTTTTTTGTTGAAGTGGTCACCACTTCTAAGAAAACTCTACATCTGGTCTTTTTAGTTTTCTCAAGCACTGAAGCCATACAGCGTACAGGCAAAAGACTGGGACGAAGGCAGACCATAAACAGTACATAGGCAACGTTGGCTTCAGGGTTTTCAGTCATAGGGTAACACTGCTAGCGTGCAGATCTGGATCAGCTCAATTATATTCCGATTTGTATTTACACTTCAGTGTTTAAAATATATATTTTCTACCTTACAATTTATCCACGCGTTCCTTTGTATTCACATACGTCTAATAACCTCAACACGTACGTTGCAGACTCGCAGACGCAGCGTGAATCTCGTGTACAGTAGTCTTGTAGATTGAATCGAACAGACGATAGATCTGAGGTGGATAGGTCGTGATAGGTACTGCTGGTGTATATGATTTTTGTCTTCATCAAGGTTGTCTTTCAACCATCCGCTCCCTTCTTCTCTTCTAGGAATCGTGAGAAACAGGACTATGAGTGCCAGGATTCGAACCTGGGTCTGGAGCGTTCGTAACTGTTGAAGTGGTCACCACTTCTAAGAAAACTCTACATCAGATCTTTTAGTTTTCTCGAGCACTGAAGACATCGACAGCGTATAGACAAAAGACTGGGTCGAAGGCAGACCATAAACAGTACACAGGCAACAGGCTTCAGGGTTTTCAGTCTTAGGGTAACACTTCTAGCGTGCGGATCTGGACCAGCTCAAATTATATTCCTACTTGTACTTACTTCTGTATTAAAATATATTTTCTGCTTTGCAATTTATCCATGCGCTCCTCTGTTCATACATATAATAACCTCAACATTTTTTTTTTCTTTTTTTTTTTTTGAATCTTTACAGTTTGTCCAGATGTGCACGTTCGATGAACCGATTTAACGATGTTGGGACTGTAACGCGTGCACGTTTATCCCGTTGGAAAAATCAATTGATCAAGAAGAAACGTAATAATCGCATAAATGTGATCGCGAGGAATGGAAGATCAGTCGAGCGTTTTCTTCATAGTCTTCTGGGTTGATCAACCGAGTGAAATTCCTTGGTTGTAGCATTGCGATGATGGTCTAATTTCGAGGTATTAATTGCACAAGTTTGAATATTTTCTTGCACATTCGGATAGGATCATGTGTTAATTATTCTAGTTTCCTTTATGTTATCAAACAACGGTTGTATGACAAGATTGCACTGCAAGGTCAACACAAAAATTGTTGATAAACTATCTTCAATCGCCGACCATTTTGTAATTCAGATTTCCATACTTTCCAAAATATTGAAAAAATTAATCGAATGGGCAACATTGGCGACTAATGATACTTGTTGCTCAACCTGTCCAAAGATTCAAACTTGCTTACTCATTACACATGCAGATGCAAAATGAAGATCAGATTCAACTGTTTTTTGTATATCAACAAGAAACAGATCCAAGCAGCAAATATATCCAAAAATTGTTGCTCTTTCATAATCATTTCCATGTCACGAAGCAATGAAAATAAAAAAAAAAGGAAGGGAATAATTTTTACGTGCAAATCAAATATAATTGTCAAGAAAGAAACTGGTATCTTGCTAACTGAAAGGAACAGGAAGTACGTGTTCGCCCCTAACGCAACACTACGTGCATAATGTGATATTTTCAAGTTCAGCACCCCATTGTCCAGGCAAATCCACTTGCATCCTTATCCTATACGTCGATCATTATCAATATAAGCCGTGAATATAGGTAGTTGAATTAAACTGCCTGGTCCAATAACGCCATTGGTCACAGCAGTTCCGCAACTCGCACCACCACCTCCGGATTAAATCATCCTATTATTCAAGCATCGTCGTTCGAATCTTCCACTGGCATCGTTACATTGTATACAGAATCATAGCTGGGAATTTCTATTCACAAAACCTCAAGAATATCGATGTTATGTCGCTGGAATGCTTTAAGATTGCACACAGATTCGTTTCAGCTTTTTTATTCAACAGAAAAAAAACGTCCAACGTTTTACGATCTTATCGTGAAATTTATATTCGACGGTACAGTCCGACCTCGTCGAGTAACTCAATAAAGTAACCCAAAGCAAGAGCCGAGATCTTCGAGTTACAGAGCTTTCACGGTGAAGCAGATTCGACGAACGAAAGCTTCGTACGAGCGTTGATATCTCGAGCTTCCTTCTGCAACACGTTTCGTTCAACGTAGATTAACGCGAAAGTTACAGACGCGACGGACCATGGCAATTAGAACGATCGGCGTGCACTGATATGCGCGTGGTGAAAAAGTAGATACAGCTTGCGTCGTTTCACGTTATTCGTTTGAATTAGAAGAAAGGAGACGAGAGGTCTGGGCTATTCTAAAATCGAGCCACGCAGATAAAATAACACACGTGGACACGTGGGGAATAATTCGAGTTAAAGCAAACTTTATTTCCACTTGTAGAGGTTTTTCGCAGCGGAGTGCAGGGGAATGAAGAAAATCGCATTGTGGTGGAGGTTGTTCTATTTGGAATTCTTCTAGCATCATCTGCAACTTAGTTCCGATTATAGTTTCCTATTTAGCGCGTCGGGTAATTCGCGAGTGCAACCATTTCGATCGACAATGCGTTTCCGAGCTACAAAGCATTTCCGCCTTCCATTTCAATTTCCCTTCTCCGGTTATGGATAAACGAAACTTCAAGATCGGCTATTTTACGGCAGCTTCATTCAAGTTGAAGTCGATCAGCATACATTTTGGAAATTTCAATTTCCTCCGCGGCGAATAACTTTCCGATGGAACATGAAGATGGAACGACGGTTATTCGTTTCGAACTGTCATCGACCTTCTTTGTTAATTCGCATCGAGTACGAAAGGCGCTTTTTCTTGTCCCAACGCGGAGAAACGATTCGTACGACGAGAAAGTCAGCCACGTTTCCTGTTGAATTTCAATTATTTGTTTCACGCTAATCTCAACCATTTTCCTTTATCCGCGAATTACTTGGGAATTCCGATGATCTTAAAAATGACAATTTCAATTTCCAATGCCCTGTCAGACGATTCACGAACAAGACCGCTAAGCGAGAGAGCTTTTTATCGCGTTTGGCCGTCCGACTGGCGCGAAGGTCGAGCTTCGATCTGCTCGTCGTTTGCCCGACACTTTGGCCGCGAAAGTCCGCAAAAGGATTTGCAACTTTAAAGTGGCGAACCTGATGGCCAGGCGCAGTCCAGATTGCTCGTACGTTGCAGCAATTGCAATTTCGTTTTCTGACATCGCTGGCAGACAAACAGCAATTCCCTCGTTTCACGTGTCTGCTTTTACGTGTTCCCGACGTATGTGTGTAGCAAATTGAGCGCGATTTCTTATTTTGTTATTTGCCAACCGGTGGAAATGTAAAATAAGTTTTTCACGCAATAGTTCTTTCTCTATTTATAGCAAATATGTCCGCAATGTCCATTGCATTAGACGTGGCGAATTTAGTGTGATTTTTCATTTTATTATTTAACAAGGGAGGCGAGTGAGTGGAATATAAAGTAATTCTTTGATACAAGAAATTTGTTCTGCTTTTATCCATAAGAAATATATCGCAGAAAGAGAGATCTACGTTGACGTGTTTTTCGAACCTACGTGTGCGTGGCAAATAAAGTATCACATTTCGCTTTGTTATTCAACGAACGTAGAAATACGAAATAAAGCTTTCATACAAAAAAAAGGTACTTTTTTCTTTGTCAGGAATACAACATAAAAACGGCGAGGATTTTTATGTTTCAAGATCAAAGTGTACAGAAAATGATGCCATAATCGTTTCCAGCAATGCGAAGAGAACTAGCAACTCACAAAAACATGGTCGATTCTTATCAAAATAAATCTGTGGCGTTCCTCTAAATTCTCGCTTTTTTGTTCCCCTTGTTTAACTGCCTTTTGTAATGGACCACTCGTCATTCTCCCTATTGGCCTTCGAGCTGCTTTTGACACACCGCAAAGGGTGTAACCTGGTCCGAATGCGATTGTCCACGAGGCAATGACGAAACTTTTTCATCTCTAGCTTTTTAAGGATTACACTTTCGCTATGTATTTGTCAGAACTTTCTGATTAAAACGGGACGAAACGCGATACAGTTCGAGTCGCATTTAGATGTGCGTCAACTTGTACCATGTTTGGTCTCGTTTCAATCGTAGAAACCTTGCAATCACAGCGGTGCAGGTTTCACTCGACAAAGATTGGAAATAAAGAAAAGCTTCCATGCTCGCCCTGTCTTTCTCCGAATTCGGCAAAATGGCAAATCGTATCTGTTACGTACGACCGAGCACACGATAGTCGATCGCCGAAGAGTCTGGATTTTCGACCAATTACAGACACGACACTATATCTCTGATTTGGAAGAAAAGGAAGCCCGAAGAAAAGAGTACGACGTGTAAACGGGACAAGCGATAGATTTAGGTGAAATGGTGTAACTGCATATACCAGCCACCTGGCAGAAGCCGGAAAGCAATTATTTTCGTGCTCCAAATCCTATTCCCAATTACCTGCGACCCGTACACCGAGTCTCATATTGGCGATCCGCCGACGTTCGCTAAAAACTTTCAGGTCGCCTGGATGCCGAGCCGAGTGGCCAATAAATAAACAAGTTTTCAATTAATTTCATCGACACCGGACCACGGTTCGCACAGTTATACGATGGTAGGCTCTATTCGTCCACGTCAAAGTTTCTCTCGCGTAAATTAATACGATCAGCTGTTCGTTTGTCCCTCTCGTAGCGGCCGAGTCACAGTCTGGCAGCGTCTGCTGCTCCACCTCTGCTTTGCAAAGTCGCATCCGTCGTTTTTTTGTCAGATGTAACCCGATTTCGCGGCTATCAAACATTGCCAAGGAACGTAATTATTCATCGATTAGAGGCGCAAGTACGGCGCGAAAATTCGTATAATTTCCTTGCCGCTAAGATCTTGATAGATCAGGTCGAAGAGAGCGGCGAAATTGGCTAAGTTAATTAAAATGGTAGATTAGCGACCGCTGAAATCGATTGGCCACGTTGGAGTAGAACGATTCGATTAACCCTTTGCTGATAAAATGAACAATTTTATAGACAATAAAACGAGGAGAAATTTGATTTCCAAGTAAATTATGCTTGGACATTTTGTCTAGGATTTTCTCGCGTTGCGCTCATCTCTTGCCTTTTCTCACGCGGCAGGATTACATCGATCGTCCTCGTGCAGGAAGGATTATTAATTTCGTATTTAACGTGTTTGAAAACTGGCGGACGTGTAACGGGCGGAACACGCAGAGCGGAGAGTAAAACGAGAGAATAAAACGCGTAGGAAAGGGTAGAATGAAAAGTATAAAATCAAAATGTGGGTCACGCCTCGACAAAATTTTGCTCGCGTTTTAGCCAACGATTTATCATTGCAATGCAAACAACGGGAACAATCGAAGGGAATGAAACTTTTTCGAAACGAAATCAAACGAACTCGAACCATGCTTCGAATTAAATTCAAATAAATCGTGCCTCCAACTTCTACTGTATAACGAGCAAATTGAATTTCCTTTCCCATTGAAAGCTAACAAAATATTGATGATACGCGTCTAAGCTATTCGTCGTTATACAGAGTGGCCAGGAGGAATTTTCATAAAACTGTGCATCACGCTCATCTGCAGAACGAACTGAGAAAATCGACCACCATTTCACGCTTACTTTTCACCACATTGTACAGTTTCGCCCACCCCGCGAACCTCGATTTTTCGTTATTTCGAGTGTCATATTTGAATTTCTGAATGCTATTTCAATTATTTCCTCTTGTTCAGGATGATTTAACAAGTATCATTGTGCTCGTAGAAAACACTGCGAGTTTCGAGAAACATGTCTTTCTTGTATTAGTTCGAATTCATGAAAAGGGTATTCATGTATGTGTGAAAAGGCTGATGTTCGATTCGATTGACAGACAAAAGTCAGAAAACGATTAACTAACGTTTATTGGAACTTGTATTCTTCTCTATTTTTTCTTGTATTACTAATAACTATTCAGAAGGGAAATTTCACTTAAATTGGCACGTAGAACATCTCGCAATAGAAAATGAAAATTCTTCAGTTTTGCCACCTACAATGTTTCCTACACGCAGCGTTCCCCAATTATTGGGTTGGCAACTAAGTGATTGCGGGTTTTGTAATTACCGCCTAATGACAAAATCCGCAATCACTTAGTTGCCATTATATGTCTGTATATTATTACTTGATATACTTTCTTTTTGTCTTTCTTTTACAAACATGCCTTTTATGACAATGCATCTTTACATTTAGAAACCTGAAGGCTAATCTGTCAAATGTTTTTTGGTCTTTATCTTAATAGATCAAAGTGGATCATACGTAACTTAGAAGTAGTCATTTATGATTTAATCCGATTATGTTTGCCCGAGATTTGCGACAGTAGGCTTGGGCTCGAAGTGACATCTGGTCGCTAAACGTAGCCACGGTCACGGGGTGGACGTTTTTATCAAACAGAGGTATGGAGTAATTGTATAGCTCTTCCTAAAAATATAGTTGACCCGAGGAGTACAGAGAGGTACAGAGAAAAGTACATGAGGAGTTCCACTTGGACTGAGGGCAGTAAGTTGAGTTCTACTTGTACTGTAGACAAGTAAGGGCAGTTCCACTTGGACTGTGGACAAGTAAATTCAGTTCCATTTGGACTGTGGACAAGTTCAGTTCCACTTGCATTGTAGACAAGTAAAGGCAGTTCCACTTGGATTGTGGACAAGTAAGTGCAATTCCATTTGGACTGTGGACAAGTAAATTCAGTTCCACTTGGACTGTGGATAAGTAAGTTGAGTTCCACTCGGACTGAGGGCAGTAAGTTGGGTTCTACTTATACTGTAGACAAGTAAGTGCAGTTCCATTTGCACTGTGGACAAGTAAGTTCAATTCCACTTGCATTGTGGACAAGTAAGTTTAGCTACATCTGGACCGTCGACAAGTAAATTCAGTTCCACTTGGATTGTGGACAAGTAATTGCAGTTACACTTGGACTGTGGACAAGTAAATACAATTCCACTTGGACTGTGGAGAAGTAAGTTCAGTTCCACTTGGACTGTGGACAAGTAAGTTCAGTTCCACGTGGACTGTGGACAAGTAAGTTCAGTTCCACTTGGACTGTGGATAAGTAAGTTGAGTTCCACTTGGACTGAGGGCAGTAAGTTGGGTTCTACTTATACTGTAGACAAGTAAGTGCAGTTCCATTTGCACTGTGGACAAGTAAGTTCAATTCCACTTGCATTGTGGACAAGTAAGTTTAGCTACATCTGGACTGTGGACAGGTAAGTTGAGTTCCATTTGGATTGTGGACAAGTAAGGGCAGTTCCACTTGGACTGTGGACAAGTAAGTTGAGTTCTACTTGGACTGTGGAGAAGTAAGTTCAGTTCCACTTGGACTGTGGAGAAGTAAGTTCAGTTCCACGTGGACTGTGGACAAGTAAATTCAGTTCCATTTGGACTGTGGACAAGTTCAGTTCCACTTGGACTGTGGACAAGTTTAATTACACTTGAAATGCGGACCAGTAAGTTCAGTTTGACTTAGACTTTGGAAGAAAGTGCATTTGCTATCCCGTTGACCGTGGATTCGTTATTGAACCTAAGATCATTGTCATTAGCATCTCGAGTATCTAATCGCCACGGTTACTTGTCAAATTCTGTAACAATCATATTAGTACCATTAACTATCATCTGTATTGTATAACAACAATGGCTGATCCAAATGAAGATTCGTTAAACGCCTCTAACCCCAATGATAACTCGATATATATATTACACACATTACATAGCATAAAATTTGCACAAGTTTATTGAAAAACCAGAAGACTAAGAACTTGAAGAACAAGTATCGATGTTGCACCGCTGAATGTACAGCTTCTCAACTTAAATAGGAGAAATATGAAGGGAAGAAGACTTTGTCATTAAGCGGTAATTACAAAATCCGCAATCACTTAGTTGTCAAGCCATATAGTTTCATAAAGTGAAAGGTTGCCAGCACGGACATCGTAACTTAAAGTACACAAACGGTGTTACACGGTTTTCCCATGATTCAAACATTCTATTATGGAAATATCCGAGAGATTTAAGCAGAAAGCGAACAGCTTCGAAACACAACCCCATTACCAGTAATCAGATGGACTTGATCCCCTGGGAATAGGAGCTTAGAAGGTTCAATTCTAGGCAGAAAGGTATTGGTATATACCGACACGCTACGTGAGCGTAATTGAAAGTTTCCTGCTGGGGGGGAGGAGCATAAATGGCGTATACGCGCTGCCGTCGCGTTCTTCACTCGCAGTTTCGCTTCTTCTGCGAACTTGGCGAAACACACGGCAAAAGGGAAGACGAGAGCAGAGTAACTGACTGAATGAAGCTTACCACACCGTGTTAAGTGTAAAAGTAGTGGATGTTCTCTTAGTTGAACGAGCGAAACCGGGCTTTTTTATGCTTGGAATAGGTACACCGGTCTCTTTAGAAAGTACGAAAAACACTCAACACGAGCTGGAGAAAACTCGTTGGAAAATTCCTTTCGTGATCGGAACCACTGCTTCCCTCCTGTCCCGTTTTTTTAACAAATGCCTTTGAAACCTATCTAACAGACATCTCACGGTGGATATTCGTTTCGCTAATGCATTTGCAACGCGTTGTTTGCTGGGTCAACCTGCTCTCCAAGCTTGTGATTCCGATGGAGATGAATGGACGTAACGTTAATGTCGTTAATTAGAGCGACAGCAGAGTGTATCCCTGTTTAATTACGAATTTCAATGTCCGAATTTTTATCCGAGCAATTTGGCAACATGTTTGAGCACATACATTTATACGAGTTTTTCATATTTTATATCGTAATAATAATTCAAGCAGTAAAATAATAACGAGAAAACTGAACATACTTATGCAAGCTGGTACTTTGACGAACACGTAAAAGCAAGACGTAAACGTGAAAGTAGCACTTAGACAGAGATTCGTTTTACCTGTTAAATATTGTAACTGTACCAACATTGAATATTTCACGTATGTTTTTTTATTAATACGTGTATCCTACGCAGCTTTCAAGCCTTCGGAATTCCCATAAATTCATGAAAATGAATTTATTTAATTCTATTAATGAGCGTGGTAATCGAAGAAACTTTTGCAAATTGGAACACGGGAATATCGTGAAATAGAACTAAGATAATTACGTTACAAGTGATATCAAACGATCTTTTCATTTTTACACCACTGCGCCCCATATTTTTATCTGAGTTTCGCGTTTAAAAGCGAATTTAACTAATGTTAACGATCGTTGGAATTGCAACTGCTTGAAAGACGATGTCAAAGGTAGCGAGACTGATCATCCTGATTAAGCGTTCACAGTATCGAAACGGTGATATATCAAGTGCACAACGATACATCAATGCAATTCAATGTTGCGGTTATCAACGGGGGACAATGTACCACATGAAAGAAAAGATTTTAACGCGGTATAATTAAAAATGTCTTTGTGTTCAGATACTGAAAAAAGCAACTGCTTTGGACTATAGATTTCATAATACAAGCAAAAACTGGTAGATCATAGAGTAGATAAATGAAACGTATTGGAAATTCGTCACAACGTTATTTTCAGTTCAATGTATACATATTAACGTAATATTTTGTTACATATTCTCATTTTCTCATCATGAGAAAAATTCCTAAAGTTTATTACATTGTATTTATTTTTGTGTTAGTTTCATATAAGAGATACTTATGTATGGAATAGCAAATATCCTTTAATTATAATATATAGTTATTAAAATATTCTTCAATTTTCACGAAACTATATTCCAATGTTTCGAGCAAAATTAGATTGTTAATCAGCTTGGCAACTAAGTGTCATTAGTATGACAAAATCCGCAATCACTTAGTTGCCAATCCAATAGAATTTTTTCGATGTACGACTTTACGATAAACAGAACTACGTTTGCAAATTATGTTCAACTTATTTCCAAATTTTTGTGAATTATGATAATAATAAATTTCTGTGAATAATAATAATATCATAATATTAATAATATAATATAATATAACATAATATTAATATTATAATATTAATATAATAATATTATTATATTAATATAATTATATTTATAATAATATTATTACTAATATTAATACAATATTATTATATTAATATTATATTATATTATTAATATTATTATTATATTATCTATTATTATATTAATATTATAATATTAATAATATAATATAATATAATATTAATATTATTATATTAATATATATTATTATATATTAACATAATAATATTATTATATTAATATTATATTATATTATATTAATTTATATATTATTAATATTATAATATTAATAAGATTATATTATATAATATTATAATAATATAATAATAATAATAACAAAAAATATTATACTATCACCAAATTGTGGCCACCGCCAGAAGAAAAATCCATTTTAAAAGGGTACAAATACTCCACTTAAATAACAGCATACAATAAATATACTTGAGAAATATATTCCAAGAATTGAAGCTACTTAATGAAAAACATTATCTCGATAAAGTAATTCTGAACGATTTATACCGTGCAATCGGTAAGAAATGTTTGTAAAGGAAACAAGTTCACTTCTGCTTCTTCAATCTCTCGTTCTTACAATCTGTACGAAGCTGCATCCACGTCCGGATGAGAGGTTGCAGGAGGAAAATTCTGAGATAAAAGTGCAGCTTCCGGAAGGAACGTATACACGTGTATTCCTGACGGAAGAGGTGGATTTTCTTGTTTCTTCGAAGTTTCCGTGGTATATACGGCAAGAAAGTTTCAACTGAGGATCGAAGCTTTCTCGGGTGTAATAGTACAGAGGCAAGATCTTGCCGTTAAGATTCTTGAAAATTATCGATGTGTCGAAACCGCCATTTCGTGGCGACACACGTTCTCCGTGCAGCCAGCTGCCAAAACGAGCACGAACAGACGGCAGACACGTATCTTGCGAGGATCCTGGCGAAGAACCGGGCGTGTGTAATATACGCGGATCTTGACACGAAATAGGTATAAATGAGAATAGATGGAAGAAGGAAAGTGGGAAGGGCGGTAATAAAGGAAATGATGTTAACGGTAAATACGAAGAAGTATTAAATTGATAAAGGAAATTTCATAAATAACGAAAGTTAATGCGATGGCTGAAGATCGTGTTACGTGAAAAATAAACAAGAACATGCTAGCGAGTGGCTGAAAGAGTTCCCACGAGTATCGTTTTACGTACGAAGAGAAATAGGAATATACCGTCTAAGTAACTAAGCCAAAAGAATAGCAAAAAAGGATTCTCATATTTCTTAGATACCGAAGAATGCGTGAGAATGTTTTTACGCGACCAATATCCGATATCGATAACGGCGTTCTAACGGCGAGATAGAAATCTGAAAACATCACGGCCTGGCCGAAAAGTAGCGATGACCGAGAAGGTGGAAGCGACGTGTGCTTCTCGTAGAGCCGGTGGAACACAGCCTCGTCGACAGAGAAACGAGAGAAACACGAGAATAAGTAACCATGAGAATACAACAGCCGTGCGCGAAGTAGCTTAAAAGGGGAGAAAAGAGCGGATAGAAAATTGACGAAAGAAAAAGTGGAAGGGGGAGAAAGGTGGGAGGGAAGAAGGACGGAGGGCGTATCGAGAGAACGAATCTTCTCAGCTGGCATGGTTTGCTTTATACCATATAACTCGTCTTCTGTTTCCACCAGGCTCGCTTCGCTATTGCTCGCACCATTGTCTTCAGGTTGGCTGCAGAGTGCGCCGCAAAAGGGTTTCCAAACACGCTCCGCCCCATGCAGTCACCATCTTTCCACGGCCTCGTTCGCTTCCTCTTACCCGGCTCCACTCGCCCGAACAGATCCAAGATGAAAATAGGTTGAGCCTCGAGTGGACCAGGTAACGCGGAACGGGCTTAAGGAGGTCGTAGGTCGCGAAGGGGCAATGAACACGAATGTAGGTGGCAGTGACGGTCTCGGCGATACTTCATTATCGGATGGATCGAATGGAGAAAAAGTGTAGCAGGCCGGTTGTGTCTCGATTGAAACGAGAAACCATCCGTCTATCTGGCGTCGTCGAAGGATATGAGTTACTGACCCGTGTATAAATGAACGTTATGAATTCACCGGCAGAGGGCATATTCATCCGTAAGTCTAGCCGTGGGCTCTTTCCTCTTTCGGGATCGAAGCATCGGCCGTACTGGCATACAGAGGAAATCGAGTCTAAAGGCAGAGGGCAAAATAGAAGAAGTAAAGTGGAAACGACGGCGGTGCCCTGAAACGTTTGCCATCGCTCGAGAAAGAGGGAGACGCGGCGTTTCTATCTTGCCGTGAGATCGAGAGGAAATCTTCAGATCGTCGAAGACGAGGAAGATTGCCACCGTCTCGACAGGAAAGGATGACGACGAGGCCACGAGGGCGACGGAGTTGGAAAAGGAGTCACCCAACCCCAGCCGCAATTCTACATCGCCGATGAAACTGGCGCGATTTACTTCGCCGCTACCGTTGCCACGTATCTGTGAAATAATGGATAACGCTTCGAATCCTTTTCATATTCCTGCCACCTCCTCCCTTCTTCCGTTCGGCTGAATCCATGATTTCGCGAATAATGGAAGGTACTCGCTGTGTAGAGATTTCGATTATGATACCTCTGATAGACTGCAAGTTTGCTTCTTAGACATTAAAATGCTCCGGTGACCCGTGCTACGAGTTGCGCATTCAACCACCAAATTCAGTTTCGCGTAATTCTATACCGAATCTCGTTTCAGTGGACTATTTCCTGTTATAACTATAGCGTGAAGGTTTTACAGAAGAACTCTGATGAAACAGAATCGTTCATCCTCCTAACTTTCGTAATACCTGCTACGTTGTAATGCAATGGAAACGCTGTAATAGGAAAATTGTTGCTACTTAGAGACGCTTATATTATTCTTTCTCAGAAGGAAAACCTATATCTCTTTTCGGCTGGTCTACATGTTGCAGCGTATGTAAGTTTCAGTTGATTCTCTGACGATTTCACGTAGATCCGTCAAGCAGATCCGAAGGATTTCAAGTCCAAACAAAAAGATATCAAGCCCTACCCCATCCCTGCGACCGTTACAACCATTTTCACATCAATCCTCCAATCAGTGTCGTGCAGATCGGATTTTACTTTCAAGCATCTGACGAGGAGTCTGCAAGTATAATCTAACGCGATGAGTTTCCGTGCAATCTGAAAGCGAACGCTCCCTTAACGGAAGCTAGAAGGATTCTCCAAAAGTACAGAATTACAAGGAGGAGACAAGAGGAGAGGGACGAGAGGAGAGACAAGTCGAGTGGCCATTCCACTCGGTAGGTTAAGGACACTGAAACGAAGATCTAAGGCAGCAGACCCGCGACAATAGAACCGTCAACCAATTGTTCGACTATCCGGGCCTCTAGCGATAGTTGGACAAGATCGATAGATGGCATAGCGCGTTCGTCGGAAGGAAATTTCATTGGGAAAACATTGCTCGTTTAAATAACGCCACTTTGATGCATCGGGATATCGACGATGGTAACAGCTTTTTGTGATGAAATTCATTCGTCGGCGAGATATACGGCGACTCTTGAAAACAAATTTAAATGTTACTAACGTACAGATCTCAAGAAGCTTTAAGTATTTTCATGAATAAGTCTCCTGTACAGAGTGAAAAAAGAAAAAAAAAAAAAGTAATAGAGACCTCGCAAAAGTGAATTACCGTTTCCAGTGGTTTGAAATTGAAACGAGCCAAGGTTTCAATTAGGTAATTATAACTGTCGCCGTAAAAGACCTGCGAACACTACTTGTGGCTTATGGAACCTAATTTCACTCGAAATACATAGGAATTTAAGACAGCGTTTGCATCAGAATTTACTCTATAGCGGTTTCAATCTCGTTACACGTATTTTAAAGCGAAAGAGACGAAGCTATACAAAGTTTACAAAGTATCTTGTAACTGTTGTATCCGCAGACATCCAGGGCTAATAAATTTAGTATTTTGAAACGCGATCCTGGACTTTGTTTTATAACTCTCTTACTTATACGGACGAAGAGATACGATCAAACGCCTGAACGGTGACTCATACATACGTAGCTCGCGGTTACACTCAAACTTATCGCTCGTATTAGCGCGTTAACTTCGCCAATATCGTGCGACCGTTTAGTTCATTGTGTTGCTGTCGTTCGAAAGCGGATAGCAATGTACGTGTCAATCAATTCCCGGCGAAGTTAAATTGCGTAGCACACAATCGACGAGCAATCAGACGTCCCCCAAGAAGAATACTATTCACGTTCCGTCATACCTCATAGCAAACGTTCCTATAAGACTGCATTATACCTCGAAATTATGCATTCGCCTCGATAAGATCCATCGCGTGAAATTTCAGCGATTGTGGAACCGAGTGTCTTCCTTTCTCTTCGATTCTCTCAAGTCCTGTCTCTCTGTCCCACCCACCTCTTTTCCCATCCCCCAGTCTATCTACCAGTCTCCTCTTTCCTCCATTCATCCTATAATCAGCCAACTGTCTCTCTATCTCTCTTTCCAGCGAATCAACAGCATGAACCACGCTTTATGTAAATTACCAAATCTCCGCATAATGTGCCTCGTAAGCCTGTCTACGGTTGTCTTAGCTCTTATGGCAAAATGGCGGCCAGACGTTTTACCTAACATGCCCTGTATAATTTAACCATTTCTTACGCTTCTGATACTTCCTACTCTTCAAACGTACACGTTTATACAACCAGGTATCTTTGTTTCGCACGGTAAATTCGCGAATGTAATTGTTCGCGCGTAAATGTTTCATCGTGTTAACGCGAACGAGAGACGACTGTGAATGTCAGTAATAAACACTCGAACGACGCAGCGTTGGTATATTGGAGAAATTTTAATTGAATAGTTGGAAGATTTTATCTTGTGTTATTGCTATGGCGAGATAGGAGATTCTAACAATAAGAGAATCTTATTGATCGTGCTGATTTATTATCGATTGGATTAATAATCCTTAGTGAAGTATTTCGTAGTAGATGTTTTCTAAATATCTATTTAAATTTGCTTAAAACTCCTTTAGTTCTATTCCATTATCAATAGCATAGGAATGAAATTGTAGAGATCATTTTGATATGAAGAAGCTATACATACAACATCATTTGTAAGTATGCGGATACATTAGCTAATTTATAACAATACTACATGAATGTTAATAAAAGGTATAAATTAATGAGAACCTGATAGTAAAAGTAATGGATACAACAAATAATACAATTTTTAATTACTTTGTTTTAAAAGTAAGTCAGAGTATATTAAAATTTTACTGCTAATTAAACGTTAGTGCTTGAACTAATAACGACGTCTTTTTATAAATATAGAAGAATCTTCTCTGTGTAATTTGTCTACAGAATCAGAGGCAAGAAAACATTATTTCAGAACGCTTTATAAAAAATTTTGCAAAAATCACGTCATAACAATAAAATAATAATACAGACTATAATCATTATGTATCAACACATACTATTAATGTAATAATTGTGCAATTAAATTATATCTACCATTAACAGTAAATCAAAAATAATGTTGCCTTGCTTATTACAGTAAATAACCCAAGCATTTAATTGTAAGATATTCGGAAAGTTTATGTAACGAGCATACAATATGGCGACTGAAAAGCGCCATTTACGTTCCTCTGTGAAATTATTGCAAGTGATTCAAGGCTCCTCTACAATTAACACATTATGGAACGCTTTTGTAGGATATCCTAATCTCTAGAAACGATTTTTCGCGGTGAATTTTTACACTAAACATAGTTAGAAAGTACAAAAGGACGATATTTTCTCTGAATATACGGAATTAAAACGATATTGAACGCAAATTAATTGGTTGGAAAAAGGCGCCTTGAAATGTATTAAAAATGGTGGCTTACCCTGTTGAAACACCGTGCAACGAAGTCGTGATGGACAACGGGCATTCTGCTACAGCGTAGAATTCCTTCTGCTCCCGTATTTTCTTTTTTTGTTTTTCTTGGTTTTGTAGTTACACTCGCGACACTTTTATTCGGATAAACACAACGCATAAACGCACAAAAACATTGAAAGTTATGTTGTGACCCGCGAATCGGTGACGTCATACGACGGAAACAGGAACGGAAATAGCGCGGGTGCGACCGGTGCCCCGTGAAATACGAACTACGCACAGTAACACACTAAAGTATTTAAATTATCAATGTTTTTTCACTTGGTCATAATATTTTTTACTATCAAATTAATATCAATTCTTTAAATAATAATAACTAAATTTTACAGAATCGTATACTGAATTTGAATATACATATATACGTATGTACATACATACATATATATATTTGCACATACATATATATATATGTATGCATATATGTATGTATGGAATATGGTACGAAAAGAAATAAGTGCTAATAATGACAAAATAAGTGCTTGATACAATACGAGTTTCAAAAATATCTGCCTTTCGATTAATAATTCCAATTAAAAGAGAAACATTTTCAATTGCGCCATTTCGAATATATACGTGAGGTGATTTACTTTATATAAGAAGAATTTTACTTGTTAATTTGATATCGAAAGTTAATAACGTTGATACACTGATGATGATAACCGGAGAATTTGAATATTCACAATTTCTGACGATATGCGTTAAATAAAATTATGGAACGAAATTTCTCGACGTACGCGTTCCCGCGTTTCTCACAGAACTAAATATGGCAACAGGAAATCGGCCAATTACAGAGCCGGAAAGACAGACGAATCCGGAAGGAGATTGCGACCTCTAGTTTGTAGTGGAACATTTCCGATCGTCGTTTCGCCAAACGGTGTTTCTCATAAGAAGTGAATAGTAAAATTCGTATTTCAGTGACACATAAGTAATCGATATCGAAATATTTTCCGCGAGAAATGAATATTTCGTCGCGACATAAACCGCGCATAAACGAATATGTATTTTCCTCGAGAAACGATTTCGAGATACGTGTATTCGTTCGAATTCGAGAACAAACTGTTATTTCGCCATTATACGCATTGTACGCTGATTATAATAGACTGTTTTTACGTTTTATGGTGACTCAGTGCTTCAAACAATGGTCATCGTTGGAAAGAAGTCGTAATCATTGGCTTTATGTGAGTTATAACATTGATTTTATCTCTTTAATTCATAATTGATAGGATGAGATTATTTTGAGATCGATGAAGCCATATGTTGTATGCTAATGGAATCGTATATCAGGCCATCTTACATTAGTGAAATTTTGCAAGTCACCGAAGTTTTCAATATTAATATATTCTCTGTTGTACAAGTTCAGTGATAAAACAAATGATATTTTACTAATTGCAAGTTATTTGGTTATTCTTCTTCTTCTTCTTCTTCTTATTATTATTATTTGACGAAAAATTATTAGATCATAAAAGGGAAATTATTGCGTAAGGAATTCTATATGTAACACTCGTGCGCCATTTTGAAAAATATTGAATTATAATCGTGAGAGATGTTATTGAAATATTGAATTTTTATTATTGTTCTTTGCAACTTAAATTTTGTGTACCATATTTAAAATGTACATAGAATTTAAGGAATATTAACAAATAACAACTATAAAATTGCTTCAGATGAGGATAATTATTTTAATCTCAACTTATCAATTGTGATTTAATACACAATAATTAAAAATTTTGTTAAATTGTATATAGAACTGTTTCTTTTTTATGACATTTAAATATATATTAATATTGTGTCTTGGATAACGTTAGTAATATGACGTTCTATATTACATATATTTGTTAATATCTTCGTTCCTTTGGATGGACATATTTTATTGTTATGTTCGTATGGACATATTTTCCACTATTCAGTTCAGTTAATGTTAAATCCGTTAGAATTGACGATACACAAAGGAGATAGTGTACGCAAAAGTATGTATCTAAAAAATAGCAAACAGACTGCAATTCGCCCAATACTTTGACAAAATTTCCGAACAGTTAAACACGAAGTGCCAAAAAATTCGTTTTGTACAACGACAAGCATGGCTTAGCGGATTTCCATTGGATTAAAATAGATTTTTAATTTCATTTGTAATTTAACATAGGCGTATCATTGGCGACGTTATATTTTTACAACGTTAGTTTCATAAACACGCGTATATAGAGGACAGTGTTGCCAATGTAAACACAGAGAAAACGTTTCCATGACGGCTACAAAAAACGTTTGACCGAGCGTTGTCGTTTAGGAAATCGAATTAAAACGTATGCGTATAAATATGGATCCGGTATCAATATGAGTATGATGCTCTGTGTGCGCATTTTTAACGCTTTTAATGGATATTTCTCGATATAGATGCGAGAGATTCCCGTATTTTCATTTGCAAAATTCACATGTTAATTTCATCGATGGCAGGTTATAACGACAATGACAACTCGGTTTTTACTAATTTCGCTTTTTCTAATATTTATCTTATATCGCACATTATGCGAGAATACTTTTTATAAATTATCGTTTTGCACGACGTGGAGCAAAATTATTGTCTTTTTAACCTGATATTTAGCATCCTTCGATTGTGATTTTTATTGACCTTGTTCGACAATTATACTGCAACATTTCCAAAGGCTATTCAGTCTTTGTTTAATGTTATACTCTTTGAGAAAAATAATCGGAAAAGTGGAGATGGAATTATTTCCTTGTTATTTTTAAACTTTTAACTGTGTAGTGCAACAGTCGTTACGCTGACTGTTGCACGGTCTATTTATATTTTTATATTATTTATTACGTAAAGATAAGCTGGTTGCTAGCGTAGAGAAAATTCTAAGCGTCGGGCGAGGCGTCTATCGCATCGGTTGCATTCTCAATGCAACTTGTTTGGAGATGAACGCGGAGATACATCGCGATTTATCTCATGCCATAATTTCAATTGGCTCTTATTTCTCGGCATCGTTAATATCTCGTTGATGTAAAAGCGACCGTGCGCTCGACGACAATAAAGATGTTCGACAGCCGTGAAATACAAAAGGTAGTCACGGGAATCTTCATCCACTTTGTAGAAAACGACCGATATTACGCGATAGGTCGATGGATTTTAATCCACTCTTGAAAATGCTGTGTACCGTTAATCGATCCAACGGAAATTACGTGTCCACTTTGGTACGCGGCACAACTTAAAAACTCGTGCGATTCCAGTCTGCAAATTGAATTCCAAAGTCGTCCTGCTCTATTGGTTAACTAACAGTGTCGATACTTGCGACAGGCAATACTGCAGCGACTGTTACGTAGAAGCATAAATGGAACATGTTTGGAGGGAAAAACATTTGAAGCGAACAGACGCCGATTCTCCATTCCAGCTTGTAATTTCTCTATGGAGGAAATTGGATTCATATAGGATTGTTGGGTTTAATTATTGTTGTAATAGGAATATTTGCAAATTTATCGTTTCACGTGTACTCAAGTGTCTTTCGAGTTTCCTATCGTGCAGAATATTTCTAAAAGAATGAAACTTCTTCGACTCGATAAGCCTGCGGTGTTTCATAATAATGATTCATTGGTGTGCGAAATGAAAATTAGAACAATTGGCCTGGTAATAAACACGAAGAGAGTGTTTATTAAAAATTAAACTACATTTTCCTCCTTACGTTTTCCTTTATTATACTAAGGGAGTACTTAAGGGCTTTGTAAAGTTTAATGTTGTTAATTGAAAGTAAGACGAATTGCTTTAGAATTTAGAAGGCTGAGACCTTGTTTACCAATGTGATTGCTGCTGTTGCTGCTGTGGCTAATTGCAACTCTTACATCATGTTTTAAGGCGATTACGTACGTACATAACTATCAGAGGACCTTAATCCAACTCTGGCCTGTATTCCTACGAATTTGGATGAAATAATATTCGATTCTTGCATGTTATAAATTACGTATTTATATCGACATTCACATCGATATTCCAGTCCCACCATTCATTCCTTTTATTACTAATGGAGTTACGTAATCCTTTAGAAACGAAAACTAGAAAGTAATAAAAGTATAGATATGCTTTTAGGAATAGTAGTTTTTCTAAATTAGATAATAAATTATATGTGAAATTGACAAAAAGAAGGTGTCTTTAAAAGTTGCATAAATGCAACGTTATTGTGGAATGTAAAGTAATTTATCTGTTGTTTCATGAAGGAAAAGGGAAATAAAATTTGTACATTTAGAAAAATAATATTTTAGTACGCTATAGATTTCCTGATTTCTTCAAACTTCCTAAAATTGTACGATCCAGGTATAAGAAGAGATAGTAATAGAAAATGTGTTCAATTTTCGAAATTTCCTTTTACAGTCACAATGTTAAAAGAACAGAATTCGATACTGCAAATTAACTGAAAAAATTGCAAATGAAATGTGTTGATGCAACGTTGGTTTAATAGAACAAAAGGTTGTGCATTAAATAAATACGAAACAGTGTTTCTAGCTGTGACCAAAGAGAAGATAAAATAGGATTTAGCTTTCTTCGAAACGTCACAGAGTTTCCAACAATATTTTTCTACAGTTCAGAATTTTAAGCTGTGTATTTCTCGAAAATCGTACTCTTTCACGACAGTCGTTTCCTCCTCAAGTAGATCAACGTAATCGTAGATTTTCGAAAGTAAGGAGAACGAGAAAGGGTCCGACGAACGCTTGTTCCGTTTTTTGCTATGAAACAAGATCCCCGATACGCATATCGATGTCCTCTTGAATTTCTACGGCACAAGTTGAAGAAGCCTGGAATCGTCAAGATTCTTTTTCCAGTTTCGCTAAATGTTCTCGATATCGTCGAGGAGATTATGTCGTCGAGTACGATAAAGCGGTATCAAGTGACTCAGCCTGTACAGTTAACCGACTTCAGATGAGATTGCGTAGCATTACAGAAGTATTTTTGTTAATCGATTTGCCAAACTGAACAATCTAAATTCCGATCTAGTTCGTCACGTGCTAACTTCTCCATTTACCATTCAACGCCCCCCATTTTGTTCAAGCTCTCGCGAGAATCCGATACCTTTTCGAGGAAATTCTCTTTCGGAGATGCTTTAACTGTATTCCGATATTTACAGAAGGAAAGTTAAAAGATCAGATCAGATTAGCTTACTAAAATTATCTACATGTTTGATGTACTGAAACATTAAAGAAGATTAGAAGTGGAGAACTATTGATTGTATAGTAAAGCATTTAGCAGTGAGCAAAATTTTGTCTTTTACAATTTAGCTGATAATTTTTGGTTTTTAAGTTTCTAGTAAAATATTGTCTGTGTATTAGTCGTTACTGAGGAAGGTATTGAAACAGCTATATTCTAAATGGTGACAGTGATTCTAATTTGCATAGATTCGATGATAGCCACTTCCCTAGCAAATGTTAGTAGACTAGTAAAATACCGCGGACTAGAATTTAAGCTCAATCTTCCTTTCTAAATAGTTATTAACAATACTCGAATCCGATAAATGCCACTGAACATTAATTAATCGTTTCTTGGCCTTTGTGTATGCCACCCAACAAACGAATGGATCTGAGTTTCCTTTGCAACGTTAATGCATAAGCTTCCCTTTTGCCCCAAGAAGCTTCCTTCTCAGCGCTTACGGCATTTCCTTAAAGCACTCTTCACATTTTTGTATTTCCATAAGAAGTTGGTACCTCAACAACACTTTCTCCTAGCCACTCCATGCAGCTTCTATGGCAACTAAGTGATTGCGGATTTTGCCAATACCACCTAATGGCAAAATCCGCAATCACTTAGTTGCCAACCCAATATTACCCGATTCGACGCAAACTAATTAACGCGCAAAGACCACGGCGTTCTCTTGCAAAGAATTAACTGGCGGAATATTTCGAAAGGAGGGAAAATTGACGTCACGTTGCGTGGCGGAATAAAACGTGCGAATAATTTGACGAGACGCGAGCTTGTACACGTGGAAACCGTAAAATGGTATTCAATGGAGCGGCGGGGAGTGCTGGCCGCGATATGGCGAGTGCATACGGTGCTGGGAAAATACGAAATCTTGGCAGTGAAAGGGTTAAAAGCGTACTTAACCCGGAGGACATAAAGTTGTAAACGACGTTGGCGTATGAAGCTGTAACCCGATTCGCGTGGAAGATATCGCCCGATATCGCTGCGACATGCAAACCCTAAACGTGTTTACAATGCATCAGTTTTATGATCGGAGTTGCATTACCAGGCCGCCGACCATTTCCTTTAATGAACGTTGCGCGCTTTTATCATACGTCATTTGTCAAATCACACTTTTGCCCGGTGGCTTCGCCTCTCGGAAGCCGCCTACCCAGGCAATTTGTTTTCATTTCTGCTAACGATTCTGGCCGCCTCCATTCTCGCGGCCCACTTTCCATGCAGCCCAACGGGCGAATCCTTCGAAAGAGTGCAATCCTTTCTCGGCGATCGATATTTTGCCAGCCACTAGCTTCTTCCTTCGCGACTTGTTCGCTAGCAGGAACGTCCCGCCATGAATTTATGATACACATCGGTGTAAATTTCGGTTAACTCGCGATGGATGAAGATAGATAATGCTCCGGCTGTAATATTGTCAATTATCGAGCAGAAGGTAGCGTAGATAAAATATGGGCGAAATAATTGATGTTTCAACCTCGTCATTGCTACCGATGCTTCGTTCAAATGTTGGGATTTACAGGGAAATATATATGTACGTATGTGGGCAAGTTCGTGCATACACGCCAAGGTAATGCAATTAACTTGGCAATTTTTATTCTCATTGTTAGTTCGCAAAATACCTGCCCTGAAACGTCGGATAGTTAGCAAACGTGTGATTCGACGATCAGCAAGTATTAGGTTGTCCGGAAAGTTTCTTTCGTTTTATAGGTGAAATAATAGGTACACGATATTTTTTATTTTATATTATTTTATGGATTTATGTATGATGCATTTTGTGCATTGTTGAACATAATTCAATAAAATAATATAAAACCAAAAATGTTGTGCAGCTACTACTTGCTTATAAAACGAAGGGAACTTTTCAGACAATATTTAAACGCTTTTAGGGATCTTTTTATTTTGAAATTTCGCTGGCACCGTAATGAATTCGAATGAATAATTACGTTGATAAAGTTTGGAAGCTAGGAATGATGGAAGTTGAAAGACATCGCGGATTATACGATGGTAAGAAATAAAAATTGGACGATCAGACCAGCTCGATCGATGAAAACAAAGTTGCACAGCTCTCGGCATTGGAATTCGTAAATATTTTTCAGTTGGGTTTCGTTATCCGGAAAGTATCTTAGTTTGTAACTTTCAGATGTAGGTTACGGTGGTCCAGAACGGCATTCAATCAATTTGCTGCTGTACCAATTACGTAGCACTATTGAGAGTTTCATGACGCACCGATAGTGTACAGTTCTATTCAGTGTATCATCGATACATCATTACATTCGTGTTAAAGCTAGCTGTAGTAGTCTCGAGACGTCAGAACACGGCGCCTATAGGCGTTCAGGATATTACAAATTGCAAGTTCTCTCTACAAAGTAGAGATCTTTCTTGACCAAACTACAATTAACGCAACTTTCTCAGAACTATGGTTGGACGAATTTTTATACCACGTAGCAAAGATACGATCATTTCCTCGCTTTTACCTACATTGTTGATTGAAAAGCAGAATTTTAATAAGAAATATTTGAAAAACGGAACGAGTTAGATTTTAAGGTACAAGTTTCCTGAAAATAAATGCTAAATGCACTGTGTTTGTTAAGAAGCGAATAATATTAATTTTAACTTAATTCTGATCATCTTAGCGAGTATAATTAATATTGTCAGTATTTTTTAGCTATTCCGAAGGATAACAGAAACAGAAATGGAAAGTTAGTTGTTGAAAACTATGGAGTTAGATCAATATAATCGATTCTAATTCTTCTTGAATGTTACTTGACTTATTCTCTTTTTATTTGAGGCCTTTAACACTTTGACTGTCACGTTGGTCAAATATGAGCGACTATGGTTTCTCCTGTGACGCCATGGTGGTCATTGGTGACTGAAGCTCTTCAGCTTCTTACAATAGTAAAATTTGAATGAAAATTAACAGTTAGGGTATTTTGAATATAACCGATAAATAGAAGATACTTTGAAACAAAAAGTACTCCGTTGAACAATTAAACATTTTTATTAGAATATCAATAAAAAAAAAAGAGAGAACAAATGTTGCATCTAACTGTGCACTGTGTTAAAACACTGTGGCGTCCTGAGCGAAACACGTGACTTCGGCGTGGCAGTCAAAGTGTTAAATTGTGTCAAGCAAAATGGCAGTTGGCGAGTACGAATAGGGTGTAATTAGAGATGGGAACAATTGGTGCTCTGTCAATTCGTCAAACAGATAGAAATAACATGGATCGCACTAGGGAAACGTAGAAAGCTCGTCTGGCGTATGGAGGATTCAATTTTCTCAGGATTCGGAAATTTAGATAGAAGGAGGGAGTACTTGGAATAATTCCACGCAGCAAGCGGCAGCAGTTTGGTGTCAGCTAGAAAATAGACGAGAGGACGTGTAATATTATTGTTCCGAGGCAAGTGGCAACGGCGTGGTAGGCGACGAAGCGACGTATCGTTATTCCGGACTAGCGTACGATGCATCTGACGCAATGCAGTTGTACCTATGCACTGTATGCACATACACAGGTAGGTGGGGCGCATTGTTTTCAGATTTCCCCCTGCCACGCCATTTTCGTCTTTACTTCGTCTTATACATTGCTGCCTGTACTTTACTACACGATTTTCCTCTCTGCTCCCGATATTTCTACCACTTCGCTCTATAACATACTTTTTACAGCTGCCTAGTTATACACCGATTTCCTCTATTTTTCTATTTTACAAATTTGTTTCACGCTCGCCTTTTAGTACGCTTTGGAATAAGTGGAAGTCACTGGTGAAAACTTTCACGTAGATTGTCTGGTTTCGTTCATGGTATCTTATCAGAAAGGAAAGACAATTATGTGAACGACATGGGTGTCGCGATTAGGGTTAACGCTTTGACTGCCACGTTGCTCATATATAACCCACGGTTTTTTCTGATACCATGGTGGGTCACTGGTGACCGGAGAGCTTCAACTTATTACAATTATAAAAATTGTATCGAAATTGACAGTTAGGGTATTTTGATTATAACCGATAAACAGAAGGTACTTTGAAGTAAAAAGTGCCCCATTGAGCGATTAAACATTTTCATTGGAACAACAATAAAAAAAAATGAGAACAAATGTTGCATCTAACGGTGCACTGTGTTAAAACACTCTAAACATAAATGTGGCTCGTCGATACAATCTGGACCATAGGTGGTCACCTTTTTGGTCCGATTCCTAGCAAGTTTTGATCCTAACTGTTTAACATTTTTTTTATAACACTCTCTGCAAAATTTTCGTGCCAGCTACGCTTGCCCTTCTTTCTTCTGTATTTCGTGTGGCAATCTTTATCGAATAAGTATATTTTGACGGTTCTGGTGAATGGCACTGTGTAAGGTGCATTGCGAGTGCCATTCTAAAATTTGGTACCCTAATTTTTGTTTTTGTTGCTTGTTTATAGAGTATCATCGCGTTTGAAATTGATGCATTTAACAATAACTCTAAAGCTAATTTTGCATATCACTCGAGGGTTCTTCTATGTGCTGTAGAATATGCTATCATTTGATCTGATAAATCTACAGCACATTTTCCTCTCTTGTACTCTACCACTACCTTTGGTTTATCGCAAACATAATTTCTTCCCGGACCTCTACCATCTCAGCCGAATGTTTCGTCGAAATCGTAAAAACAATCATAATACTGTTTACTAATATCTTCCACACGTTTCAACAATATATTCTGCACGTTTTGCTTACGACGAAATGACGAATGCGAATGGTTTGTTGAAATAAACGAAGCCTCGTTTCAATACGTCGCTATCAACTGTTACCAAGGCGCCACGGTGGTCACCCGTGACCACCAATAAGATAAACGGTCCATTGGGGAAGAATGTTGTCTTACACCATCGATTTATTATTATTTTACCATTATACGCTTTGAATAATAAAAATACTCTGGTGGCGTCCAGAGCGAAACGTGTGATTTCGGCGTAGCAATCAAAGTGTTAATTTGATTAATTATTTTTGTCTAGCAAATCTGTAACCTGCTTCATTTCAGAGAACATGTTGCTATAACGCGACAGAATTGGAATTGTAGTTTAATATCTAGTGGCATTGTTTCCGGTACTAATTATCCTCTATGAAGCAAATTTTCTGTGCATTTAATTACCATGTATCGTTACCTATTAACTAATTCCATTGTATTTACTATTTGTGTCACTATGATAATTTCCAATCGAACCATTCCACTGCTGCTATTCGTATTATTAGGGAAATGTTCTCTCTCGTTGAACCAAAATTTACCAGTAATTTCGTTAATGAATTAACGAAGGAAGCTGCTAACGCTACATCGATTGACTGACATTGTCGCTACATCGTTAAAAAAAAAAAACTCTAATATCTTTTCAGATCTTTTCTCATTTAATTAAAGTCATTAGTAATAGATAAAATTACAAATATCAAACTCTAAATGTAATAAGATACGACAAGCGACGATAACCCTAATCAGACTTGGACAGAGCAAACTATCACGTTCACATGTTGTCCTTAACAATAACCCACCCCATGTAATATACCAATAACTATCAATGAAACGACGCTGGAATGTGAGAAGTAGAACGAAACAAGAAGAAAGTGAAACAACTACAACCTCGACGCCATAGCAAGGTATTAGGTTGTCGGAAAAGTTTCTTTCGTTTCATAAGGTGATAATGGATGAACAACAATTTCTGTCGTATATTATTTTATTAAATTAGATATGATCCATTTCGTTCTATTTCCATTATTATGTTCGTTCAACGAGACTGGAGAAGGACTAATGAAACTGAAAATAATAATGGAGAAGAGAAGGGCAATACAAAACGGGGAGGAACGACAATAAGGAAGCACAGCAAGGAGGCAAAAGCGCAAAAGTTGCCATAGTTTTAGAGATAAATTATACAACAGAGTACATTATAATAGAGTGGATAAGAGGGAAGATAGATACATAAGAAAAGAGTTTAGATAGATACAGACAAGGAAAAGAGTTTAGAGTTTAATTAGATAGATATAAGGGAGGAGGCAATATGGTGATAACGCCATAAGACTTAGAAAATGTAAAAAGGCGTGATAGGTAAATAAGATGTAAAACCGAAAACTCGTCCAAAGCAGAAATGCATGGACTAAGTAAAAATAAATAAATAGAAAATAATAAGAATATTACGTTCGTTCGATAAATTAATACAAAACAAAAAACATTGTGCGTGTGTTATTTCTCTATACAACGAAAGAAACTTTCCGGACAACCAAATACGCCGGTAGCTTGCTGCAATATTATTGAAATTCTCGATGATTTATGAGCCGAATCTTCTGGTTCTAGCGATCGTAAACGCTCACCTATAACGTTTAATTAATTCAGCCAATAGTCGCTGATAACGCTCGATATTGCCTTGGCTGTAAACCGATAAATAAGAAAAAACAAAAAAGCAAAGTAGCGAACGCACGTTCCACTTAATCAGAGAATTATCAGAGATTAATATTTTCATCGGACTAACGATAATATCACGTAAGATGGCGCGTGTTATTTCGCGTAACGCTGCAACGTCCAATTGCCGTGTAACATAGGCGTAGGGTAATTTGCATGCTGTATAACACGTTGCAGCGTCACGGGTAAGCTATCATTTGCCGGTGTTCCGCAAATCTTGCTCATTTTCGGCCGCATAATCACTCATTGAACAATCCTATGGGCAAGCCGGGCCAAGTTCAGTAATAGGCCCGTAAGACGAACACACAGGACGATACTGTTCGCATTGGCCACGTTGTGTGCGCCCCGTGTTACATTCAATCCCGTACGCTCGGAATTGCTATTCGCAAACAACGCGTGGTTTCTGCATACATGCATCGAATGTGCGGTTAATTACGATCGCGTGGCCCTGTGTGTCCGTGCATCTACGTGTTCGTTTATATGTCAGTTTACGTGTGTACGTGTGTCTGTGCCGGCGAACGAACTCACTCGAGTTCGTCTGAGCTTCGTGAGCTAACGTCGCCGCGTTATCGACACTGTATTAATTGGATTCCAGTAATTTGATTACATAAGAAAGACGTCTGAATACCCACAAATTCATGTTGCGAAGCTTCTTTCTTCGCGAGGCAAACGGAACCCATCGTGCTCGTTCGTCTACGTACGACCTTTGAAATCTGATCCCCACACGAGCTTCCACGTACACACGCGACCGTTTTCGACTTGTTTACATTGGATTGGCAACTAAATGGTTGCGGGTTTCGTCATTGGGTGGTGTTGACAGAACCCGCAATCATTTAGTTGCCGAGCAGATATATTACGAAGGACGTGAAATATGACGGCAGATCGCGTTCAGAAGGCTCGTCGTTGCACTTACCCTTGGTGATTTGCGCTTGATATTCTCGACGCACGGAAATCCACCACACTGAAACACCAAACACAGGCGTACGTTAATATCTGAAGATGAATCGAATATAGGTTCTTTTTATCGAACCTTAGAATTAGTTTGTTTGTAAATTATGTTGAACTAATACAACTGTATTTAGAGATGTATGCAAAGTATTAAGGAATTGTCGATACTTTCAGAAATTCTTTGGGAAATATACGAGGAAATGGTGACGAAGAAAAGCGTGTTCGTTCGTTAGTTTGTAATTTGAAGAATTTTACCAGAGATGTACGTCTCATTATCAGCTTCGTTATCCTGATTACTCGGCATTAATTAAGAAGAGAATTCTGTACGTATTATACATGTATAGGACTATTTACATTAAAAAATACAATTATAATATAATATACAAAAATAGAAAAATATATAAATACAGGAGCATTGTTTAAAAATTTCTAGAAACAAGGAAAATATTGTTCCCTTGGGTTTGCTCTTGGCTATGTATCTCATATTCTTTGTGTTTTCACATAAGTATTCTTGGGCTTGGATATTTTCCACAAATTAGAAACAATAGCATTAAACATAGATATAAAGTTCTTACATTCACCAAATAATGGAATATAATTCTGTGAACATTTTATCTTTAATGGATGTTATATAAAACCTTCTTATAACAATACGTTTCCTCTCACTTATCTGTTTACATCGGCCTAACGAGCTAATGATCTAAAGATCTGCATAGAATCACACAGACGAAATATTCCAAGCATGGCAACTTTCCTTGCAATAGAATTCTAAGATGGATTTCCTTGCGCCAGTCCACGGAATTTCTCGTGTCAATGCCACCGCCGTATTTTGTATCACGCTATAGCTGTTACCCTACAAAGATATACGATCTCATGAAAAAAGATTATCCCACGATCTTCCACGCTTCGCATCTTGAGTTAGAAAGAGGAATATCTTCAAAGAGCTTACAATGCGATTTTGCCGAATCCTTTTTCACCCCCAACAGTTCTCGTTCCTTCGTCTTATCGTCCTATAGCTGTCTGATATGTCGCGCCTAGTGCGCGAGATAAGATAAGCCGTGCACTTCCAAGCAGAATTGTTTGATCGGCAAAATAAACTATTACAAGACCCTAACTTGTTTCGCTATTTCGTTAATTAATCGTTCGTTTCTCTCCTCAAGATTTAAAATTCTTTTCTTGCGACGCGTTATCGCTTTGATCTTTGATCATTCTTTTAATGATACTCGTTAATTGTGTGGTATAACTGGAAATGTTCCTGTTGTCAGCTTTGTATCATTCCTGGTGTTACAGAGACGTGTCAGTTATTAATCTTCCAATCTATGGACAAGATTATGAACTGGATTAAACGATAGAAATTTTATTCCTGGAAATTAGAATTCTCACGAGTCAGGAAGATCGTCGATTTTCAGCTTCGTAATCGCTATTGCGAGTAGGCAGATCTTCAAACACGCACAAACTCTCTGGAAGCAGGA
Organism: Bombus fervidus; assembly: GCF_041682495.2. Classification (NCBI taxonomy): domain Eukaryota; kingdom Metazoa; phylum Arthropoda; class Insecta; order Hymenoptera; family Apidae; genus Bombus; species Bombus fervidus. The sequence continues at coordinate 6,555,757 of NC_091534.1, read as the reverse complement.
TCCGCAGATGGCAATCGATGGCACGTAAACGGCAGTCACGCACTCCGCCAGAATTTTCGATTATGCTACTTCTGAATTTGTAGGGGGAGACTTGATGGTTTCAGAAAGGAACAGTCACGTTCGTTCATTTACTCAGCCACTTAACGCTACAACTAAGACGAAGCTGACAAAAAGACTGGTTTTAAAAAAATACGTAATAATAAAAAATTTGTATATTTATTGATTTATTATTTTCTAATGAAAGCAATTCCACGTTACGTGGTACATTTGTGCCATTGTTAATGATCCTTCAACGGCTGGCACACTTACACAATTTTAAAACCAGGCATTTGTATTGGTGTGCCAGTGTTAATGGGACGAAGCCGACAGAAGTCACGGATTTGGACCTTTTGGCATTTGCCCGGCGACCGACTGAAACCGATCATCAAGGGTTCCATGTCGGCGAATGTTTAAATTATCGGCCGCCACGAACCCTGACACGGGTCCTTGAGATAGGTTTCCACGTTTTATCGCCTGCACCTTGGACGATCGACTCACGAGCGCTCGTATAATCGGAAGATTCTTTTTATAACGCGGCCATTACAAAAGTATCTGACTTATACATATAATACCGCAAGCTACGGTACAGAGATCGAAGTACGCCACAAAGACGAAGGCTACAATAGCTGGCTATAAAGCAGGCCAAGTGTTAAGCTTATCAAAAATTGTATACACCGTATCCTTTTACGGTGTACGTATACGATCGCATTCGCTTTTTCAAAAGCAGATTCAAAGCTGGGCTAGCGGAGCGTTACATCGATGATGTAACGGTGAAAGGACCAAGGTAACAGGCTTCTGAGGATGTAATCCGTCCACAGCCAATTTCATGGTTGCCGTGAAAGGATTATTTAAAATAACAGCGTCCTACCGCGCAGCTTATCAGAAACTTTCATCCTCGTACGACCGATTTCATTCCGTCGTAAAAAATGTTCAATTCCAATTTTCCCCCTTTGAGCGGACGGATTTCGGCCAATCCGCTTACAGCATCCGCCAGCCCTTTTTGTTTTCGAAATTCAACCGTCGCGGCAATCGAGAAACCCCCGTAGACGAAGGATGTGCTTGGACGAATTCCATCGCCGAGTCAAACGCCGGATTAAGGCCAACTGGATAAATAGTCTGCGTAGAAATTTAGGGGAATCGATATGAACAACCGGGCCGTGTACATCAACGCTATGTTTCATCCTCTGAGCGATGTTAATCGCATCTCAACTTCTCCAATTTCATCCTGGCCAGATATCGCCGCGTGTGTAAGCATTGTCCCAAGTTCCACGTTACACACGTAGGTACGTTGAATTGCTGCTCGTTCGAGACAATTTTATCCGGATGATTATCGCACGCGGCAATGGCTGTTCTTGTTCACTTGGTTTTTCCTTGATGGGCTCCCCTTTCGATGAAATAGCCGCCATTTGTTTGCCAATTTGTAACGTTGTTACTGTTACTAGGTTGTTGCAAAAGTGTCTCTCACCGTCTGCACGCAGCTGCTTTATCCAATGCAATGTTTAAACAAGCCTGAGACCTAATCTGTCAAATGTTGTGGTGGTCTTCATCATCGGTCATTGTCTATTATTTCCTTATGAAACGAAAGAAACTTTTAGGGTATTCTGATACATATTTGTGGACAATTCGTGCCGAACGATAGATGGCTGAAATTTTCAGACGAATCGCCTTCTAATTTATACACAGCTACGTAGATTTCTTAAGAACAAATGGGATATCTCACGAGTCTCAAGTTACATCGCGCGCGAGTTTAGATACAAGTGGGTTCGTGAGACGAACAAAAAACGTTGGTAGATATGTTTTGGATGCCTGTCAACACGTTTTATTTTCGTTCTGCACGAAACAAGGTTTACTTGGAAATATAGAAAAACTGAGAAAGAGTCAAGGACGATAATATTCTTACTTGGTCGAATTCTGAGAATATTAATGGTACATTTAAAAGGAGATTTTTACCATAAAGCTGAATGTATGGATCCTTTGTTTTTGTCTTAAGATCTGATAATCTTTATCCATCATCGCATAAGTTTCAAAGCAGGTAATAATTGAAGGCAAAAGTTTTAACAAGTTGCTAGCAATTGCTGGGGTTAATCCCGTTTTTCGTAAGGAGTGCAAGAGTACATCGAACGTAGTAGTGGAAAATCCTTTGTTTAACGATTTTCTTTATGCAAATATTTTCTGTGGGACGATTTTCACGATTGCCTGATCTTAGATTTCGAATAATTAAATTCGATATTTAACAAGCAATACGTAGGTCTCCGTTAGGAAGGTTTAACAATAAAATCACTTTTCCATTTTATTTTCTTCCTTCTCTTTCGTCCCTTCCCTTCCCTTTTCTTTTTCGTGTCTTGTTCATTTCTGCTTCCTCTTCCCCTTTCCTTCCACCGTTTCCCCTCGTTTCTTCTTTTGTCCCTCTCTCTCATTTTTCTTCTTCCGTCTCGTCCTCTCTTCCCCTTTGTCTCTATTCCTTCCTCTCATTACAAATTCATCTCTTCCTTTGAGACACTTTAACTTTCCTGCGTTTAAAAAGTTTCGCAATTTTGAGGAGGAAAACGAACCACCGTAAAATCGAAACGGGAAAGTTTCCACGTTAACAGCAACTTCTTTATATTTATCTGAATAATAGAAAATTAAAGAAGAAAGTGGGACATGTTCAAGTGGTAACAGCACCGCTATTCAACCCAATGAAAATATTATTTTATTCCATCTTGTCGCAGTTTCTCCGTGTAAAACAAAAACAGCACGCTTTTTTAAATATCTCAAATATACGTAGCATGGTTCGTATCCAAATTCGTGTACAATCTAACTTCTCGTATTAGGTTGTCCGAAAAGTTTCTTTCGTTTCATAATAAATAGATGAACAACAATTTCTGTTTTATATTATTTTATTAATTTATTATTACGTTCCTGAATAATTCAATAAACTAATAAAAAACTATTATTTCCTTATAAAACGAAAGAAACTTTACAAACAACCCAATGCTTGTGCCATCGCATGGTATCCACTGTCGTTGAGACAATTACACAGCCGAATTATAAATTAAACAGCGTGCTATCGTCCAGCGCGGATGATTTATGAATACGCGACACAATGTGCTGGTTTTAAGCGTCGTAGCTTCTGAGAAGAGAATCGACGACGTAAAAGAGGATTCCAGGACGAACGTGGTAATCCCGACCGCACGCAATTCGATATTTACGACTGATCTTTATTATCCTGAAAAAGAGAACGTGCCATGTGCTGAGCGTGATTTCTAAAAGGACATATCATCGAGCGATTCGATAACTGTGCCAAATTCTAGCTATTTCAGGGGCAAAGTACTCGTCCGTAGATCGTCGACTTTTCATAGCCGTCGTATTTCGTAAAATTTCGTTTGCTTTGGTCGAACACAGGTTTAGTGTCTCGCAGGACAATAAAACTTGTAATGCTAGTAGCAATATCGTCCAACTTAGCTGCATTACGACGCTATGTAAAGCACAGGAATTTATTACTAGCCGTTATTACCAGCATCGTTAGCAGGAAACAGAAAATTTAGTGGAATTCAATTGACCTGTGATTAAAACTTTCGCCGATAAATTTAGCGCGGTTCTGGCTTTTCCAATTTCACCAATGTTTCTATTTTCCGGCTCTCGCAGGCTGAAGTTACTCGAGCAGCCGTAAAAAGTAAAATTGTAATTATCGCTTCAGATCGACACGTTAATTCCACGATACATTAAAAACACTGAACGTTAAAGTCGCATAATGATATCAGCAGTTTCGCCTTAGTCGACGATTGCGCGAGTAATTCATTTCATTTGCTACTCGCCCGTAGGAAAGTTAGCATAACCGAACAAGTATTCAACGTACAAAGCACGTGTTTTAATGGGACGGCCAGTTGATTCAGCAGATGAAGAGAGACAGACGTTCTGTTCTCGCATTAAAGCTGCCGAGAAACGCGTTCAATTAAATAAGAGATGACGGATCTTGTCGCCTGGTCGCTGCATTTACAAGCAATTTAGAACCGTTGTCTCGAGTATAACTTGACTGATACGGAAACGCTTGGACGTTGTTGACTTGAAATGTGCAGGATTTGCGAAACGTGACCCGTAGTTCGATGAGAAGATCACCGACCCTAGTCACTGGAAGCTAGAAACAGCGGAACTAAATTTTAATTAAGATCAAGCCCGGTCTGTAGGCTTCTTAATACCAACGCTTCTAATTGTCCCAACCTTTCTGTTTCAACCAACAAAACTTACTTCGCAAAGTCGTCATCCTCGTCTTCCAGCTCACGCCACGTAGCAGCATGTCGTAGCTATTTGTTGTTTGGCAACTAAGTGACTGCGGATTTTGTCATTAGCTGGTATTGGTAGAATCCGCAGTCACTTAGTTGCCAACGAAGTTGATCGCTTCCCGCAACGAGTTTCCTCAGCGGATGTTGAAAAGACGTTGCATTCGAGGTTGCTACAAGTCGACTACTTATAAATCGGCGCGTATACGTGTTTAAGTGCTTTCCATCGCACGAGAAGGTGGAGATGCACGGCACTTGGAGCGAATCGCGTACTTCGAATGGCAGGAAATTCGTGGCTCACGAACAGGCTTTGATACTTGCGGTTCATGGGCCGGTGGACGTCGAAGCTGGAAATTGCGACGTTTCGAAAGGTCCCGCAGTCCTTCGCATTTCGATTATTAAGTTTACGTTTCGACAGAGTGGCGAACGTGCAATTTTGCACCGCAGCTTCCTCAGGAACAGTCTTCACAAACATCTCCGCGACAAAATAGGATCAAAAATAGCCTACAGCTTTTTAACGGATTACAGCGGCTCGCGAAAGTATGCGAACGCTCATCGTGGGATATCTGCGGTAGACGGTGAGACACGCTGTTGGTTAAATTAACAACGAGACCAGTTGACCAGTTATAGATATTGTAAAATGTAGAATACAAAGTTAATCAGTCGACTGATGATCTCGGTGACTCTGACTATGTCTAGAGAACATGGTCATCTATTTATTGAACTCGTCGTTGGTTCTCGGTTGCTGCACGTAGCAGCGGAATCGCTTTGTCCAGAGTTTGTTTATTCATTCTGTGTTAATCCTCTGTGGCAAAACAACTATGTGAGGCATCTTCGAATCTAAACGTCCTAAGACGCATAGTATCTTTATGCAAGTACAGGTGTCTTGGTTATTCGTATTACTGACACGGTCTTTGAGTATAGAGAGCATGGACAAGTGGAAGAAATGCGTGCAGAACGTCAGGAAGATTTTGTCCGAGTTTCTCGTTCGTTTAATTCGTCGACTATGAACCCTTCGCGATAGAACAGTTTTTTGTTGCAGGAAATTAGCAACTCTTTTGGCAGAACAGGCTTCTCTGGTAAAAAGTCGATGAGAGTTTTCAACAATTAGACTAAATAGTATTAATAGATAATTTGAATGAATTATTGTTGGTTTCAAGAAACATACAAGAAACCACAGCTCTTCCGTGAATTTTTTCATTTCGTATAACACAATTTTGTGTGTTTGTGTGCTGTGTCAGAACATTGAAAGATTCTGTTACGATCGCTCGATAAACTTTGATATAAGTCCACATCGTGTGCGATAAGAGTGAAAGACGATCCCACGGAATAAAATAAACAACTTTAATCGCCTTGACGAAATGTATATTTGTATCAAATATCTCGCGACTCTTCTAATGTTTTTTAAAGATTCGTTCGAAACCGCGATAACCGAAGTTTTTTGCAAGTGTTCGGTTGCCACGCGAGCCATTGTGCATGAGTCATTCTCCGATTTACGATTACGCTGCAGTTTATGGAACGTGGTTGTATTAGAAAAAAGCGCAGGAAATGAGCAACGAGGGTTTGTAAAACCCTAGGAGAGTGAGCTGTTTCCCAAGGATGCACATATTCTTCCGGAAACATGAATATCTTGAAGCTTGCGCGCTGTTCGAGAAAATTTATGGTTCACGTGGCCGCTTAATATTTATGATTTGTTGTCGACGATGAGCTAGTCGGTGGTGGAGAAAATTGTTTCGATTGAGAAGCACGCGTACCGTGAAAATCTGGAAAATATCCCCTTTGGTAATCGCATCTTGGCGCAGAAATTAATTTCCTGTTTAACTACCAAACATATTCCATAAGAATAACGATAATATAAACACTGAGAATATGTAAATATATTAACATAAATTATAAATACAGTGACAGCTGCATGTACTCGATGGACAAAATTCCTAAAATTCTGCGTTTTATTTCCTGTGAATCCTACAAGCCATTTTCGAAAAATCATCATAATTATTATTTAATTCTGAGCTCACTTGGACTTCCCTTGGACAACGTGGATTTGCACCCCACTTTTATAGTTTATTTTGGAAATAATAAATTATCGCCTTGACTGTCCCAATATTTTGGGTTTAGTTCAATTGAACGTTCAGGAAACTCAAGTGTCATTTATTATTCTATGTATCTGCTTGCCAAACCAACGTTTGCTAGCAATTGGATTAACAGTATTTGTAGCCAGGCCAAACCCATCAACTTCATTTTTTTGACTGTTATTTTCCCTCATTTTTAAACCGTACGATATCTTCGTTGCATGATCTTCCTTAACTCTTTGTTGGCCTCCTGTGTGTATTATATTCTACTAATCTTCTGGAAGAGTTGCCTGTTAATCAGTTAAATAAATAATTTCCTACGAGCAAACATACATAAATTAATGTGAAATTCAGTAGCGTGCATTTATTTTATTAATTGCTGTAAAATATCGTATACTCGAATGGTTCTTTCTCAGCAACACTCGAAATGTTTCCCAGTTCTCAGCATCCTATTTCTCTTCTTCTTAGTACCTTAAAATCCTGCTCGTTGAGCCTAAAGCACACGAGATCCTCTCGTTTCTCCGCCATCACGTTACAGGCTAATGGTGTCTCGTGACACTGTTGGTTCCGTGGAAAATTGCCGATTGAATTTTAAGATGTGGAAGCTTGGGCGATCCGGCTAACCCTTGCCACACTGCGTGATGAAAGCCAATGTTAGTGGTCGAAATTCAGGGACCCTTGCACAAGCATCAGGTGCGAAGCTTTGTCGTAAAGCGAGGCGGGCCAAGCTCGAAGGAAAATACATTTTCTCGCGACTTGGTTCGGATTATCCGATTGGGAGGATCGGTCGTAACCAGTGAACAAACAAGAGATCGACAGACAGGTAGGAGGTGACTCGATAAAAGGAATCGCGCGGAAAACGTATAAAGGACAAGGGTGGAAGAAAGAAATAGCATCTCGACTGCTCCAAGTGGCGAGAGTAGACGAAGACGTATCGATTATCTCGCTCGACTTTGCGCAAACGAGACCGCAGCGGCGCGAAAGTACGATCGAAGATAAAGCCACGTTCCACCTTCTGGCTAAGGTTGCCGGAGAAGGAAAAGGACGAAGATAGAGGATGGTTCGAGTCTCCCTGGCAGACCTCCTACCCTTCTGAGGATAAAACTCAAGGGACGACTTAATCATCGATAGGCGAGGCCTTTCTCCTCGATCCAACAAAAGCGAGTAAGGAACTTGTCTAACGATCGCGAATCCTTCGAGAGAAGAAGAAAAGAAGAAGAGCAGAGGATAACCGGTTGTTCGTTAGCCGAAAAATTTCCTGCACGCTGATTTCCAACTGATCCGTGGCTCGAGTATCCAACAAACGTCCATCCTCTACATCTATTTGTTTATTTACAGGATAAACCTTTTGGTGTAACGCATGAGGTCAGCGTATGGGGGTAGAAACACGCCAAACACGTAGAAGTGGAATTCCTCGTGAAAAAATGAGAACGAAATCCGTTTACTTGTCAGAATTTGTCAGGATCAATCACCATCTCCTCTAAGAGTTTTGATCGCACAAGCTATGGGAAGCTTTCGCGCCCATAAGGCACGCGTATTATACGAAACATTTTGGAATTTCATTAGGGACGTGTCACGAACCTTCCACTTCTCATATGCTTCTCAATTTTCAGTGAGATGAGACGGTATCGATCGTAGCGTTAAAAGATCCAAGATACTGACCGCGTTGGTTGTACGTTTTCACGGCTGAATCACGAAAACAACGCAACAAGTTAATCAAACGTCAGGGAATAATTCACCGTGTCCGCCAACTATCTATCATTTGCGGGCGAACGAAACGGATGATGCGTAACTACTTGGCTGCTCAGCTGACCAAGTTGTAAGTTTCGCCAGTCTGGCCAGATTCGTAAGAAAGTAACAAGTGCTACATCCCACGTCTCCTAAACGAAACCTGTAAAATTAACAATTGTAGGTAGCATCGATACCAAGACACCCTGTACATATTTCGGAATTTACAGCTGTGATAGCTGGCGGACGGCCGGTTTTGCGCACATCTTCGTAGCAAGCAATGTCGATATCAGCATCGCTCCTCATTTTTCCCCCGTCGCCTTTCTCACGTCGAATTACTCGATCGAGTAGCGAGAGAGAGCTCCGGGCACCGAATTTATCGAATTTCTCCAGGGACCCCAGCCACCGGAGGAGCTGCTTTAACGTTCCAGATTCTCCACGGCTGCTGGCTACACGACGTCGCAGCACGCCGTCATCCTCGTCGCCTAACGATAGCAAGAACAAGAAGAGAAAGAGAAGGCTGAACCAGCCGGGACAAGTTGAGCGTATAAGTGAAACACATAAAAGTGCAACAAGCCGGGTATGTCAGGTCCAGAAGATGGCTAGGTGGGGTGCGCGCGTTATATCGGACAGCGAGAGAAATCAATGGTTTATAAATAATCGCAGCGTAGCTGGTGTCGGGATCTCTCACTCTCTTTCTTTCTCTCTCTTTCTCTCGCCTTCCGTTTTATTCCCGAAGCTACGGTATTAAATTCCTATTATGTCGGTGCTGAGTGGAAGCCAGCTTGCCAGAGGCAAGAAGGTGGATAGAGACTCGAGTTAAGGGTGTAAGAAACGAAAGGCCCCGAGCCGAGTATAAGGTATCGTTTGAAAGGAGACTCGATGGCAGTCGAGGCCAGACTTCCACTTGCAGACATTTTCTTCCACCCCCTTCATATATCCCGCCGCTTCGTAGTTCAGCTTCCGCCTCCTCATCCCCAATAGAAAAGAACGCGGACTGGGGTCTTGGATGACCCGTTCTGCGCTCGCGACCATCCAAACGTCATCTTGATATCTGGCCAGACACCGTGTGCAGTTCTCGCGCCTTCCGTACGATTCTCCTTCTTCTTATCGTTCTCCCGAGAGGGAAAAGGCTGGAGGAAAAACACACGGTGATTTATTCAATGTATTGCCTGCTTTTGTCTTGCACCGCAGCCGAACGAAAGGAAGACGAGAGGATACTCGCGGAAAGTCGATTGCTTCTAGGATGCTCAGGAAAAATTTTCGATTTATTTCATCATCGGATACCCGATGAAATATTTATATTGGTCGCAATACTTTCTTATTGGTGACGCGTACTTTAACCAAGTCGTAGCCACGGATTGAAAAGAACAGGGAATGACGGAAGCCGAGGAAGGGAGGACTTATTAAAGAAAATTGCGAGCTATCGTCCAAGGATAACAGTAGCTGGATTTCCGCAAGCCGAGGCAGAAGTTGACTCTGGCAAACTTCTCCAAGTTAAAGCGAAGATCCTGGAAAATCTCGTTCCCTCTTTGCAGGTTGTGAAGTCCCGGCGATAACAACGATAACAACGATAACGCACGACTGACGACGCTTCGAGAGGCATTCTCGTTCGATGAGAGGAGATGAAAAAAAAAAAAAAGAAGAAAGAAGAAAAAAGAAAAAGGAGACCCCGCGGACTCGAAGTAGTTTGATAGTCATAAATATTCTAATACCGGCTAGAACTAGCACGTGAACTTATTCCGGCGTCGGTTCTTTGCGTTCTTCAAGCTTTTCGTCCCTCGGTTCACACTTTGCACTCGCTGCTTGCAACCTGGTGAGACAGCCTTAACGCTTCTTAAACTTCAACGTGAACTTCGGCCAGAGTAAATAGTTCCGCTCTGTAAACAACGTTGAATTATTCATCGATTCGGTAGAGATAATTCATAAAAGAACACACGCCATGCTGTCAACCTTTATTCCCTTGATATTGTACGACCATAAGAGCGAGTAGTTGAACAAGAGAAGTATGCAGTCGTTTCCAGGAGAAATTTTTAGGGAAACGTAATACCGTCGCGGATCTGAAACTTCTTGGGCAACGCATAATTTCTTTTTCAAATTTCCTGCTTCTCGTTTGAACATTGTGAGAATGTCTCTCGCGTGAAATAGGTAGCTTCGTGACAGTTGGCGGATTAGCACGTGTTTTCTTTACGTGAAGTTGATACACTACATTACGTACATAGATAATGTACATTACGAATCGTCTGGTTATTTTATTTGCGATAGGAAATTGTAAAATTATCAATAGGAGTCCATAATTTGTCAATTCGCTGCTACTGTTAATTGTTTATTAAATTATCGTCCCAGCATCCTCATCGGATTGGTTAAAGAACGTGTACCAATTCTACGCTCAAGACGTGCATTTGCCACGATCTTGTTGCGCGATTAGGCACAAAATTTCGGATGTCTGAGTGAATCGTAGTAAAAGTTTCGCGAACATGATCGCCGTTAGTCGAAATTCTCTTTAGTTCGGTTGTTATCATTTAGAATTAACTTGTAACGAAAGGACCATTCTATTCTTTAATTTTTTATCGACAAGGCTCGTCGTAAGGCGAAATATTGCCACTTTTTCGTGACGAGTATACTCGTGGGAAACAGCTAACTGGTCAAGAGATTGAAGACACAGATAAGCGAAAGCGTGGCTGGCGGAACCGAGAAAAAAACCGTCTCTAGTTTCTGCTGCTCAACAATCTCCGGTGGGAGAATCGATATCGAAAGCGCATCTGCAACCGCACCAGTAAGGTTTCTACGTCTGTTACAACGCGAACATTTGCCATGTGTTTTGATGACAAAGTATTTCTCCCCCGTGTTATGGTTGTATTCCGCTCATAAAATTGCTATCGCAAGCAGGAGACGAGTGTGTCGTAAAAAACATTTCAGTTTCGCGTTCAAAACACCGATTGCTTGTCTTTACCAGAACTTTTCCATGGGACAATTTTCTCCCTTTTTTCCCCTCAGACCATCTTTACGATCGCGACACGTATTCCTGCGAGCCTTTGTTATTCTCGCGCCACTCGTTCCGTGAATATTTTGTCGTAGTTTTCCTGCAGCTGCCCGTTAGGTTCTTGAAATTTCGTAATTAATTGCCAGAGTTTGCAGGAGTCGTAGAGGAAACGTAAAGTAACCACTTGCGCTGATTTACTTTGTTTGTTCGGTGGACGAAACGCGAGTCAGGAGCTGCGTTTCCGATATCCAGGCCTCTCGTAAAGGATGGTCGATGCTTCGATCTTCTCACGACGATCTCCACACGTGACTTGTAACCGTTTACTTTAATTAGTTTCAGGGAATTATTGATTTTAACGTTAATCGAGGTATCGTTAAATTAAAAGCGTGAAGCATTGAAAATGTTAATTAATGCGTTCTTGTAATTTTATCAAAAAGTCTAAGTGTTTCACGTTAACACTAAAATATTTCTTAAGAATATTTCTATGTTTATTCTTTTTTTTTTTTTTTTTCTTACAAAAGCAATCAAATGTAGTACATTTTTTGTATTATTAATTCATCCGGAACCATAATCCCTAAATGAGGCGCATTTATAAAATTGTAAAACCACTTATTTTGATTGGTATGGTAGTTGCATCAAATGATACGTGGTAAAAATTCTAAAAACGTGGGAGAAGTACAAAAAGAGGAAACTGGTTAGTTCAGGCTCGGTAGGAAAATTTTGATTTTGAATAAATAAAAGAAAAATAAAATTCATTGTGTTATTCTTTTAGTTATCGCTGCAAAAGTCATTACATCATTGCGGAGAAAGAACGTAACGTGAAGTAGGAGTTTTAAAATAAAATTGCAGAAACTAATCATTTTGACTACTGTGCTAGTACTATCATAATTTTATCTTCGTGGAAACGACTATCGCCGACTGTACATTCTCTGACAATTACGAGAACTTTCGAGTACCTAACAGATATCGAAAACTGTGTCAGCTTTGACGCGTTTCGTTCTAGCAAGCGCCTTTACAAAGGCGCCGGCGTTACAATTAATTAAAATTTGTCTAGATGTTACAAGCCCCGCACTTAATTGCTCGGCAAAGTGGCTAAAGCTTAAGTGCCGTAGAAGCTGGGTGAATTGACTCGAGAATATTCAAAGCCTGATTGCTTCTAAGACTGACTTTCGAAGTCTAATGATTCTGTCTCACGATTGACTGCTAATTGCCTGGATAATTGCTCATTGACCACCAACGTCAGAACGTGCCAACACTTGTATTCCACTTTGCTTCTATTTAGAGACACCTGCCTTGCGATGATCCAGGAGGTTGCAGAGAATTGGAGAAAATGATTTTCCCTCTGACTTTTTAATTCTTACAAATACACGGATATTCTGTCTATCGTACGACTAAATATTTAGCATTAGATAGATAGACGATGGCCATTAAAAGTCGCGTGTCGCCTAAATGTAAGAAACCTTCCTGTCAACCAGTTAGCTATTTTTTACGCCTACAGTCGCCCCGATTAAATGGCAATATTTTGCGGAAGATTTTTCATTTTACCCAGAACACTACACGTAAAGATAAATGAAACATCTACGAAATTAGAATCTTTGTCTGAAACATTTATCCATAAACGATATAGCCAGCGTATCTCCGTAAGATCTAACCACAGTTCTGACTATTCGTTTCCTGTGTGTCCACGTGTAACGATGTGTAGCGAATAGGAGACTCGGAGTTTATGAGCTACAGCGTGGGAAATACCAGGATTCTACGTTGGCATTTTATCGACATCGCGTAGTAACGTCTGACACAAAGGGCAGCGGATCAGTCATCGTAGAATAGCCGAGTTTGGATGATTCCTCGAAGGGAGCAAGAGGGAGGAGACGATGGTGAATTACACAGATCCGGAAGCACTGTGCTCTGGGAATATGGCGGGAATTTCGCCGGAAGCGGAAAGCATTCCCACTCTTCCGCGTCGCAACCACGGCCTGGCCTGTTCGGGCAACCACCGACAAAACCGAGCAACGTTTCTCCAATGCTCGTAATTCGTCGGTCTGCGAATCGGTCTCTGTGTGTGTGCGCCGCGCCTCTTCCAACTTCTCGCTTCTTTTTTTACTCAATGGCAACACGCAATGGAGAATTGACGATGATTTCGGAAATTGTTTTATTTACGATGGTAGAAAACTCGTTGGAAAAACTCAGTGGGAACGTTTTTATACTCGTCGGTGCTTGGTGATAAATAATTGTAGCGTGCTAGCTTTATTTTTGGTATCATTTACATTGCTCCTCGAGAATCCCCGCAATCTTTTCGAATCTTCTTGGTTTCCTCTTTTTGACAATGTGTGTGTCGATTTTGTAAAACGTACACAAGGAGATCAACGCGTACGATTTCTTCGTATTTGTCTTGTAACTGATACGTATCTTGTTACCACGTGAAATCGTCGTTTCTTTGGTGATTTAAATCAGTCGTCATATTTCATATGAAAGTGTAAGCTTTGACGATGACAAAGCACGTGTCACGTAAAGAATCGAAGATGAAAAATTCAGGTAGTTAGGGAGGTTTTCTTCTCTTGACACAATTTGAAAATATTGCGTCAGCACTTTCGTCACATCGTCGCGTTTTAAGCACAAACGATTTAGCTATGATTCTTTTGATGCAAGTGTTTCCTTTGCGCTATATACGTAATGCAGCTTAATAAACTCTTACATTGCGTGTTTTCATCTTTTTATCTTAACACGTTTTTCTTTTCTTTACTTATCAAAGATTTGTCAAACCTTGAACCTGGTTCGGCACCAAACGGCGCCACTTGTACATCGCGTATAAACTTCTTTTTCTGCGTGGGGAAACCCTCATGGATACTCCCCGCTCTTGGAAGCGGAGGGGGGTTAATAGTGTCGGATTATACCGACTAAAACCCCCTGGTGGGCCGCCTGAGATGCCTCGGGATGCGTCTTCTCCTGTCTGAGGGAGTCTTTCCTTGGTTAGTTGGGAATTGGGAGGGGCCACCCCTCTCAACGCTATCCCCTGGGCCGTCATGCAAGTTTGAGGAGGTCCCAAGACCCCCTCCTTGGTGTGTCGGCCCCTATGGCCACCTGGGACGGCGTAGGGCCGTCCTTCGGCGCGGAACCCTGCAAGGGTGAGATGTTCTCACCCTCTCCCGCTTTGTTCGTTCCTTTTCGAGCATTACACGCCTTCACAATATGATTGTATTGCGAAGAACTCTTGTCGATCTAATGGATCTGAATATTCTCGTGCTACCAAACAGCCACTAACGAATCGCTAATTATATGCTGCGTAATTGTAAATTGAACAAAACCTTCGTCCCTGTTGCACCACCGTTGCACTGTACGTAGAAGCAGAGAGCGACAGAGGGTTGACGTGCCATCTATTAAGAAGCGCATTGGTATTCCATGATTCTGCTTGTCCTGAATCGCCACTCAGACAAGCCAATGGAAATCGAGGACGTTCCGCAGCCAGGCCGATGCACGCATTAAAACGCAAATACATGGGCTCCGCGAGTGGAGCAGCACGATGCCCCGCTTGTAATTGCATTGGCATGAAATTGCTTCTCATAATGACAAACCGTTGCAACCTCGTCGCCGTGGCGAAACTTTCGCGGCAGCTCGCCCAAGTATTTGGCTCGCAGGGAGCACTTTCATCGGACGCCACACATTTCTTCCCACTGATGAATTTAATTAGTCTTTCGCCATAGACTGGCTTTCAGACTATCAGAGGATGTTTCTCTTGATGTTCGTCCTGTAATTAGGATAAATCGTGGAGATTTACACGATTATCGTATCAGTTCTGGCAGAATCGAACTCCTGGAGTTCAAGTTCCTTCCTACTTTTGTTTATTTATTTGTCGTTTCTTTAGCGCAACGACTTAAACTTTTACGAGACAAAGTAGGAATTGCGGAAGGAATATTTTTCGAAGTTTAAATTCGTTCCGATTTTTAAGGAACTTGGTCGATATGAAAAGTCATATTGAAAAATGTTTGGCCGAAGAACCTGCAGATGGCGAGTGGTTGTGGAGCAACTCGGCGTATACTTAGAGCCATTTAACTCAACTGTATCTATAGTATCAATTTTCGTCCACTTCGGATATTGCTCCTCTATTTATACCAAGTGATATTAACTGTTACTTTCGTCGATAATCGCTCGGGATAAAATCAGAGGCCAGAATCTACCAATCTCATTTACAGCGTATTTTACATACTCGCGATAATTTTAAAGCGTGCAAATTCCTATAGATGGTACTTTGTATGTACGTCGTGAAATTCCGAATAAATTATAAAAAATAAGCACTTTTGTGGCGCGCAAGCTGCGTACATAGAATCGTTGATATTCAGCATGGTGATGTAAGTTCTCGCGCGCCTAGTATATGGGTTAGACAACGTCATACCCTGTGACCCGAAAAAAAATTGACGTCAGAGCACTCTGTCGTGAACATCTTCCATCCACTACTGCGGACGTTGAGAAAAAAATATTCGCTGCGAGGCTTTATTTACTCGGCAACGTATTCCTATTTCAACTTTGAAAAGTCATCACGCGAATTTTTTATTCATATTGACATCCCGTAATAATAATGCGATATATCGTTGCGTGTTCGACGTCGCTCTACTATTCGCATGGCGAGCAAACTTTATCTGAAAATAAATTTATGAAACAACTGGTGATAAATGGTAGAATCTCGCTGCAGACGTCCTGTGTGAGATGTTCCACAAATTGAAAAAAAACTGTTCATGAGCTCAACTTCTTTTTATAGCTGTGCCAGTGCCATAAGATGAAATTCGACACCGGAGATTTGCTCGAGTCCGTAGTCACAGGTTCTAGATAACGCTGTTCAGATCAGAATATCTTCTTACGTTTCACAAAATAATCTTTTTCGTGATTAAGCCGAGAGGGAACTTTTTGTGGACCTGTGCGAAGATTACGCGGAATTTGTAATCCGAGCAATAAAGAGCTACACTATGTGTGCATTAGTAACCAGCGCTGAGTAAATTATTTGTGTGAGTAATAATAATAATATTAGGATGTTACTTCAGTGATGTTGTACCAGCTACACGAATCACTTGCTTAGTAGCAGGCAATTCTGACGGTTGCCCTGCATCATAGGATTATCATTTAGTTTCGTGTTTTCATATTAGAAATTTTGTTACAAATAATTGAACACGCAGTGTTCTTGCTTTACGTCAAACTATGATTCTCCTTATTTGCAAACACTGTTTATAAAAGAAGACTTTTCTTTTATAAAGGAAGAAGAAGAAGATTCTTCCATCTATTCTTAGTATTTAGTATTAATGTAATAGTATTATTAATATTTATTAGTATATTATTATTAGTACGGTATTATTAATATGATATTGCAACAAATATTGAAATTGGCATTATTTCGTAGTATGTTCCTTTCTGAATTTTCTAACCATCGTTCTTACTTTTTCTTTCTGAATTTTCCTCAAACCTGAACAAACCACATGAAATTCTGTGTTCTTCGCTTAGCTACGATTCCTTCGCTCGACGCTAAAGTCTTCAATTTTAAAATAGGAAAAAGTAAAGAAACGTTTGTAGCTGTTAACCGTTAATCATTTCCCACTGTTAGCAGGATATACAGAGATTATCCGATCGGTAAACGTTAATTAACGCCTCCTATTCCATCATCAATTTTATTAAGAGAGGAGTGAAGGCAGAAAGATCGTAATTAATTGTTCTATATGCAATTGCACGGTGAATGAAAAGTCGTTGGATGGTACTCGTTGTATTACGACAAATCGATCATCCTGCCTTTCGATAATGCCGCATTGAAGCGTGCTTCGGGAAATAGGAATCTCGAGCAGACACGCGAAAATACCAAACGGGTCAAGCCGCTGCAGTTCATCGTTGGGAAGCGGTAACAATAACGCGAGCATTAATCATACTGGTTCATTATACATGCTTGCTTTTTGACAAACGATGAATACTCGAAGCTATAAAGTTATAAAGGCTTTGCGAAACAGCCGTGCCATTATCTCGTTGCGAACAATAGGAACGCACGTAAAATATGCACCGATGGCGTAATAGCCGCATTTCCAGGAAAGTATCACGAGGGGAGAGATAGATTTTATCGGAAAGCTACGCGCAACGACGGACCTGAGGGACGTGGAAATATTGAAGTGGCTCAAAGGACTATACTTTGGCTGCAGTTTCGCCGCGAAATTGTGGCTTCAAATTTTCATCTCGAACGCTCTTTAACCACGTGGATTACCCTCCGACGATATTGACGAGCCGATATTATTCGGCCAGTTTAAATGCCAGTTTATTCTGATTGCCATTTTCATTTCCAGATAATTTCATGGCAAACGAAACTCTGTGCTATGATAGCCGCTAATAACTCTCGAAGATGAATGCGATTATCAAAAGGAATTTCAAATCTGGATGAGAAGTGCCACAATGCTTGCTTATGCAGAGGCGAAGAGTCACAGGATTTGGAAACGTTGCTTTCTTCAGGGTCGTTACCGCTCTCTGTATAATGTAATATCAGGATACGACGAAATTGGTTTTTGCAAATTCATTCGCAATCGCAAAGTTAACGATTGGAAGAGCTTCCTGGCACAAGGACTCGTGAAACAATGTAGTAAATTGTTATCGCTGGTTGGTAATTTTGCAATATTATCCACGTTTCAATTAGTAATTACAACGGCCATTAAAGAGCCTCGTTTTCAATATATAACAATTCCACTACTCGTCCAGAAAGTACACTCCACATTTATATGTATGTCGGAGATGAAAGGACACCGGAGCCTTTCTTTCGCAATGTTTGGGAAAGTCCCCGATACTTTGGCCCGGACTTTTTATTATAGCCATACTTAAACAATAAAACTGAGAAATAGCTGTTTATGAATTAAATCAATTATGATTGTCCGAGATTTATGGCAGTGGGCTTAGGCTCGAAGTGACGTAATGGGTTACTGAACGTAGCCACAAAAACAGGGATTGACCCGAGGAGTACAGAGAGATATGGAGAGGAGTATATAAGGGCAGTTTCACTTGGACTGAGGTGCAATCCGATAAGTTCGACTAGTCCAGGGAACACGTACGTCAAGTTGAAAAATCGCATCACTCAATCATCAGTATCACTCGTTAACTTCTGTGGTACATTCCGTGTAATATATCAACATCATTTAGTATAGACAATTACGGCCAATTCACAGGAAGATTCGTTACACGCCCAGAAATCCAACGTTAACCCGTGGACCTATAATTCTGTCATCAGCAAGCTTCTCGTTTACTAATCCTCGCGAAATTGTTTTATCGTTTGAAACGATAAATCTGTTTATCCTGAGAATGCTTAATTCCTAAACTGCGAGACAAACGAAAGAATATTGTAGGAACCAGTAGAAATACTCTGCGATTAATTCAAGCAGCGATAAATAAATCCAATAGACACATACATACATCGATGTTTAATATAGCTAATTACAATATGCATGTGTACAATGTGTATCATGTACGAGATAAGCTTATCTTGTCAGCCCTTTAATATCATTGCTTTTTTGTTGATACAAAATATTTGCGTTCTAAATCTGTGCGCCAATTGATCAATATGCATATGTACATAGCGGAGTTGAACAATTTGAAATTAAAATAAGATACACTGAATCGGAACAACAATTGCAGGCGTTTACATTAATAACATATCCATTAAAAACTGAATATGGATCTTGTTGAAGTAATTCCAACATCGTTCGACAAATCGTTACGCCTGCGCGATAACGAAAATGTTCGTTCTGCTGTTAATTATATTTCTCGTTACTTTATCGTCCCGAGTAAACGAAAACATTCTACTTGTTCTCGCACGAAGTCGTAGAAAAATATAACATACACAGCAACTCTTATTAATAGCAGTCTGTCATTACATTGTGTTCATGAAATTATTGCTACACGTATTTCTTTGCTAATATATAATTGTTAACATACAATATACTACAATGATGTTACTGATTGGGGTTAGGTTGGGTTACTGTAGCTAATGGAAACATGAATTTTATCTAATTAATAAATAGTAGCTTAAATAAATAAATATATATATGTCGTATAGATATTCAATTATACAAAATAAAATATTATACAAAATATATATAAAAAATATTATATAATTATATATATATATATATATATCATATAGATATTTAATTATATAAAATAAAATATTATACAAAAGATATGTAAAAAATATTATATAATTATATATATATCGTATAGATATTCAATAATATAAAATAAAATATTATACAAAATATATGAAAAAATATATAATTATATATATCGTATAGATATTCAATTATATAAAGTAAAATATACAAAATATATATAAAAAATATTATATAATTATATATATGTCAGAGACTTATCATCGGGGCCTTCCCTTTGGAATTTTTGGGAAAATCCCCAATACTTTAGTCTAGACTTTTTATTATAGCTATATTTTAATAATAAAACTTAGAAGTTAGTTTATGATTTAATCCGATTATGTTTGCTGAGATTTGTGACAGTTGGGCTCGGGGTGACGCAATTGGTCGCTGAACGTAGCCACGGTCACGGGATGGACGTTTTTATCTAACAGAGAAGTGCCAATATTATGAGACACGCGTTGTGTTAACAATCAAACCCCGGGCAGGAGCAATGTCGCAGCTACCCGGGTCTGCCTTGCAACGGCGGCTGCGATTTTGTTGGCATCCCCGGCCAATATTCAACAAAACGAACGCGATCGTAAGGAGAGGAAAGTTTCCATCAGTCTTTTATTCTTGCGATCACCTTGGAGAGTTTTCACATCGTCTTTAAGCGCAGTATATACCGAGCGTCACAGCGAACGTTACTTCGTGCTTCAAAATATATTCTAAGTTTAACGAAGAGTTAGCCCGTTGACCTAGGAACATTGTCATTAACATCTCGAGTGTCTTATCATCACAGTTATTTGTCAAGCTTTGTGAAAGTCATATTTATACCAGTAAATATAATCTCCATAGTGCAACAACGATAGCTAATCCGAATGAAGATTCGTTACACGCCCCTAAACCTAGCTATAACCCGACATATATATAAATATTCAATTATTGTACTATATTATATATATAGAGAGAGAAAATTGATATAAAGTTAACCCTTTAGTGTGACTCGACATCAGTTTTTATCGCAGGAGCTGTTTTGTCGAGTCCCACTCGACGTTCTTTCAGTGCCATCCTTTTTTGTGGAACGCACGAAAGAAAAGCAGGATTGCATCCTGGAAATTGTTTCAAGATATATGATACACATAAAAATTAGCGAATACCAGAATAGTGTGAATAAAACTGGTATTTAAGTAAATTCCTTTCTCCCTTTATTTATTTAAATCGTCTTATTTTTTAGTTAAAGTAAATTTGAAATAAAACATTTGAAAGAGTGGGAAGCTGCTGGTAACAAAATTGAAATAAAATTCGCAGTGCAAAGGGTTAATGTTACTCGCCCATTGTCCAGATACCTGGCCGTGTTAAACCCCGCCGCTATTTAATTCTATTTATTAAATAACATCATAAACGAGCTTGGAAGTCGTAGATACGCTGCAGCGTGATGAAGCGAAATAAAGTTGAACTTATCGTGCAATTTCACGCATGAGTGAAGCACGCAGTGCGTGTGTCGCGCACCTCCCAGCGCTCAGCTATGTCGATGCTTCCAATGTACATGGTATTTTCGTCGACTCGAGCGAAAGCGTCCAGAGGTGGTTGAAAAAAGAGGGCGATTAACTCGTCAGAGAAACCTATTATTCCCTTTCTCTCTCTCTCTCTCTCTCTCCCTTTTCAAGTAATCGATACTCGTAACATTCCACCTACCTCGTAATGCTGGGAATATTTAAGTTCGTTTGATTTGCCGAAGCAGGTGAAAAATTATTACGGTCCTCCTTAAATCTCTCGACTACTTTTAAAATAATGTCGACCTTCGAAGAGATTTCCTGTGTTCGATTATTAGTAGACTCCTCATTAAAAAATCAGCGAATGGAAAATATTTATAATCCGCCCACGTCGTGCAAAGGGCACTCGAGAAGCTAGCACGTCTTAACATCATCCAGGAGAAACGAGTATTAACGAATAGCCGACACCCACGCTCCTCTGTGCACTTGTCAATACAAAAACCACACACACACACACACGCGCGCATCCGTTGGAATCGCAAACGCAACATCGATCTATCGTGCGAAGCGTAGTCACTTGTTTTAATTCTATGCAGACTCGTCTCAGTGTGCTTGATACTAACATTTTCTGCTCTCGAGATATCGTTTAAACGTATTCTCTTCAACGTTCGAAAGAAATTCCCGCGCCATCGATTTATGTAAATATCGTGCGTAATATATTTCGGAAGGATTTTTAAGCGTCAGATACGAGAACGATGCAACGACGAGAACCCGGACAGATTAGAAGAGAATTTATCGTGTATCTGGGAAAGTATGGATTTATTTCCGTGACTAGTGTTTTTGTTACGGTCAATTTTTATTACGACCGTTCGCGAGGAAACGCGTCAGCGAGAGGCGCAAATTCTCGTTGTGATTTTGACAATCGACGCCGCGGACCAGTCGTTCCCCTGTTTCGATTACAGGCAGTTCAAATGATTGTAACACTGAATTAACAGGGTTAATACGAGCTTCTATTTTTAACAATATTTAAAATTATAATTAACACGTTACAAATGGTTTAACGACGATACAACTAGAGAGATAGTACCAAGGGAGACGGTTAGGAACACGGCCTATAGTAAGCCTCGGGGCTTTTAAGAATTTTAACGCGCGAATAATAAACGAGAATTCACTTTCTTCTTGCTTTACAGCGTTCGAATAAGAATCCGTGTAAAGTTGAGATATCAGCGCGTAAAGACGCGTTAAGAAGTTGCTGCGTTCAAATGATTTCTCACCCAACTTCGTTTCTTTTTATCTTCTCTGAAAACAGCGAATCAAAGCTTATGCCACTTGGGTGCTTCACTTTGCTGTCTTTCGCTGAAAGTTTACATTACGAAAAATGTTCACATTGCCATGAACAAACATCACCATAAATGATTCTAGATGGAATTGGAAATTGTCGGTTTGTATATAGAACACACAGTTGCTTAGAAACTCGATACCCAGTTTAGTTCGTTTTTGCAGAAGCACGAGATTCGTACACCGAGCCATAGAACGCACACTACGATATCCTTTGTTCGTGAACTTAGTTTTTCGTTGCTGAATCGACAAAAAATGCTGGAATGTTTACTGGCTTCGAAGAATCTTCGCCAAACCTCATTCTTTACAATCATCATGTATTTTTGCGTGTCTCGTCCTATCCTGTCGCATACTATGGTGCACGTAACGCGGTTCTAATTTCAACATCGTCACTGTCCAATCCGTAAGATCATCTGCGTGAAATGTGAAGGTGAAAGGGACTATAAATCGTGGAGCCTAAGAATGACGGACACGTGAGGCTCGTAACAAAGATCCCATCGATATTATGATCCTCGATACATTTCAATTACTGGCTCGTATGGGTGGAACATAGTAAAACGCGAATTAACAGCTCGCGTCCTACATAGCTGGGGCGAATGCGTGTAAGAAATTCAAACACATTTATCAATCGCTTCACTGGTAAATTTCGCGCATCTCACGATACGCGAGCCCGCACGGCCGCTATTGATCGACACATAATCTACAAATCCATCCATCATAGTCCACTCGTTGATAGATCATGGACGCGTTATCATCCGCTACAGTGACAGTGATAGTACAGGCCTACTACACCAGCCACTTTTAATGTAGATATTTTCATTAACCGAGCAACATTATTTTCCATGATAATCTTTTTCTCCCTGTTACCCTTTTGTGTGTGTTCCTTGTTTTTTTTTTTTTTTTGTTTTGCTTTTTAAGAGTCATAAGTTGAACGAATGGGCGAACAAGCGTAAAGCTTATCTCTCCACTGATAACGCTTGTTAATGTAATTATGGAAGGTTGCACGAGCAGCGTGCTACGAGTTAATTAAGTTCACTCTGACGAAGCAGCCACTCTACGATAATTCTGCTATCTTGTTTTACTTTCAATCGAAGGGCCCGTAACAAAAATTCCCGCCATCCGCGTTCCCCCCTTTCAGGCAAACGAATCGACGCTTCGGTGTCTCCAATTCTCCATACGTTCCCAACAAAATATATTTATCAAATTACGCAGTCGCTGCGATTCCATGTTTTTCAGTTTTCTACCATACGTTTCGATGATTTTATCGGAATATATATATATATCGTATTATACGATCGCGGAACAACGTCTAATTAAATTTGGAAACTGTGACAAAGGCGATTGCCATGGAGGCGGCTAATGCTGGCGATAAATCAGGATACAAATTATTTTTCGCAATATCGATGTTAAATTGAAACATCGGACTTGTTGCTCGATAGTAATTGGCCGTGATTGATTATAACGTGTTCCTTCGGATCGTCGAATGCCAATAACGCGGCGGAGGAAGCGCGCTCGTAACGTAGCGCTAATTGCATCATATCAGATTAAGGAAATTAATGAAAGCTCGCGTGTAAGACCAGCTGAATAATTACATCGCATACCGCTAATTGCTACATCGAAAAATGAAATAAGTTTCGCGGGTATTAGTGGCGATTAATCCACGGCGATCAGTCAACGTCGAAGCGAAAAGACGCCGGAGGCAAACTTATCTTTCCAGCAACCATATCCTTTCGTCGTCTATTAATCACGTTTATCGTCTTTTTCGTTGCTTTCGATTCCGTAGCTCCGCGGACGCGTATGAAACACCGGCCGTTCAATAACACCGGATTCAAACTCTCGGAAAAAACACCGTTGAAACGCGCATAATTGATAGCCTGTCGCACGTGCCGCTTTGCATACATTAACTTATCTGCCTCGAGGCTTATCGCGTCGCATTACGCCACGTAATAAACGATTAGCGTGCGTAATAAGCGCGTGTGTACAGTGTACAAGAACCACCGAACGAAGGCTAATTGTTATTTAAAGCAGTATGCTAACTGGGAACATTAGAAAAATCTTTGTCTCTCAATTTTCGTGAGCGTTTTCGCTTCTCTGGAAGAACAGATTCTCGGAACTGTATTTGCAACGGCACTTGCTCGTATTCGTACGATTAACGAAGGTGTGGAGATTTGCAGAAAACGATACGCATGGAAGGCGCAACACGCGAGCTTT
This sequence comes from Bombus fervidus, assembly GCF_041682495.2. NCBI lineage: Eukaryota > Metazoa > Arthropoda > Insecta > Hymenoptera > Apidae > Bombus > Bombus fervidus. Next base: position 6,531,502 of record NC_091534.1, on the reverse strand, counting down.
AAGCACAGTTTCAGTGGAAACTGGATTTTCTAAAATAGCCGCACGCGGTCTCTCAGAATTGTCGAGAAATTATTCTTTTTTCTTGTTCTTTAGGCTAGTTGCTGACCATGAAAAGCTTGAAAATATTAGACACTGGAAGGTGGGGAAGCTGCCGTTTAAAAAATCGTGAAATTCTCCATATTTTCCCTCGCAGTTCTCATTCACGTTATAACCACACTTATGTTAATTAACACTTTGGTCATATATGACCCACGGTTTCTCCTGTGACGCCATGGTGGGTCACTGGTGACCGGAGAGCTTCAACTTATTACAATTATAAAAATTGTATGGAAATTGACAGTTAGGGCATTTTGAATATAACCGATAAATAGAAGGTACTTTGAAGTAAAAAGTGCCCCATTGAGCGATTAAACATTTTCATTAGAACAACAATAAAAAAAAAAAAATGAGAACAAATGTTGCATCTAACGGTGCACTGTGTTAAAACACTTTAAACATAAATGTGGCTCATCGATACAATCTGGACCATAGGTGGTCACTTTTTTGGTCCGATTCCTAGCAATTTTTGATCCTAACTGTTTAACATTTTTTTTATAACACTCTCTGCAAAATTTTCGTGCCAGCTACGCTTGCTCTTCTTTCTTCTGTATTTCGTGTGGCAATCTTTATCGAATAAGTATATTTTGACGGTTCTGGTGAATGGCACTGTGTAAGGTGCATTGCGAGTGCCATTCTAAAATTTGGTACCCTAATTTTTGTTTTTGTTGCTTGTTTATAGAGTATCATTGCGTTTGAAATTGATGTATTTAACAATAACTCTACAGCTAATTTTGCATATCACTCGAGGGTTCTTCTATGTGCTGTAGAATATGCTATCATTCGATCTGATAAATCTACAGCACATTTTCCTCTCTTGTACTCTACCACTACCTTGGTTTATCACAAACATAATTTTTTCCCGGACCTCTACCATCTCAGCCGAATGTTTCGTCGAAATCGTAAAAACAATCATAATACTGTTTACTAATATCTTCCACACGTTTCAACAATATATTCTGCACGTTTTTCTTACGACGAAATGACAAATGCGAATGGTTTGTTGAAATAAACGAAGCCTCGTTTCAATACGTCGCTATCAACTGTTACCAAGGCGCCACGGTGGTCACCCGTGACCACCAATAAGATAAAAGGTCCATTGGGGAAGAATGTTGTCTTACACCATCGATTTATTATTATTTTACCATTATACGCTTTGAATAATAAAAATACTCTGGTGGCGTCCAGAGCGAAACGTGTGATTTCTGCGTGGCAGTCAAAGTGTTGATACGTGTGTTAATTAAATTGTGATATTAGATTCCAATTTTTTAAACAAAAGATATCCAACGATTATGGAATTACAGATTAAGTTGCAGCAAATGTTAAAAACATATATTGTTTCAACTTTTATAAATTATTGAAAATAAATATTAAAACATATTTATTAGAATATTACTACTTTCATATGAATATTTTGTGGAACAAATGATCCATTGGGGAAGAATGTTGTCTTACATCATCAATTTATTGTTATTTTACCATTATACGCTTTGAATGATGAAAATACTCCCATGGGGTCCAGAGCGAAACGTGTGATTTCGACATGACAGCCAACGTGTTACGAATAGTTTTGCTTCTCGATTCGAATAAGTGGAACGACCATGATCGTGTCAGCCAGTAAGACGCGTTTGTTCCGAGTGCAATATGTAACTCGGTTAATCCCACATTCGTTTCTACCTTGAGCTTACGAATACTCTTAAAACACAGATAAATAGATAAAACTCAATTTTATAGAAAAACGTCTCACTGTTGTTTCCAAAAAAAAAAAAAAAAAAAAAAGAAAAAAATATATAAAAAGTGTAAAGAGCGATGCTGCCGAATAGAACTATGAAGCACTCGATTAAGAACTTAGGATTCTGCTGAAGAAACACGGCGAGAAGAACGAGTTAATCTTACTTTTCCTTGCAGCCGTAAAGTATGAATATTCGTGGAGGATATTAAATATTCCGATGGAAGATCGAACACGGTCAACTTTCAGAATCAACCTACTGCTATTAGGGTATTGTAAAAGCCGGATATTAAGGCGGATAAGCGATAGCTGAAGATTCTAAAAACCAGCTGCCGCGATTTATTACTTGGGAAAAGCCAGTGAAATCTATGTATTAAAGGGTTACATGTGGTAGCCTTGTATTATGCTCTTTTCTTCCCTATGGTACTTATCTCCTTTATAATTCTACGTTTGTTAGAGAAATTTATTCGCGACGTGGATATATGTACGTTGCTTCTAAGCCGAAACTGATTGCACGTACACAAATGGTTACGCGACATGTTACCATAATAAATCACGATCTCGGTTAACGAGTCACTTATTGCAGATTTATTCGAACTTTGCTTTTCAAATTATATTCCGCGTATGCGTGTTCATAGATGAAAGCTACGGTATTTTCTCTGTAATTGATCGCCGCTATATTCGTCGTAATTGATCGGTCGCCAGTTCCACTGCTGGTTAACGAAGAGATCAGCCAGTGTTGCTTTTGACGTACCGCAGGCAGCGTAACCTAACGCCAATTCCACCGATTTGCGTGAAAAATACTAATTACCCGTTAGACAACGACGAAACTTTTTTACCTCTCGTCTTTCCGAAAGTAAACTTTCACTGGCCTATTTGTGAAATTTTTCTGATTAAAACGAGACCAAACGCGATATAATTCGAACCATATTTACGTGTACACGTAGCGGACCAAAGCGTTTGATCTCGTTTTAACGAGAAAAACCACGTCGATCAATAACCTGTTATAGATGTTTAGATATTTTTACAACGCGTATTCCACGGAGTTAACCTGTTCCGTGGAATTAAATGACAAACAGCGTGCTCTAGAAATTCCCAATTACAAGTCAATAAATACACCAGTGTCTTTCTAATCGCTCGTCTTTCTGTTCCCCGTAATTAGCCGGTCGTCGTTCTCGCTACTGGTGCAATTTCCCTCGAGCTGTTCCTGTGTTCCCTTTGACACGTCGCGAAGTTCGACGGCTGAATAGCGTAACCAGATGCAATAATTATTCATGGGACAATGACGAAAATCTTCTTAATTCTGGCTGCTTATAGACTGAGCTCTCGCTAACGTATTTATGAGATTTTTCTGATTGACACGAGGCCAGATATAGTTTGAATCGCATTCAGGTATATTGGCCTGGCAATTAAGTAACTGCGGATTTTGTCATTACCACCTAATGACAAAATCCGCATTCACTTAGTTGCCAAAGGGTCCTCCAAGAGGATCAACCGTTTAACTGTACTGTTAGGGCTTTGCAGCTTACGAATTGCCAAACACTCGACGTAAACGCGCACTTGCAATTCTCTGGCATCCTCAACGACTGTACTGTGTGTCTTATGCACCCACAGCAAACTCAGGGGCGTAGGAATTGCGCAAAATGTACACACGTGCATACATACATAGCCGTGGTTATGGTTTCCCATTGTAGCATTCAAAATTTACACCCGTTATATTCTTCCGTCTTTGCGAAATCATCGTATCGAGGAGCAGCATGGAATTCAAAGAGTTGGCAAACCGTTCGAAGAAGGAGAAGACGAGAGTTCGTTTATTTGTACGCGTAGAAACAGTGAAAGCGCAGCTACGTGGCTGGCAGAGACACACCGGCCGTTTCATCTTCTTCCCAAGCTCCGTGCCGGTTCTTTGTGCGTTCGAATTTCCAGCTACCGTTTCTTAGATGCAATTTGCCAGCAGTTACGTAATTCACGCGGGCGAACTCGCCTTCCTTTTTCTTCGCCCCTCTGATTCATAAGAAGATCGTCAAGACACGCTAAACAAATTGATTCGAGATAAACGTAAGAGCATGAAATTAAAAAAAAAAAAAAAGTCGCAGAGAGAAAGCACAGTTCTTGTTGGGTGTAACAGAATGGACGATAAACGTGGGAACAACAAATGCTGTGAGCGGACAAGCAAGCTGCGTTTTTTGCTGCAATCTGATCCGAGTCTCGTCGTGGGAAAAAGCGCGGGAACTGACTCATCGCGAACGACGATTAGTTGCTATTGACGAAATCCGCGTTTCCTTAGTTGCCAATCGAAAAAATTTGTATTTTTATGAACTTTCCCAAATGGGGATGGTAAATTGGTTTAGCAAATACTCGGCGACTATATTCGACGTATTACGAATTTATGCGGATTTTGTTAGTTGCTATTGACATACAAGGCGTTTGTAGACCTATGTTCGAGTATAACGTGTGACCATTTAAAATGAAAACACCTTGTATACAACGCAAACGAACTTGCACGAATAATTTCAATGACGCTTAAGAGCTTTTTCCTTTTTATTTTTTATTTTTTTTTTCCAATTTATTATTGGTATTGACATACCAACTAATGACAAAATCCGCATTCCAACCCAAAAAATTCGTATTTTCATGAACTTTTCCAAATAGATAATAAATTAAAAAAAAATAAAAAGGAAAAAGCTCTTAAGCGTCATTGAAATTATTCGTGCCACGTTATACAGGGTGTCCTCATTTTAAATGGTCAAACGTTATACGTAAACGTGGGTCTACAAACGCTTTGTGAAAAGAATTATGGCAGAAATATACCTACAGACGAACGTTACCGTGGCAGATGTGTCGATACGTAAAATTCTCAAGTACCATTCAAGTAATTCATTGAAATTCATCCACGTTATCCGGGTTGTCTGAATTTTAAACGATCGAACTTTATTCCATGAAGTTTATTCTACGAAAAGAAATGTTTAAAAAATGTCACACGCAAACGCCGGTTTATGAAAATGCAAACGCTTTATGAGAAAGTTAGGACAAAAATGTACGTATAGACGAACGTCATGGAAGATGTATCGATGTATTCGACGCATTGTTTGGCCCGCATCATCGCCGCGTCGAACACTTTCGTCCGGGTGGAACGATAAACGCGATAACGCGTCGCACGATCGAGAAATTTGAGACAAGAACCGGCACGAAAGATTTACGTTGCGTTCGGTGATTTTGCGAGGGAAACGAGCATAAAATTCGGAGAAACTCGATCTTTCAACCACACGTTCGAAAGCAGCAGACATTTCACAATATAAACATAAAGTCTCAGCTCGAACCCACCAGTTTTTATGCTTCTCGCCTAACATTTATACAAAGCGTTCGCACAACCTACGTTCATGTGCCTTCCTCCTTTCACATTCTTCTTAACATTTTTTCTCGCGTTTTTTTCTCTCGTTTTCTGTGAAGTCTCGTCGTTTAGAACTGAGACACCCAACGGTAACGTACATCGGTTAGGTACATCGATTATTACGTATATTGTTAGAAACGATACTTATATATCCTGCATCACTATCGTTTGATAGGAAACATCAAGTCTTAATCAGAACGTGAATCGGTCGACAAACTTTGCACGTGTTTGCTTGTCGAAGAAACAAGACAATATGTGGCGTTTTCAGTAAGTTTATCGTACCGTGCGGAAAGTATCCAGAAAAAGGAGTTCGGCGGAAGGAGACGACGGGGCATTGTTCCTGCCAGCGCCGGTTCATATTTCTGCAGGTGGCCGGCTGCCAAGAATGCATCCGCGCTTTGCCTGTTATTACTCTCAACTATTCGAATTTTAACGACGCTGCTCGTTTGCCAGCGGCCAAGCATAACGGACGTATCTGCGAACGATTAGATAAGGAGACAAATCGAGAATATCCGCGAGGGGTGGGGGGCCGGGGACGTTGCTTGGTCAACGTAACTCGCACGCCATAGTATAATTCGGCCGACGTTATCGCCCTTGCTACATCAGAACGCGCTCAATGCAACAAACGTTGCCTACAATGCACGTGGCCGACTTGGATTTATCGACGTGCCAGAAATTGTGTTTCTCTCGGTTTCGTCCTTTGGATACCTTCGCGGCCACGCCCCTGCCAACGTCTGAGATTACATTCATCCTTCGTGTTTCATTCGTACACGGACGAGCAGTTTGTGGTTCCGTGGAACTCGCCACGAATTCCCTCCAACGAGACGAACACTGCCACGCTAAATTGATATTGTTGTAAGGAATATGAAGTAAGGTGGAAGCGCCAGGCAGCGAGATTTTCATCTACAACAATGACTCCTATTAACCCTCGACTGTCGACAGCTTGTTTTCTAATGCTCTTAACACGGCTGAATACTGGCTCCACTGTGGCTATGATACTCTAACCTACAATCGGCCACAAAATGTTTCCAACACTGTACACTTTTAACAATCCTTAGCTTTAGATCTTCATTTAGAATTTCATTTGAAACGTGCGAGGACAACAGTGTGTTACATCGTCACATTGTGGATAACTGTGTAGATAAGTGGAGGGAAAATTATTATTTATATTTATATTGTTATCGTTATTGTATAGTGTTTAGGTTAGAGGTGTATTTAGGTTATGTAACGCTATTATGCAGATAAGCTTTTGAGTTATTATTTATCTAAATCTGAAAGGAAACACTGAAAAAGAAAGAATTCTTACTGTAATTTCAGACTCTAATTATATGATACTAATTATTGACGTAAATTAAGCAACAATTAAATTGTGCACATAAAGCTGAAACTAATAACGATGATTCATAGTTTAATATTTAGTTAGGTTTCCCATATGATACAAACGTTTTGGTATAGGGGAAGTAATTTCTTTTTTTAATAATTAACGCTGATTCGTTTTCATTCTTCTACCAAACGTTCCTTATCATTTCTCTCGAGTTGACTTTTTCTTCTCCTAATGAAATATTACTAATTATTTGTATTTCAAAATTTGTACCTGCGTACAAACACGTATAAACATCGAGAATATTTAATGGAAAGATTGAACTAAGAAATTGCTGAATGTGTATCTTGCGTTCGAAAGATCTTCCGACATAAAATTCGCAGTGTTAAAATTCTCGGTGTTGCTTTTAATATTTAGACAACGATAAATAACAATTCCAAAGATTCTTTCTACCGTCATTTACATACTGCGGCGCATCACGATGTAATAGATTTTTGTTGATTCTTGTACATCTGTCAAAAATATTCAGCTTGCGAATTAAAATTGTACAGCGTGTTTCGTGACCGACTGTAGGTATTGGCAAGTAAGTGATTGCGGTTTTTGTCATTAGGTGGTATTGGCAAAATCCGCAATCACTTAGTTGCCAAGCTAATATTTATATACTGTGTTCGCGTTTCGAAAGGTTCCATAAATAAGAAGAGTATTACATTTTAAGAATCACATTAATAAAATAATTTTAAACACCTGTTACGTTAAAATAAGAAGTGTTCAGAGCAAAAACGACCCTTTTCGACTATGCAGCATATTTCTACAAATAAAGTAATAACTACAAAAGATTTATTACGGAAAATTAAGGTGAATGTTGGACAGGTGGTAAATTTCCAGCCGAATGTTAGCGAACGTATGTTCGTTCAAAAGCCACGGATCATCATGTAACGATGTGATTCTCAAAATGTTACGAGTCTCGCAGCATCGCGTGTTTAATCCGCCGCGCAACCAACAACGGGATATTTTGTAATTGACATCTTGTCGACCATAAACAAGAAGGTTTCGCTTTAATTGTTATGTAATTTTCGAACAGAATGGAATTATTCACGGAGAAATTTCAAGCAGTTTGGCCGCGAGCGCCATCGTTTAAAATACCGAACGTTTTAAAATCCGAATAAATCCTTCGAAATATACTGCGTTCTCTCACGGACGCGTCTAAGTAGTTGCAGCATGTGCGGTTTCAGACAGGCGCGCCCGTAAAATCCAGCTAAACGTTAAATTACTTTTAGCAGTTTATCGTTGATTTACGCGGCCGGTTTTCTCCGAAACAGTTGCAAGAAAAATAAGCGTCGTCTTTTTGATTAACGTAACAACCACAGAGCCTAACAAGTAGTTCTCCGCGTCGTTCTCCTTTCTGTTATTAAACAAGAATCCCTTTCAGAAAACGAAGAAGGGCGGAAAGGAATTTTCAGCTGCAGCTGTGTGCAAAGAACAAGAAAAAGACCATTTCATGTTTTCGCCTTCTTTTCTCCCTTTCACTTTTTTTTTTTTTTCCCTTTTAAACGAGCCTGGCGTCACGAAGCACCGAAACGGTGTCAGCAGCGCGCGTAACAATACGTCCGTGCGATGGCTGGCCCAGATTAACGTGGACGCAGCCAATTCTTGATATCTTGCAGATAAAAGTTATGAAATCTTTCTGGCGATTACACGCGACCGATGGATTTATGTTTAGTATTGACAAAACAAAATTTTGTCATTGGGTGGTATTGACAAAATCCGCAACCACTGAGTTGCCAGTCGACTTTAGACAGGAAAACGGTGGAAACGACTGCCGCGAGAATCATCCTTTCAGACTTCTTCCCCGACTCGTAAATTTTTCTAATTATAAACAATTTATTTCATACTGAAAATATCTATTGTGTTGGTAACTAGTGGTCAATACCACCTAATGACAAAATCCGCAATCACTTTAATACCCAATGTATTAAAAGTCTGCATCTGCTTCGCCATCGATGATGTTATAGGATGCAAGTAACTGTACAAGAAGCGGTGTAAACAGAGCTGGCGTAGCACGTAAAATGTTGCATAAAAAAGAAGAACACTGTGGATTTTTTATAACGCCACGTTACCTTAGCTTCTTACGTAACGAATATTTATGCATCGTTGGTAGTTGAACGTTGGATATTGCGTGGAGCAACGATCACCCTTTGTGAATCTCACTGCTCGTTCTATTTCTACGCTACGAGAGTCGCAACTCATTCATCCCTATCGAGTCTTTCATATATCCCACGCACAAGTAAATATACGATGCGCGCTCTATTCATCGCGAACAATCGCCAAGTTCATTGTTACCTGACCTGAGAGAAGGAAAGATTTATTTACCTTAGCGTCCCGGCTCTTCATCTCCTGCCTCCTGGGCACCATGTTCTCCCCGTCGGCGTACACGAGATTCCTGATGAATCCGTTGAACCTCGGCTCAAAAATCACACTGGGCAGAGCGAGCAACGTCAGTTTGCTGTTGTACCAGCTGGGCATACCGCCCACGTAAACGTCAGAATTGCCAGCCAGTTTGCCGAACTCGAACTCTTTGCCGCGGGACGTGGAGATCGCGCTAACGCCGTCCACGGTCAACGTGGTGTTTTCGTTGCACCTGGTGATCTGCACCTTGTGCCAGTGACCGTCGCCCAGGTCGTGGCCGACGGTGACGATCTGTGCACCGCCTCCGAGATTGTATCTCAGCCTCAGCGCGCTCTCCACAAGTTTCACCTCGAAGAAGTCGTAAGTGCCGCCGTCGTCGGTGTACAGCAACAGACCGTTGCCTTGCTCGGTCTTGAACTCGAACTCTAGCGTGCCGTTCAGACCGGCGTTCCATTTTCTGAACTGAGCGTAACTGGTGGTCGAGCCCTCTAACACGAAGGACGTGGCTACCTGGCTGAGCAACACCACCAGGAACGGCATCAGCGCGCCTGTGTTGCTGGTCACGAGCGATGAATGCATAATTGCAGGTCGTAGCTGTGGCGGATCGCACTGCTAAATCCTGTTCATCAGATTGTTCAACAGCACGTGTTGTTTCACTCGTACGTCAAGGACACTTGGCTGGAACTTTGACAGTCGATTAGTCTGCTCTTCTTCCCTTCGTCACATTACACCGGATAAATGCCCGCAGAGGATGATCAACAGCGGCGGTTTGACGCTCGGCTACGAGTTGATCCAGCGAGCCTGATAACTTGGATCGGTGGATGTGCAGCGTTCGATCAGCGTAGCTACTTTGTGTACTCGTTCGCTAGCCACGTTGTACCGGCTGCAGTCGCACGTGAGCACGCACGCGCGGACGATCTCGGCTGCGTGCGTGGGTGGCGGATATGGAAAGAGAGAGTGACTGTGCACACGTCCGTGCGGAATCGCTTGGCGAGTCTTTCTCCTAGACGCTCGTTTTGTTTCGCACCCTTCGCTAGGACGTGTCTCTACGACCGCTTTGTCCGTCTTTTATGAGATCGCGCTGCCGACGACGAGCGATTATCGACGAGCCGGAACAAACAGTAGTTGAGATGGCGAAAGGAAATTGTCGATCAAACGAAAATCCTACGTTCCGACAAGTTCGTGAGAGAACAAGTGGAACTCTTTGACAATTGTCGCGGTAGTTGGCCAGGCAAGTTGCTAGAGAAACGAAATGCAGCACGTTCGATTCGCTGTGCTAGGCAAACGGCAGTGCAACTGGATATGTATTCGATGTGAACGGTCTTTTATCTTGCCGATCGCAGAGTGAAATCGGACGAATGGAGAGTAGCCGACCACGCGAAACACGCTTCGAACACGCTTACCACCCGATTCTTCTCTTAACGCGCGTACACACGTTCGAGCTACACTTGGATCCGGTGTAACGAACCGGATGCTGTTTTATGAGAGTATCACTTCACAATCACGTTATGCACAATTTGATTCTGACGAATCTTCTGCGGCCTCTCGTACGTGTGCAAATGGACACTAGATTGCGCTTAATGAATTCACTTTCCAGTAATCAGATGAGCAAAAGCTCGTTAGCGAGATTTTCATCTAGCGAATCGATGTGCAGTCGGTATTTTCTCACCGAGATCATGTTCACGCTGGATATACAACTCTGCAAGTTATTGCCAGCTTGGACGATTTTCTTTTGAGATGTTTCGTTGTATTCGTTAATTATCTCGAAAGAAACGCGATAGCGTCAAGGCAAAACGGTTGTTACACCAATTAGACGATTCTTTTCTAATTCGATACTTCTCCGAGAGCTGCTCGAATCCGATGAGAAGCTTTAATTTTTTCCGTTATCGTGTCAACGTTTCCTTCTTTTTGTTTGTTTCGTCTAGTAGCGTTTCAGCCCAAGGAAAGAATTTTAATTCCAAGATAATTAACGCGACATTTGCTCGCGGGTTTGTTATTCTATCGTCGCCTCGCATCAAGGGACTCTAGCAGCGACCTAACCTAAGGCACCTCGAGGCGCCTTGTACCACGTCGCTGACACACTTTCTCCGTCTGTGCTCTCGACAGAGTCTCTTCAAGTAGTCCTCAACCTGCACTTGGTCGATTGCTGGTGTCGCCTCTCTTTCTTCTGCCACGATCGCTCTGCTATGGCGATGTCGAGTGAGTCGCAGCAATTAGTCGAGTTTGCTCAGGGTCACGAGAGATCGCACGATCGAAAGGAAATCATTCGACCTCGAAGCGACGACACCCGAGATTCCTCGAAATATCGTGCTACTTGGATACGTAGCACGACCTCGACCTCCTAACACACGTTAACACGACCACTTTCACCACGCACCCTACGCAGCATCAACAGCCAACATGTCACGACCATTGGAAAACCTCGCACACGCTCCGATTACGCGCACAACTCTCTGTGTCGCTCACTCGTCACGCAGCTTGCATTGCTCGTACAAGCGTGTGCTGTTTAACGTTGTCTGTCCTCCGCACGAAGAAAACACACGGACTCGGCAAGGATCTCGCAGCAATGTAACGAGCACCGCCACGACCCACCGCACTATGGCGCGAGTACTTTCGCCAGCGCCGAAAACCTTGCGTAGCCTCGTACGTTGTCTGCTGTTTCGACTCTGCAGACAGGTTACTCCACGTCGTCGTCCATCCAGCGTACGTTTATTTCGCGATCGATCCGGCTCTCGTGGCTCGGCGTACGCCCTATTTTTCTCATCCAACCCTGTCGAGTTCTACCGCCATCCACATACACTGCACCTGAACGAGAGTGGCGGCTCTCTGTACAACCGCGCGCACGACTACTATCGTTGGCCTAGCGTTGGTCGAGCGTGGGCCTGATGATACGTTTGGTCAGATATGTACCTGGTAAGAGCGTGAGCGCCGATTGCGGAGGTGGATCAACCCTCTCGACGGCTCCCGGCTTGATACTGGCCTAGCGAGAGGAGAACGCTCGGTCGAGACGGTCGGTCGGTTGGCCGACGACGTTGGTGCGACGCCCCCGGCACGACGCCGACGCCTCGCGCCGTTTCCACGCGCAAGCGCCCGCTTAGACGCGCAACGAACAAACGCAGCGCCGACTACGACGAGCATCGTCAAAGCTGTAAGGCTTCAAGTTGGAAAAGGATGCTACTACATTTTCGAAGATGCGGTGGAGAGGATTCGCCGTCGTGTAGTCTCTCTCTTCAGGCTGATACGCGAAGTAGATGGTTCATCCGTGTGGTGGTGGTGTATAGCAGCGAGATTGCTCACGGCTACCTTGAAGCGCCGCGGAAAAACGCTGGCGACGAGATGCTCCCGTTGAAAAATTGCTGGGTGCAAGCAATGATCGGCAAGCGTTTGTTGCTTTGCGGATCCACTGAGCTGCTTTTCTACGTTACGACGGGTCAATGATTGCTTCCTCCCCTGTACAATCCACTACTTTTGTTTGCCATAGCATTCGCGCGATTAATTTATTATTTATTGATTTAGCATCGGCAGTTTGCATATTCGAAATATTTGATGAACGTTTGTAACGTTGACAATGGGATTTCAGTTGTGTCTGTCGTAATAACATTTCCAGATGCTTGAAACGTATTTTATCATGATTTTACGGTAGACCTCGGATAAATTAGGCTTCTAAAATCGCGATAAAATACGTTTTAAGGGTCTATGGGTGTTCATGAATCAAAACAAAATCGCAGGATACGTTTTGATAATGCGATACCGTACGTGCATTTAGGTTTAATTAATTAGTTAATCGATTGAGTTTAATTAAATTTCACGATACACGAGCATTTACATTCTCGTAGTGTTAGTGTTAAAATTTCGAAAATGGATGAATTAATGTTCGAAGGATAATACGAGACTTGGGTCAAACAGGACCCGGATGATCGAAACTCCAGCGCAATTAGGAATCTCGGATTATGAGAAAAGCTGTTTGATAGTGGAAAATGGGATAACGTGAAATTATAAGAATTTATTATTGCCATATTTTCAAGTAAGGAAAATAGTATGTACAACATGTAACACGTAGAATAATCAGCCATGACCGAAATCGAATCGTCCTTGAAGCGAGAAATAGTTGAATAGTTATGGCCTCATAGAACCATTCGAGATCGGCTGAAAGAAATGGCGGATATTAAATTTTACGATGAACTGTTCCAATAGAGAACATTTGTTCGTAAAATGGTGTGAGAGAAAAACAATGTCGTGTAACTACGATGAATCATTGAACGCAATCGAACGAGCTTGCATTAGCGTGACATAAGCCCCATACTCAAATTTTAAAACGTGTAATGACTATTTGAAACACTCGAAACTGGGTTAAAAGCACCTTTTTAACGTGCATAACATTTTTAGAGTGAAAATGGGATCTGTAAAATATGTTGACCGTAAATAATAACAGTTACATGGGAGTTTCGCTCTTATTCAATTCACGTCTTTCCATTTCCACCTATATTTGCTTAAATAAAATAGAACAGGACATTTGAAAATGTCACCTAAGTCCTTTCAACTACGTTTAAATTACATTTGGTAATCTCTTTGATTAATTACGATCGGGCGATTGGGACGTGGCAAATTTGGCACAGGAAAGGTAATTGTAAAATATATAAAAATGATTATTATTTATTGCGATGCTCGTAACAAGATGGAGCGAGTAAATAATTGGGAAAAAATATCCCTCTTGGTAGAAGGTAGACAAAATAGTTGCAAGTCCTGAGCTTCCTCGAAATAATAAAAATACTGGATTATTGTGCGAGCAATGTCAGAATAAGTTTACGTAAGTCGTTGCTGCAGTGTCGTGTACAATACGTATAAAGAATTCCAAATTTCTGAGCGCGTCTCCGGTGAACCTTAAAACCTGCTCTCGTTTTATTGCGTCTGCTGCTGTGTTCTCAACATCTCGTGTATTGATATCGAGTGTGTCTCGAATTCTAGCGTTTGCTATCAAAAATCTTGCAACGCGAATATAAGAAAACAAGTGGTTCGTAAATGCGAGATGGAAGATCCAAACAGATCATGTTTGTCCTTTTAGAACAATATCATAGAAACAATTAAAGCAATCGCTTCCTTGAGATTCCGCTATTCCATCGCCGTACAAAACAGTTGGATTTGTTATTCAACAAAATGGAATATACTTCTAGCACTTCCGGTCAAATTAGAAATTTACAGGACTTTCGCTTCAAACACAATCGCACGGAATCAAACGAAACGTATTTTGTGAACAACGCCTAATGGAAAAATCCGCAATCGCTTAGTTACCAACCCGCGAAGCAAATAAACATTTTACGCGTGAAACGGAGAATCTCCTTAATAAATCCGGGACAGGAAATATTTAATCGACCATGCCCGTTCATAAATCAGTCTATTACGGGCGGCGAATCGAGGAGACCAATAAACCGGTAGCAAGGGTTTCGTTGCGCGATCGATTCATCGGACAAATGCGCGAAATCAATTAATTGCCGCAAGGCAAGCAGCGAGGTAAACGACGACGAATCCGCGTAGAGAGGCGCCGGTGAAAACCGCCTAGCCACAATGCGCTGAAACGAAGTGGAAAAGCGCGGCGGGGGTTGCAGCGTGAGGCGCGAGAAGACGCTACGACGGTGGAAGAGGGCGAGAGGATAAGAAGGAGAGAGTGGAACGAGCAACGTGGACCAAGTGTCCGAATAAGAGCGGCGGGTAGACAGAGGGGAAAAGGGCGCACAGGCGGCGTACAAAGGCGGTTGCAGGCGAATAGAAGGATGGTAGGTGTCTGGCAAAAGGTGGAAACACCGACGGGCCAACCAGCAGCGGCAACACAGCGACGAGGCAATGCTGAGAAAGCATGGCACAAGCCCGTGAAAGGCAGCGATCCGCGAGAACGATACAACACGAACATCCAAGATGGCTAACGTCTTTCTTCTCCTTCGTCTTGCCCTGCGCTTCGTCTTCCCTCGCCTCTTTCACTCTTCGGTCTTTTATAGCCGAGGGAGGAGCGGATCGACGCTGAAGAGAGGATTGAGTGTCGAGCGGAGTGTATTTGCCGAGATATCGTTGACGCTGGTCGTCGAGGATCAAGTGTCAATTAGAGGACTTCCACGTTAATTAGGAGAGGCGTCCCGTTTGACGAGTCTGTTGGTTTTTCGCGCAACAAAGGACTTCTTCATCGACATCCACGTAACGTGAGATTTGTGCGATGATTGTCAAAGAACAGGACTGTGCTGTTTGGAAACGGTGGTTTGTGTGCTGGTGAAATATCATGGAAATAGTAATAATCATTTGGAACATGTTACTTGAGATTATGCGCGTGATACGAGACAAATCCCTGTACAACATGATTCCCCATAACGCGAATTCGTATAGCGCGTAACGTATTAAGCCGCGTTACACGCCAGTCCGCTGTGAACTATCGAAGCTTAACGTTCTATCGAATTAAGCGTGAAACGTAACGGCATAGTTGCTCCTCCACTTTTGACCTGCGTTTATACGAAACGCCTTCCTTTTATTTTACGACACGTTTACTCGCCAATGATATTAAACGCTTCGCTAAAACGTGCTACAAATTATTAATAATTCCGCGCGAACTCTAAAGGCTGCTCCGTAAACAGCTGTCTCTCGATTCTCCGTGCAGCTTCAGCCGAGCTTCTCCCAATAGACTAACCAGCATCAACTATCTTCAGCGGCTTTCAACTATCTTCAACGGACTATCGCCGACTTTAACAGGCTTTAACAAACTCTAACCGAGTTTCATCGACTAACTTCCTCTTCAGCGCGCGTTGCACTTTTGATCCATTACGCGCGCATCCTGCAGTCCTATCGTCTACCTTTCAACTAAAAATCTACTCCACGCTGGCAGAATTCGTTAACCTATGCCGTGTCACCGGGACAATTATGAATTTTTCGCGAAACTTTAAAAACTAAGCGGCAAAGTTACCGCCGAGTATTTAATTAAAAAAAAAAAAGCTATAATTGCTGAGATTACGTTGAATTCTTGCCACTTTGACCTGCTTTTACACCTGGTTTACTCGAACCAAAGAAAGTTTCACCTTTACTAATTATATACACATGTATATGTACATATATATCGTGTATATATAGCGTGGGCCATCAATGAGCCACGCGATACTCTCACTTATTTCGTTCTTTTCTAAACAGTCATAGTTAGGGCTGGAACTTCCAAGAACTTTCCTCTTTCTCGCGGTAAAGTTTCTTCGTTCAGCAGGAGTATGGGTTATACGCGTCGCTGTTCGCTTATTCACGCATAATTACGTCGCTGCTTTCCACCAGAGACCGCGGCGGATCGTTTCGAACGCGTTCGAATATTTATACCGTCAGTACTGAACCAGGTTATCGGGGACTAAAAGTTTCCCAAATAAAAATCTATGGACGAAAGTTTGACCCGGTTTCTGTTTCTTTTTGCACGCCAGCGTAAAAACGATTTACACTTCGCTTAAATTTCAATACAGGAAACTTGAAAAGCTTGTGCGCGACGTGCAGTGGCTCGTCAGAGTGTCGGTACAATTATCATGGAATAGCTATTACGTCGGTGGAAAACGTATACGTTCGAGTACTTCGTTTTAACAAAATTAAATTGCGAAATTCAGTAAGAGAATTTTAACAAACTAGAAATATATATGTATTCTTACGAGCGTACGGAATAATTTTTCAAGAATTGATCTGATTTTAATGATTAATTTTCAGAAAAGAACGCGATAACTACTCCTCTTCTGAAGATATTAACCACTTGGTTGTTTTTGACGACACCTGTCACGAAGAAATGGCAATATCTTGTGTTACGACGAGTATACTCGTCATGCGTAGAAAGTAGTTACAATTTGCGGTTTTAATTACAATTTAATAACTGTAATAAATTGCCGTGATAAAACCACAAAATAAGACATTCATTTAATTACAATTTAATTCTATATTATAACAGCCACACATACTCTGTCTGACGAGTATACTCGTCATGCGCAAAAAGTACTTACAATTTGCGATTTTAATTACAATTTAGTAACTGTAATAAATTGCCGTGATAAAACCAAAAAATAAGACATTCATTTAATTACAATTTAATTCTATATTATAACAGCCACATATACTCTGTCTGACGAGTATACTCGTCATGCGCAAAAAGTACTTACAATTTGTGGTTTTAATTGCAATTTAGTAATTGTAGTAAATTGCAATAATAAAACTAAAAAATAAGACAATTTATTCAATTACAATTTAATTCTGTATAATAACAGCCACACATGTTTTCTGTCTGACGAGTATACTCGTCATGCGTAAAAAGTACTTACATTTCGCTATTCTAATTGCAATTTGGTAATTGTAGTAAATTAAAAAATAGGACCATTCATTTAATTACAATTTAATTCTATATTATAACAGCCACATATACTCTGTCTGACGAGTATGCTCGTCATGCGCAAAAAGTACTTACAATTTGTGGTTTTAATTGCAATTTAGTAATTGTAGTAAATTGCAATAATAAAACTAAAAAATAAGACAATTTATTCAATTACAATTTAATTCTGTATAATAACAGCCACACATGTTTTCTGTCTGACGAGTATACTCGTCATGCGTAAAAAGTACTTACATTTCGCTATTCTAATTGCAATTTGGTAATTGTAGTAAATTAAAAAATAGGACCATTCATTTAATTACAACTTAATTCTATATTATAATAGCCACACATACTTTCCGTCCGACGAGTATACTCGTCATCGTTTACGTTTTGCAACATTGCTTTCCTACACGCCTCTCAAAGAAGTCGCAACAGCCAATTGGTTAATAGACATCTATCAAATGATACAAATATATGCGTATTAAGTATTGCTTCACAGAATAAGATCTGCATGTACATCGTACGTGGTATCTTGAAACGTCATTAATGCTGTGATGAGCCAGCAACGTCATGATTGTATTCGAAATCAGATTTGTATATAATACCGCAGCACGGATACTGTAGTATAGCACCCTAGTACCATCTAGCATAGACAGATAGACACATCGACACTGTAATCCAACATGGTAGTCATGATCAAATTTGAAACCAATGCGAAAACGTATCCAGAAGTTACAAGATATTTGCTATATGTTTCATACGATACAAGCAACTATCGTAAACTTACTATAAGCGTTAGAACTGATCCCACAGAACGTTGATGCTCATTGATGCAACCAACTGCCGACTATTTAAATACTTTAACGATCTCTGCAAAACACGTACACTTTTTACTCGAATATTTTGTAGATTCACGAGCAATCGCATGCATTTTCACACTTTTGTCAAACTCTTTACACAGTTAATGAAATTTCACAATGTTTCATGCTCTTGATATACTCATAAAAGGTTTGTATAAATGTTTGTACACGGTTTGTATGAGGATTAAACTTAAGGAAACTTCGTTGTCTTTCGATATGGTAAAGAAACTTCTATACTGCCACGCAGTTCTGTAACACTAGGATTGTTTGTGGTCCGTACAGCCAATTCACGCGAACTTTCCACCCCAAGACCGAATTTCGTTATCTAAATGGCTTCCGGCAACTTGTATGTCGCCTCCAAATTAAGGTATCGCATATTTGTTACGTTTAACTATTAATTGCAGGATTAATTGGTTCAGATTATATTGTTTTCATAGAGGACACGTTTAACGTGTGACTCGTCCATGTGATACAGATACGCATATAGCTTCTCAAGTGTTATACATTAAAATATTAAATACTATAGGTAAATATAGCAATTGATAAACATAAATAAGAATGTTAAATGTTATATTATTAGCTTGAGTTGGCAACTAAGTGATTGCGGATTTTATCATTACCACCTAATGACAAAAGCCGCAATCACTTAGTTGCCAAGCCAATATATCTTTATGCAGCTATTACATATGATTTTTTCAAACGAAGAAATTCAATGCAGCAATGCACATTTTATGATCGCTAGATACTGATCTTCCAGTGATTTATGCATCGAATTACATGCACATACAGAAATTATGCCAGTTATATCTTCCAATTTATCTGCGTACGTCGCGATATTGTAACACGGTTGTCTGGTTGCAAAGAAATATTCCACATTTATTATTAGTTAAATCGAGCGTTATTTGTTTATGAAAGTTACTTGTATATAGAAAAGTATGCAGAAAAGTTTGTATTGCTTTATGGCGGTGTCCTGAATTAGAATGTTCTAAAACGGCGTTTTTTTTTTTGTGATTTTTTTCAGAAGGGAAAGAAAGAAATGAAGTTGTTGAATTTTGAGATGTGTTTTTATATATATTTAACGAACACAGAACAATTTTTTTTAAAGAAAACAAGAAGAATTGTAACACATTTCTCAGCCTATTTCACGGACGTCTTATCGTTGCAGTTTCCAATCAGTGGGAAAGATCCACCTCGTAATTCTTGACTGAAACAAAAAGCCAAAAAAGGATTAAATTATTATATATTTTTCTTCTGGGTGAATTAAACAACGGCAGGAAAAAATGTGAAATTAAAAATTTTTGCGAGTTTAAAAAAAAATAAACTTTAAGGTGCTATAACAATTATTTGAATAAACTTTTTCCTGCCTCTGTTTAGTTCACTTAGAAGAAAAATATATAACAATTTAATCCTTTTTTGGTTTTTTGTTTCAGTCAAGAATTACGAGGTGGATTTTTCCCGCTGATTGAAGCCTGCAGCGACATGAAATAGGCTTAGAAATCTGTTACAATTTCCTTTTCTACTTAAAAAAAAATATTTTTGTATTCGTTAAATATATATAAAACCATACCTCAAAATTCAATAACTTCGTTTCTTTCTTTCCCTTCTAAAAAAATCACAAAAGAACGCTGTTTTGGAACATTCTAATTCAGGACACCCCCTTAAGTTACTTGAAATTTTTAGTTGGGAATTTTTTCACGTCTCTTCGTCGTTGTGAATGTAATATACATATACAGTAGAAGGTGGGTAATTCGAAGCTGTATAATTCGAAAACCTCTATGAGACTAGAATTTCGTTCATTCGGTTGCGCTTCGCTGTGAAAACCGCTGTAAGCCGAGATATAAGCTTCCTCTGACTCGAATTATTTTCCCCGCGTTTCCATCCGTTATTTTACCTCTGTAACTCGAATCGAGGCAAGTCCAAGTTCACATCTACACGGTGCTCTAAAAATCAGTCATTTTCAAGCATTCGCGATAGCTCCCCTCGTAGAGAAAAATGTTTCCATCAAAAGTCTACCAGTTTTCATATATACACGAAGAAACCTACGTCGTATATGTACGCGCTGTCTTCTGTCCTTGTTTATCTATCATTCAAACTGATTGTCTTTCGTCAGTGTACGTAGGATTTCCATCTTTACGTCTTGGAATATCTGGCTTGGCAGCTAAGTGACTGCGGCTTTTGTCATTGGATGGTAATATTAAAATCCGCAATCACTTAGTGGCCAAGCCAATAGAAACCGAAAAACCTAACCGGCGTGTAAAGCCTCTGCAAGTCGAATTTCCACTGTTTCATCGAAGCTCTGTTGTTTGGAAACCTGAACCTGCGTAATTCGAAGACTGAAACTCTGCCCTGAAGATTGCAAATTTACCGAGGTTCTACCGTATCAACGTAGCACGCTGGAAGAACAGTCGTTGGAAGCTGGAAAACCGCTATACTTCGACTACATCGCAGGAAGAAAAGGTTGGCGAACGAAGCGCTGGGAGATAAAAATCGTGGAAATAACATGGAAATCATCTTGATAAGGATGGAACAGCTTTTCTTATTTTCATTCTCTTCGTAATCTCTGTCTTCTTTGTTATTTGCTCTTATACATTTGTATCCGACGTCGACGAACCTTCTCTTATTTCTGTAATGCGAAAGTCGCATTTTAATAAGTCGTTGGCAAGTTTAACTAACTCGAACAAGAAGGGCGTCACCCATATTTGGGTTACGAGTCCCACGAAGCATACCCGTCACACATATGTGGGTGACGCGGCGACCAACGTGATAATTAACTCGAACAAGAAGTGTGTCACACATATTTGGATTACGGGGACCCACGAAGCATACCCGTCACACATATATGGGTGACGCTGTGACCAACGTGATAATTAATACGAACAAGAAGTGTGTCACACATATTTGGATTACGGGGACCCACGAAGCATACCTGTCACACATATATGGGTGACGCTGTGACCAACGTGATAATTAACTCGAACAAGAAGTGTGTCACACATATTTGGATTACGGGGACCCACGAAGCATACCCGTCACATATACATGGGTGACGCGGCGACCAACTTAAAGTGTTAAAGACGCCATGGATCACGTGTAGCAGATTGCCTCGTAAAATCAGGGGGCATCCGTTTTGCCTAAAACGTGGAGGAAACGCCAAGCCCTGCGAACGAAGAAAAGAAGGTTGAGCTGTATCAAAGGGTAGATGAAATGGGGCAAAAGTAATCCCTTAGGGTTGGAAGTTGACAAAAGATGGCGTAAAGAGAATAGACGGACGCGACCAAAGACGAAAGGGGAAGAAAGTGACAGAGCAAAACGACGAGTATCATTCAATCTTGCCGAATGAATCCACTTTGCACGCGCGCGTCCCATTTACATTCGAATGATGAAGAATGCTGGGAAATAAGCAAACCGGGTTCTCCGTTGTAGCTGAAACGCTTGCATTTACTATGCTTCGACCGGTTGATCCCATGGAATTTTACATTTCCCCTGTAACGAAGATTCCAAAGGAGAAACAATCGCGGCAATCGAACTTGCGTTTAAATCAAGATCGACCGCCGAGGCAATTTTCTTCGAACGCGATTGCTTCAAGTTGAAAGTATCTCGAATTTCTAAATTGCTTGGAGGACGGAAAACGCGAGTAGGAGCAAGCGCAACAACATTTTGCTGTCTGAATTTCCTTTCTGGAGAATCGATTGCAACGACAGATTATTCAATTACATTGCAATTTTAGCGAAGACTGAAATACCTTCGTAAGTTTGACGATGCTTGTGTCGAAAGATTCAGTAGAAAATTGAGTTTATTTGTCACAGTTAGGTTTTTTTTATTACAAAAGATCACAAGAAGAACTGTTCGGACCTGTCTCCTACCATCAAGCAGGAAAGCTCGGTGTGGGTGTGCCCTTTTGAACTCAGAACACGGATTCGTCGTCCACAATTTTCGGTAGAAAAGTGAGGGTAATGATCCGTGATGCCCATTGGTTAATAAATGAAGTTGTAAAGACAAAGAAAACCAGATATGGCTCGTGGGCATCCTTGTTCATGGGAAAAGTCTGTTATCTCGTTAGACACCCGCTTTCTCCGTAATAGGTAAGAACGTGCAACAAACATAAGGACCATCTGTAAACTGTGAAACGAAACTGAACAGATTCGGTTTATGGTATCTCCTTAGGCCTGTTGCAGATCAGGAGGAATATCGCAAGGACCATCGCATCTGGCGTAACACGTGCCAAACAGAAATTTGATCCGTGACACTTGCAACAGTTGCAGGCTAAGACGAGATAAACGGGACGAACAAACAGATATAAATAATTATTAGGAAAAAGCTGTACACACGCAAGAGCCAACCAGCTAAAACGTTTCCTCTATCCGTCGAACAATCTAAAGTTTCGATCGCGATCGAAGTAATAACCGATTAACCGATTGGTCTGGATTTCTGGAACATCGGATAGCGTTCGTGGAGCGCGTTTACGAGGCAAGCGGTGAAGATGTTGAAAAGAGCGGAAGAAAAGCGGCGTGTTCGCCGGCAGTTAAGTTCGCGAAAGTTCAATCCATGGATGATGCACGATGAACTCGTCGAGCTGGCCTCGTATCGGCAAAAGACCAGTTCTGAATTTCCAACTTGGCTCTCTTAAACGTTGTTGCCGTGTATTCGTGCGACCCGAGTTCCTATCTCGACTAGAGTCGAGCGTTTTGACCCATAAAGCGGTGGATCGAATTAAATAAAAACAAGCAGAATATCCGCATTGAAGTGGTAAATGCATCGCCATATATTTACAAGATTTTCTTAATAACATTTGGCGCGTTTATTTTGCAACTGGCGTGAGACGAATTTTTGTGATAAAATTCAGAAGACGAGAAGTTGCCATTCACTTTGGCGCTAGCTTCTTATTTGTCAGTCAAACATGTAGCAACAGTCAAACAGTAAGATAGTCAGCTAGCAATTTTGCATAATGTGCATAATGTACAGCTTGTGTTGGGTCTATGTATGTATTTCTATGAGAAGGAAGAGTATCGGTAGAATATTTGATAATTTTGAAGGGATCGTTTCACGGACGTGGGTCAAGATGAAAATTAATTAACCGAAACG
This sequence comes from Bombus fervidus, assembly GCF_041682495.2. Classification (NCBI taxonomy): domain Eukaryota; kingdom Metazoa; phylum Arthropoda; class Insecta; order Hymenoptera; family Apidae; genus Bombus; species Bombus fervidus. Next base: position 6,508,258 of record NC_091534.1, on the reverse strand, counting down.
AGAAAATGGCAGCATCGATGCTGGTGATTTCTACTTGGTCACGGACACTGTCGCCTGTAGTAATTATAATTATAAAGTCCACCGTGGCCCGTGTTGGCGTGTAATTAACCTACAACAGACGACGCCATTTACTTGAAATGGAAGAAATTTAAATACCAATAACCGAGCCAGGAGGAGGAGGGTGTCTTAGGAAGCGAGCAGAGTGGCGGCAACCACTTGAGAATCCTCGAGCAATCTAGCGAGAGAACCAGATGCTACGGAAAGCTTTATCAAGCCCAACTTGCGAATATCATGTTTGAGACTAGACACTTTATTTTCATTAGACATATATATATATATCTTTTATTCTTCAATTTTTATAACTCTTCGTAAGCATATATTTTATAATCTAAATGAAATTGGTGGATTATTTTCTTGTATATAGGAAAATAATTATGTATAATTATTATATGTAAAACAAATAAGAAAAACTAATGTTATATATATATATATATATATAAACACATATTTGTTTTCTTTTCTCTAAATTCTTTTTTTTAAAAGCCTTAGAGCTATCTACATATATAATAATTACATATATTAATTTTCTTATATGTAAGAAAAATAAGAAAAACTAATGTTTTATATATATATATATACACACACACACACACATATTTCTTTCCTTTTCTCTAAATTCTTTTTTTAAAAGCCTTATAGCTATCTACATATATAATAATTACATATATTAATTTTCTTATATGTAAGAAAAATAAGAAAAACTAATGTTATATATATATATACACACACACATATTTCTTTCCTTTTCTCTAAATTCTTTTTTGTAAAAGCCTTAGAGCTATCTACATATATAATAATTACATATATTAATTTTCTTATATGTAAGAAAAATAAGAAAAATTAATGTTATATATATACACATATATTTGTTTTCTTTTCTCTAAATTCTTTTTTTAAAAGCTTTATAGCTACCTATATGTATATAACAATTTTCTTATGTATAATAAAAATAAAGAAAGCAAAATAATATACATAAGGCGTTTAAGAAAAGAATTTATCAATTTCCTTTAGATTTATACATACTTGTGTTATTATATTTGTTATGTATATCTGTTATGTGTATATATTATAACTGTACATATATAATATATAAGGCGTTTAAAGAAATAATCTATCAGATTCATTTAGAGTTTACAATGAGGCTGAAATACTTGCCAACAAAGATAGAAAGTGTTTAACCAACAGAGGTTTATTGTATCTTTTGCAGAGCTGTAATTTATGAACATAATTTCCTCGTTTATAATTAATATACTTATGAATAGTATGTTTGAGACTAGACACCTTATTTTCATTAGACATATATATATTTCTTTATTCTTTAATTTTTATAACTCTTCACAAGCATATATTTTATAATCTAAATGAAATTGATGGATTATTTTCTTCTATATAAGAAAATAATTATGTATAATTAGATATGTATAATTATTGTATGTAATAACTTTCCTATATAATAATAATATATAATAATTTTCTTATATGTAAGAAAAAAACTAATTTTATATATATATATACACTTTTCTCTAAATTCTTTTTTTAAAAGCTTTATAGCTATCTACATATATAATAATTACATATATATTAATTTTCTTATATGGAAGAAAAATAAGAAAAGCTAATGTTATATATATATATACACACATATTTGTTTTTTTTCTCTAAATTCTTTTCTTAGAAGTCTTATGTACAATAAAAATAAGAAAAAACAAAATAACATATATAAGGCATTTAAGAAAAGAATTTATCAATTTCATTTAGATTTATACGTACTTGTATTATTATATTTATTATGTATATATATTATGTGTATACCTTATAACTGTACATATATAGAAGAATCTATCAGTTTCATTTAGAGTTTACAATGAGGCTGAAATACTTGCCAGCAGAGGTAGAAAATGTTTAACCAACAGAGGTTCGTTTTCTTGTATATAAGAAAATAATTATGTGTAAGATATGTATAATTATTATATATAATAATTTTCTTATATGTAAAAAGATAAGAAAAACTAATGTTATATATATGTATACACACACAATTTCTTTTCTTCTCTCTAAATTCTTTTTTTAAAAGCCTTACAGCTATCTATATGTATATAATAATTTTCTTATGTGTAATAAAAATAAGGAAGAGCAAAATAATATACATAAGGCGTTTAAGAACAGAATTTATCAATTTCATTTAGAATTATTATAATTAGTGTTATTATAATTTATTATGTATATATATTATGTGTATATATTATAGCTATACATATAGTATTATACATGTATTATATGTATATATGTGTGCATATATTTGTATTATATATAATAATTTTCTTATATGTAAAAAAATAAGAGAAACTAATGTTACATATATATACACACACATATTTTTTCTTTTTTCTAAATTCTTTTTTTAAAAGCCTTACAGCTATCTATATGTATATAATAATTTTCTTATGTGTAATAAAAATAAGGAAGAGCAAAATAATATACATAAGGCGTTTAAGAACAGAATTTATCAATTTCATTTAGAATTATTATAATTAGTGTTATTATAATTTATTATGTACATATATTATGTGTATATATTATAGCTATACATATATAATATGTAAGCGTATTATACATGTATTATATGTATATATGTGTATATATATGTATTATATATAATAATTTTCTTATATGTAAAAAAATAAGAGAAACTAATGTTACATATATATAACACACACATATTTTTTTCTTTTTTCTAAATTCTTTTCTTAAAAGCCTTACAGCTATCTATATGTATATAATAATTTTCTTATGTGTAATAAAAATAAGAAAAAGCAAAATAATATACATAAGGCGTTTAATAAAAGAATCTATATGTTTCATTTAAAGTTTACAATAAAGCTAAAATAATTGCCATCAGAGATAAAAAGTAATTCAACCAACAAGAAATTCGTTGTATCTTTTGCATTTTGTAATTTCCTCGTTTATAATTAATATACTTGCTAGCGTTTGTGTATTTGTGGGATATTGGGAAATGCAAAAAGGAAAGAAGAACAAACATAATACGAAGATATCCAAACAATGAGAGATGCGATGTTTGTTATTGTATATTTAATATTTAACTGATACGACGACAAATCGAATGTTCAGTTACATCCGCGGCGCTTGGAACGTAAAACACCGGGTCTGCGAGCCTGTCAATCTCTCCCTTCGACATTTTGCAATGAGCAGAGACGACGATCGGGCGAAACAGAAGTACGCAGTTGTAAAACGAGGAAAAATAAAGTGGAGATGAGGCGGACGATAAAACTGATACAGCTATGTCTGCAAAATCGCACATGTACAATATATTTAATATAAATTGTACGTTTCGAGGGGAAATTATACGCTGCAGGAGAAATTGTTCGGGTTAGAAAAGAATCAGCAAATGAAGTGGCTGTTTTCAACGATGTTGCATTATGGTTTAAAACAAATTTAGTATACTTAACAATTATTAAAAATATCAGCCTTTCATGTGGAACATTTAACGCTGTGCGCATAGGTTGTCATAATCCATGGAATTGTACGAGGATCGCGATACGAAGATTTATTATACGTAGAATTATAAATAATGTAGCGAGTTCAGAGCCAATATTTCGCGTTTCATTATGCGCAGCGTACGGTACTTGGCGCGGATCATTTTATTATGTGCGTTGCACGAAACATTTTAAAATTTCATCGCCACTGCAATGAAACGCGACTATCGGGATTACATTGATAATTGAAACGAGTCTGGAAATTTATACGAAAGCTGTGATATTGAAACAACGATAAAATAAAGTTTCCTTATTTTATCGTCGCTTTGTGTCTCAACAAAAAGAAAAAAAAGGAATTTTTTGACAAAACAGCCGAAACTAGGAAACTGGTAAAAGTCTGGTCCAAAGACGTAATTGAAGAGTGTTTGCAGAGAAAACTGTAAGCTTTTGCAGAAACAAGCTTTTCCGGAGGAAAAAAGAACCTTATGCATCAGTGTAACCTAAATTCGTGGAGAAATAAAAACCTGTCTGCATGTGGCATTCCTCGGTTGTAAAGAAAACTCAATTAGACAGATGGCAAGGACAAGAGCGAAAAAATTCTTAACTAATCTTTCTTGGTATTTATTTGTTTCTTCTATAGAGACGACGTTGCGACACCATTTTTTTTAACAATATCAATAACACCTTCTTAATTGCACTTTTACTCAAATTTTCAATTCTGGCGCCTGCGGTGTTTTCCGCAAATTTTCTGGCCGTCAGACGCGTACAAGATTTGCAGAATTATTTTCGAGACAGTCGACAATATTTCATTGTCTTGGATATTTCAATATTCCGACAAGCGATATTTTGAAACTTACATGGAACATCAAACGGAAGAAGAATTTTAACGCGCGATTAATTTACAGCGAATGTTAAAATTGCTTTTCTGTAAAAATGGAAAACCTAACTTATCCTTCTCATCCGCTGCGCTCGTCCAATTCAGCCAATACCACGATAAATGTTGCCTTCAAAGGCGGAACACTTATATCGCGTCTGACCTATAAGCCACTCGTACTACTGATAACCGACACAAAAGAAGATCGTTGAACGCCAAAAGCGTTATTACAGCTACGATCTATATATATATATATGTCGAGTTATCATTAGGGTTAGAGCGTTTAACGAATCTTCATTTGGATTAGCCATTGTTGTTATACAGTATAGATGATAGTTAACACTGGAACTACCGATAGTTAATTACCGAAGCTATTTCTACCAAAACTAGTGAAAACTGGTCTTTAAAAAATACGTAATAATGGAATATTTTTATAGTTATTGTTTGATTACTTTCTTACAGAAGTAGTACGTTTTTGATATTATTAATCCAGCTGGCACCGTAATCCCTAAACGAGGGTTAGCACATTTATGAAATTGTACAACCAGTCGTTTTGATTGCTGTGGTATTTCTAGCGTCAGCATTTAGCGATCTAGCGATCGATCCGGAATTTTCCTGAGAACTGATATCGTAGAAAAGTTGTAGAAAACGAGGAAGCTGGTTAATTGGGGTTCGATGAAAAGAGTGCAGGACTCCTGCACACTTTGACGAGTACCAGTCATTTTCACTGCTATTGGTATAAGTAGCCTTGATACAAAATTATCTTCAGTTTGGATACATAAATACAAATAGTAATACATAATTACAAAATAGAATTCGTTATATTATTCTTTTAGTTATCGTTGCGAAAGTCATTACATCATTGTGGAGAAAAATATAACATGAAGTAGGAATTTTAAAATAAAATTGTAGAGCCAGCGCAATTTGACTGGTGTGGTAGTTCTAGTGCTAATGGTACTAATATGATTATTACAGAATTTGACAAGTAACCGTGGCAATTAGATACTCGAGATGCTAATGACAATGATCTTAGGTTCAATAACAAATACGGTCAACGGGATAGCAAATGCGCTTACTTCTCCAAAGCCCAAGTGGAACTGAACTTACTGGTCCACTAATAACTTTTATTTAAATAAAATAGCTATAATAATATTGTAGGTAATATCAGTTCTTCAGACAAGAAAATGAAACGAACAAATTCCCCATTAAATACAATTACCATCGTCATCGAAGGTCGACTTGTTTGATGGAGGTGAGCGCGAACGCGTGCCACATCCTTCTTTCTTAATTTTCCGAAAATCCGCTGTAATTTCGCCCGACTGCTGACCTCAACCACTGTCGTTCAGCTCTTAACCTGGTCTGATATAACCGAGAAATAAATGGAAGCAGAGCGGCGCGATTATCAAGCCGCGATGCAGATGAGGTGGGACGTGAATGGCGGCGACACGCCGGCCCGGAAAAAGCGGAAAATAGGTGCTGTCGAAGTCACGTGACAGCGGGGCATATCATTGACTGGTCCTTTCGATTTCTCATTTCCTGCGGGTCGTCACACCGATCGATGACTGCGAGCAACGTCGCTGCTGTGTAACGCGCACGCGACACGCGTTGCGAAGATGCTGTAACAGTTTGTGAGGATACAACGCGGCGATTCCGCGTCTACACAGTGCAAATGACGCGCGTTATGTTTGACGTTACAGTGCCGAGAATTTGAACGTTCACGCGGAAAATTTTATGTTTCGTGGACGATGATCGTGTGACGCCAACCACATGGGAGACCAGGCCGCGCTTCAGAACCCATGGGGTGATGGCGGAAATAAAGATGTGGCGGCACAGAAGCGAAATGCCTAATGAACCCTCGATATCCCAACGGTCCTTTAGCCGAGTGTTCGAGAACGCCTAACAAACGCGTGAATTGTGGGGATGACAAAGAAAAAGAATCAGAGTTGTAAGAGCTTCAGTCTTGAAGAGTCACGCCTGGAGTTTAGAAGTAAATGGTAACCAGTGAAAAACAAGCGTCAAGAAGTAAATTGTCTTTTTTTTTATTTTTTTATTTTTATCTTTCATTTACATCTCCGATTCCCCTTTTTTTTATTTTACGTGGAAATCGATCGAACATGATACGAGTTTCACCGGTAGATCGGCTAAACCTGTGCGAGTAATGCGCATTGCATGATTTGGCTTGCTCGTGATAGATCGCGTTCAAATAGCGTACGATCTTCTTGTGTAGACTTTGGACAATTTTCTTTTTTCGTTTTATGTTACGACGACCAGGTTTTCTTTTAAGAAGTCGATAGAATCAGAATAGGAAATTGTATTAGGTTGTCCGGAAAGTTTCTTTCGTTTCATAAGGTGATTATAGATGAACAAGAATTTTATATTATTTTGTTTATAGAATTTATATTATTTTATTAAATTAAGTATGATGTATGATTTCGTTTCATTTCTATTATTATGTTCGTGCATAATTCAATAAATTAATATAAAACAAAAAACATTGCGCGTCTATTATTTTCTTATAAAACGAAAGAAACTTTCCGGACAACCTAATAGAATTACTGGGGAAATTTACTGGAATTTAGCAGAGAATTGACGAGGACTTTCCAAAATTTTCCAATGTGATCTGTTGCAGATCAGTTTCACGCTTACAAGTGTTTGGAAAGATAGTGAGTTACAAAGATAGATTTGATATTGGAATGAGAATGGAAGGAGAAAATATTTGCAATTTCGTCTCTAAACAATGTAACAATAATAAACGTGTCCTTTACGTGTATCGATTATTACATTTACAATTAAACATTTATTGGACTATATCTTTTATTAGTAGTACAAAATATTATTGTATATTTATTTATTCAATTATACGTAATATTTTTAGTATATTCAATAAATTGGATGAATTTTCTTGAAATATACAATTATTTTATTATATTTTTAGAGGTTAGGTTAAAATTCTTAATTAGGTTAGGTTTAAATATGCAATTCTTCTAACATTCCAATTACGATTTCAATTACGATATTGGAATGAGAATTGAAGGAGAAAATATTTGCAATTTCGTGTCTAAATAATGCAACAATAATAAACGTGTCCTTTACGTGTATCGATTATTACATTTACAATTAAACATTTATTGGACTATATCTTTTATTAGTAGTATAAAATATTATTGTATATTTATTTATTCAATTATACTTAATATTTTTAGTATACTCAATAAATTGGATAAATTTTCTTGAAATATACAATTATTTTATTATATTTTTAGAGGTTAGGTTAAAATACTTAATTAGGTTAGGTTTAAATATACAATCCTTCTAACATTCCAATTACGATATTGGAATGAGAATTGAAGGAGAAAATATTTGCAATTTCGTCTCTAAATAATGCAACAATAATAAACGTGTCCTTTACGTGTAGCGATTATTACATTTACAATTAAACATTTATTGGACTATATTTTTTATTAGTAGTATAAAGTATTATTGTATATTTATTTATTCAATTATACTTAATACTTTTAGTATATTCAATAAATTGGATAAATTTTCTAGAAATATACAATTATTTTATTATATTTTTAGAGGTTAGGTTAAAATATTTAATTAGGTTAGGTTTAAATATACAATCCCTATAACATTTCAATTACGATTTCAATTACGATATTGGAATGAGAATTGAAGGAGAAAATATTTGCAATTTCGTCTCTAAACAATGTAACAATAATAAACGTGTCCTTTACGTGTATCGATTATTACATTTACAATTAAACATTTATTGGACTATATTTTTTATTAGTAGTATAAAATATTATTGTATATTTATTTATTCAATTATACTTAATACTTTTAGTATATTCAATAAATCGAATAAATTTTCTTGAAATATACAATTATTTTATTATATTTTTAGAGGTTAGGTTAAAATACTTAATTAGGTTAGGTTTAAATATACAATCCTTCTAACATTCCAATTACGATATTGGAATGAGAATTGAAGGAGAAAATATTTGTAATTTCGTCTCTAAACAATGCAACAATAATAAACGTGTCCTTTACGTGTATCGATTATTACATTTACAATTAAACATTTATTGGACTATATTTTTTATTAGTAGTATAAAATATTATTGTATATTTATTTATTCAATTATACTTAATACTTTTAGTATATTCAATAAATTGAATAAATTTTCTTGAAATATACAATTATTTTATTATATTTTTAGAGGTTAGGTTAAAATACTTAATTAGGTTAGGTTGAAATATACAATCCTTCTAACATTTCAATTACGATTTAGGTTATGATTTGTTTCTGTTTATAGTGATTGCGGATTTTATCATTACCTCTTAATGACAATATCCGCAATCATTTAGTTGCCAAGCCAATACTTGAAGATACTTGGCTGCAGGTTTTTGCCTGATTAATTACGGAACAGCTGTTGAGATTCATAAGGACAGAAACGACTGAAATATTGTATGATTTATCTGGAAGATTGCCCATCGTTACTTTCATATAAATGGTCCGCGAGTTTGATTTAATTAATAACGATGACGCGGTATGTAATATCCATCGCGGTTGCGAGGTGTGTTGTGGCTATCCCATCGATTCAAATTAATTCTGTTAATGGCTGTTCGTAGAGTTAGCGATCCTTCCCTATTGATTTTCACGGAACGCGCAAACAACTTCTTCAACAGTTCTACTTGCAATTCTTATTCGATATCGTATAAATAAAGCGATTTTTCCATTGGTTATTCTACAACATTTTTCATTTCCTTTTCTAATTTGTTTTTTTTTTTATTATAATACTATATTATAAATAAGTAAATTAAGTGATTGTTGTTGAATTAAACAATTTAAATTTAGAATTACACGGAAGCTTATAACTAGCATAAGCACGTCGTCTAATAGAATAAAGCGAAATTAATAACAGTCCTATTCGGTTTGTTAACAGCATTTGCATACTATTAGTTAATTAATAGAAAATACGTCAAATGTCGTATTGTCAAGTAGCTGGTGATTTTACACGACTGAAGACGCTCGATACTATGACAATTAAATAAAGAATCTGATAAACAAGCGTCGTATAATTTTTATCGACGAACAAATAGTACGTAGAAAACACGTATATAAAACAAAAGAAAAATTGTTGTTTCGAAGAAGTAGGTTAACACTTTACTGACCGATAGCCTATTAATCGGCATTTTGTCGCCGATGCTTACCGACCGATAGCCTACTAATCGGTTTTTTGTCGCCGATGCTTACCGACCAATAGCCTATTAATCGACTTTTTGTCGTCGACAATTTTTCTCATTATTTGAGCAGTAATTTGTAATCTAGTACTAAGGTACCTTGCTCAATTAGCGTCAGTTGCGTTGCTTTGTAAGCTGTCACAGTTTTATACGAATTTAAAAAAACTTACTGTTCGCGATGAACAAAAAGAATGCTATTGGAGAGTGTAAACCGAAACAGAGCCGGCGCCAGGAAGAATCTGCGCCTGAGCTGCCGGTCGGACGTGCGTATGTTGTTGGACCGCTAGCGGTCGGTAAAGTGTTAAAATATCTTGTACAATTTCTATTAAGCAAAAACGTATTGTACACACATACAAGTACTATTGATGATACAAAATGATACAAAGTACTGAAATATCAGTTTTCTAAAAGTATTGGGTTGGCAACTAAGTGATTGCGGATTTTATCATTGCCACCTAATGATAAAACCCGCAGTCACTTAGTTGCCAACGCAATATTTATCACGAACTAACAGAATAGGAAATATGGTGGAAAAAGTAAGAAAGAGGAGAGTTTCGCGAACGAGGAGGTCGTTCCACCGTCGTTCGAAATTCAATAATTACGGCCGGATAGCCAGGAGAATTCGTAGAAATTGGTGGAAGCGAAGATACGTAGCGGTGGACGCGATCGATCGCCACTTTATTAGTTTTCAATGGCGCGACGAGCAGCAAAGAAAGGGCGAAAGAGAAACGAACAGGTCCATAATAATATCGTGCTCGGTCGTGCATCCTAAAAATGCAGCCTAAGGAATTGCGCGGTCTGTCGAACTGCGAAATGAACCGAGACACTTCATTCCCCTTTCTACCGTATCGTCGTTCGAGAAGGAAAAACTTAAGGAGCCAATACGGTTGGTGGCCGGGCCGGTTTTATCAATAAAAATATTCGCATTTCTCTTTGCCCGCGAAATTGATACTGCACGCCGCTTCGCTCTATTTCTCCGCGATATTCCTTTTTTCCCTTCGACTCGCTCGGTTTTGATCGGCTTTCCGTTATTTCCTCGTCCCGAAGTCTTCCTTGTGCTTGAAACGTATACGACGCCAGTTTTATCTTTCGATTTGCAAGTCGTCCGATTGATTATGAAACGTAGAATTTCCAGATTTGGTAGAAATTGCTCAAGTCGCATGTACCTTTTGCTATATTTTTTTTATGCTACAATGTTTTGCAACAGCAGCAAATTTTGCCCGTTTATCCATGAAAATTGTTTAAAAGTAACATGGAACGTACAGAGAAGATGGCGATCTTTTTTAGAATTTTGTTCAGCGTTCGATGTATCTTTTTGTTAAACTGTTCAAATAACGAGGATTACAGTGATATGCAGGTTCTCCGCAAATTAATTGTTCGTTACATTGTGATGTGTCATTTCGAAACGCAGATGTGAATGTTCGTTATTTGTTAGCCAGGCTTTTGTTCTCGTCGCTCGTTTCCTCATTTCCTATCAGAATTATGTCGTAATTAAATGACTGTCTTATTTTTTAATTTTAGTTCTGTAATTTATACTACAGTTAACAAGTTGCAATTTAAACAGCAAGTTGTAACTACTTTTTACGCATGACGAGTATACTCGTCAAACACTCGTCAAAATTAAATGACTGTCTTACTTCTGAATTTTATTCCTGCAATTTATACTACAATTACCAAGTTGCAATTTAAACAGCAAGTTGCAACTACCTTTTGCGCATGACGAATATACTCGTCAAACACAGAGTACGTGTTTGTTATAACTTAGAATTAAATCATAATTAAATGATCGTCTTATTTTTGAATTTTATTCCTGCAATGTATAGTACAATTACCAAGTTGCAATTTAAACAGCAAATTGTAACTACTTTTTGCGCATGACGAATATACTCGTCAAACACAGAGTACATGTTTGTTATAACATAGAATTAAATCATAATTAAATGAACATCTTATTTTTTAATTTTATTTCTGCAATGTATAGTACAATTACCAAGTTGCAATTTAAACAGCAAATTGTAACTACTTTTTACTCATGACGAGTATATTCGTCAAACACTCGTCATATTAAATGACTGTCTTATTTCTGAATTTTATTCCTGCAGTGTTTAGTACAATTACCAAGTTGCAATTTAAACAGCAAGCTGTAACTACTTTTTGCGCATGACGAATATACTCGTCAAACACAGAGTACATGTTTATTATAACATAGAATTAAATCATAATTAAATGATCGTCTTATTTTTGAATTTTATTCCTGCAATGTATAGTACAATTACCAAGTTGCAATTTAAACAGCAAATTGTAACTACTTTTTACTCATGACGAGTATATTCGTCAAACACTCGTCGAATTGAATGACTGTCTTATTTTTGTTTATTACAATTAGCTACAATTTGTTACAATTTACTACAATTACCAAGTTGCAATTTAAACAACAAATTGTAACTATTTTTTACGCATGACGAGTATACTCGTCAAATACAGAGTACGTGTTTGTTATAACATAGAACTAAATCATAATTAAATGATCGTCTTATTTTTGAATTTTATTCCTACAATTTACTACAATTATCAAGTTGCAATTTAAACAGCAAGCTGTAACTACTTTTTGCGCATGACGAGTATACTCGTCAAACACAGAGTACGTGTTTGTTATAACATAGAATTAAATCATAATTAAATGAATGTCTTATTTTTGAATTTTATTCCTGCAATGTATAGTACAATTACCAAGTTGCAATTTAAACAGCAAATTGTAACTACTTTTTACTCATGACGAGTATATTCGTCAGACACTCGTCAAATTGAATGACTGTCTTATTTTTGTTTACTACAATTAGCTACAATTTGTTACAATTTACTACAATTACCAAGTTGCAATTTAAACAACAAATTGTAACTATTTTTTACGCATGACGAGTATACTCGTCAAACACCCGTCAAATTAAATAACTGTCTTACTTTGAATGTTATTCCTGCAATTTACTAGAATTATCAAATTGCAATTTAAACAGCAAATTGTAGCTACCTTTTACGCATGACGAGTATACTCGTCAAAAACAGCTAACTGTTTAAAACAGCGTTCCTTTTGCCACTCGGAGACTCAGCTCGCTCGTTCAGTTTCTAGTTCAATCTCGCCTTTAATCAATCTTAATTCGATCACGGTCGAATGGAATCCGAACGCGATAGAACACGTTCGACAGAAGTCGGTGTGAAAATTTCCTTCGCGCGTCTTTTTCTCGCAACGCATTCTTATTCCGCAGGGTGCGCGCGATAACGAGTCCGTGGCCACGAGGCCGCGACTTTTCTCCTCGAATCTCGACCCAGTTTCCCACTTACAAAGGACCGTCACGGAATATATCCTCGTTTAATTCCAACGCGCGACGCGGCACGTCCGCGTGTGTGCCGTACGACCCGCACCGGCCATCCAGCAACCGGCAGCATCGAATCGATGAAAGTTTATAGAGACTGGCTGTATAAACGACCAGCAGGCAACCGATACAGCACCCGCAGTCCCACGAACATCCCTCGAGCGTCGTTGCGTCGATCTCCTCGTCCATAGTTGAGGACGCGAAACGTTTTTCGTCGCCGCTTCGTTTCCTCGAGCGACGACAGACTTTCTCGGTGAGTGCGTGATTCGCTTAAAATTCTGATATGGTAAACACGGAGAAAGTAAGCGTAGAACGCTCGTAGAAAACACCGTGTCGGTGTTAAAATTGAAGAATTTTGATTTTCCATTGGAAAGTGATAGAAGCTTCGAAATAGCAAGCTATTAATTGTATAGTTTGTTTAAAATGCGTCGTAGTAAAAGTTAAATAACTTTTTCAAGTGACACTATCTTGGAAACTGCACGCTTCTTTCTTAAACTTGTTGTGATTTGTGTCGTTGCAATATTGTAAAACTTCATTTGTATTTTTTTTGTAATTTATCAACATCATCTTAAGCTTAGAGCAACGATACTTGTAAATATCGTGTGATATTTAATTTGTTCGACACAGCGGTATTGCTTTCCTCGTCCCTCGATTACAAATGGTTGGAAATCGTAAAAGTAGATGGTATCATCGTTACAGTCTGAACACGATTGCCCTTGTGATGGGAAGCCAGCAATTTAAAATTCACCAGTTAGGATAATGCATGCATGTGCTGGAGCAAAAACGATATTTTCAAACGAAGAGAATTTTACTGGAGAGACCGCGACCCAATTGCATCGTAAGTGAGACGAGGCAATTTCGCGTCATCTGTTAACGAAAGCTCATCTGATATCGACATGTTTCGCCTTGTTTAAAGGGGACAATTTCCTTCAAGGTCGAATACGTGTCCAACGCAAGATTTTCCATGTACAACATACTTATGACCGTATAAATGTCGCTGTCGCGGGGAACACGAAAATAAATGGTATTTATCAGGCAACGTCGTTTTCAATTTATATCTAATGCTTCAACAGCACAGAGATTTCATAGCAGGCGATGTAATAGATCGGATACATTGGGAACAAACTGTTTCGCTTGAGTTATTACTTCGTCAAATCCAGATGTAAATGATCTTCAGGAATTTTTCAAACGCTGTCTCTTAGATCTGCCTTAGCGGCAGAAAAATGTAGATGGTTCATTTAAATGGTAAATTAGAATTTGACTGTGCTTATGATTAAATCCTTCGTTGAATTTCAACAAAATGTTAACCAGTTAGCCGTTTCTCACGAGTATACTCGTCACGAAGGAATGGCAATATTTTCCATTACGACGAATATACTCGTCACGAAGGAATGGCAATATTTTCCGTTACGACGAATATACTCGTGACGAAGGAATGGCAATATTTTCCGTTACGACGAGTATACTCGTATGGCATTTCGTGATTGGTGGTGACATCTGTACCCATCAAGTGTACATGATATTCTATGTAAATGTACATGATAGATATGTATATATATAGCTGAAAGTTACCATTCCATATTAATTATTATTATTTGCTACTATCTGTGTCATCTACCTGTTTGATAGATCAGCCTACAGAAGTGAATTGTTTAGAAACGAGCCACCTCTGACGCCCCTAGTAATTCAACATCATTTGCTAATCGACCTCTTTGATGATTAATTCGTCGCTTATTCATCAGCAATCTGACCCACGCTCATCGGATTCCAAATTAATTTCCATTTGCAAACGAAAGATTCTGCAGAACACGGGCATGGATATTGGATAAACAAAGACACAGAAAAAAGGAACAAAAAATGGGAGAAAAAGGCGGCAGGGGGAGAAAAATGACACGTGTCCGCATCTAACCATGGAGAAATGGTAGAAACGTGCTCGAAACGCAGAAACGCAGAGGGATGATCGTCGACGATGGGGCTGACGCAGAAGGCAATTCCGCACATTCGCAGCTAGATCTATCGCTAGTTAAGTGTCGCAACATCCGTATCGGGGAATACGTTGTTAAGCCTGTGCCACACTCATCCATACGTTCAATCCCCACGTGAAACTTTCCGCTGTAGCGACCATGCGACCCGATACTCGATACTGCGTAATTCAATTGAAACTGTGGCTCGATCGAACGACCGGAGTTGCCTGGTTGTCGATTAAAAAAGGGAAAGAAAGAAAAAAAAAGAGCAGTCGTTGGAAGGAAAAAATGGGCGCAGCCGTACTAACCGGCGCGACGCAGCTGTCTCAACGCAAGCTACTCGAATCGTATTGTATTTGTATCGCAGACGCCCCTAATGATCCACTGATTCTACGCGTCCACCTTTTTTGACAGTGTGTTGCTTTCGCAGAATCGTAGAATTTCACTGTGCTTATGGTTAAATCCTTCGTTAAATTTGAATAAAATGTTAATCAGTTGGCTGTTTTTCGCGAGTATATTCGTCACGAAGGAATGACAGTATTTTGCGTTGCGACGAGTATACTCGTCGTGCGTAAAAAGTAGCTAGAATTTGCTGTTTTAATTGCAATTTAGTAACTGTAGTAAATTGCAGTGATGAAACTAAAAAATAAGACATTCATTCAAGTGCAACTTAATTCTGTATTATAATAGCCACACATACTCTCTGTCTGACGAGTATACTCGCCATGCAATTTGCTGTTTTAATTGAAATTTAGTAATTGTAATAAATTGCAATAATAGAATTAAAAAATAAACTAATTTCGTTACAACGTAATTCTATATTGTAACAGTCACGAGTACTTTTCGTCTGACGAATATACTCGTCATGAGTAAAAAGTACTTACACATTGTTGTTCTAATTGCAATTTGGTAATTGTAGTAAATTGCAATGATAAAACTAAAAAATAAGACATTCATTTAAGTACAACTTAATTCTGTATTATAATAGCCACACATACTCTCTGTCTGACGAGTATACTCGCCATGCAATTTGCTGTTTTAATTGAAATTTAGTAATTGTAATAAATTGCAGTAATAGAATTAAAAAAGTAAACTAATTTCGTTACAACGTAATTCTATATTGTAACAGTCACGAGTACTTTTCGTCTGACGAATATACTCGTCATGAGTAAAAAGTACTTACACATTGTTGTTCTAATTGCAATTTGGTAATTGTAGTAAATTGCAACGATAGAACCAAAAAATAAGACGTTCATTTAATTAAACCTTAATTCTATATTATAATAGTCACACATATTTTCTGCCTGACGAATATACTCGTCATCGCCTACTTTTTTCGGCACACTTTACGCACATTTTTCAAAGAATCGCAACAGCTAACCAGTTAATTGATTACGTGATAAATGCATTTGTTTTCATGAAAAATAATTGCCGAAAGGAATTGCGCATTATTTAAGCTCCCAGAAAATTCCATAATTTTATGAAATAATTAATGACATCAAATTAGTAGAATTCCACTTATCGGAATTTATCTGCGAACAAATAGTTCACATAACTCGTTTGTTGATTCCGCTTATTACTACGATTTTCCCCTCAAATGGCAGGAATTTGCCATTAAATAAATAGATTCGATCGACAGCAGCCCATTTAACCGGACGTTAATTAGAATTTCGTTTTCGTAAATGAAGTTCTACCATAATACGTTAACTATTCGAGTTAATCAAGAGCAGATTCTCTTGGATCATGCAACTTCGTATTGAAGTTTACAAGCAGATGGCAAGAACTGCGATATCTCGAATCAGTCAGCTGTACGTACATTCGTTGCCTTTGGGTCGATGGTAAAACAGCCTCAAAAGGATTTCACTGCATGGCCCTTTGCTCTCGAGAAATTAATCGAGAAACGGTGTTCTTGGTGCAGCAATTTCTTACGTTTCTAACCTTTCTCTTACAATTTCTATCCGGAAAATTGTAAAAACATGCAGCAGCCTTACGATAAATGAAATTAATCAAAAATTTATCATAGTAAATTGTAAGAATTTGATATCACCGAGCAACATAATATTAACGTTAAAAGAATTTATAAAACAGTGAATTCCTCCAAAACAAACGACCAGACTCAAATCTTTTTCTCACTGTTTTACCATCAACCTGGACCATCGAATACACATAGGGTCAACTCATTGCGGATTTCCCGATTCTTGCCATCTGCTTGTTAGCTTGTAATCTTCCTCTTTTTTTCGACCTCCACTGTTCCACTTTGCCCCAGGTCGCTTTGCGTTACACAATGTGTCGAAGTTTTAACATTATACACACAGTTTTTCCTCGAAATATGCAACCGACCCGGTAGGTTGCTTATTACAACTCAGCTGTGCTATTTGCCTCGGACAGGACAAGAAACAATACATCAGAGTCGCTAGTAGTAGCAATGGGAAAGCTCTTACAAGTATTCTATTCGTCTTCTACTAAACGACGTGGCCATGTTCATTGGACCACACAAATTTACGATTTCTCGCTTGCTTTTGAAACGAAAGACAAGCAACATGGCGAGAGTAGCCATCCACATGTTACTCAGCAATTAAGTTAGACAAATTTACCAAATGTGCAGCTGGACAAAAATTGTAAATTAGAAATTAAATAAAAAAAAAGTCCTACCTTGTCAGGCAGTGCGCTGAATTCGAGAAGCTTGGAAATTATCTTACGCGAACGTTGCTGTTATTTGAGACGATATACTCGCGCAGCTGGGGGCGATGTAGCGAGGTCGTAAAATCGGTCAGGCGTTGAAGTAAAAACATGGTTGAAGAGCGAAACACGTAAGTTGAGACATTTTAGGGGAGATAAGCGGCTCGAGCCTTGTTCAGGGCCGACCATGTCAACTCGCAACTAGTTCTTTCTTGCGAGTAGGTAGGTCGACGGTAAAGAATTCCCTGGCAACCCTGGTCACGGTATGCAAACGACCCTGAGTGCGGTTAGATCAATCGGTGTCACCGTTTAACATTTTCATTTACGACCTCGTTGTGTATATCGCTGCCAGCTATGCGAGGCTCGCGCTGGTAGTTTGTGAGACACGTACAGACAGTGTCACGTATATTCCAACTGTACCAATTTTTTACCTACGCTTAACATTTTGCACAGTTAGAACGTTTTAGAGATGAAACGAATTTGCACACACCTCGTGGCCAATTTTCTATTTAAAAATAGAAAAGTGGAATCTGAAGGGAAAAATGGTACATTTCCTTTTAGTTTTTTTTTTTTTTTTTTTTTTTTTAATGTTTTAGGACAATGTGAGTACAAATTGAAACTTAGAAAATGAGTTGGTAGTACAAATGCAACTTGATAAAAGGAGAATTATTTTTGTGAAATTGAACGATGAGAATCGACGACTTGCAGCAGAAAAGATGGAATTTGAGGTAAACGAAAAATCGTCCATCCAGAAACTGACTATCGACTAATTATTTAATTAATGGATTTTGCGATCTAAATGACTAATAATGTTTAAAAACAATTTTGTTCAAATTTTTATTTTCTCGGTTCGAATATTCGACGCTCTTGGAACATCGGAAGCCTCAGTGCTCCGTCTCCGGGACATTTTATTTTCGAGCAGTAGCTTCACAGCCGCATTCAACTTCTCCTCTGTCCGTTTTCCTTTCTTATACTTTGAAGTTTCAGAAATTTCTCTGCGCGAGAAGCTAGGAAAAAAATGAAACAAAAGTCTTCTAATTTAATTGCGGTTGCCAGTAGATTGAATTTGCAGATAACAAAATTTGATCTGTGGCGATCGACAGCCGATTGATCGGTACTGGTTGAAATGTGGTTTTAGATCGTAATGTACGAAGAAAATTGGGAAACTGCGCCTGGTAATTACACTTAAGCACTAGACATTGTGATATTTTGTAGGTTATATTATATTAGCCATAGATAATTAGCCAAGTTCAAGTATACTTGATCAGTTTTCAAGTAGTAGAGAAAAAGTAGAGGTTATGCCGCGAACAAAGTCAAAAAAGTAACAGCATATTGTGATTGTTGTAAGGGCCAGTCGGCCCTCCATCTAACATTTTAAAAAATTACATAAATAGAATACAAATACAACGGTGATGCACGTCGCGTCACGGGGCAGACTCGCGTGAGCCACCGGTGGTACACGCCGCCTCAGGGGACGGACACGCGCGACTCATCGATGATACACACCGGCGTCAACATGTTAATAAACTAGACGTAGTATACGTAATAGAACAAAATCATTTGCCCCTCCGAGTAACGAAATATCAGCTGTAGAAAATGACTTGGAACGTTCGACATACGACGTACACGTTTGACGTGTCAGAACAGCGAAAACAATGGAAAGGACAATATGCTTGCAAAGCATGTCACACGCAATTCTTACAGTTATTTTTATTTCCATTCAAACAGAAGTGCTGATGTCTAAAAAAATAATTATTTATGGTTGCTACTGCATGTGTTGCAATGGATGCTGCACGACACTGCCATAGACATTTTTCTTCTGTTGGTTCACGAGGATATTCGATGTTCTACAAAGAAAGAGAAAATTGAAAAGGAAATACGAAGGACAAAGAGAAGCAAATATTGCAATATATTTTAACAAATATAATCACGCGCTGTAAAAATGTGTTAGTGTTCTTGGCAAAGGGAATTGAACAGACGCATGTAAAGAAGTTTATCCCTGGCCAATCTCACTGTCAGATTTATTATTCGAGGATGCTTATCAAATTCAAATACACATCCATCTCTGACAAATCCCCTTCAAGATGTCTCGTACCTAATACCTTGTCGCAACTTATTGTTAGCTATCGCCTTTTTTCCCATTGAAACTGCCGTTGAAGCTGACCTGGATCGCTGGAGATCGATTGGATCCGATCATGGAGATTTTCGGGGCATCGGCCAAGCACGAAGGAACACAGCGACTGCGTATTATCTGCGTTTCGAATATTCCAAGCGCAGCTCCTGCTCGTGTCGTGTCGTACGCTGGAAACTTGGCGTAACTCGGTTGAAACCATAGGCGGATCAGACTATCAGATTGGAATGGTCGCGTGGTCCTCGATCGCTGGGCAAACAACAGGAAGAGGAAAGCAGAAACTTGAGAATGTAAAATGACATTTAGAATGACAGAAAGTTGGCCGGAGTATTGAAATATCTGATCCATTTAAGTTTCTGAAAACGATGGTGGAAAGTGGGTGACGCGAAATTCCCAGCCGCCATCTATCGCAACGATTGCTGGCGTGTCAGCCGGCTTTTGAATCACACGGAATACTCGAATCAATCACGTCGATTACGTCGGGAAACGTCAGCTGGCCGACGTCGAGAAGCGCGTCACACGGCTGCTAGCCGAGTCTTATTAAAATTTGTTTCTTATCTGCATCTGCTTCCAGAGTGCTCCTCACGTGTTCTTTAGCGCTCGTGGCTCTTGTCCTTCGAAAGAACGTCCGCGTTATTTCGGTTTCACGCCATCGACGATAGCTTCACGCTTCGAGACAGCCAGCGTTTGATCATGGAAGCATCAAAGGTCATCGATGATACAGGCAGGTCCTATAATGGGCTCTGTATGGTGTTCAGCCTGCAAAATCAACATGGAGCCTGTACAGAGTTTGAAAAATTAATTTCCATAAGAAAAGTAGTCAAACAGAAGCAGATACGAAGGAGTCTCAAGGATGCATGAAGACCTTGAGAAGAGTAACCTGACTGTGTAAAGAACACTTAAGAAGTATTTTTTATTTTATGTTAGTTTATTAAATTATATAATTATAGAAATAGAATTAAATGGATCATACCTAATTCGATAAAACAATATAAAACAGAAATAGTTGTTCACCTACTATCACCTTATGGAGGGAAAGGAACTTTCCGGACGACCCAATAGAAACTATAGTCAGAGTTCAGGGCAGCAAGAAATCAGGCAAATGGGAACATGGATTGCCTTAGGAGACTAGAATTTAAAAACAGACCAGTGAGAACAGAATTTGGAAGACTGACCAGTTGCAACTACTGTTAATATTAATCAGCCAATAGGACAAATGGCGTAACACGTGAAGATTAATGTTACAGAATAAGAGGGGAATATGCAAGACGTTCCATTTAAACTATTTGGAAGAAGGGAATCGTAGAATCGACGTACTGAAATATAAACAGAGAATAGAACACGTGTCAGAAGAACCTAATCGCAAAAAAAATTTTCTTCGATTGTGTGACACCTTCTCTGTTCAAAATCCACGACACTAGCGAGCATACAGTGGGAATTAAAAATTGTAGCAAAACAACGAAGTGCAACATTGGAAACTACAATGGAAGATTAGGCTACAGATGGGAACTTCTGTATACAAAGACCTTGGGCAATTATTAACTACTACATGCAGTTACGTATGTTTGTGTATTTGTTACAAAAGTGAAAATTTGTTTAGATTTTCGAATGAATTTTGTTTGATCGTAATCGATAATACAGGCTGCTTAAAAAATGAACACGTATTTCATGGCACAGTGACAATTTAGCCCACCCCTTTTTAGGATTCATTTCCGACAACTTTGTTGCTCGCACACGGTCACGCTTTTTATTTCTTGCGTAGATTTCTCCAATTTTTGTATCACATTTATTACACAGTGGAGAAAACATTAGAGAAATATACAGCGACGTACAAAAATACTTGAACGCTCAGGTTGCCTGAATTCGACCTTGTCACCTGCGCCGAACGTTTCGGTAGAACAACCGCGAGTAGTCGCAGACTACTCAACTGCGTGGAAAGTAGAGAGCAGCAGGAAGAAAAATTGCAACAAGCCACGTCTGATGTTGGGATATTCGACTGTCGGATATTCCGCCATTCTCGGCACAATTTGAAGCTTTTGTGCTTTGAATTCTACTAAAATTCTATTTTACTTGAAATTCCGAATTAACACACATTAATGTCAATAATATTAACAAAGTTTCGATAATTTACACGGTCGTCGTCAGTTTCTCAATTTTCTCGTCCGAGGTTCTTAGCATAAAAACGTCACCAAAACAACGTGCCGAGCGATTTCAATTTCGCGTCTCGTGTTACACGTTGTATGCGTTGAGAAACAGGCCACAAGTTGCAACACACCGGCGTATCGTATTACACTCTGTCGTTCTCATATTTCACCTGCGTTATCGGCTGCGATCTGCAGATCTCAGCGATGTTTTTACCGATCAGACAAAAATAGCTCGTGAAACGAAAGTAACGCGCGGCTAAGAGAGGATACGAAATAATTCTGAAGCGGTTCGAATTGGCTTCCGCAACAACCAGGCTTCCTTCCCTCTGATATCGAAACTTCGATTTGTACTTGTGGCTGGGCGCCATTGAAGAGACGATTCACCAGCTTACGACGGGTATCCTCCGTTAATAGAGGCTGGCCACGGTGAACTTTTGATGTATGTAAATGGATGAATAATGGCCAGGTGAATATGTAGATCGCAGGATGACAGATCGAGAACTTGCTTGCATCCACTTTAATGATTTATGGCTGGCTATTATCCCGAGACTTTGTCTTGCTTCATTTCTTCGCCGACGCTAATCACGGGATCTTGTGCAAGTTTTTCGCCGCCGCTGACAATCAATTCCAATTAACTTTCGACAGAAGAGAGCTATATGGAAAATTCTGCGCTGCAAAAATGTAGGATGATCTGGATTATTCGTGTTCAACGAAATTTCAATGCCATGGCAGAGATATTTTTAGCATTGGCAGGTGAATAAATGCAAATGTTTGTATATATACATGTTGCATATTAAAGGTAGATATTGTCACCTTTTCGAACATTCATTTTGACGTACAAATATATAAATTTTGATGTGCAATATGCATGTTTAATAATGGTGTTTAGCAAGCAGGCGTGTAATGTTAATCGTTGTTGTATATTCGTGTAAATTATAAAAAGATAGGAATTAATTGGTATGAGGTTGTGAGAAAAGATTTCTTCCCTTTTATGAGGAAATAATAGACGCACGATGTTTTTTGTTTTATATTATTTTCTCGAATCACGATCCATTTTCTTCTGTTCAGATAAACGCATTTCACGGACTTGGTCTCACGTTTGTATGGAGGTGTAAAAAAACACGTTTGCGAAAGAAAGACATTTCTCCGACAACCTAATACTTTACTTCTCACATTTCGGCGCATTTTCAACTCGATATTTTGGGGTGGGGGGGAAGGGGATTTTTATTAAACTTTAAAATCTTCAAATTCGCAAATATCCAGGTTTTCAAATTTGTTGATATTTCAATTTTCAAACTCTCTGATCTTCGGGTTGTCGAGTTTATTAATTTTCGATTTCTCAAATATCTGAATTGTTGATGTCGTCAAGTTTTTAACCAGGTCACTCGTCAACTTGAAACTTCTACATATAATCACGAAATTAATAGATAACGAAGAAGTAGACGTTTTTAGTCTTTGCTACTATAAAATGAACGTACGAAGTTAATTATTTTGATAAAAGGGGAGCGTGGAATTAATAAATCAAGGAGTAATAATAATTTAGTATACTTTTCTTTCGTTGTCAAATTAGAATAGCCGGACTAATATTGGATATTTCTACTTAAAGCTTGCACAAAATATTAAAATAACATTCTCATTATATTACACAAGGTAATCCATTGTAATTTATTCATACAATGAAAGTGTTAAATAGTAACATTTAATACATTTTGCATAAATAATGTTGTAACATTCAATTCGATATTCAACGAATTCAATGTATCTCATTTATTGTTAGTTGGAGAATAGATTCTGACGTCAACGTTAATAATTTTCTGAAACAGGTATCTGCATTGTCATTGTAATAAATTTATTGTAAATATATAGACAAGTATATCTTCTTGAAATTTCTATTTATTTTTTAAATATAAAAGAAGAAAGTATTCTTTTAGTATTAAAACACTGAAATTAGAAATTCCACTTTCCTCCCAGAAATCTGAATTATCCTGACGATATCACAATAACTGCAATTCTTTAATAATTGTATAATTGTAATAATTTACAAGTGTTTGATTGAATTTAATCACCGTTCATTGCTAATTACTCAACCATGCGCGATGATGATACAAAATGATACAAAGTACTGAAATATCAGTTTTCTAAAAGTATTGGGTTGGCAACTAAGTGATTGCTGATCATGTCAATACCACCCAATGATAAAATTCGCAATCACTTAGTTGCCAATCCAATACACAGGTCGAACATGTACAAATTCAAACAGGTATAATTACATATATAATTATGTATAATTGTATGATATCGTAAATATAACAAAAGCAAGTCCTTTTCAATATCAACATACTAAAATTACAAATTTCATGTTATCGCAAATATGTCGATCGTCGTAACGAAATTATAACTTGTGGCGGCACTTGACAACAAATACCACCGAACGACATCAACTACAGTTGGACGACTGCAGCGCAGTGGTTAGC
The DNA here is from genome assembly GCF_041682495.2 of Bombus fervidus. NCBI lineage: Eukaryota > Metazoa > Arthropoda > Insecta > Hymenoptera > Apidae > Bombus > Bombus fervidus. Next base: position 6,483,820 of record NC_091534.1, on the reverse strand, counting down.
GCCTTAGGTTACGAACGTTAGGCACTCGGGTTCGAATCCCGGCGATCGGAGTCCGGGATTGATTTTTCTTGCACGCATTTAAATTAGAAGAAAAGCAGCAGAACGTAATCTCGGCCTCCACACAAGCAATAGCACTATCACTCACAACTATACCGGCTACCCACAACTAAACTACTATTACAATCATCATAGCACCTCAAACTGTAATTTCAATCGTTAAAGTATTTACGTTCCTTACGAATTCCATAATTCCAGAGAAAGACAAAATTGGTGAAAAATACTGAAATTTCAGTTTTCTAAAAGAGCTCGAACATGTACAAATTCCAAATATAGGTATAATTATGTATAATTGATAATATCGTGGATATAACAAAAGAGAACTCCTCAATATCAAAATACTAAAATTCCAAATTGCATGTTATCGCAAAAATGTCGATCTTCGTAACGAAATTACAACAGCTGTAATTTCAATCGTGACGTACTAACGTTACTTGCCAATTCCCATAATCTTACGGGATATCGTGTAACAGAAAAGACACAAGTATTCTACAAAGTACTGAAATATCAGTTTCCTAGAAGTACGCAGCTGAAACAAATTCAAATGTGTATAATTAAATCGCGTCTCGGGTTTCGTTGAATTCGGTTGCAACTCTTGCAGCTACTGGAAACGCGAAGAAAAGGGAGGAAGAGGACATCGAAAGGGAGCTTTCCGGCTCAAATTTCGAAAAGCAACATAATATTGCGGCCACGGATACGTACGCGTATTTCGTTATACGTGTGCATGTTAATACACAAACGTACACACACAGACGATAGATAACGATGCGCGTGTAGGAATATGCACGGCCAGTGTGTGCTACTTTTAAAGCGAACAGACACGATGAGTATTACGCCAGCTTCTATATAATCCGCAATATTCACCGTGTACGACTACTCTATCGCCGAAACACTACTGACCATTCACTTGCACCCACGCAGACTTTTCCCACTGTGTAGATTGTTAATATTTAATACGTCTGCTACATAATACCAAACGCGTATTTACCTCTGAAAAGCTTTCAGGGTGGCTTTAAATACTCTGGCCAGATTTACTACGACGCTCTATAAGCAAATGTTTCGTCGCGAAAATTTCAATACGTCATTAATACGTGTGCGTGCTAATGTTTCTGCAGATTACGACTTTTTCAAAAATCCTAAATATCGTGCACGTACGACCAGGTCCACGTACATGTTCCGCCGATTATGCGTGTTACAGTTTCTGTTGCAAGCTCTCTGGTTTCTGTACTTACAGGGGAATCCCCCGGTGATTGAGACAGGCGGATTTTCATGAAACTTTGTATAATTATCGGTGAAACCTAGTTAAGAATTTTCACTATAATTTGTTTTCTGCTTTAAGGAAAAATTTTTTCTCTTTTACCTCTTCTGATGTAAATGATAAAAGCTACCAAAAAGTGGTTGAGATAAAAGTTTGAGCGTGTTCAATTCTTAGAGACGAGAAAAATTTAATTCTATCGAGCTACGTAGTTAATTAACTTTGACCGTTGTGAGTTGTATGAATAGAATGATTTATATTTCGAATTGCAATTTTTACATTTGCATTTTCAGTCGACGACGAAATCTGTACGAGAAAATGATGCAGCTGGATCGTAAGAGTTAGATACAAAGATTTATTTCCCTTAGCAAACATGTACGAATAACACCTATACATATTGCAGGTATTTTGTATAGCGTGTCGCGAACAGTTCGCGAAACTTATATTACGCTGGCAACTAAGTGATTGCGGATTTTGTCATTAGGTGGTATCGACAAATCCGCAATCACTTAGTTGCCAGTCGACTTTAGACACGAAAACAACGTTTAGACAACGGTTGCTGCGAAAAGCGTCCTTTCAGACTTCTTTCTCGAGTCGTGAATTTTTCTAGTTAAAATATTCTATTTCACACTGGAAATATCTATTGGATCGGCAACTAAGTGATTGCGGATTTGTCGATACCACCTAATGGCAAAATCCGCAATCACTTCGTTGCCAACCCAATACACAGGTCGAACATGTACAAATTCAAACAGGTATAATTACATATATAATTATGTATAATTGATAATATCGTAGATATAACAAAAGGGAAGTCCTCCTCAATATCAAAATACTAAAATTCCAAATTCCATGTTATCGCAAAATGTCGATCTCCGTAACGAAATTACAACAGCTGTAATTTCAATCGTGACGTACTAATGTTCCTTGCCAATTCCATAATCTTACGGGATATCGTGTAACAGAGAAAAGCCAAGTATTCTACAAAGTACTGAAATATCAATTTCCTAGAAGTACGCAGCTGACGGAAATAATTAAAGCTTCTGATCGGATTCGAGCAGCTCTCGGAGAAGTATCGAATTAGAAAAGAATCGTCCAATTGGTGTAACAACCGTTTTAGCCTTGACGCTATCGCGTTTCTTTCGAGATAATTAACGGATACAACGAAGCATCTCAAAAGAAAAATCGTCCAAGCTGGCAATAACTTGCAGAGTTGTATATCCAGTGTGAACATGATCTCGGTGAGAAAATACCGACTGCACATCGATTCGCTAGATGAAAATCTCGCTAACGAGCTTTTGCTCATCTGATTACTGGAAAGTGAATTTATTAAGCGCAATCTAGTGTCGATTTGCACACGTACGAGAGGCCGCAGAAAATTCGTCAGAATCAAATTGTGCATAACGTGATTGTGAAGTGATACTCTCATAAAGCAGCATCCGATTCGTTACACCGGATCCAAGTGTAGCTCGAACGTGTGTACGCGCGTTAAGAGAAGAATCGGGTGGTAAGCGTGTTCGAAGCGTGTTTCGCGTGGTCGGCTACTCTCCATTCGTCCGATTTCACTCTGCGATCGGCAAGATAAAAGACCGTTAACATCGAATACATATCCAGTTGCACTGCCGTTTGCCTAGCACAGCGAATCGAACGTGCTGCATTTCTCTAGCAACTTGCCTGGCCAACTACCGCGACAATTTTCAGAGTTCCACTTGTTCTCTCATGAACTTGTCGGAACGTAGGATTTTCGTTTGATCGGCAATTTCCTTTCGCCATCTCTGCTGTTTGTTCCGGCTCGTCGATAATCGCTCGTCGTCGGCAGCGCGATCTCATAAAAGACGGACAAAGCGGTCGCAGAGACACGTCCTAGCGAAGGGTGCGAAACAAACGAGCGTCTAGGAGAAAGACTCGCCAAGCGATTCCGCACGGACGTGTGCACAGTCACTCTCTCTTTCCATATCCGCGACCCACGCACGCAGCCGAGATCATCGGCGCGTGCGTGCTCACGTGCGACTGCAGTCGGTACAACGTGGCTAGCGAACGAGTACACAAAGTAGCTACGCTGATCGAACAAGTTATCGGGCTTGCTGGATCAGCTCGTAGCCGAGCGTCAAACCGCCGCTGTTGATCATCCTCTGCGGGCATTCATCCGGTGTAATATGACGAAGGGAAGAAGAGCAGACTAATCGACTGTCAAAGTTCCAGCCAAGTGTCCTTGACGTACGAGTGAAACAACACATGCTGTTGAACAATCTGATGAACAGGATTTAGCAGTGCGATCCGCCACAGCTACGACCTGCAACTATGCATTCCTCGCTCATGACCAGCAACACAGGCGCGCTGATGCCGTTCCTGGTGGTGTTGCTCGGCCACCAGTTACGTTCAGTTCAGAAAATGAAACGCCGGTCTAAACGGCACGCTAGAGTTCGAATTCAAGGCCGAGCAAGGCAACGGTCTGTTGCTGTATACCGACGACGGCGGCACTGACTGACGTTGCTGGCTCTGCGCAGTGAGATTTTCAAGCCGAGGTTCAACGGATTCATCAGGAATCTCGTGTACGCCAACTTAGAGAACATGGTGCCCAGGACACAGGAGATGAAGAGCCGGGACCTTAAGGTAAGTTAATCTTTCTTTCTCTTAGGTCAGGTAACAATGAACTTGGCGATTGTTCGCGATGAATAGAGCGCGCATCGTATATTTACTTGTGCGTGGGATATATGAAAGACTCGATAGGGATGAATGAGTTGCGACTCTCGTAGCGTAGAAATAGAACGAACAGTGAGATTCACGAAGGGTGATCGTTACACCACGCAATATCCAACGTTCAACTACCAACGATGCATAAATATTCGTTACGTAACGAGCTAAGGTAACGTGGCGTTATAAAAAATCCACAGTGTTCTTCTATTTTATGCAACATTTTACGTGCTACAGTTCTGTTTATACCGCTTCTTGTACAGTTACTTGCATCCTATAACATCATCAATGGCGAAGCAGATGCAGACTTTTAATACATTGGGTTGGCAACTAAGTGATTGCGGATTTTCTCATTAGGTGATAATGGCAAAATCTGCAATCACTTAGTTGCCGTGGCAGATTCTCACGGTTGACCTTTTGGCAACGATTTTGACGATTTGAGAAATAACTGGGTATTTCCTTATTGTCCAGATCTCTGGTATCGAATCTAAAAGATTGTTGTGCGAAGCAAATATTAATAATTTCGTTAGATGTGGTGAGATTAAACAAGTGAAATTTACAATTTCGTCAATGGCCCTAGGCGAATAGGATCTGATTTAAGAAATATCGTGATCGCTAAGAAACATTCCACGTTTCCATCAGTAAGATCCTCCAATTTCAACGACAAATTTTATACCACGCGTGTAATAATGGAAATAGCAGGTCGTGTTTTGCGCGTGTTCGCTTGGCAATGGCTCGACAAACCCATCCCTCAAATATTACGTCAAAAATAGCAGGAAACGGCCGATCAATAGGCAGAGAGGATAAAACGACGCAGTGACTCCTCTAATGGCCAGTTTATTTTTGGCCTTCTCCAAGTATTTCTGATTCCTGTTAGGGAAAAGTTTTCGTTTCGAGGTCCTCGATCCAGAAAAATATCTTCGGAGTGGATTAGCCTGACTTGGCTAAAGCGAAATATTTAGCTTGTGCGAAGAAACTAGTTCTGTTTATCGTTATCTGTTAGGAGACATCTCGTCTGTAAATTCGGCTAACATTTCTCACGTATGTACGAATTATATCAGTTGACGAACAAAGTTGTCCAACCATTTGCCAAAATGAATACGACGATAGTTGCTACTTTATATTTTTTGAATACCGCTACTTGGTATTTCATCTGAAAACTAATAATTGTTACTTAATTGTACGATATTAATCAGATTATCTACAAAGGAGCAATTTCACTCGTTAAATAATAAACTCATTCCACCGTTTTTGCTACTTTGTTCTCGGTTTACTTAAAAACCACATATTAACTTTTGATTTCTGCTTTCTCAGCAATCTTACTCCACGATATGTAAATTGGAGCTCTATTTACTCGCTTTAGTATTTTCAAAAACTTCCTGCCCAGCGAAAGATTAATACATCGATAAACGAGCAGCGCAACGAACAAGATGTTCAAAGCTCAATTTCCAGATAGCAGCATGCACAAGCTGCACAAGCTGAAATATATTCTTGAGAATATATATTTACCTTGCAACTACAAATTTACAATAACTACACGGATAATCTAAGATTCTCACCCCCCCCCCCACACACACACACATACACACATGGCTATATTTTGTCGTTATAGTACAGCGTATTTTGTATTCTACGATTTAAAGTGAGTCTTCTATGGTGTTCTTCCTGGCAACTAAGTGATTGCGGATTGTATCAATACGATCCATTGACAAAACCCGCAATCACTTAGTTGCCAATCCAATAGATTTTGGACGAAACACTTGGAAATGAAAGAAAATTTGACGAGTGAAAAATTTCAAAATTGAGCGCATTCACGTACTTTGTTCGCAGTGTGTGGAACTCGAGAAGCTTCGACATTACGTTTATACGAACGTTATGGTCGTTGGAGCAAATCGACGATAGCCGAGTTCCTCTTCTTTTTCTCGGCATTTCCGTGCAGGTAGCTTAACCCTGCGACGACGTATCGTAGTTTGTAAAATATTTACGTGCGCGCATACATAATTAATACAGTAGCAAGTAAATAATTTATAATGCAAGTCTATGATTTTCTTTGGGAACAGAAACCAGCGATATATTACTGTGATTTTGTGGCGCAAATATTTAAGTTCATTTTTCAAACAAGTAACGTGCACGTGATATTCGTATAGCAGACATGTTCGTGACATTCAAAATGATTTCTCTCGGAAAGCAGGTCAGTAACAAACAAATTTTTATCCTATGTACAGAGTGTCCAGTTATAAACAAAACATGCAAATTACTGGCAAGCTATCTACTGTATGAAAAAGTGGCTTCGTAGGGGCTACGCTAATCTGGAGTAATTAGTCTCTTTTTTTTTTTTTAGGTTAGGTAGAGGTTATGTGAAGGTGATGCACGGTATGTAGCATTGAACGCAACAATCGACCTCTGGAAAAAGATATTGAGCTATTTATGTGGAAAATGTATTAGATTAGCAGATATCACAACTTTGACTGGTCAAATTTAACATACGAGAGACAAAGACGATGTAAACCTGAGAATATCGCGTCCTTTCCTGTCTCTCACTGCCGAGAATTGTGGATCTTAATCGCCGAAATATATGTATAGGAACATTTAATTTACACTTAGGAATGTTATAAAGATAGTTTCAAAGTTATTTAATAAACGATTGCCAGGATCTTCGTCGATACGTTTGCTCGCGTCTCAGCGCCCTCTTTGTCTCGCCATCCTGCATATCACATTGCCAATGGATCAGTTACATTCGTCTGTTTTTCGAGACGATGCGCACACATATACTTCTACGCACTTGTATTCACATACGTGTGTCACTACCACGCGGCCAATCCAGCCTAGCACACAAAATTATACATATCTCAATACTCGCACATCGAATTTGTCAAATTATAGTTCGAACATCTGCCAAGCCAACAGCTTTTTCACGTAAACGAAGGCTTCTCATAGGCAACAGTGCAAAGGACCGAGCATCAAATTCTGTACCAGCGGGAAACAGCTTGAAATTATTTTCAGAATTTAATCTGATTATTACAAGATCTTAGGTGTACGATAGTCCACTTGCAGCAGCATGATGGAAATTCATCGGAAAAATGAGCGTATTTGTACGTGTCACGTGTCAGTTGTAGAGAAAACTACTATTCCCAAGATAACTTGTACGAAAAGCAAAAAATATATTTGTTCAAGATGTACGTCGACGATGATATATTTGTACAAAGAAACGTATGTCGCCTTCCTATGACCTATACCTGGTGATCTGCAAAAAAATTAACTAGGTCAGACTATGTCCCCTTTGAATGCATTCGGTTCTTATGCGAACCGCTTTCTCATACGGTGAATAGCTTTTTAGTGAGCAATTTGCGTGTTTTCTTTGTCCTTAGACTACTCTGTATATATTTTACCGATTTCGTTTCCATGCAATCATCCGCCAGTCAGTTGTGCCACGATTTACCAACCTCCATACACCAACGTTCTCTTTCTCTACGTATCTGTCACTGGAACATGTTAACCACGTCCGGATATAACAGCAGCATTTTACTTTGATATTCGGAATACTCGTGGCATCGTTTAAGCGCTATTTAACATAAGAATCGCCGTGATTTATTCCAACTATATCATCATAAATTAAATTCTAACTGCACGTCGTGGCGCTCTGTACGGAAGTATTGGGTCGGCAACTAAGTGATTGCGGATTTTGTCATTAGGTGGTATTGACAAAATCCGCAACCACTTAGTTGCCAGTCGATTTTAGACAGGAAAACGATGGAAACGATTGCTGCGAGAAGCATCCTTTCAGACTTCTTTCCCGAGTTGTGAATTTTTCTAATTGTACAGATTTTATTTTACACTGGAAATATTTGTTGGGTTGGAAACTAAGTGTTTGCGGATTTTGTCATTAGGTGGTATTGACAAAATCCGCAACCACTTAGTTGCCAGTCGATTTTAGACAGCAAAACGATGGAAACGATTGCTGCGAGAAGCATCCTTTCAGACTTCTTTCCCGAGTTGTGAATTTTTCTAATTGTACACATTTTATTTTACACTGGAAATATTTGTTGGGTTGAAAACTAAGTGTTTGCGGATTTTGTCATTAGGTGGTATTGACAAAATCCGCAACCACTTAGTTGCCAGTCGATTTTAGACACGAAAACCATGGAAACGGTTGCTGCGAAAAGGTTCCTTTCAGACTTCTTTCCGGAGTCATGAATTTTTTTAATTATAAACATTTTATTTTATACTGACAATATTTATTGTGTTGGCAACTAAGTGGTTGCGGATTTTGTCAATACCACCTAATGACACAATCCGCAATCACTTAGTTGCTAGTCGACTTTAGACACGAAAACCATGGAAACGGTTGCTGCGAAAAGGTTCCTTTCAGACTTCTTTCTGGAGTCATGAATTTTTCTTATTATAAACATTTTATTTTATACTGACAATATTTATTGTGTTGGCAACTAAGTGATTGCGGATTTTTTCAATACCACCTAATGACACAATCCGCAATCACTTAGTTGCTAGTCGACTTTAGACGGGAAAACGATGGAAACGATTGCTGCGAAAAGCGTCCTTTCAGACTTCTTTCCCGAGTCGTGAATTTTTCTAGTTAAAATATTTTTATTTCACATTGGAAATATCTAATGGGTTGGCAACTAAGTCATTAGGTAGTATTGACAAAATCCGCAATCGCTTATTTGCCAGTCGACTTTAGACACGAAAACCATGGAAACGGTTGCTGCGAAAAGCGTCCTTTCAGACTTCTTTCTCAAGTCGTGAATTTTTCCAGTTAAAATATTTTATTTCACACTGGAAATATCTATTGGGTGGGCAACTAAGTAGTTGCAGACTTTGTCAATACCATTTAATGACAAAATCCGCAATCACTTAGTTGCCCAATAGACTAGTCTGCGAGACAACCTGTGAACTTTTCGTAAAATTTCCTCCGTAAGGCGTTGCGATTATCCCAGCGGAGGAATTTCCCTGTGCCTTCCTGCTCGTCCTTGCTTCAACTGGATTGCGGAAATTGGATTAACGAAGCGGCTAGCCGCACACCGGCATTGTCTGATTATTTCCAATGACAAATGAGCCGCAGAGGCCTACCGTTGTGGAAATTCAGGTGGATACACTTTGCCGCTGATAGTGTGACCGCGACACCATTGCTGGATTCTCGGGCGTTCAGGTGCGAATAAAGACGATGCCACATCTCGTGCCCACATATATTTCGTTTTAGAACCGCAACCATGGTAAGGTATTACGGACGTGATGCATTATGAGCGCGGAACCGTCCGAAACTAGAACAATATTTCCTGGATAAATTTTGCCTGGAATACGAGGTCACGAAGCAGCGAAAGAAGATGCTAGTTGAAACTGTTGGAACTTGCTACCCGCTGCCACCGTCCACACGAATAACACTACGAGGTTGATTTAGTGTATTTATACAATCGGCCGAAAGTATGAAACGCAACCATCCACTTGGTTATTTTCCCACGTGGTATAATTTAATTCATTAGAAAATTAAAGTGGAAAGAACGTACGACGGTTTTATTTTACGTTGTGCTATTTTTGCCGCTAGATCGTATTTTAGCGATTCGACCTTCGTACAATTGATTTTTCAAATTGGAATTCGAAAATACACGTACCTGATCGCTTGCAATTGGATTTTTCATAAGCAACTCTGTCATGAGATATTCAAATCGTCATCGAGATGATCGTTCGTCCATGATTCTTAAAAGCATGTGATTAAAAGCATTAAGATTTCGATGTTGAGTTTAATTTAATAAAAATTAGATATTTCGACAATTTGCTGCATCGCGAGAAAAAATTTGTAATAAAAATAAAATAAATAAATGGAATAAAAATAAAAGTTTGTAATAAAAAACAGCGATTAGTGAAAAGCATAATTAATCTGCCTGATATGAAGAAATTAAGTATTAAATATGTGAGCATCATTCAATTTTCAATTCAATTTTCTTGACAATTGCAGGTGAAAATGCAATCCTTGCGTAGAAAAATATTTCGAGTAATTTATTTCTGATTTGCAAGTCGATTTACATTGCAATCCTCTTGTAAACTGTGATATTAATTAACCAGTTTAACTGTTGCAACCTGTTTAAAAAGCGTGTACAATATATCGTATTGTTCACATTGTACACATTTTTTCATAACAATTATTTATATTTTTTTATTTGTTCGTTTTATTTCGATTTGGCCAGCAGATGTTGAAAATATCTTCAAATTTACGAATATATTTTAACTTTCGCTGAAATTGCAATTTAAGCAGCAAATTGTAACTACTTTTTACGCATAACGAGTATACTCGTCAAACACCCGTCAAATTAAATGACTGTCTTATTTTTTAATTTTATTTCTGCAATTTATGCTGCAATTAACAAGTTGCAATTTAAACAGCAAATTGTAACTACTTTTTATTCATGACGAGTATACTCGTCAAACACCCGTCAAATTAAATGACTGTCTTATTTTTTAATTTTGTTTCTGCAATTTATACTGCAATTAACAAGTTGCAATTTAAACAGCAAATTGTAACTACTTTTTACGCATGACGAATATACTCGTCAAACACAGAGTACGTGTTTGTTATAACATAGAATTAAATCATAATTAAATGAACATCTTATTTTTTAATTTTATTTCTGCAATTTATGCTGCAATTAACAAGTTGCAATTTAAACAGCAAATTGTAACTACTTTTTATTCATGACGAGTATACTCGTCAAACACTCGTCAAATTGAATGACTGTCTTATTTTTGTTTACTACAATTAGCTACAATTTGTTAGAATTTACTAAAATTACCAAGTTGCAATTTAAACAACAAATTGTAACTACTTTTTGCGCATGACGAGTATACTCGTCAAACACTCGTCAAATTGAATGACTGTCTTATTTTTGTTTACAATTAGCTACAATTTACTACAATTACCAAGTTGCAATTTAAACAACAAATTGTAACCATTTTTTGCGCATGACGAGTATACTCGTCAAACACCCGTCAAATTAAATGACTGTCTTATTTCTGAATTTTATTCCTGCAGTGTATAGTACAATTACCAAGTTGCAATTTAAACAGCAAATTGTAACTACTTTTTACGCATGACGAGTATACTCGTCGTAACACAAAATATTGTCATTTCATCGTGACGAGTATATTCGTCAAGTACAGCTCACCGGATAAAAACGAATAATATCGTTAAGGAAAATTGGATGTATACAGATCGGTAGACCGCGTGACTACCGTGCAACATAAATCGCAGGAGATTTAGCGCTGCTTGGTCAGACGTCCCATCGCATTACACGGAGCCTTGCAAAGGCTACGTGTTTGTCACTGAAAAATACCTTTGTATCCGCAAATGTGAAAGGAAAATAGGGGAATAATTTCAAAGATAATTATTTAATAAAATTTCATTGTCACTTTAGCAAAGATATTCTGTACAAATTCAACGTTAGCCAGAAGTTGTTACATTGTTGTAATCAAATTATTACACTTACAAATTGCTAACGAAAATATTACCAGAGTACATTTTCAAACGTATTTAATTATACAATTATACATTCAATGGAAAATTATTCGAAAGTATAGAAACATAGTCTAAACTCATTGTTGCAAACAACTTCGAACAACTCGAAGTAACTTCGTTGTGATTGTTATTGCGACTATTCTTTACGAACGGCTAACCGGATCAACCACAACAATGTGGAAGTTTAAATCGTAGCAACAATATCGATAATAGAAGAGATAAAAAAAGACTGATGTGTCTTCTGTAGCGGCCCATGGCCATAGAGAAAGTTCCAGGTCTGAAGTACACGTGTTGGCCACGTGGCCCGCGAAACGACGTCCAAGGACAGGACGTCGTAGAAGACCAAATCCTGGAATTTACTAAAAAAAAAAAACACGGTCCTTCGAAGAGAAAATTTATTGCTCTATTAAGGGAAACGAGGAAAAGCTCATAGTGTAGCATAGCTGTTACGTAGTCGTACAGAGTTTGTATCGATTCAATATCAACTTTGTATCGCTTCTGCGTCATCAACGCTCGGGTTCGACCTGTGTCGCGTTACAATCTAAAACAACACACGTTCGGCATCGAAATAAATGTTGTTCAAGTATCGGAGATAACATCGAACACGTGCTTACCACCTCGCTTCTAATCTCGTGCCACATAAATAAGCTGATTTCAGTTTTATAAGACAAAGTTTCAGTTTGATTAAAGAGAAAACAGAAGTAACTTGTGATACTATCACAATTTTCGGATATTTTTCATTTCAACGTGTTTCCGGCACTCGCCGTTTTAATATTCTCCCCTCAAAATTATACGAACTCTCTGTGTTGACGAACATATATGTACATAAAATTATACTAAAATATATTATACTGTACAGCCCCTCGAAAAGTACAGTACAATAAATATAGTACATATTTCAATTAACCTAAATTTAATTTTTATATTTTATATGTACAGAGGGTGGGAAGAGTCACGATAAACATGGCTTCTGAACCCATAAGTTTCAGAGTTAAGTAAGTGGCGTTTAATCCATAAAAGTATCTCCCTTCCCAGTCTACAAATTTCGCTTCAGTGGCGATGATCTTTCTAGCTACATAACTACACGCATAACGATAATCCTTGTCATGTGTAGAGAATATTATTCGCCGTATTAGTTGTCTCTATCCGCTCCTCTGTTTCATCTACTTCAAGCAGAATATCATAGAACAGCAGCATCTGTGCTACCTGAACCTTGCAGCGTTCTATTTAACGAAGCAGCCTTCAGTGTACGGAACTTGAGGCCATTCGGAGGTGCATGGACACTTAACGAGGCAAGACGCTCGCACGCGTGTAATAGAATTATTATAAGTAGGACGCACGAGATATTTTTATACATTTCATAAATATAATAGGAATATTGCACCCATGTCTATTAACCAGTTAGCCGTTTCCGACGAGTATACTCGTCACGAAGAAGTGGCAGTGGTTTGTATTGCGACGAACCCTATGAGTAATAAAATTAAACAATAAAAAGTTCGCTCCATTACGATTTAATTCTATACTATAAGAGCCACACTTTTCAAAATTAAAAAAGAAAAAAAAATCGCAACAGCTAACTGGCTAAGGATCTTCTGTCTGTTTGCATGAACATGCCACGCGCTAGAAAAATTTGTCTTCGGCTTTTCCCTGCACCCTGTGCAATAAAAATACAAGCGATAAAATTTCATCGCGTGTTTATCAGTTTCCTCCGCACTCACCTTCTATCGAGAAAATTAAAACGCGTGAAATACTACGCGCCACGAGTGCCAGCGATTCGTCTTGGCCGGCCAATGAAGGAAAGAAAAGCGTTCGAATAAATAGCGCGTGAGTGGAGAGATGCTGCAACGAAAGGAAACACGGCGGATATTTCTTCGTCGATGTTTACCCGCCCTGTGAATATATCGTCGATGAACGAGAATTTATCTAGCGGAATAATGCGGGTCGTTCGGCGGACGGCTCAAGTGCTGACAGTTCCCTATCGTTTTATCGACTTGGGGTTTGTCAGTACCACCAAATGACAAAATCCGCAATCACTTAGTTACCAGGCCAATAGTTGTCAGCTTGGCGACATTTATGTAATTCACCGAAGGAATCGGCTGTTGCCCCGTTCTTCGCGCGTACCAGCACAAATCGTTCGGCGAAGTAATTTTCACCTAGCGAAACGGTTTTCTTCGTGGTCGATGTGTTGCCTTCGCCCCGTGTCGTATCCTGTCTACGTTCCCCGTTCCCCGTGACACACTTCGCCCTTGGTTATTAAATATCGAGGGCGTTTTTACGACCCAGGTAATGGCCAATGTTTGGTCGATTACGCGATTGGCTAGTGGAAAAGTTTCGGTACTCAGGTTTCCAGGGATATGTGACATTTATGAGCAGCCTGGCCATGGGGTCGAGTACATTAGAGAATAGCTTTACAAATATAAATGTTTACGTTCGAAGAAACTATGCTATATATTTATATATGTCGAGTTATCGTTGAGACTTGGATCAGGGGCGTGTAATGAGTCTCTCGTTGTCACACAATCGAGGTAGCGTTTATTAACACAAGTATGGATGTTACAAGATTGGCAAGTGGCCGCGGTGATTAGACGCTAATGACAATGACCTTAGGTTTCCTTATGACGAATCCGCGGTCAACGGGATAACAGATGTACTTTGCTCCAAAGTCTAAGTCGGACTCGACTTACTCCTCGCGATACCTGACTAACTCTTTATTGAAACGTGGATCATTCACCGATCGTACAGACACTAGATGACTGACTAACGAGACTGCAAGAAAGGGAATGACTTTCCGTCACGATGACGCTGCACAGGAAAACTATGCTGGGCTGTGCCTAAGGGCGCGAGATCATCGCATTCGTCGAGGAAAGCCTCCGCTCGGAAGCTGAGGCAAATGGACGTTGCTGTTAATTGGTTAATTTCTATGTTGGTGATTAGAATGCTGGCTGCCCTTGAGAGAGAGTTGCTAGCGGGAAGCGTCGTACGCGAGGAAAGCAGATTTCCCGTATCTTCCTGTTAGGATAAAGACTGTCTGTCCGTTTGAAGGACCTTAGTTAATTAATCCTAAGATTTGTAGCGGGTCCTCAGGCTGTGAATGATGCATCGACATCATCATCGCGATCATCTTGCCCGAAGAATGGGGTCTGTGTGTGGCGAGCCACGGGGCCGTTGGAATGTTTAGCGTTAAGTGTCGGTACGACTAATTCTTTAAAGGAGAAAGAAACTTTCCGGACAAGCTAATACGTTTCAAAAGTTTGTTAGGTAATTTCTTGTTTTTTAAGCCGGATACTCGCTGCAGGTGGAAAGTCATGGAAACGATTGCAGCGTTCGGACAGAAAGCGATATTTGCTACAAGTTAAACGGTTTTCGCTGCTGTTATCATAAATATGTGGCGATGCGAAATATCAAATGGAATAAAGTCGGAGATTTCCGATAAAGCAGTAACGACTAGCTCTCCAAATAATCGCCGACAGTGGCATTTATTACGACAGCGAAAATAAATATATTTTATGTAATTGCGTGAAATTAATCGAGCCAAGTTCGTAAGTGAATCGTTTCCCAGAGGATGCAGCGTCACGATAGCGGATAGCATCGAATCCAAAAAGAAAAAAAAAAATGTCAGCCGCGTATTGTTCGCCAGTTGGCTGGCAATCATCGAGCAGGACCACATTTACAAACCTGCGAACGTACAGCCGTATAAATAACCGGGACACGTCGGTGTTTCCTGTTTGGAAAAGCGAAAACCGACAAAATATAAGCGTCGCTCGCTATTTCCATGTATATGAATTCCCTATGTTCCGCAATTTCTTTCCACGAGGATAAAATCGACGATATCATTGCCGGTTCGTTCATTTTACGTGGAATGTCCCATACGCCGTTTATGTGAATCATTGGAACAGCAGACTAATCGCAAGTAACGAACGTTGGCGCCAAAAAACACGTCATTCTCGTAGTTTATATTTTCTAGTTTATAGGTGGATTTTCCGCTGTGACGAAGCGACATAAAAATCTACACGATCCCATTGACAACAGTTGCGAGTGTTAGTTGCCAAGCCAATAGTCGTCAGCTTGGCGACACTTTTGCGATTGGTCGAAGGAATCGGCTCGTCGAAAAGTTGCATTTGTGGCTGCACTCAGCAATAAATACCGCCACTAGACATTAACTAGAACCGAACGACGATAGCGCAGTGGTTAGCGCCTTAGGTTACGAACGTTCGGGACCCAGGTTCGAATCCCGTAATCCGATATTTTTCTTCCACAATACAATAATTAGAAAGTAAATATAATTAGACCCCTAGAAGCCGACATCTACAGCCAACTACATCACAACTATCACGGGCCTAGTCCCCGCCATACATTTATTCGCGCGTACGTCCACAAATCGTTCGGAGTTTCTGGTTTCCTTTTCTCGTTAACGTCGAAGTGGTCAACTTTGTAGAAAAGATAATCCGAACGTTCGCGATAGTGTACGCATAATCGCGCGATAAAATAGGGGATGCTCTTTTAGAGGACTTTTCAAAGCTACACTCGCCATAGTTTTATTCGTAAAATTGTTCGACTATGCATATGCTTGGAATTGGCGAAACTGATGATTTAATGGAAAACAAGTGGAGAATACACGGCGTTGAGTATAAATTGCGGATAGTAGGAGAACGAGATGGGAATGAGAAGTGGTATTTCA
Organism: Bombus fervidus; assembly: GCF_041682495.2. Lineage (NCBI taxonomy): Eukaryota > Metazoa > Arthropoda > Insecta > Hymenoptera > Apidae > Bombus > Bombus fervidus. Next base: position 6,467,611 of record NC_091534.1, on the reverse strand, counting down.
AGTTCGATGAGAGATTTCGTGAAACAGGTAATTGTTCGGAAGGTAACAGAGTTTGAAAAAATAAATATTGTGCTAAACCGGTGAATGGATAAAACAATAATGGAAGATGAATTTAATGGAAAATTCGGGTTGGCGAGTTTGCCGGTTCGTGTGTTCCAGGAGTTCGGTAAAACACGGTGAGCGTAGGCGAATAATAACTAGAATTTCTGGAATAATAAGCAGAATTCGTAGACTTGTGCGGACTCAACGACACAACGAACCGGCACCCCGCAATTATTCCACGTGCGAGCAGCCTCATCGATCTTCGTCGTGAACAACAATAGAGTAGAAACCGGCAAATAGGTGCAAACAAATGCATCAAGCTAAGCATGCAGCACAGACCCGGAATATCCTGTTGGTATAAATAATATCCTCATGTTGTGCGTTCGTAACCTGTTTTTAAAACAGGCATTCTGTGTTGGCTGTGTTTCGGAAATATAGAAATTTTCAATCCAAAACAACAGCTATAAATAAGGAGAGAAAAATAGATAGATAGATAGAGATAGAAATATAAGTAAATAAAAATGAAATACATAAAATTCTAAATAGGAATTATAAATAATACAAGTGGAAATATAAGTAAATAAAAAAGAAATATTGAATATTCATTGGTAATTTAAATTCTAAGTGGGAATTATAAATAACATAAAAATGGATAGATAGATAGAGATAGAAAAATAAGTAAATAAGAAAGAAATACAGAATATTCATTGATAATTTCAATTCTTATTTGGAATACAAAAAATTCATTGATCATTTCAATTCTAAATAGGAATTATAAATAACATAAACATAGATAGATAGATACAGATAGAAAAATAAGTAAATAAGAAATAAATACAGAATATCCATTGATGGTTTCAATTCTTATTTGTAGTTGTAGTACAAAAGATTCATTGATAATTTCAGTTCTAAGTGGGAATTATAAATAACATAATAATGAATAGATAGATAAAGATAGGAAAGTAAGTAAATAGAAAGAAATACAGAATATTCATTGATAGTTTCAATTCTTATTTGGAATACAAAAAATTCATTGATCATTTCAATTCTAAATAGGAATTATAAATAACATAAACATAGATAGATAGATAGAGATAGAAAAATAAGTAAATAAGAAAGAAATACAGAATATTCATTGATAATTTCAATTCTTATTTGGAATACAAAAAATTCATTGGTAATTTCAATTCTAAATAGGAATTACAAATAACATAGAAATAGATAGATAAATAGAGAAAAGATGTAAATAAGAAAGGATACAAGAAATTCATTGATAATTTCAATTGCTATTTATAGTTATAGTACAAAAATTTCATTGATAATTTCAATTCTAAATAGGAATTACAAATAACATAGAAATAGATAGATAAATAGAGAAAGACAAATATGTAAATAAGAAAGGATACAAGAAATTCATTGATAATTTCAATTGCTATTTATAGTTATAGTACAAAAATTTCATTGATAATTTTAATTCTAAATAGGAATTACAAATAACATAAAAATAGATAGATAGATGAGGAAAGACAAATATGTAAATAAGAAAGAATACAAAACATTTTTTGATGTTTTCAGTTCTAACTAAGAATAATAAATGAGAAGACAGATAACTGGATAGATAGAAAATTAAAAATAAATAAATAAAGGAGAAGTACAGAAAATTCACTGGTGTCATCAATTTTTATTTAGAATACAAATGATTCACTGATAGTTTCAATACCAAATATAGCAGCGTTAATTAGGCTGTGCTTGGTGCAGGCAATTAAAAATGAACGAGGACCGATCGATAATATCTGATTCCATTGAACGGATCTGATCAATTCTATAATAAGGACAGATCAATTTTAATTAACTTACGCCGTTCGAATGTAAAATTAACGTAGTTTATTTTTAGTAGATCTCTAAAAAGGGAAATAACGAAGAGATTGATAACTTGAACGAGATGATTCCTTTTCTTCATGAGACAACAAATATAAATGTGTAATCGTCCACATTAATTATTATTTTCTTCGGTTGTTGGAATCCAAAGTGGAAGGGACGTTTTATATAAATTTATTTATCGATAGAATGCACGACTGTTCTTAACAAAATTTTTATTCCCGTTAATATCCGATTTTATCGTTCTATTTGTTAATCGACGAAAACTCGCGAAACTTACTTCTTCAAAATTTGTCATCTTCCCTGTTGAAACGAAAGGAAACGGTGTAAGAGTCATAAAAATGATCTAACAATTTGCAACATACTGGACGTTCTACAACAAATTGAATTATCTAAATCGACGTGGTCTGGCGAATGGAAGAGTTGAGCTTAATGCAACTTTATTATTACATACCTACTTTAGTTTCAATTTAAATGCAAATTTTTCATTTTCACAAATCCAACAATTTAAATTAAAACATTCGTACTGGACGTATTATAAATAAATAAATAAATATATATATATAAATATATAACAAATAAGTATATATAAAATAATAAATAATATGTATAAAATAATAAAATAAAAATATATATAAATATAAAATATATTAATATAAAATATAAATAATATATATAATATAAATATATATAAATATATATCTATATATATAGTTGTTAAAAATAAATAACTTGTGAAGCACGACAGGATCTGAGGAATGTGTAATCGGTTTCAAGTAGAAATTTCGTGAAAACCTATGACGAATTTGACAACCACGCACGTTTGCCTTTTATCATGTACAAGGATGAACGAAATTGAACAAAGTTCTTGCACGAGACAACTGTCAGTGGCCGTTGCTCGGTGACTAATTAAAAATGTTTGTTCGATATACTGGCACTGAAACGTGTTATTGGCGAATCTGTCATCGGTGCAAGCAACCACCGACGAAGAAAAACGCGAAAGGAGAGAGGATAAAAAAGAAGGAAAAATAATTGGAACGTAGTCGCGTGTAAAAATGACACGCGCATCGAGCGAAATTCGTTGCGTTCAACTTTCCGGTTTTAATGAACGAAAGTAATGGGAAAATGTTTAATTGGAACGAGGAAAATTAAAAATCCTCGATAGCCATCCAAGTGCCAGATACAACAATTTGCTCGATATTATATGACGTTTGTTAATGCTACGAGTATTTTCGAAATATCTTTAATGAAAACCACTTTTATTACGTTTTTAATGAAATTATTTCTCCTTGTCTGCCTGCTTATCTATGGATTTTCTCGCTTTTCATCCTCTGGTAAACCAAACGTAACTGCGGGTGTCCTATAGTCGTCAGACTATAACCTCACCTAACCTCATCTGCCTCGTACGACGAAGAAAATATAAAACGATAGTCTGAAATACCTGGCAAGAAAATTCTACAACGTCGGCAATTTTCCAACAGAACAAATGCAACTTACAATCAATTGCATCGAATACGGAGAATTTATTAAAAATAAAACGCGTCTTTCCAGAGAGTTTCGTCGTCAAACCTAGCTAAAGACGGAGCAATAACATTGACGTTACGCCCCGAGGCTATTATAGGCCGTGTTCCTAACCGTCTCCCTTGGTACTACAGTGTCGTAGACAGATCGTATTACATTACATGGCCAGCGAGATATACACAAAGTAGCGATAAGCGCATAGTTGTCGTCAAGCAGCGAGTTCTAGAAACATCGATTCGCCCGCGGTCCGTTATTTTATCTACACAAAAAAAGTGGCGACGTGACCATAAGCGCGAACGGTTGCGAGGCCCGAGCGTGGTGGGGGTCGTCTCCCAGAGAAGACAAAGGACAAAATCGAAGGGCAGTCAGTGGCAAATAAGGATTCAAACCGAATGCATCGAGAGGTTCAGAGAAATAAAATCGAGGTCGCTTAGTCAAACGAATACGTCGAGAAATGTCACAAAGTCGAGTCGAATTGTAATAATAAACTGGTTGTGTCATCGTTAAACCATTTGTAACGTGTTAATTATAATTTTAAATATTGTTAAAAATAGAAGCTCGTATTAACCCTATTAATTCAGTGTTACTGTCATTTGAACTGCCTGTAATCGAAACAGGGGAACGACTGGTTCGCGGCGTCGACTGTCAGAATCACAACGAGAATTTACGCCTCTCGCTGACGCGTTTCCTCGCGATCGTAACAATCGAGATTCCCAATTTCGATTAAAATTAAATAATCAAAAGAATAAAAGTGAATTGCAAGATAAGAACCCGAAGGAAGTACAAATTTCGAACAAAACGACTTTCGGATGAAAAAGGTAACCTTTCCTTCTTACACCTCCAATACCAAGTGGCTGCGTTAGAAGAGGGAAAAAATTCAATAACGTGGGAATAAAACGTTGACGGGGGACTTGCAGTAAATGTCGCGTTTCGAAAGAGAAGAGCAGACAGAAAAGTGGAAGAAGCGAGTAGCGAGAGGGACGAGTTTTCGATAGAAAATCGCGATCATCGTCTTTTACCGGCACTTCATCAGAGTCGGATGATCGGTCCGACGGTTGGAACCGCGTTGGAAACGCGAGATGCGAAATCGCGATATGCATGTGGAAGTAAGGAACGCCGAGTCTGGCCCCGAAACGACGCTGGATAATTAGAAAGTTTATCTGAGGAGAGATCTCGTCTCGTAATCTTATTCGCATTAATTATTTTCCCTGCGCGCTTCGGATCTGATTAAGACGGGCCCGCCCCTCGTCCCTCGGCGCCCTCGTCGAAAAATGTCGAGGAAAAGAGGAGAATCCCGGACCGGGGCGCTCGTCGACGACAAGAATAAAAAGTCAGACGGAAGGAGGGAAAAAAGGAGGGCGAAGGTTGGAAGGAGTTCAAGGGGCGAGAAGATAAAATGTGCGGTGGAAGAAGCGCACGAAGTAAAAAGGGAGGAGAAAAAGAGAGGGAAAAAAGGAGGATTGAAATAAAAGGATGGCGGGGAGGAAAGTTTCGTGGAAAAAGCCTGCACGGAAGTTATCCGATGTCGCGGGGAGTGGGAAGAAAATGCTGAAGGAGAAAGAGCGAGGCAAGGACAAGGTCGATGAGAAATTTACGAGATGCACGAGTGGAAAACGAATTTTTAACGGTCGCCTCTAACAATGGAAATTTCGCCTACGGTCACGTGAGTATTTTGTCTCTCTGTACCTTGTAGTCAATTTTCACAACTTCACGAATCGTTAGAAAGAGAAATTTCCTCCATTTTCTTCTAATTTTTCTTTGAAAAGTCACTTCATACGGTAATACTTTTTTGCACCCGGTATACAATGAACGTTACGAAGGCAACAGCTTCGAGAATTTTCGAAGGTTATATTGGCTTAGCAACTAAGTGATTGAGGGTTTTATCACTAGGTGGCATTGACAAAATCCGCAGTCACTTAGTTGCCAATCAGTTAAACGTCGTATGCCTGTTGTTAGCGATTTTATTATACGATCGTTGTACCATACGTCGAAATATTGTAGAACCTTTAAGTTCTATAATAAGAAGAGTTAAGAATAATAAGAAGAATTAAGAAGAGTTAATTTAAGTTACTAGTATTTCGTGGTTTGATTAGAACGTAGGTTTTTGGCTTACAATGGCGCGCTTCCGGTTCTTAGTGAACCTAAGGACACTGGGTTTTCATTGAAACTCGGTTTTTTGCGTTTGAACTTCGAGTTTATGCTGGTTGCTGGTAGATTACATGAATTGATTATTTGCAACGTGTTTTGCAATGTGGATAATACGCGAATCTTGAATATGTCAAGAACTATGATATTTGGCAGTAGCTTTGGTTTTGTTTTATATTATAATTTGTATAATTATAAAAGCTTTGTTTTAACGCGACGAAAAGCCAGAAAATAATGTTGAGTTTGTAATTATTCACGGCACTGTGTAATACCATTCAACAATTCTTAACACCGTGTGCAAGCGTAACAATTGTTTAACTGTTGACGAATTCGCGTCTTACGTATTTGATGCGGTATCCTATGAAAATGTTAAATGAAACTGTTAAATAGAACAGTGAAGAAAGCAACGAATACTACAAACAAGATGCTACGAACATGTTTTTACGCTACATGCGTGAACAATACGAAACCGTTGTCTATATATTAAATATAATATTAGACGCTCGGAAAGTTCGTTCCGATTTTTAAGCAATTTAATAAATTGAGGAGTTTTTCTTAGTACCTGTCCGTCGGGAAAATTGTTCTCACGCTAAAAAACTAGAAGTATCTTCAAATACAATTTCTAATCTAAATAAATAATTTCTGATACGATATTACATATGTTAAACGCTGCTCAAAAAGTTAGTTCTCATTTTTGAGCAATTTAATAAATTGAGGAGTTTTTGTTAGTACCTATCCGTCGGGAAAATTGTTCTCATGCTAAAAAACTACTAGAAGCATCTTTAAATACAATTTCTAATCTAAATAAATAATTTCTGATACAATTTTACACATGTTAAATGCTGTACGAAAAGTTCGTTCCGATTTTTGAGCAATTTAATAAATTGAGTTTTTCTTAGTACCTGTCCGTCGGGAAAATTGTTCTCATGCTAACAAACTAGAAGTATCTTTAAATACAGTTTCTAATCTAAATAAATGATTTGTGATATGATATTACACATGTTGAATGCTGTGCGGAAAGTTCGTTCGAATTTTTAACCATTTTATTAATTTGAGAAATTTTTCTTAGTACCTGTTCATCAGGAAAATTGTTCTCACGCTAGAAAATTACTAGAAGTATCTTTAAATACAGTTTCTAATCTAAATAAATGATTTGTGATATGATATTACACATGTTAAACGCTGCTCGGAAAGTTCGTTCCCATTTTTGAGGAATTTAATAAATTGAGGAGTTTTTGTTAGTACCTGCACATCGGGAAAATTGTTCTCATGCTAACAAACTAGAAGTATCTTTAAATACAATTTCTAATCTACATAAATGATTTCTGATACAATTTTACACATGTTAAACGCTGCTCGGAAAGTTCGTTCCCATTTTTGAGGAATTTAATAAATTGAGGAGTTTTTGTTAGTACCTGCACATCGGGAAAATTGTTCTCATGCTAACAAACTAGAAGTATCTTTAAATACAATTTCTAATCTACATAAATGATTTCTGATACAATTTTACACATGTTAAACGCTGCTCGGAAAGTTCGTTCCCATTTTTGAGGAATTTAATAAATTGAGGAATTTTTGTTAGTACCTGCACATCGGGAAAATTGTCCTCACGCTAGAAAACTAGAAGTATCTTCAAAAATAATTTCTAATCTAAATAAGTAATTTTTGATATAATTTTACACATGTTGAATGCTGTGCGGAAAGTTCGTTCGAATTTTTAACTATTTTATTAATTTGAGAAATTTTTCTTAGTACCTGTCCGTCGGGAAAATTGTTCTCACGCTAGAAAATTACTAGAAACATCTTTAAATACAATTTCTAATCTAAATAAATAATTTCTGATACGATATTACATACGTTGAATGCTATTCGGAAAGTTCGTTCCAATTTTTGAGGAATAATAAATCGAGAAATTTTTCTTAGTACCTGTCCATCGAGAAAATTGTTCTCACGCTAGAAAACTAGAAGTATCTAATTCTTTTCAATTTATGAGCTAAATAAATAATTTCTGATACGATATTACACATGTTAAATGCTGTTCGGAAAGTTCGTTCCCATTTTTGAGAAATTTAAGAAATTGAGAAATTTTTCTTAGTACCTGTTCTTCGGAAAAATTGTTCTCACGCTAGAAAACTAGAACTATCTTCAAATACAATTTCTAATCTAAATAAATAATTTGTGATACGATATTACATATGTTAAATGCTGCTTGGAAAGTCCGTTCCCATTTTTGAGGAATTTAATAAATTGAGGAGTTTTTGTTAGTACCTGCACATCGGGAAAATTGTTCTTACGCTAAAAAACTAGAAGTATCCTCAAATACAGTTTCTAATCTAAATAAATAATTTTTGATACAATTTTACACATGTTAAACGCTGCTCGGAAAGTTCGTTCCCATTTTTGAGGAATTTAATAAATTGAGGAGTTTTTGTTAGTACCTGCACATCGGGAAAATTGTTCTTACGCTAAAAAACTAGAAGTATCCTCAAATACAATTTCTAATCTAAATAAATAATTTGTGATACGATATTACATATGTTAAATGCTGCTTGGAAAGTCCGTTCCGATTTTTAACCATTTTATTAATTTGAGAAATTTTTCTTAGTACCTGTTCATCAGGAAAATTGTTCTCACGCTAGAAAACTAGAACTATCTTCAAATACAATTTCTAATCTAAATAAATAATTTGTGATACGATATTACACATGTTAAACGCTGCTCGGAAAGTTCGTTCCCATTTTTGTGGAACTTGGTGGACCTAAAAAATTCCATTGAAACGTTTTTCGCCGAAAAACCCGGGAGATTCTGTGGGGATGGAATATTCGGGTCGCGTGAAAGGTGAAGAAAGATTGTGGAAGAAAATAGCGACTATAGAATTCGACAAACGTATATAGAATCGAAATGTAAGTAGGAGGAACGAACTTCGGAGTCTTCTGGATCATTCGAAAAATACGCGGCAATTGAAGCTGTATGCTGGTCAGATCGTATGGTCCTCAAAGTGTTAAGAGTCAGCGTTACTTTAATCTAGAAACAAGTCAGCTTCGACGAGCCATCAGAGTTTGCCAATTGAGTGTCGTAGAACAGAAGGAGAGGATTTCTGTAATCGATGAAAATCGAAGAAATAAGATTGACAAAACGAAATTGCGGGGAAGTTGTGGGCGGAGGAGGGGGACGGTTTTCCCGGAAGAATAGCGCGACACGATGGAGCAAATTGATAAAAGCGGGCGGACTAACAATGAAAAAATGGAATTGGCGAAGAGACGGAGCGGAGAAAAGAAAGAGAGGAAGAAAAGTGGAAAAGGTAACTTGTTCCTCAACTTTTTACTTTCAGCTCTTGTCTCGCCGGCAGCAACTGACGTCGTTTCGTTTATTAATCGCCTCGATACTGCAACAGCCGAACGTAAAACTTGCAGCTACGCAATTTTTCAGGAGCACGAAGCTTCCATTAGAATTGACGAGGCGATGACTGGCTCTGCAAAGAGCTAACTTCTCAATTAAATCGCGGCGAATCCAGAAGTTGGCAAATAACCCAATGAACGCTATAGCACTGCCATTCATGCGGCTATGTTTTGTCAATGAAGTAACGAAAGAGTAATTAACGTGAAATATTACGTCGCCTTGTGTGAGTCTTGTCACTCTTTTTTGCCGAGAATTTGACGCCGCGAAATTGGAGAACTGGCAAAATCGAGGAATTTTGATATTTTGTCGCAGAATGCTCTACGTATCGTTGAGAATACTGTTGCAAAGAATTTAGCTGGAATTTTCTGCTTCTAGATTGTTATTGATAACGCCAGAAGATGATGTCACAACGTAGCATCTGTAGAAAGAGATATTAGTGTTAATGAGCAATTAGCTAATTGTTTCTTGGCTTTTGTCTCTGTGACGCCTAAGTCTAAATGAATGGAACGTGGGACGAATTGGTCGACTTAACAGCTAAATACTGCTTTGCGATTCTTCTTTTTCTTTGCGAATAGCCAGTGCCACACACAGGCTTTTTTATCGCTATATTTTTCTTTGTCATCAACTTGCACGAGATTAACGCGCAAGCTTCTTTTCCTGCCCTTGAGAAACTTGTTTCTTCGTATTTATAGCATTTCCTACAAAACAAAAAATTGACAACGAAATTATAAACAAAAAATTAACACGCAACCACGTGGTGTTAGAGTTAACAACAAAGACACCTAAGCAAACTGTTCCATCGTAAATGAGAGAAATAGGTTTATTAAAACAATCGATAATTAATGTAAAGTTGACCGCATGGTGCTACTATTTATGTTAATTGTACAGAAATAGCCAGCGATCTCTTTTATCAGAAGAGCTTGCAGTTGTTAATTCCGGAAAAATTTGGGAAAAAATGGATTAGAAATTCCAATGTTAAAAAATCCCATAAATCCGAGGCGGTCACGCTTGGTCGACCGAAAAAAATCGGACAAGATTTCCATTAATTTTCCTTCTTCTGTACGTATTTGTCTGAATTCTGCAATTCTTAAACCGCGGTAAAACGAGTTCGTGTTATGCGAGGGAAATTTGTATTTATTTTCAATGGCTAAATAAATAATTAAAAATATTGTACGTGGAAGCATTCAGAGCGAAATCTCTTTCTTGATCTGGCAATTTCTTTTGAAACGATAGCGCTTCTGTTCCCTTGACAAGGATAATTCATCGACCTAGCATTTTCTATTATTTACAATCGATATCTCCGATCACCCCTTTCGAGATAGCAGTAAAATTTCATTTTTCTGTGCGTTTTTCTGAGCTGGCCTCGAAACGTTAACACGACTCTGAGACACGTCTATCGAGAAGAATGATCGATTGCCCTACCAACGCGATTTCCCGAAATAACTTCCACGATTTAATATCTTACAATCAATCAAGATTATCTTTACATTTTCATGCTACATCAATACATACACTTTATCAAATTTTTCCAAAAACGATTGTACATCAAAATTTCATAAAAGTATTCTACTAGGCAATCCATCAATCAATCAATTATTACTATTATTATTGCTATTATTATTATCATTATCATCATCATTATTGTTATTGTTATTATCGTCATCATTATTGTCATTGTTATTGCCATTGCCATTGTCATTGTTATTGCCATTGCCATTGCCATTGTTATTGTCATCGCTATTGCCATTGTCATTGTCATTGCCATTGCTATTGCCATTGCCATTGTCATTGTCATTGTCATTGCCATTGCCATTGCCATCGCCATTGTTATTGTCATCGCTATTGCCATTGTCATTGTCATTGCCATTGCTATTGCCATTGCCATTGTCATTGTCATTGTCATTGCCATTGCCATTGCCATCGCCATTGTTATTGCCATTTTCATTGCCATTGCCATTGCCATTGATATGGCCATTGCCATTGTCATTGTCATTGTCATTGCCATTTCCATTGCCATCGCCATTGTTATTGCCATTTTCATTGCCATTGCCATTGCCATTGATATGGCCATTGCCATTGATATTGCCATTGCCATTGATATTGCCATTGCCATTGTTATTGCCATTGTCAATGCCATTGTCATTGCCATTGCCATTGCCATTGTTATTGTCATCGCTATTGCCATTGTCATTGCCATTGCCATTGTCATTGCCATTGCCATTGTCATTGATATTGCCATTGCCATTGTCATTGATATTGCCATTGCCATTGCTATTGCCATTGCTATTGCCATTGCCATTGCCATTGCCAATGCCATTGCCATTGCTATTTTCATTTTCATTTTCATTGTTATTGTCTTTGCCATTGCCATTGCCATTGTTATTGCCATTGCCATTGATATTGCCATTGCCATTGTTATTGCCATTGTCATTGTCATTGTCATTGCCATTGTCATTGCCATTGTCATTGTCATTGTCATTATCATTGTCATTGCCATTGTCATTGCCATTGTCATTGCCATTGCCAGTGTCATTGCCATTGCCATTGTCATTGTCATTGTCATTGCCATTGCCATTGATATTGCCATTGCCATTGCCATTGATATTGCCATTGTCATTGCCATTGCCATTGCCATTGCCATTGCCATTGCCATTGCTATTTTCATTTTCATTTTCATTTTCATTTTCATTTTCATTTTCATTTTCATTTTCATTTTCATTTTCATTGCCATTGTCATTGCCATTGTCATTGCCATTGTCATTGTTATTGTCATTGTCATTGCCATGGCCATTGTCATTGTCATTATCATTGTTATTGTTATACATTCCATTTGTAATAGCTTTGAAGAACTTAAAATCATTCAAGTCCTTCGCTCGTATTACGAATTCAGAAGGATAATTAATCAAGCGTTGCGAATAAATGATTCTCGTTATGTCATAATCTTTCAGATAAATTCAAATTGTGCTTTTAAGGCGCTTTTTCAAAAATTGCAAGTAACAAGGCTGTATTACGTTTAAAATTACATATCGTTTAAAAACACAGAATGGCAAAGTTCAAGTTTCGTATCGAGTGGTACAAGTATCTCAAAAATTACAAGTTTCATATTCTACGTACGCTGATAACGTTGAAACCGCGTTTCGTTGATTTCAGCAGCTTTGAAATTTCAAAAACAATCCAGAAACTATAACACAATCGTAGTACCACGAGTATACATTATCATTTATTGTTTCTACATTATTTGTCGTTTTCATAATTCTCGAAACTCGCGAATTCCCAAACAAGTTTCAATTTCGTTGGGAAATCTCGGGGAAATACCGACGACAGCCGCGATGTAGAAAAGAACAGAAAAAGCGAAACAGCTAACTTTTCACGCATTTTACTCGACTCCTTCCTTCGTTTAACAATTAAATTCGTTTAACCTCGTGCAACCATAAAATTCATTTCAGGCGACGTCGTAAACCACAAAACGTATCCCCAAACGCAGTCACTTTGTCGAGGTACGCGTTCAATGTAGAAAGTTCTGAACGACGAAACTGAGAGGAGAGAACGCGGCCAAATGATAGCTTCATAACTTAGAAGCTCTCGTTGTCTTACGCATCGGACGAGGAATTCGTGACGAAAGTTGAGCAGCAGGAGGGAATTCATGGAATTCCGTTGGGGAAGTGCATAGCTACAAAAAGCTTGTCCTTGGTCGTGCGGCCGTGTCTCTCTCTTTCCCTCCCTCTCTCTCTCTCTCTGAAGCCTTGAAACGGGAAACAGCCGCGTTGCAGCTCGCGTGAGAACCAACCTTAAAGCTGCGAGCTTAAGTGCACCGGATTTCGAGTCGCGTCTCGTTCGCGAAACAGCCGATGCTTTGAGGCAACGTACAGAGGACAGCGGATGCTGTAAAAATACGAACCCGTGACGCAACGCCACCCTGTGTCCGTGGAACCATCCTCTTCGTTCCTTGGTCCTCGTCTTCCTTGTTCTAGTACATCGTCTTCTCTTGCTTCTCTCTCTCTCTTTCTTTTTCTATTTTCCTGTTCCTCCAGTTTTATCTTTCACGTTCGCGGCAACGTGAATTATACCAACCGAAAGTGTTCATTCGTCCACATCGAGGATCGAAAGTCGGACGAGTTTGCACCCTCGATTTTAATTATCGCGTCCGGCGAGGATCTTATCGCCGCTGGGGAACGAGAGTAGCCGGGTTCGCGTGGAAACGGACGGCGGTTCTCCCGTGTTATTTATTTCACGCGTATTTCACCGCTAGCGCGCTCCTTTCCTTTAGAGGTGCGCGTTTCTCTATTCGACGCGACGGTGCATTCGAATGTTCATGCAAGCGCGGGAACCGGTTGCTTTACGTCTCACCCCCGACGACTTTGCGATGGCGCGTCGAACCGTTTAATGGAAATTCTAATACTCGATCCGCTCGAATCATCAAGGGTCCCGCGTGTCGTACTCGAGCAGAACGCACGTAGAAATCGTTCGTCACAGTGATCGGCCTCTAATTCCCAACCGATTCTTCCCGCCTCAAGCTTTGCTTCTCGCTGGCGACTTATTTCACGCTCGCGTACCGAGAGACACGAAGTCGGTGGACGCGAGAAATAAAGCGGTGCGATAAATGAATCAATGAATCTCGTTTTTGTTTGTCCTTTGTAACTGCAGTTCTGCGATTTTAACTTCTTAAATGGTATCGTTGAGTCATCGGGTATCATGAAAATCTGGCGTCGAATTGCTCGATTTTGGAATTTTCAAATCGATTTAAATCCAGTGCTACGCTACTGTACCGGAAATAGCGAAAAGAGGGAAACATACAAATGCAAGGAATGTAAGAAGTAGGTTTTCAATTATCTTGAACAGTTGGCTGTTGCGACCTCTTCGAAAAGCGTGTATCTAACATGTGTTGTAAAACGTAAGCGATGACGAATATATTCGTCACAGCACGAAGTATTGTTATTTATTCATGACGAGTATACTCGTCACAACGCGAAGTATTGCCATTTCTTCATGACGATAATACGCGTCACAGCGCGAAGTATTGTTATTTCTTCATGACGAGTATATTCGTCACAGCGCGAAGTATTGTTATTTCTTCATGACGATAATATGCGTCACAACGCCAAATATCCCTATTTCTTCATAGTGAGTATACTCGTCACAACGCGAAGTATTGCCATTTCTTCATGACGAGTATATTCGTCACAGCGCAAAGTATTGTTATTTCTTCATGACGATTATACGCGTCACAGCGCGAAGTATTGTTTTTTCTTCATGACGATTATACTCGTCACAGCGCGAAGTATTATTTCTTCATGACGAATATATTCGTCACAGCGCGAAGTATTGTTATTTCTTCATGACGATTATATGCGTCACAACGCCAAATATCCCTATTCCTTCATGACGAGTATACTCATCACAACGCGAAGTATTGCTATTTCTTCATGACGAGTATATTCGTCACAGCGCGAAGTATTGTTATTTCTTCATGACGATTATACGCGTCACAACGCGAAGTATTGTTATTTCTTCATGACGATTATACTCGCAAAAACAAAAATTTGCCATATCTTCCTCCAATTCGTATTACGGTGCACGTATAAAGAAATTGATTTTCAACAAGTTGATTAATTTTTGCTATCAGAGACTACGCACTTATTTCTCATAATACTAATTAAAACAATAAAAACCTTCCTAGTGATTGTCGCTAATACTATCGAAATCATGCTATAGTAATAAACAAATGATACAAAGATGTAAATATAGGTAGAAACAAGTAGGAACGTTGATGAAAGAAAATTTAAAAAAAGAAAAAAGAATTTCTCATAATGACTCAATGTTCTCGGTCTGAAAATGTTATCAGAATCTGATTTTTCGTAATTTTTGTTAGAAAGCCATATTACCCTCACTTTTGTACAAATTCCAACTATGATTATTTTTACCGGATGGATATCGGATATGGAAATTAAATATTTTATATTTATTTTCATAAAACACGACAACTTCAATTAAATCGCTCTTTTTTTTTACTCTCACTGTCATCGCGGACAACCTCGTTAGTTTACCAACACCTTTAAATTATTAATTGAATTTTAAAGAAAAAACATAAAAATAGGAGAAGGCCATACCACCGTCCTTTCCTCTAATATTTTTCCAGTTCGTAACCAAAAACAAGTAAACTTTGGTTCGATCAATTAATCGTGCAGTCATTGTAAGCTGAAGAATATGAAGTTGAAGATATCCACGTTGCTCCATCCTTAAACAATTTCAACTGTTCGAAGAGTTGCTATTTCACGTTTATACAGTTTACGAGCTCGATATCCCGCGCTATGTCTACAAATGATTTTCCAATATCGCGCGCGATTCTATGGCCAAATGCATACTTGCACGGTCGATCAGAAAAATATTACAGGGAAAGAACGACTTTTAAGTGATAAACGGCATGGGCGAGCGCATAATCAGACCGAAGTAGAACGAGAACGATTTTGGTCGGACATCATCGCGTACCGCCATCTGAAGCATGATCGAAGAACTATAAAGACCGCTTGTCGGAGCGGGAGTTTTCTTTTTTCTATTCTATCGATTTTCTACGATAAAACGTTGCAACTTTTTCGCCTGTACTTGATTTTCACGGTACAGTGAATTCTACAAAATACGATGTATAGGAAAAATAAACAAATCGTTATACGTTATCTTTGCTCGCAAGGAATATACGCGGCAGATAATATTATTGTACGAAGCTCTGCGTTTTCGTTTCGTAACTCTTTTTTTATCGTAGAATTGCTATCACGTTGCGGGACACGTTTCATTTCTCAGTTTATTGCAAGATGTTTGCGTGATCGTTAGCGTTTACAAAGCAAATATCGATGATTTCATCTGGAGTTTTGCGTGGGCCGTTGTTTTGCACCGCTGGTTCCGCTTATTTCAATAATTTCTTAGTTACGGAACATCAATATTTTGCTGACGTCTGTAAGAAAAAAAAAAGTGTATTCAGTCGTAAGAAATATCGATTCAAGTAGAAACTATATTACAGATTACGCGATAAAACACGAGGCAGAATAATGTTGGAATACTAAACATCGTTGGTAAACATTGGTACGTAATTTAATGGATTTCATGGAATAGAACGGTGACGATAACTGCTTGATTATAACTTTACTGATTACATCATTAATAACACATGCTTAGAGCTGGCATAGTAATTCAAAAATTCCCATCTTTGGTACAGTTGCTATGAAAAATATTTCCATACCGCATTTATTATCCTACCTGCTTGCGTTTATGGTATTTATATTATCTGTACTATGCTTACAATATTTTAATTAGATGCAATTATACAGAATGCAGTTGAATTACGCGTAAAAGCGGCCACGGCGTGATTCCTTGTGGAAAAACAAGAAAAATATATAGCATACAATTGTTTCATTGATGGCTAAGTTTTCATGAAAATCGAGATTGAAAATGTATCGAGTCACGTCAGGTCCACGTTTTCGTAGCCAAAGAGCAGCCTAATGCGTAATATACTAATAATAATTACAATGATAATACTAATAATATAATATTAAGTAATATATACTACTATCTATTGAGTTTGCAACTAAGTGATTTTGTCAATACCATCTAATGAGTGTGTACTGTACAATATGTATTATACAGAGTGACATATATATAATACATATTATATTATATGTTATTACTTTGTATAATATAGATTATACAAGTAACAAGAACAAAATGTTTAGCATTATATAATATAATTAGCAATATAATTAGCAATTTACAATAAATTGTATGACATGTATTGTACAATACAATGTACTTGTACAATACATGTTATACAAAGTAATATATATATAATACATATTACATTATATATTATTACATTGTATAGTATATATTATACAAGTACAATAACTAAGAACAAAATGTTAGCATTATACAAAGTGATATATATAATACATATTATATTATATATTATTACTTTGTATAGTATAGATTATACAAGTAACAAGAACAAAATATTTAGCTTTCTACTATAATTAGCAATTTACAATAAATTGTATGACATGTATTGTACAGTACAATGTACTTGTACAATATGTATTATACAAAGTGATATATATAACACATATCATATTGTACATTATTGCTTTGTATAGTATATATTATACAAGCAACAAAGTACAATAACTAACAACGAAATGTTTAGCATTATACAATAATTGGCTATTTACAATAAATTGTATAACATGTATTGTACAGTACAATGGATTTGCACAATGTATATTATACAAAGTGATATAGATAATACATATTATGTTATATATTATTACTTTGTATATTATATATTATACAAGTAACAAATGAAAATAATTAGGTACAAAATGTTTAGCACTATACTATAATTATCAATTTGCAATAAATTGTATAACATGTATTGTACAGTACAATGTACTTGTACAATATATATTATACAAAGTGATATAGAGAATACACATTATGTTATATATTATTACTTTGTATAGTATATATTATACAAGTAACAAAGTACAATTTGTTATACAAGTTATTTATTATACAAGTAACTAAGAACAAATTGTTTAGCATTATACTGTAATTAGCAATTTACAATAAATTGTATAACATGTGCTGTACAGTAGAATGGATTTGCTCAATGTATATTATACAGAGTGATACATATATAATGCATATATTATATGTTAGTACTTTGTATAGTATATATTATACAAGTAACAAAGTACAATAACTAAGAACAAAATGTTTAGCATTATACAATAATTAGCACTTTACGATAAATTGTATAACATGTTTTGTACAGTACAATGTACTTGTACAATATATATTATACAAAGTGATGTTGGCAACTAGGTGATTGCGGATTCTGTCAATACCACCTAATGACAAAATCCGCAATCACTTAGTTGCCAACCCAATACAAACTTAATAATAATAACATAATAATAACTGCAATAAATCGTACATAATGACGATGGACACAGCGAGAGAACGTTATCCTTCCGTTCTCTGCTTATTTTCCCCACGTATAATCACCAGCTGACCGGTCGTGACACGTCCTTTTGGCACGCCCTGTATACCCTGCAACATCCTTTGCGCTTGTGCCATGAATTGAAAAATCTCACGATCGTCGATCTTCCTCCATGGGAAATTTCACTTCGCAAAGGCGATCGAACTGAAAAGCCTCTTTATCAGAAGCTATCGAGTCGTATCGTATCGCGGCAGCTTCTCCGAGCGTAACGTTATCGCGTGCGCTCGGCGATGCCGTGCAACGGCCAAGTAAGTCGAAATTTCGGAACAATGTATCGCTAGGATTCACGGCAGAGATCAGAGATGGCCCGGTTCTCGCGATTTCGATCCTCGGATCGTCTCAAACAGAAGAATAAAGAAAGAGAGAGAGAGGGAGAGAGAGAGAGAGCCAAATACGGGCGCGACACGGTCCGCTCCACAAAGGCGGCGCATTTCGTGCCTCGACTTCGTTTTTCCCCGGTGCAGGGCAGATCGAATAACGCGAGACGTGACTCCGAAGATTGCATTTCCGCGAGATGAAAACTGCAGAAATAGGGATAAGCGGGCGTCGCTCGTGCGAATAAACCGTCGGGGCGTGCGTGAATTCAAATAAACCTCGCCGAGAAAGCGATATGACGTGCTCGAACGGAGTGCCGATGATATTACCGTAGCCTTCCTTCGTCTCGGCAACGATTGGAAATAAAGTCGGCCTCTGGCAATGGCAAGGGACGACGCGAGCCTCGCCTCCGGATTATATCGCACGGAGCCGCGGCTCCACAGACGCTGAATTAAGAGCCTCGCGATATTTGAAAACGCCGGAATACGGTGAATTAAGGCAGCTGATATTCGAATCGTGGAAGGTAAGAGACGGCGTGAAAGTTTTCCGTTTGCCTGACGTACAGTGGTTGGGAAAAACATCGTCGCGAATATTTTTATATATTTTTTTTTTTTTTTGTGTCAAATTTTTGCGAACAGTGCGTACCGCTGAATGTAAAAGTATCTTCGAGTGTTCGATCTTTAGGAACGCGTCAGCTCTGGAAATTCTTTACAGCGCTTCGGCTCCGGCGCGCCTGGAACTCTGCTCTCCCATCCGCGGTGCTTTCCAGGTAACGCGTGTCGTCTGCATTCAGTGGATTTAACGTAGTTTTCTACGCCCCTTTTGCCTCAAAACTGCATAGCTCGTTCCCATTTCTTGTCGTGTAATTGCAACATGTTGCTAACATCCCAAGGATTATTCACCTTGGGCCAACGTTGATTCGTAGCTGGTGCCATATTAGCGTACAAAATTGCAAACCATTGCCATTGACCGGTCAGAGGTTCTTCAGCTTGTTAAGCGTACTGCTTCCATTTGGGGCTTTTGGGAGTTTCCCAATTTTCCACGCATCCTTACACGGGACCAATTACGCTTCCAGGGGTTGCATTAATCGCGTTTGCAAACACGCTAATATTTATTAGCAGTTATGGTATTTCAGAAAAATGCTAGGAACGCAGTGCACGTGATCTTGTGATACCTCCACAACATTTGTCACGTGTTATTCTTGCCTACTTGCAATTGCTTGTTCAATTTATGTTACTATAAATTGTTTTCTTCGTTTCAAATAATTAATAATGGTGATAATAAATGGTATGAAATTTAACATAACTTGGACCTAATTAATTGTTGCTCTGATGAATATAATAAAACCTGGAGAGATGCTCGATGTTCCGAATAAAACACAGTGGAGTTTCGATCATCCGACGTGACGTGGACCGAACCTAGCGCGGATAATCGAAAATTCAAATTGCTTAACTGTTTAATAGATTGAAAGTTTGATTAACTGTCTTAATAAATAATATCTGACTGCTTACATTTCCTTTAGGATAAATTTTTGAAAAAAAGATGCTGTTATGGTGAAGCTTAAAGTATCTCGGATAATACGAAGCTTCGGTTAAACTGGTGTCGCATAAGCAAGGCGCCAGTGTACCTCATATTGCGAGAAGGAGGATTTCGTATGACTTTTTTTACTGATACTAAATATTGGCAACTAAGTGATTGCGGATTTTGTCATTAGGTTGTATTGACAAAACCCGCAACCACTTAGTTGCCGAGCCAATAAGAATGAGTTTCGAGTGACAGAGATGCGTGAAACGACTGCGATAGAAAGTACGACTGATGGTGTTTTCTGCCTCTAGTCCTCGTACATTATCTGTACGTAATGATTTACGAAAGAATTCGAACAGTGTAGCCTTTATTATTACATTCTATTCAGATATGTGTAATTTGGTGTGCTACACTAGATCAGCCGCGTAGTAGTGGCACACATATATGAGTATGAATGTGTGGAGTATGTGCGCGCACAGCGTCTCGTAAAACGGAAGAATGCGACTGTTCTGTTGGTAAGGAAGATGGCGAGACAAAGAGAGTGCTGAGACACGTGCAAATTGTATCGACGAATATCTTGTCAATCGCATATCAAATAATTCTGAAACTATTTTTATATCAATTCTAAGTGTAATCTAAGTGTTCCTATACATTTATTTCTGCGATTAAGACGCACAATTCTCAACACATACATTATGATTGTATTGATTTTATCGATAAAGTTTGAAATCAATCTGAGCATGTAATATATAGAGATTGTAAGATATTTGGTACAAGTATATATTTTGCAGACATATTTCATTTATTATACTGTTATTTATAATGGTATTTCTAATAATATATTTGTTCCTATTTTAACTATATATATTTATATACACCCATTGTATTTATAATAGTACATTATTATGTATAATACTAATTTCTTATATTTAATATCTCATCTTATAATTGTAATTATAATTTCTATAATTTCTATAATTTTAAATGTAATTATAATTTCTTATAATAAAAACAAAAATATTTGAGCAGTCGATTGTATATAGTGTACTATAATTTATTGTACGAATAAACCTGGATACTTTCAATGGGACTTCCATACGTTTTGCAACAAAAGTCTTACAACTTCCATACACATTTTCAAGCTGGTTGCAAATTTTACCGATCACGACAGTCGTGTCTCGTTATAACGTCAATGAAATGTCGAAATTCTTCCATACGACGCATACAGTATCGATATGAAAATCTTGTACGATAAGTGTACCGATACTTTCGTGTAATCGAATTGTCTGATCTATCAGAAACAGATCGGCGTGTTGGAAAATGCAACAACTACAGCGGCAACCGGTTGCAAGCTGATAAAAAGGCAATTCTATTGTCGTATAAAGTCAAATCAGCTACGTTGTGCACTGAATTTGAACAGATATGCAAATGCAACGCGTTAATTGCACTTCTTTCGCCACTATTTTACGCTGGTAGAGTCGTCAGGCTGCTCTGTTTGTATTTCATCCGGTGATTAGCTACAAATTGACCGTTAAAGAGTTAGCCTGCGTGGCGAGATACGCAGCCACGAATTATTCACAGTGTTTTACTTTCGAAACTTCGCGACACTTAAGCTGCTTGGATGAAATGAAGTTGCGTCGCGTGTAACCGCGAATCGTTGACAGGCTGCAATTAACTTTTCTAGAACGCGATATCCTTAGAACAAAGTTTCAGGCGAATACACTGCACACATTTCAGGCTATTTAACCCTTTGCGCTGGAAGTTTTGTTTGATTAGGAGGAAAAAAATTCCAATGAGTTACAGTTTCTTATTATAATACAAAAGTTCGAAGACTGATAATTATAATTACTATGGGTAGGCTGTTATTTTATACTGTTATGTTATATACATATATAATATACTATACATATACTACATACAAGTATCTAACATATAATATACAATAGTATATTATTGCAATTATTATATTACTATTTATTTATTTTACTCATTCTATCATTATATATCATACTATTATAAATGAATAAAATAAAGATAGAAAAATACTTGTACACGTTTATGTATAATTTTCAAATTATTCTAATTAATTGTAGTTTCTTCCTATGACATAAAATTTGGCTAAGTAAACTATTTTAAATTAGATATTAAATAAGTAGACTATTTGGCAACAGCAATGAATATATAAAATATACATAAAGAGATACTTGTATGTGTTTGTATATACTTTCCAAATTATTGTAATTAATTGTACTTTCTTGCTGACATAAAAGTTGAATACTATTAATTGCTTAAGTAGCCTATTCTAAATTGTATATTAAATAAGTAGACTACTTGGTAACAACGATAAATAAATAAAATATAGACAAAGAAATACTTGTACGCGTTTATGTATACTTTCCAAATTGTTCCAATTAATTGTACTTTCTTGCTATGACATAAAATTTGAATATTATTAATTGCTTAAGTAGCCTATTCTAAATTGTATATTAAACTAGTAGACTACTTGGTAACAACAATAAATAAATAAAATATAGACAAAGAGCTACTTGTATGTGCTTATATATACTTTTCAAATTATTCTAATTAATTGTACTTTCTTGCTATGACATAAAAGTTGAATATTATTAATTGCTTAAGTAGCCTATTCTAAATTGTATATTAAACTAATAGACTACTTGGTAATAACAATAAATAAATAAAATATAGACGAAGAGATACTTGTATGTGTTTATATATACTTTTCAAATTATTCTAATTAATTGTACTTTCTTGCTATGACATAAAAGTTGAATACTATTAATTGCTTAAGTAGACTATACTAAATTGTATATTAAACAAGTAGACTACTTGGTAACAGCGATGAATAAATAAAATATAGATAAACAAATACTTGTACGCGTTTATGTATAATTTTTAAGTTATCTATTATTTATTTATTTACTAATTTATTAAGAATTAATAGAAGAATACTTGAGGCTGATTCAATGCTGCCATTGTTTCTCGCGGGACATTAAATTCAATAATCAATTAACAGACGTTCTTGCCTCATCTCAGTAACAACAATTCTTTTTATAAAACTATCATTGTATAATTTTTTAACGCGCTTAGTTTTGTCATAATTTCCTAAGTTGTACTATTTTCTGTTCAGGTCCCCACAAAATTTTCAAAATCTCCATACTGTTCCCTTTTCTCTCCTGACTTATTTCGAATAACCCAATGAATATTTTTTCTAACGCCAAAAACAAAAAAAAAAAGGAAAGGAAATATATATATTTATATATAATATATGTGTTGTATCTATATACAGCAGAACAATCCATAAATAAGAAACGTCCTCTAAAGTACATAAAATAAAATAACAATAAAAAATACAATAAATGTAAACGATTGAAGATTTTGCTCACGGTGTATAACGTAGACATACGCAACCAATTCCCAATATAGTTTTCCTCGAATAATAATTGTCGGATGAAAAAATCGTACACCAGACTTTTGATTTATTTTTGCATGAGGAATCGCCTGCCGCTTGTTTGCACGATACATTTGACCGCGCCTTATATAAATCGATAACAATTACATAAGACGTCAAAACCAAACAGGTGAGTCACTTGACGCGTTTCCTGCCACCCACGTTTGTCGTAAATTATAACTTTATGACGAACCCATTGAATGGCGAGATATCGCCAATGATGACAATTTCATTAAAACGAGCCTTGCTAGAGACACTTGCTAAAAAGTAAAACAAACTATAAACCTTCTCTAAAAGTGTTTTAGAAGACATGAAAAAACGATTGTTCCTTTTTTTTTTCTTTTGTTGGAATACAACGATATTACACGCATAGGCACAATACTCTTACACAGACACCCACACAGGAGTTTGAACAGGACACTTACACAGGTCATACTCATTACTATATAGAGAGGTGGGGCTCAAAATATTTAAGAGATCATGGGTCATTACCTAAGTCTAGTCCGAGAGTAACTGGCCAACAATTAACAATTCTTGCATACTTTGTTAATTACATCACTCGCTTATATACATTTGGTTCTGTAGTTCTGTTTAATAAATATCACTGAATATTATTTTAACATAAACATTGTGTCTTCCACTGATTATTAATCTTAATCTTTAAGATTGAATTCTAACATTTTATTTTTTTTTTTTTTTTTAGTAAACATTAAACAATTCAATGTTTGCAGATTACAACAGATTGGAAGTAAGACAGACTAAAAACCTTCTCTAAAAGTGTTCTAAGAGGCTCGAAAAAACGATTCTTCCTTTTCCTTTTCTTTTTCTTTTTTTTTTTTTCTTTTTTGTAAACGTTAAACAATTCAATGTTTGCAGATTACAACAGATTGGAAGTAAGACAGACTAAAAACCTTCTCTAAAAGTGTTCTAAGATGCTCGAAAAAACGATTCTTCCTTTTCCTTTTCTTTTTTCTTTTTTGTAAACGTTGAACCATTCTATGTTTGCAGATTACAACCGACTGTTCAGGAGTTGTTTACGAGCACTAGGCGTGCGTAGACGAATAAGGAGAGCTGAATCTGACGGCGTTTTATCATCGAAATTCTTGGAAATAAATATGCGCATAGTGGTACGTATATGAACGATGTCATCGAATGGAAAACTGTGTATTAGGAAGAGTTCGTCTGCTTTTCA
This sequence comes from Bombus fervidus, assembly GCF_041682495.2. Lineage (NCBI taxonomy): Eukaryota > Metazoa > Arthropoda > Insecta > Hymenoptera > Apidae > Bombus > Bombus fervidus. The sequence continues at coordinate 6,443,080 of NC_091534.1, read as the reverse complement.
GCATTCAGATAAATAACGAAGGAAATTTCAGTCTCGTAGAATCTATTCCCCCGCAATGTTATTCCTTGCTATTCCGTTGAAGTGGAGGAATGATCAATTCATAACTCTTTATGGGAATTTAGATTATCCGAAGATTTTCAACCGTGCATTTGTAGGGATTTAAATAGATTTACAATGCATTTTCGAGAATTTGAATAGTTTATGGCCTGGTGTGTGGATAAAGTCTCGTTTTATCCTATCACGTGCTTCTTCCTATATCTCTCGTTTCGATTGCTTTTCCCACTCGCTGGTAATTCCACAATGAAAAAGAAAGAAATAAACCGATGGAAGCTTTGTTGTTCGATAATAACGTCCACTCATTTCTTTTGTATTTCTTTTATATTTATTTTTTAACCGATGGATACAACAAGTTTCAGAGATATAGATACTTTACTTGCTATTATTGTTTCGTGCGACCCAGTTTCTCGAATTAGAAACTCGCAACAGTCGTAAATTGATTGTTCTCTCTGTCAAAGATCAATATTCGATCCAGGTGTTTTCTGGCTTCTTCCTCGTTCTCTTTCCTCGGGGCTTTCTCTTTCTTTTTTTTTTTTTTTTTAATAAACAACTTCTCGAATCCGAGGAATTCAGAAGAGAACCAGCAAACCAGCATTCGTAGCTTAAAAAAAAAAAAAAAAAAAAAAAAAAAAATGAGGGAATGTTGTAATTTCGAAATGGACTTTTCCTCTCTTGTTTCCTGCTCAAGTTGATTCGGTTCTTCGGCTTTAAAAAGCAAAGAACAGGATACCTTGAGGCTCTCTTAAATCGATACGTGTTTTAACAAGTTTTATTCCTTTATACGCGTGATAAATAGGATTGATAATAATTCGCCATTGAAAATAATTTGTTCATGTATATTTACTATAGTCGAGTAATCAATTCATAATAATTTTCATCATTTTTAAACTAGTTTATCATCTCTCTTTCTTTTATCCTTTTCATAATTTCTGCTTAGATCAGTTGTTCTAATAGTGTAGATAACATTGTAGTTCATTGGCATTTAAACAAATTCATAAAATCGGTGTTGACCCTTTGCACTGGGAATTTTATTTCAATTTCGTTAGCATCAGCTGCCAACGCTTTCAAGTGTTTTATTTGAAATTTACTTGAACTAAACACTGAGACAATTGAAATAAATAAAGGAAGAAAGAAATTCACTTAAATGCCAGTTCTATTCACACTATTGTTGTATTTTCTAATTTTTAAGCGTATGATATATCTTGAAACAATTTCCAGGATGCAGTCCTGCTTTTCTAGGACATCTATCGATTGGCACCTGAAAGAATGTCGAGTGGGACTCGACAAAGGAGCTGCTGAAATAAAAACTGATGTCACACTCGACATAGGAGTGCAAAGGGTTAATTAATGATAGTTTACTAACGTGGGAAATTTTCATTTGAATATAAATAAAAAAATGTACTGTGTAATATAATTATTTATAACTTGCACACATGTAATATGTATATGCACATAATGCAAAGGTGACTGATCTATTGATCAACGACCAGCCTAAACCGCTGCGTCTAAAGACATTGAATTTTTTATCTATTTATTATCTATTTATTTATTAATTTATCTATTTTTTGATATTGGATAAAAAAGGATTTTTAAACATGCGGATTCTAGAGCGATAAAAACAAGGTAAAATTTTCTATTTACCTGATAATCGCATTTCCATGTCCGCTAAACTTAGAGACCTGAAATTCACCGTGTGATCTTCTCATGAAAAATAAACGAACACGTGTTCCAAGGTTTTTCAAAATCCAACCCTTACGGGGTTTGAAAAAGGGGCAAATCTCCCCAAATGGTAACTGAACTTCTTTAAACGTGAAACTTGGCATACGATCGCCTCACTAAAAATAATTTTCGAAATCCTTATGGGAGCAAAAAATGCGAAAAAATCAAATATAAGTGAAAAAACCAAAGTAGCGCAAGTTTGGAAATTTGGCGCATCTACTTCCCATTAAAAATACACGCGTTTTTCGAGATTCGACCCTTTCAGAGATAAAAGAAGAAGCTTGTCTTGGAGATTTGGCATCAGGCGAACGAACTGTTCCTTTAAAGAACCCAAACTTTAACGTTTTTCAAAATTCGACAAATTTCGAAAGGAAGTTGAAACAGACGCTAAAAAATATAATTTGGAAAATATATATATATATATTTAAAATACACCTTTGACATCTGTTGTTGCTGCGTAAAAATAACGATATTTATATATTGACTTGGCAACTAAGTGACTGCGGATTTTCTCATTACATGGTATTGACAAAATCCGCAATCACTTAGTTGCCAACCCAATAGAACACATTTAGAACGCAGGGCAACAAATCGTTTCGTATTCTTCCACGTCCTCCATCTTCTGCCTGTTCCCCTTGCGCGTCTTATTCGACGCACGCTAAACGCTAAATCCTCCCTTACGCAACACCGCTAAGCGTGACTCTTACAAAGATGGCAATTTCAGCGACAAAATTGCGCACGAAGGGTAGCGTGCCAACGCCTGTGCCACATTCCTCCACGTAAGGAGCAACTGCGAATGCAGCGCAGCTGCAGTATCTCGATTTTCCTTAAATAGAGTGTCGCAGCACCGTAAGCTCTTACCACGAAAGCATTAATTCGATCCCCTTTAACACTAGAACTACCGATAGTTAACACGAAGCTATTTCTACCAAAACCAGTGAAAATGACTGGTCTTTAAAAAATACGTAATAATAGAATATTTTTATATTTATTGGTTTATTACTTTCTTACGGAAGCAATTCCATGTTATGTAGTACATTTTTGCTATTTTCAATCCATATGGGACCATCATCCCTAAACGAGGCTTGGCACATTTATAAAATTGCAGGACCAGTCGTTTTGACTGGTGTGGCATTTCTAGCGTTAGCATTCAGCGATCCAGCGATAGATCGGGAATTTTCCTGATTACTGATATCGTCATATGGAATGATACGCGGTAAAAATTTGAAAAACGTGCGGCAAGTTGTAGAAAACGAGGAAGCTGGTTAATTGAGCTTCGATAAACAGAGTGCAGGACTCCTGCACACTTTGACAAGTACCAGTCATGTTCACTGCTATTGGTATAAGTAGCCTTGATACAAAATTATTTTCAGTTTGAATGCATAAAAACAAAATAAAATTCATTGTATTATTCTTTTGGTTATCGGTGGGAAAGTCATTACATCATTGCGGAAAAGACATGAAGTAGGAATTTTAAAATAAAATTGTGAAACCAGTCGATTTGATTGGTGTGGTAGTTCTAGCGTTAATTAAGGGCTCGCTACCACGCGCGCACGTTTCCGCCCACCTTCTACTGTCTTTCCATCCCGAAACACTATATCCAATGTCGTTTTATTCTGCTTTATTTTCCTCGAAAGCAGAGACGAGAGAAAATGATCGGTTGGACGAAGCGAAAATTCTGATTCGAACACAGCGATATATTGATCATGCAACCGCTTGATGGATCCTGTGTCAATGGATCGAAACTATTGATAGTCTCGGTTGGATTATGGACGTCGCACGACGCATTCTTTGGATAATTAGGGGCTCGTTGTTAGGAGATGCACGTAGGAAAAATGCAGTTGGAAAAAGAAGCTTCCCTGGGAAACGTTTGCTGCAGAGAAGTTAGCAATTTAGGTTGAAGTTTCCAAGGTATTTGGTTGCATAGATTTTACTGGAAATTTAGTTGAGAACTCGAGACAGAAAAAGGCGAGCCAAGGTTTCCTCGATTTTTGTAAGAAACGGCTTACTTTAAGATTCGGTTCTTTGATAACAGCGATGTGTTTCATTAAAAGTACGTAATTTAAAGTGCTAATTTAAATTAATTTAAGCGGTTTAATTATAAGTAAAACACTGGATCTTCTATGGGATTACGAGTCTTCCTGTTTCGCTGATTATTATCTAACTATATTGTATAATACATCATTTATGCTAATTTATCGCTACCTTGTTTCATTGTATTCTAATTTACAGTTAACTTACGTCTACGTTATTTTCCAACCTACGTCTACGTTATACATAATTCCATAGTCTACAATATTAAATAGTATACAATTGTGCTGCTTCTTACACGTATACTATCTTTAATATTCATGTATTGTGATAATAAAATTATTGCAAATAATCTTCTACAATATTTGATGTTAAAAACAGAAACTAATTCTGCTTCACTGCCAATTAAATCAAACGATTAGTAGAAATTTATTTGCACTTAAAAATATATATTTGTCCTACCCTTCTGAATAATTTAGAAACGTTAAATGTCAGAAAAATTATTACAAATAATCTTCTATAATATTTGATGTTAAAAACAGAAACTAATTCTGCTTCACTGCCAATTAAATCAAACGATTATTAGAAATTTATTTGCAATTAAAAATGTATATTTGTCCTACCCTTCTGAATAATTGAGAAACGTTAATTGTCAGAAAAATTATTACAAATAATCTTCTATAATATTCAGTGTTAAAAACAGAAACTAATTCTGCTTCACTGCCAATTAAATCAAACGATTATTAGAAATTTATTTGCACTTAAAAATATATATTTGTCCTACCCTTCTGAATAATTGAGAAACGTTAATTGTCAGAAAAATTATTACAAATAATCTTCTATAATATTCAGTGTTAAAAACAGAAACTAATTCTGCTTCACTGCCAATTAAATCAAACGATTATTAGAAATTTATTTGCAATTAAAAATGTATATTTGTACTACCCTTCTGAATAATTGAGAAACGTTAATTATGAGAAAATTTACTATTAGTATTTGAACAAATGTCCTAAATTCGCATACCATTTATTCCCATTTTAATTTCATACTGAATTGATTCCTTTCAACCATAAATTAGACAATCAGGAAGAATGAACCTATTTTGTTCTGTGTAATCAAATTAATCGTTCGCCTGTGGCTTTGCCCGTTTCAGTATTTGTTTAATAAGAATTTATGTCTATTAATCTGCGTTCGAACAGCCTTCAGGGGTTGCATTGAAACAAAAGCGCTGAAACACTTTATTTTTATTTATTTTTAACGAAGAGTTTGTTTGCCTGATCCGAAATCTTCAGTTTTAGCGGATATAATGATACGCTTGTCCTTTGAGAAAAAAACACGGCTCTTTTTCACCCTCCTAAGGGTTGAATTTCAAAAAACCCTACACCACGTGTTTACCTATTTTTAATGACCAGTTCATATGCCGAATTTCAAGCCTCTAACTTTTGCCGATATACAGATACGCTTACCCTTTGAGAAAAAAGCTTGGCACTTTTCCACCCCCGTAAGGGTTGAATTTCAGAAAAACCTTGGGACACGTGTTTCTTTATTTTTCATAAGAAGTTCATATGGCAAATTTCAAGCCTCTAACTTCAGTGGACACAGAGATACGATTATCAGGTAGACATAAAAATTTCACCCTGTTTTTACCCCTTTGGAGTTCGCATTTCTAAAAATCCTTTCTTATCCAATATCTACGTCATGAAACAGCTATTCTGTCCAAATTTCACGTTTCTAGGTGCAACGGTTTGGTCTGGGCGTTGAATAAATCAGACACTTTTGCATTTTATATACCGGGTGAGCGAATAAGAAGTATCATCTGAAATAACTCGTTAGCTATTGATTTTGTCGAAGAACGCAGTTTTATTTTCTAATCTCTGGTATTTTAATCGAAATATCAAGCTAACCTCGAGTATTCCAAGTGGAACTGTATATTTCTTACGATGTTGTTCGATCCGATCGAACATTTTCTATAAAAAAAAAAAAAAGTATTAAATTATAATGAGAAATGCGTAGAAATGGAGTTGAAATCCGCTTTGGCGGATATTTCAACTGGAAAAACGGGAAACGACGCGAGTCGCTATTTTTGCGTTTACATTGCCCTTGTCTTTTACACGTCAATTTTGAGAAATTTGAGTTAAAATATTTGCCACACGGTAGATATTTCTTGGATATAAATACCTATTTAATTAATTGGTTATTAATAGCGTTTTGCATGGAATATTCAGTTTGGACAAGTAATGTCATGAAAGATATACAGTGTCATGTAGAAAAATTGAGGTTACCTTGACGTGTGGGAAAATGTGAAATGTAAAAAGATAAAATTGCATACATCCGACGTGCTGCTTGAAATATAACGTAGTTCGTTTAAAACGTTTTTCGGTAAAACCACTACGTCTATTATTTTTCATAGTACAATTTAGATATTAGTTACGTACACATTAGATATTGATACTTCTAGATAGATGTATTTATTGACTCACCCTCTATATAGATAAGCACATTCTTTTTAGAATTCTATTGACTAGGAAAGTGTATTTTTGGGTGTCTTTTTATACCGACAAGTATTTCGGTCTTGTCTCTTTTCAACACAATTCTACATATTCACTGATAACGTAGTGAAATTTTTCAACAGTTTTTCTTTGACGAACGTTTTCCCGAGGCTGATATTTGCCGACATTGTCAACGCCTTATGAAATTATGGGACGACAGCGACAGACACTTCCGGTAAGTTAAAATAATAAAATAATAAAATTAACATTAATTTATGAGATAATTCATTCAGATATAAATAACAAAATGTACGTAATCGTGTTTCAATTGTACCATCTTGTTTATAATTGTTTATATCTTACATATATGTAAATATGTATGTTGATAATAATTTCCCATTAAAAATAATTTGTTTATGTATATTTACTATAGTCGACTGATCAATTTATAATTTCTAGATAATAATTTTTATAATTTATAAATTCTATCCACTAGTTTATCATCTCTGTATTTTTTATCTTTTTCATAATTTCTGCTTAGATCAGTTGTTCTAATAGTGTAGGTAACAGGTTGTTCATGGCCATTTGCAAAAATTCATAAAAATTGGTGTTAATTTATGACAGTTTACAAATGTGGGAAATTTTCATTTGGATATAAATAAAAAAGTGTATGTAATAATTATTTATATCTTACATACATGTAATATGTATATGCACATAATGCAAAGGTGACTGATTTAGTCATCAACGTCCTACTCAAACCGCTGTACCTACACATTTGAAATTTGGAAGGTATATCTATTTTTTGATGCATGGGACGGGTAAGGAAGCATTTTTAGAAATGCGGACTCTAAAGGGGTAAAAAGAGGGTAAAATTGTACGTTTACCTGATGATTATACTTCTATGTACACTAAAGTTAGAAGCTTGAAATTTGGCATGTGAACTCCTCATTAAAAATAAACGTACACATGTTTGAACGTTTTTCCAAATGCAACCCTTATGAGAAAGGGGTGAGCAAGGGGCAAGTTACTTTCTGAAAGAACTGTATCTCTACATTCACCAAAGTTAAAAACGTGAAAGTTGGCATATGAATTCATTAAAAATAAAGATACATGTGTTTTAGAATTTTTCTAAATGCAACCCTTATGAGAAAGGGGTGAGAAAGGGGCAAGTTACTTTCTCAAAGAACTGTATCTCTACATTCACCAAAGTTAAAAACGTGAAATTTGGCATATGAATTCATTAAAAATAAACATACATGTGTTTGAGAATTTTTCTAAATGCAACCCTTATGAGAAAGGGGTGAGCAAGGGGAAAGTTACTTTCTCAAAAAACTGTATCTCTACATTCACCAAAGTTAAAAACGTGAAAGTTGGCATATGAATTCATTAAAAATAAAGATACATGTGTTTTAGAATTTTTCTAAATGCAACCCTTATGAGAAAGGGGTGAGCAAGGGGCAAGTTACTTTCTCAAAGAACTGTATCTCTACATTCACCAAAGTTAAAAACGTGAAAGTTGGCATATGAATTCATTAAAAATAAAGATTCATGTGTTTTAGAATTTTTCTAAATGCAACCCTTATGAGAAAGGGTTGAGAAAGGGGCAAGTTACTTTCTCAAAGAACTGTATCTCTACATTCACCAAAGTTAAAAACGTGAAAGTTGGCATATGAATTCATTAAAAATAAAGATTCATGTGTTTTAGAATTTTTCTAAATGCAACCCTTATGAGAAAGGGGTGAGCAAGGGGCAAGTTACTTTCTCAAAGAACTGTATCTCTACATTCACCAAAGTTAAAAACGTGAAAGTTGGCATATGAATTCATTAAAAATAAAGATTCATGTGTTTTAGAATTTTTCTAAATGCAACCCTTATGAGAAAGGGGTGAGCAAGGGGCAAGTTACTTTCTCAAAGAACTGTATCTCTACATTGACCAAAGTTAAAAACGTGAAAGTTGGCATATGAATTCATTAAAAATAAAGATTCATGTGTTTTAGAATTTTTCTAAATGCAACCCTTATGAGAAAGGGGTGAGCAAGGGGCAAGTTACTTTTTCAAAGAACTGTATCTCTACATTCACCAAAGTTAAAAACGTGAAAGTTGGCATATGAATTCATTAAAAATAAAGATACATGTGTTTTAGAATTTTTCTAAATGCAACCCTTATGAGAAAGGGGTGAGCAAGGGGCAAGTTACTTTCTCAAAAAACTGTATCTCTACATTCACCAAAGTTAGAAACGTGAAATTTGGCATATGAATTCATTAAAAATAAACATACATGTGTTTTAGAATTTTTCTAAATGCAACCCTTATGAGAAAGGGTTGAGAAAGGGGCAAGTTACTTTCTCAAAGAACTGTATCTCTACATTCACCAAAGTTATGAATGTGAAATTCGACATATAAACTCCTCATTAAAAATAAGCAAACACGTGTCTGATCGTTTTTCCAAATGCAACCCTTATGAGAAAATTGTGAGCAAGGGGCAAGTTACTTTTTCAAAGGACACTATCTCCACATTCACCAAAGTTATGAACGTGAAATTCGACATATAAACTCCTCATTAAAAATAAGCAAACACGTGTCTGAACGTTTTAGGAAATGCAAGCCGAGGCTAAAATTTCCCGACGTCGCCAACGCCTCACGAAATTATCGGGCGACAGTAACAGATACCTCGGGTGGATTAAAATAAGCGTAATCCATCGAGAAGCGCGTGGGTGGACAGGCGCGAGGAAAGTGGCTTATTTCACCGAACGCAGAGAAGATTATCTCGAGCTCGTCCCGAGCAGAAACCTCCGGTTTCCTGATTCATAGGCTGCCTCGTGTTACAAGCTCCTCCTGTCTTCACCGGCAGCTCAACGAGCATCTTACACCGTGCACGCTAATTAAAATTACGCCCGGCTGAGCTCGGCTCGCACGCCTATGGCTATCGCGCGTACTATAGGAAATCGTAATTGGTACTCGTTAACCGCCACCGTAAACGTATCACTATGCTTCGTATCCGTGGCCTGTTTACGCCAGAGAGAAAGTATCCTACCGGATTCTTCAATAACCGTATTCTTCGCTCTTGATAACTTTCTGTTGAATCTCACGCGTTTTCAGGAAATCCTCCGCAGGCGCGTGTTGCTGTTCGATATTTCCCGTATCGTATTACGTGAAAATTTCACTGAGAAAGTTCGTTGCGAGGGAAAACACTTGCGGTGTCTATTTGACTGTTAAGGGAAAATTAATGAAGCAATGCGTGAGTGTTTTTTGTAATTAACACTAGAACTACCACATCAGCCAGATCGACTGATTTTACAATTTTATTTTCAAATTCCTACTTCGTGTTATATTTTTTCCGCAATGATGTAATGACTTTCTCAACGATAATTAAAAGAATAATATAATGAATTTTATTTTGTCTTTTATGTATTCAAACTGAAAATAATTTTGTATCAAGGCTACTTATACCAATAGCAGTGAAAATGACTGGTACTTGTCAAAGTGTACAGGAGTCCTGCACTCTGTTTATCGAAGCCCAATTAACCAGCTTCCTCGTTTTCTACAACTTGTCACATTGCTTCTGTAAGAAAGTAATAAACCAATAAATATAAAAATATTCTATTATTACGTATTTTTTAAAGACCAATCATTTTCACTGGTTTTGGTAGAAATAGCTTCGTGTTAACTATCGGTAGTTCTAGTGTTAAGGAGAAATTAGCGAAGCAATGCGTGAGTGTAGCATTGTTACAAAGTAACGTTATTTAAAAATATATGCAATTAATTATGCACAGGTTATCGATTGGCAAAGGTAGAGGAAAATTGTTAGAATAACATAGACGTTACAGGAAGCGTGTTCAAAGTGAGACAGAAGCTCTACGATTGGAAATAGAATGTTTGTAAGAATAGTAGATCGTCAGTTAGTCTGTGGAAAAGAGTATTCGTGGCGCTTAGTTGCACTTCGATTTCCTGAAATTTCATAAAATTGTAGCGTATAGGGGGAGGAAGAAAGAGTATGAAAAATAATGTTAAACAAACTCTTGGAATTTTACGCTTTGATTTCCTGAAATTTCATAAAATTGTAGCGTGTAGATGGAGGTAGAAAGAGTAAGAAAAATAATGTTAAACGAGCTTTCGGAATTTCTTTTTATAATGTGAACGAACAGATTAAAAGGAAAATACAAAAATCGAGTAATTATTTAATTGTTATTATCAATATTACTTATGAACGTAATTAAACCAATAGAATCTAAATAGAAATTTGTTTCGTCTAGCAAAGTATCTTAGGAAATACTTCTGCATATTGCACGTACTATGCAGGTTTTTGGAGTCTGAAATTTTTGAAAAATGCGTAAACATTCGCAGTCTAAACGTAAGCGTAGGTACACCTCTTTTGAAATATGTAGACTGCAGCCTTTTTAACGCGAATTTGAAAAAGTAGGACCTAAATAAACGTTCTTTTTCAGCCTCCAATTACTATAAATATTTCCTCAGGATATTTTGTATGTTCTTCTTGCGCGTTATACGTTTCATAATCAACATTTTTCGTACTTATTACTATTATTACAAATTACAAATTATTATTAACAGAAGTGTCCAAAATTCTGCTACAATCAGTCGGTTGATGATTCTATAAAAAAGGAAAAATAAGCCACAAAGGAAAAGTAAGATATTTTCGTTGAAAGCTCCGTTTTCGAAAAGAACTAGGTCATTTACCACGAGATAATTTAGGTCAACGAGCAGACCTGTGGACAATATTTCCAACACTCGATTCTTAAAAAGCACTAATTTACACATTTGATGATACAGACAGAAGTTTCAGCTACGGTGACTTTTTTTTAAAAATTCATTTTTTTTTTTTTTAACTCATTTTTCTCAAAAACGAAGCCTCGGACGAAAAAATCCTACTCTTCATTTTCCACCTATTTTTCCACGCAGAATTACCTTTCGATAGCTTGTAGAAGAAATGCGACGGTTTTGCACACTCTCTGTATAATCATCTTTATTTCCTCTTACGTGTGTTTCCTTGCGAATAATCATAGGAGACATACAAATATTGAAAATTTGATCAAAAATCTTTAAAAATTTCCAGTGTGGAATTTTATAAAAATTTGGAAGAACTCTGAGATAGATGTCAACAGGAATATTTCATTATAACATTCGCTTAATACTTTCGTTATTTTCATTACGTCATTCACTTTTAATACAAATTAAAACATAAATAAATAATGTGATAGAAGCTTAATTACAAATAAATTTACTTAGAATCCTTTTGGTTCGTATCGCAGATACAGTGTCGAATCGTCAATAATGTTTCATTGGAGTTTCGATCGTCGATCTAACTATGATAAATATACATAGGAAGACCGTCTTAATGCTCAAAAATGGGCATATTACGTAACTGTAATGCAAACCGAGAAGCAATTTCATATGAAAAAGGCGTCACGCGTTTCTTACATCAGCGTGTGGTTATTTGCGATGGAAGGTAATGCGTATGTTCGGCATTGATTCTGAAACCGGCTGAAAGGTTGTGGGTGTACGTAGAGCGAATTAGAATTGGAAGCTACTCGATGACTCGCACGCTTAGTCACCTGATGAATATTATGGCTGAATGTTCAGGTGACAGCGACACAAGAAACGACCGGCAGGTTGTCATAAGCCTTTTCCTCCTTCCGTTAAACTTCTCTCTTTTCTGTTGCCATTCTATATCCACTTGCAAATTAGCGATAGCTATATAATGACAGTATCATTTACTCGTCATTACACACGCATATTACAGGTACAGTCAGTCACAAAGGTATTCGCACACCCTTCAACCAGTGTTAGCTGTTTGCGACCTTTTTGAAAACTTTGGAAAGTGTGTAAAAAAAAGTAAGCGATGACGAGTATACTCGTCGAGCACAGAGTATGTGCGACTGTTATAATGTAGAATTAAGTTTTGACGAAACGACTGTTTTATTTTTCATTTTATTACTGCAATTTAAACAGCAAATAATAACTATTTTTTAAGCGCGACGAGTATACTCGTCGAGCACAGAGTATGTATGACTGTTATAATGTAGAACTTAGTTTTAATGAAACGACAGTTTTATTTTTCATTTTATTACTTCAATTTACTGCGATTCCTAAGCTGCAATCTAAACAGCAAATAATAACTATTTTTTAAGCGCGACGAGTATACTCGTCGAGCACAGAGTATGTATGACTGTTATAATGTAGAACTTAGTTTTAATGAAACGACTGTTTTATTTTTCATTTTATTACTGCAATTTAAACAGCAAATAATAACTATTTTTTAAGCGTGACGAGTATACTCGTCGAGCACAGAGTATGTATGACTGTTATAATGTAGAACTTAGTTTTAATGAAACGACAGTTTTATTTTTCATTTTATTACTTCAATTTACTGCGATTCCTAAGCTGCAATTTAAATAGCAAATAATAACTATTTTTTAAGCGTGACGAGTATACTCGTCGAGCACAGAGTATGTATGACTGTTATAATGTAGAACTTAGTTTTAATGAAACGACTGTTTTATTTTTCATTTTATTACTGCAATTTAAACAGCAAGTAATAACTATTTTTTAAGCGTGACGAGTATACTCGTCGAGCACAGAGTATGTGTGACTATTATAATGTAGAATTAAGTTTTGATAAAACGACTGTTTTATTTCTTCTTTTCTACGTATGACTCGTATAACACAGAATAGTGTCATTTCTTCATGACGAGTATACTCGTCAAAAACTGACTCGTTACGATAGAATAACTTGTTTAAAGTGTGCCAAACGACTGGAGCTTCTTTGAGAAGCTACAAGCATTAGAAAATTGAATTAGAATTTTGAGAAAATTGAAATTAGATATAATTAGATAGAAAATGGTAAAAATTGCGGCTTTTCGCGACTTTCACGTAATCGTAATAAATTTAAAGGTTCCTTTTCAGAGATCTTTCGCAAGATTTCGAGGAAATTTTCGGCGTGTACCCAACCTACACAAATCTACGAAACGTGCTTTCGAAATTTTCGCTACAAGCTCGGATAAAAAAGTTATACATGGTGACTTTTACTACTTTTATCGTCACTTGTACCAATTTCAATTTCCTCAAAATTTCTTTCGCGCGTCATCCAAATGATCTAACGTTAGCTCCTCGAGAAGGCTCAAGTCGTTTGGTCCACTTCTAAAATAGTTATTCCGTTATAAAGGGTGTACGAATACTTTTGTGACTGACTGTATATTAACAATTTTTAGTTAGAACGTTGTTGCAGCAAAGTTTTCAAACACAAGTAGAAGAATTTAATGATTTTGTAAAATTCATTAACCGATGATTGTAGCTTTGCTCGTATCGTAATACAAAATCTCTTTATCGTAATACAGTGCAGTTACATTACGATGTTTGATTAATTAATTAAAGATTACATTCTGAATATATCAGCACTTCAACGAGCAATTAACATGCTTTCTCAAACTTCGCATAACGATTAACATGCAACACTATTATTCAATGGCAGTGCAGTTATTTATACGTAACGATTAATGATAATAATATACAAGGAATGTTAAACAATTAAATGCGTGAATCGGTATTCGGTAACCAAGTTCAAAAACCACATTTCCTTCCTCGTGCTGTCGCCAGTGCGGGTTTTCTTTTTTTTTTTTTTTCTTTCTTCCTTCCTCTGAACCAGCTAAGTGCGTTTGACGAATATATACGTCGAAGAGAAACTTCGTTGCGGGCTGCATTTCACGCGTATACTGGTCGTGTAAAATAAAAAGATTACTTAATATAAAATATTAGTTATAAAAATTCCAAATTTTAGTAAGAAATAGTAGGTTTAAGTAGTTGAAAAATCCATTATCCTAAAGAATTTTCCTGCCGCAATTAACTCGGATAAGGGAAGCTCTAGTGCAATTAGTTGAAATACGATGAATTTTTGGACACACGGTACGCGATGTGTACGTCGTACACACATATAGTCCAACGTTATAGTCTTCTCGCTGTCTCTTTTTGTGTGAAATTATGTATTGGCAACTAAGTAATTGCAGATTTTATCAATACCACCATTACTGTGTACTGTACAAGTGAACATTGTGTATATATATAAAAGCATATTCTTTTGCAGTTTGACATATACAGATAGAATAATATTGTATAATACACAATAAATTTCATATCATGTATTGTACAGTACAATGTACTTGTACAATATGTATTGTACAGAGTGATATATATAATACATATTATATTATACATTATTACCTTGTATAGTATATATTGTACAAGTAACAAAGTACAATAACTAAGTATAAAATGTTTAGCATTATACTATGATTAGCAATTTACAAAAAATTGTATATCATGTATTGTACAATACAATGTACTTGTACAATATATATAATACAAAGTGATATAGATAATACATATTATGTTATATATTATTACTTTGTATACTATATATTATACAAGTAACAAATGAAAATAATTAGGTACAAAATGTTTAGCACTATACTATAATTATCAATTTGCAATAAATTGTATAACATGTATCGTACAGTACAATGTACTTGCACAATATATATTATACAAAGTGATATAGATAATACACATTATGTTATATATTATTACTTTGTATAGTATATATTATACAAGTAACAAAGTACAATTTGTTATACAAGTTATTTATTATACAAGTAACTAAGAACAAAATGTTTAGCATTGTACTATAATTATCAATTTGCAATAAATTGTATAACATGTATTGTACGGTACAATGTATTTGTATAATGTATATTATACAAAATAATGCATATATTGTAAATAACATTATTGTACAGTACAATGTACTTGCACAATATATATTATACAAAGTGATATATATATATATATATATAATGCATATTATATTATACATTATTGCTTTGTATAGTATATATTGTACAAGTAACAAAGTACAATAACTAAGTATAAAATGTTTAGCATTATACTATGATTAGCAATTTACAAAAAATTGTATATCATGTATCGTACAGTACAATGTACTTGCACAATATATATTATACAAAGTGATATAGATAATACACACTATGTTATGTATTATTACTTTGTATAGTATATATTATACAAGTAACAAAGTACAATTTGTTATACAAGTTATTTATTATACAAGTAACTAAGAACAAAATGTTTAGCATTGTACTATAATTATCAATTTGCAATAAATTGTATAACATGTATTGTACGGTACAATGTATTTGTATAATGTATATTATACAAAATAATGCATATATTGTAAATAACATTATTGTACAGTACAATGTACTTGCACAATATATATTATACAAAGTGATATATATATATATATATAATGCATATTATATTATACATTATTGCTTTGTATTGTATATATTGTACAAGTAAGAAAGTACAATAACTAAATATAAAATGTTTAGCATTATACTATGATTAGCAATTTACAATAAATTGTACAATGTACTTATACAATATGTATTATACAAGGTGATGTTGGCAACTAAGTGATTACGGATTTTGTCAATACCACCTAATGACAAAACCCGCAATCACTTAGTTACCAGCCCATCATAGGAAGACTATTTCCATAGGAAAAGCAACAAAGGAGACACGGTTGTCCATTTAGAAGATTTGAAATACAGCTCTCGTTGCATAATTAAGAAAGACTGGGCGAAGCTTTGAATCATTAATGCCTGTAACTGCTTCAACGCCGAACAATGCGTACACGAATTAAAGCGGAATCGCCTACCGGTTCTAAACGGACGTGTGCCTTTCTAACTGTTGGCGGCGCACAATAGGCCGAGGGGAGGACCCAGCGAATAAAAATCTGCGCCATGAATCACAGCTCACAATAACAGAAAATTTTGACTGGTCCTAATTTAGTCACCAGATAGCCTGCTGCTGTAGCTTTAAATCTTCCGCCGCTCGCACAATAAATGATCTCCGTTTTCAAATTAACTATTGTACGGCGTTAGGTAAGAGGGTCAACTAGTCTCTCGGCTTCGCTTTATTTCCACAACGAGTATCGTTCTCGCGTGCTGTTAGCGATACAATGAGGTGTAGCAGTGGTGGAAAAATAACTTGACCTAAGGCAATAGCCAAGCACACCACCTTCACGACGTTACGATAAGTTATACGTACATGACTCGTGGCAACTAAGTGATTGCGGATTTTCTCAATACCACCTAATGACAAAATCCGCAATCACTTAGTTGCCAACCCAATACAATGCGCTTTATCTAGCGAGAAGCTTTTATCACACGAACGACGTTCAATATCGTTGAATGATGAAAATTGCTATATATACGTTCTTTGCTATTCTTCGTGTGTCGTTAATTTGCATGTGGCTTGAATTATCGTTCGTTGACGGATTGTCTCTGTTTTGAAGAATGTCAGTTCGTAATTAATGTTTATCGGTATTGTGAGATACATTGTGCAAGTATTATACAGGAGTATATTAAGTATATTAAGTTAACGTGACTGTGGCGCGACAAATTGACGCGATGCTGCGACATCGATGAGATGAAAAGCTGAATAATTCATTTCCCTGTTGTTTGTCGCTCGCGTGCATTCGCGCTTCGGTCACGTTGCTTTCAGTTTCGTTTAGTTTCTCGAAAAACGAACGAACGGAAGATATAATTTTGATATTGGAAACTGCAGGAAGAGTGGAAGAATTTATATGGCTGGCGAAAATGAAAACTTTAGAAATCTAATTAGGCGTTAATGACAAAATCCGCGATCACTGACTTGCCAGGCCAATATTTCATTGTTCGCTCACTTACTTGCGTATCTTTTCTCATTGTATTATCAATGAATTTCTTTACAAATGTAACAAATAAACATTTTGGACAACCTTCTGCTATACATATAAACCGGGCACAACTTGATGCAATATGTTTTTAATAACAACAATTAAAGTTAAAATAAAATTAAAACTAAATTTAAAAATAAATTCAAAACGATTAAAATTAAAATACGAAAAGCTGAGAATCGCCTTCTTGTAAGTTGCTCTTTGTCAAAGGAAGGAACTTCTGAATTGGAAATTTTAATTCTACGTATTTTTGTTCAACATTTCTATATTTCCAGCACCTTTTTTTAACTTCACTGGCCATTTAAGTCTACTAAATCTACTAATTAACTTAACTTAATTAACTTAAGCAATAACTATTGGGCTGGCAACTAAGCGATTTTGTCATTAATGATAAAATTATCAAAATCAGAGAAGAGGTAGCTTTTCTGCAGTTGCTCCATTGCTTTATTGCTTGCTGGTTGAGAAACCCATTTTCGATCCGAGGTTTCCACAAAATGCCACTTGTTCCATAATAAAGGGAATTCTAAGTCGGAAATAATAAAGAGAATTGCTGTGAACGTTTCACGGTAAATGTCATAATCAGCGCGCATCCTCTCGACGAGGATGACTCAATAACTGGAAGCAAGGTCGTGTTACTTTCCTCGGCTCGAAACGGATCGAAGTTTCAGCATACTTGGGCGAGTAATCGGTTTACAGTTACTTCGAGCGAGTAAAACGACTACGTCGACCAATGCTGTCTATAAATCACTTCGTTTGTACAACGTTTCCGTTTTGCCGATGATCATGAACGATCAGGAGAACGTTTCTAACGTGTTCGTTTATCGATGGCACTTGACGATACGCGTTTCGCACGTTCCTTTTCGCCTCTTTAGCCGGATGCGACTTAAAGAAGTACTCGTGGCCATTTATAGATTTCGAAGGAGGCGCCGTCGTCTTGTGTTCGCTCGTTACGCGCACGATCCATCGCGGATTCGCAATCGATCATTTCGACGTTCAACCTGCCTGTCTCTTCCACTCGAGTTCCTAGACGAAGCCTTATAGGGATGCAAGTGGCAAGCTGTGTCTGTTGGCAGTCGCTGTGGGACCTAAAGTCGCTCTAGAGACTGCAATTTCGATCGTGTCCTGCTCGCCATAAATTACCTTCGCGCCGCGATTATTAATTTAAAAGGGTAGCTTCCTAGTTTCTCGTCGAAATGGACATCTCGCTATCCGTTTCCACGCCTACGTTTATAATTAATGGACCGCTCGTTGCGCCTATTATACAGCGCCGTATTATACGTCCGCTTAGACGTTTTCGGATTAACTATTATTAGACTATGGATGTTTGCACAGACTAATATTCTTAAGAAGAGATATCTCGTTTCGTTTGTTGAAACGTTGCGTTGCATAATAATACACAGGGTGACTGTACCTTTTCCTGTGAATCTACGCCAGCGTATGCTACGAGTCGAGATGAGAGAAAAATGTCCTGTGAGTGAAGGTTTTGTTGGGGTTAGGCTGTATTAACTTTGTGACGAGTTTCTGACGAGTATACTCGTCACGAAGAAATATAAATCTTTTGCGTTACGATGAGACCTGGTAGTGATCAAGTTTCACAATAAAACAGTCCTTTCGTCACAACTTGATTTTAAATCAAAATTCTGTGTTTGACGAATATACTCGTCACAAAGAAATGACAATATTTGGCATTACGACGATACCTGCTAGTAATCAAATTTCACAATAAAACAGTCTTTTCGTCACAACTTAATTTTATATCAAAACTCCTGTGTTTGACGAATATACTCGTCACGAAGAAATATAAATCTTTTGCGTTACGATGAGACCTGCCAGTAATCAAATTTCACAATAAAACAGTCCTTTCGTCACAACTTGATTTTAAATCAAAATTCTGTGTTTGACGAATATACTCGTCACGAAGAAATATAAATCTTTGGCGTTACGATGAAACCTGCCAGTAATCAAATTTCACAATAGAACATTCCTTCCGTCACAACTTGATTTTGTTCATAATAGCCACGCATACTCTGTGTTTGACGAGTATACTCGTCACGAAGAAATATAAATCTTTTGCGTTACGATGAGACCTGGCAGTAATCAAGTTTCACAATAAAACAGTCCTTTCGTCACAACTTAATTTTATATCAAAACTCTGTGTTTGACGAGTATACTCGTCACGAAGAAATATAAATCTTTTGCGTTATGATGAGACTTGGCAGTAATCAAGTTTCACAATAAAACAGTCCTTTCGTCACAACTTAATTTTATATCAAAACTCTGTGTTTGACGAGTATACTCGTCACGAAGAAATATAAATCTTTTGCGTTACGATGAGACTTGGCAGTAATCAAGTTTCACAATAAAACAGTCCTTTCGTCACAACTTAATCTTACATCAAAATTCTGTGTTTGACGAGTATACTCGTCATCACTTGCTTTTTGGTACACGTTTTTCAAGGAGGTCGCAACTGTTTAAAAGATCGTAACAAAAATATGAATTAACAGCGATGGTTCAAAAGCGTTCTACTCGATTCTCGAAGCTTGTGGAAATTTTTCATTTAATCTAATTTGATATCTACGTTTACCTTCATCTTCGTTCAGATCAAAGTCTGAAAGGAACAGGGAAATTGAAGCAAAAGGAAAAAAAAACAGCTTCAAAAACAAAATGTGATGGCTAGATTGCGCGTCACAAAACATAATCGAAGTATGCATATTTAAATTTGCCACGGTATCGTGTCGGGACTCTTCTTCTGATCCTTCTTTGGATCCATTTATCCTCCAGGATCTTCAAAATTTTCAATATCGTATCGCAACTGAGAATTTTCCTCCTAAAAGTACTAAAATTTTTCCCTGTTGTTTTCATCGCGTCACATAAATCGGCATAAAATTCGTTTTTATTTTATTCTGGCTGTTGTGTACGTCCCTTAAAGGTATTACAAATTCATATCGTTCCGAACGACTGTGTTTCATGTAAACCGAGACGGACTGATCGTACGACAGTTAACGTACGAAAGTATCGTGAATCATAATCGAAGAATATTGACACTGCAAATGCAAAGAGACGAGTTTCTCACGAAGAAAAGAAAAACTATTCATTAACGTGTTCCAAATTCATGAAAAAGAAAATCCTTCTGTGTGTGCCACCTCTTACGACTAATCGCAAAAGAAAGCTCGATGTTTCCATCGCTTAGATTAAACAAAATGATATACACAAAAGTGAAGAAACGAATGTAGAGGCGACTCACGTCATTTTCTATCATTATCAATAACCATTAGATTATCCAAAAGTTTCTTTCATTTTAAGGGGAATTAATAGATAAACATTTTTTCTTTCGTACGATTTCTCTTGCAATAATAAAACAAATATATATTATAATTCAATAAATAAATATTGTGCATCCATTATTTCCTTATAAACCGACAGAAACTTCTCGGACCATGTAACATCCGGCAGCAGAAAGTTCCATCTAAACTTTACGCTACGGTGTTTTCATCAATGATAATCCAATCAAAGAGATCAAAATTTTCAATTTCTCCGCTTACAGTGTCCTCTACGAACAATGTTCGATCTCGTGGATCGAAGAGCCGACACAGAAAAGAGCGCGTAGCGTGTCCATTTACGTCTGGTTCGTACAAAGTATGCAAAAGATACGCATGAAGATCCGCCAGCTTAGACACGCAATTGGACTATCGGTCGGAAACTTTTTGCTGGCGCGGCCGTCTGCATAGGAAAATTTTCACCCGCGACGCTTAAGTGTAAGGAGCCGTGACTTTCTGTTTTGATCCGCTTGAACTGGTCGCGGCCACTAGTTCTGTCCTCGTCTCGGTATATTTGAGACACGGCTGGTGGGAGAAGGACGGAGAGGGAGTCGTAGGGCCAAGCAGAGTGGGATTTCGCGCGAGCGAGGAGAGAGGGATGGCGGAACTGTCAGTGCTACATCGGTTCTCTTCACGTAAGGACGAGCCACAGGGATCACCTGCGAATCACCTCTCGTCGGGACACCACTTCTCAGCCAGGTGAGTCTCTGCTATTTTTTCTTTTTCTCTCTCTATCTATCTATCTCGCTCTCTTTTCCTTTTTTCCACGCTCGTCGCAAGATTAATCGTCGCGGATTCGCTTGCCCGCGAGTTGGATAATTTATGGCGTCTCTGGTGGATCGGTCGCTTTGTAAACACGAGTAGGTATTTTGTCCGGCTCGGGAGATTAATCGTTCGACCGGCAGCGAGCTGAGTTTTGTCAGGCGACGGGAAGGTTTTAAGGGCCCGGAGATTTTCCCCAGGTTATGATTACATCGGAAATTTAGTCCGAGGTCTGCGGAATTTGGGAATTTGTCATCTACGCGTCGCTTGATAGATCGTAGCTTGGCCATTCAATGTGCAGATACACTGGCTGCCGTGACTGCACTGGCTCGCCAAAGCCGTAGAAAGCTTCCACGTCTGCCACTGTACGTGCGAGAGATTTTCGCGTTTCATTAGGCTACGTAGACAAAGTTTGAAATAAATCTGAGAACGGACGTGGAAATTGCAGGATATTTATTGCAAACCGTATTTCGTACGCCAATTAGTATACAGCATGAATAACCGGCTGAAGCGTGTAAGTGTTAGACATCGTAAGAGATCGCGTCGAATACCGAGGTTTGTTAATACAACGTACAGTTCATTGTTTAAACGTTCCTGTGATCTCTACGATTCTACTAAATGTTTATTAAACAAATGTGATTAATGTATATGTCTATACATATATATATTTTCACATTTGCGTGAGACGTCATAAAATGAAAAAAAAAAGTCATGAAAGTCGTCGATTTTCCCCACAACGTTGAAGAAAATTCTAAAACGTCTGGTGTAACAGCTACATTAGAAATACGGACCTAATGTGAAAAGTATAAGTATAGTATAGTATTGGAAGGAACTTATTTAATGTTCGCGTGTATGCGTGTTGATATAATACCTCAACCGGTTTCAAGATACGATTATATCGTGCTTAACTGCACATTTCGGTTCCACTGACACTCTTACGGCGGCAATCGTGCATTTTAAATCGACTCTAGACTTTATTGCGCTAGTATTATGTCATATTACGTTAGAACATATTCGTACAATATTTCTGGTTAAAATAAAAAAATTAAGAGAATGAATGACACAAACGAGATATTTAAATAATAACAAGAGAGAGTATTCATCTGAGAACTGCAGAGGAGGTTTGCACGTTTCTGGAAAGTGTCTGTCTTTATCGAATACTATAGTTGACTATTTATTATAGTGGTATTTTCTTTTTTTTTTTTTTTAATGTCCACTATACGGAACGATGCGAGTACAGCTCTGTAAATGGCTGTGCAATGCACTGATCGTGTCGTTCCTGCACTCCAATTCACTCGAGAGATCTTCATGAATGCACATTGTAAATGTACTTACGTTGTTCTAAGAGACGAGTCTGGCTTTAGTTCCTCGCAAATTATGACACGTAATATATTATCCCTATAGTCATTGATTTTAACGGTACATCTGATTCAGATAAAAATCTGTGTGAACGAGACGTGTGTCATGCAATTATATTCAAATACACATTTGTAGAAAAGTTGAAAAATTATTGAAACTTGAAATTTCTGCTTTGAAAGAAATTTCAGACAAAAGTTCACACATTTATAATTAATATATACAGAGTATGTCTTTATGGTTGATTATTATATTGTGTAAATTAACTGATTAATTAATACACACAATATCAACATGTAAGGTTGATTGTTATATACAATGTATACAGTATCAACTTTTATGTTTGATCATTGTATTATATAAATATTAATTAATTTGTACAATACTAACCTGTAAGATTGATTATTATATGTAATGTATACAGTATCAACTTTGATGTTACAGTATCAAATGATTAATTAATACACACAATATCAACCTGTAAGGTTGATTGTTATATATAATGTATACAGTATCAACTTTTATGTTTGATTATTGTATTATATATACATTAATTATACAACAAGATTAATTAATGTGTACAATATCAACCCATAAAGTTGATTGTTATATACAATGTATACAGTATCAACTTTTATGTTTGATTATTGCATCATATATATATTAATTAACGTGTACAATAACAAGCTTTCAAGTTGATTATTACATTGCAAATATTAATTACGCGATATATAGAATATCAACCTTTGAGTCGATTATTATATTGTATTTATCAACTATATGATATAGTATAACCAATTAATTAATACATACAATATGAACCTATAAGATTGATTGTTATATATAACGCATACAGTATCAACTTTTATGTTACAGTATCAACTGATTAATTAATACACACAATATCAACCTGTAAGGTTGATTGTTATATACATTGTATACAGTATCAACTTTTATGTTACAATATCAACTGATTCATTAATACATACAATATCAACCTGTAAGGTTGATTGTTATATACATTGTATACAGTATCAACTTTTATGTTACAAAATCAACTGATTCATTAATACATACAATATCAACCTGTAAGATTGATTGTTATATATAATATATACAGTATCAACTTTTATGTTTGATTATCGCATTATATATATATTAATTATACAACAAGATTGATCAACGTGTACAATATCAACCTGTAAGGTTGATTGTTATATACATTGTATACAGTATCAACTTTTATGTTACAATATCAACTGATTAATTAATACACACAATATCAACCTGTAAGGCTGATTGTTATATACATTGTATACAGTATCAACTTTTATGTTACAGTATCAACTGATTAATTAATACATACAATATCAACCTGTAAGATTGATTGTTATATATAATATATACAGTATCAACTTTTATGTTTGATTATTGCATTATATATATATTAATTATACAACAAGATTGATCAACGTGTACAATATCAACCTATAAGGTTGATTGCTATATACAATGTGTACAGTATCAACTAATTAATTAATACTCACAATATCAACCTGCAGGGTTGATTGTTATATACAATGTATACAGTATCAACTTTTATGTTTGATTATTGCATTATATAAATATTAATTAACGTGTATAATATCAACCTGTAGGGTTGATTGCTATATACAATGTATACAGTATCAACTGATTAATTAATACACACAATATCAACCTGCAAGGTTAAT
Source organism: Bombus fervidus (assembly GCF_041682495.2). Classification (NCBI taxonomy): domain Eukaryota; kingdom Metazoa; phylum Arthropoda; class Insecta; order Hymenoptera; family Apidae; genus Bombus; species Bombus fervidus. Next base: position 6,418,800 of record NC_091534.1, on the reverse strand, counting down.
TCTTATATACAACGTATATAGTATCAACTTCTATGTTTGATTGTTGCATTATATAAATATTAATCAAAGTGTACAATAGCAAGCTTTCAGGTTGATTATTACATTGCAAATATTAATTACGCTATATATAGAATATCAACCTTTGATATTTATATTCGATAATTATATTGTATACAATATAAATATAATACAATACAATCTATAAATAAATATAATAGAATACAGTACGATATAATAATCATATTTAAATGTTGATTATAAATGAACATTGAAAACTTTATTTCCCTATTGATGAATTAATATTAACAATACACTTTCTTTATTACTCGTGAATATTTCAAAGTGACAAATGTGGAAAGTGTTGTGCGATATTTTATGCGGGGAAAGAAATATTTCCTGCCACTGTAAGAAATATCTGATTACATTTCGTATGCATCCTAATAATATCTTTATTACCTGAAATTCCAAGATAACAGCCAGTCTAATTTATTTACTAAGAGAATGAAACTTTCTACTAAAAACGGCGTTCCATTTGCATAAAATGTATATAGAACACACCACGTTTCGTGTACACTTATTATACGCGAACGAATCTACGAGCTATCGGTGCGCTCCAATTCCCTTGAACAATTCTCTCAGACTGTGTATCGCTTTTTTTTTTTTTTTTTTTTTTCAATGACAGTTATGGCTTTAATAATCCCTTGTTAATCAGCGTCAAGATCGTTACTAACCACGTTTCTATAAAACATGCTAGGAAATTAATTTTCAACTCTGCATGCGAATATTTCCAGTAACTTATTACGTTGGCAACTAAGTGATTGCTGATTTTGTCAATACCACCTAATGACAAAATCCGCAATCACTTAGTTGCCAATCCAATAGAATTGAACTGGTGAAATTTACCATTCGTCGCGTGAGATTTTATTTTCAAAACGTTCATCGCGTATGACATAATCTTAGAAATACAATGAAACACCTTAATGTTAATAAACTCGTCTAAAATCATCTACGACTCGATGACTCCAATCATAGCAGCTGATGGTGAAAACTTATTCTAAGATATAGAGAAATTTCAGTGGAGAATCTTGACGATATTACACAGAACACGGAGATTACGGTCAGTTGATAATTAGCATACTGTACATTTGCATATTATGTACACGCTTCCTAATGTTGTTATTATTAGACTTCTATGCAAATTCCTATGTTCGTGAATTGAATTAAAGAAGCGAAATCTAAGCAGAAACATGAACAGATATGCGCAATTATTATTATGCATATCGTGTGCGTACACTGTGTGCATTGTTGTTATTCCTTGAAATTTCCCATAAATGCATAAGCCGCTGTTTTCACTGTAATCGTTACGTTCCTCTGATCCTTTCAAACAGATTTGTAAAAACGCAATGTGTACCAAAGCGCTAAGCTCCTTATCAATTCTTCGCATTACGATCTTTTCGATGGCTGCGCACGTTAGCATCAGCTTAATCACTGATTTTACACGGTGTCAAGTGCAAAGCGTTGAAATATCGCACATGACTGATAACAATCTATCTGAGAGAATTGAAATCACTGGGAAAAGACAAACAAGGTCGAAGATAAGCTGAGATAGCAATAATACAGAAACACGATAGAATAGATTAAATAAATGTGCAATTAGTTAACTAAGGATCGATGGTAAGCCAGGTATGATAAATATATAGAAAGGTGTGTAAAATAAATAATACAACGAGTAAATGAAGAATAATAATGGAAAGTACAGGTAAAATGAAAGTTTCTTTTATTACAAAAATATTTTCTCTTGCCGAGTCTTTAATTAATTTTTTGCAATTTAGTTTCTTATCAGGTGGAAATATAAATTAATTAACGAATCAACAATTTTTATTTAAATGCTAAAAATGATAGTTAGTGATACTAGTTGTAAACGTCTAATTTATTATTGGGATTCGATAGTGGAACAGCCTTTAGGGCTGAATCCGTGTTTCACCTAAATTACCTGTGTTTCATGTTCCTACCTGAACATAATTCTCTTCGTACGCTATAAAATCAAATTTATTATCACGTCGTATTATATGATACAATGAATTTTGTATTCAAAACCAGGTTTCTTGAATAATTTAATTAATCCGTCGAAACTATCCAAAGTGTACAAATGTTAGCAATTTTTATATGTTCAATCAAATATCCGATAATTTCGCAACCAAGAAAAGCAAGGCGGATATGACGAAGATTTTTCTAAAATTTTCTAAAATTTCACAGATAAGGTCCACCGACCAGGAGCAATTTTTATTAAAAAAAAAAAAAAAAAAAAAAATGAAATGTCATTTGCAAATATCCACGATCCACGAAAATACGAACACTAAGAAAATTCTTTCTATGAATTTATTACACGTGTTGTAGAAAACATTGTCAAAGTTCACTCACGCGTATATTCTAATAAAACACGACTAACATGATCGTATTGATGAATTAAAAAAAAAGAATCCTAAAGTGTACGGTACATCCGTTTGAACTGTATACGCGTGGTTATTTCTGTAAGCATCTGAAACGGGGAAAAAAGTTTCGGCTGAAAGTAGCTTGACTTTATAAGAGAAACTTAATATGATACTTCAATTTTTTTTTTTTTTTTTTTTTTTTTTTTTTGCATTCTTGTTCAAGGAGATTTCAATGGGAACGTAAATTCTTTTAGTGGAACCATATATTTTTTTTATACACCATTTCTATTCTCCAGAGGAAGATGTTATGGTACTTGATGTTAAGGTCGAAGAGTGACTAGTTTAAAAGATATTTTAGCTTTAAAGTAGAACTTTAAAATAGAGCTTTAAAATATATGTCAAAAGCACCGCGTTGTATTTCCTTGGCTAAATGTTTTAAACTAATCATTCTTCGACCTTCATACCTTTTTCCAAGTGTCTTAATATTTTTTTTTTTTTTTAGAGAATTGTAAAGTGTAAAAAAGTAATACACGGTAAAACGTATAGTTACGTTGGTAATTAAAATTTCCTTATGTTAAGAATACTTTGAAAAAGTGAAAATGTCTTATTGAGTTTGCTTCTTGATGAAGTGAAATATCGTTTCCTCGTGTTTCTGATACTTAGAGAATTAGTCACGTGCATGCACTTAAAACGGACATACCGTATACTGAATTTGCGATATATTTATTTTGAATAATAAGTACATCGATTAATGAGTGAGATAATATTTAGATCTAGTTAGTAATTACACGGTTAAAATGATTATTCATGTTGCAGGGAATGATTTTATGATCCCTACAAAATACGTGTTTTAATATCTTGTATCTGCTATGTCCATATTCAAATTTGTTCTGAAACTCTAGCCACGTAACTATAATAATCGTGTTCCACTAAAACGTTAATGAAGTTGCAAAAAGTTTTTCATATATCGATAAAAGTTTGCTTCGTGATATGTGTTGAAATACTTTAATAAAACAGCGTATGGTTGCGAGCCAATATAAACTTCATGAACGAATATAATTACATATTGTAATTAAAACGTTGTTTTTTCTGCTACGATAACGCATTAAACCATCAAACGTCGACAGTTTGTCGATAAAAGCATTTTATCGGATTTCTTGTTGTTTCTCCCTTTACGGTTCAATCGATTTCTTTCCTTTTAAGGAAGAAAAACAAGGAACTGTTGGAGGCTAGCCTGATACAACAAATCATAGTATAGCCAGACAAACGATAAACAGAGTACGCGCCATCATTCGCCACCCTTGTACAGAAACGTCTGTACGAAAGAAGCCAAATGACTCACGCTCGTTTCAACGATCCTCTCGAGCGGATTCGCGCGATTAACATTCGTGAGCACGCGAACTCCGAGAGAGTTCAAGAATATTCAGTGTCTACAAAAAGCAAGTGTCTAAATTTTGTTATCATTTAGTAGTAGTTTCATATGACTATAAAAGGTATTGACAGGCTATTTTGTGTATTCGTTATCTTATTGTTCTACTAATTAATTACATTCAATTTTTGTAATAGTTTCGTTTGACTACGAGGACTATTGGCACGTTATTCTGAATATTTGTGAAATTCTTTAATTTCGTATCATTTAGTAGCAGTTTCAAATGACTACAAAAAGGTATTGATACGCTATTCTGTATATTTGTTATCTTATTGTTCTACTAATTAATTAGATTCAATTTTTGTAATAGTTTCGTGTGACTACGAGGAGTATTGGCACGTTATTCTGCATATTTATTACGTATGTAAGTTTCATATAATTTAGTAGTAGTTTCATATGACTACAAACGGTATTGACAGACTATTTTGTATATTTATTACCTTATTATTCTACTAATTAATTAGATGCAATTTTCATTGTGGTTTCATAGGACTACGAGGAGTATTGTCACGTTATTCTGCATATTTATTACATATGTAAATTTCATGTAATTTAGTAGTAGTTTCATAAGACTACAAAAGGTATTTGCAAGCTATTTTGTATATTTATTACCGTATTATTTTACTAATTAATTAGATGCAATTTTCATTGTAGTTTCATAGGACTACAAGAAGTATTGTCACGTTATTCTGCATATTTATTACATATATAAATTTCATATACTTTAGTAGTAGTTTCATATGACTACAAAAGGTATTGACAGACTATTTTGTATATCTGTTACCTTATTATTCTACTAATTAATTAGATGCAATTTTCATTGTAGTTTCATAAGACTACAAGTAGTATTGGCACGTTATTCTGCATATTTATTACGTATATAAATTTCATGTAATTTAGTAATAGTTTCATATGACTACAAAAGGTATTGACGGACTATTTTGTATATTTATTACCTTATTATTCTACTAATTAATTAGATGCAATTTTCATTGTAGTTTCATAAGACTACAAGTAGTATTGGCACGTTATTCTGCATATTTATTACGTATATAAATTTCATGTAATTTAGTAGTAGTTTCATATGACTACAAAAGGTATTGACAGACTATTGTGTCTATTTGTTACCTTATTGTTCTATTAATTAAATAGATGCAATTTTCATTGTAGTTTCGTATGACTACAAGTAGTATTGGCACGTTATTCTGCATATTTATTACGTATGTAAGTTTCATATAATTTAGTAGTAGTTTCATATGACTACAAACGGTATTGACAGACTATTTTGTATATTTATTACCTTATTATTCTACTAATTAATTAGATGCAATTTTCATTGTAGTTTCATAAGACTACAAGTAGTATTGGCACGTTATTCTGCATATTTATTACATATGTAAATTTCATATAATTTAGTAGTAGTTTCATATGACTACAAAAGGTATTGACAGACTATTTTGTATATTTGTTACTTTATTATTCTACTAATTAATTAGATCCAATTTTGAAATTTCGTACCATTCAGTAGCGGTTTCATATGACTACAAAAATTTTACACTATGAGAATGCAATGTAAATCCTTTTTATATTAGCAGAATTCGATCAAGACGTTGATATTCTTATTATACCTACCAAATTTTGACTGAAGAGCTGTTCATTCTTTATACCTACATTATAATGTATCTGCAATTTCATCTATCAGTAACAAATGACAGACATTTAAAAAATCTATACAGATTTATAAAATGTGATAAAAAAAAAAAAAAACATACATTCGAATCGCTCGAACATGCCAACATTGAACACAAAATACACAACAATGAAGGCGGTTTCCATTGTATTAACCCTCAATTGTCGCGCTTGTTTTACGAATCTCGGCTGTCACACTGCATCACCCGAGACCTATTCGATTTTCGAATAGCTGTCGTTCAAAAAATATCACTGATATCGAATCGAAAAAATTCGACAATGTAGTTTGAACGTCGAATATGTTTTGCTAAAACAGGATTAACAAACGAACTAACATCACTCTCAAAAAAAAAAAACATCTTTCCCACTGTACGTTTCGAAAAAAGCTATAACTGCTTTATATTCGCCAAAAAATTTGAGACGATGCTTTCGAGTCGTGTTACTCCGAGGAAATACATAGTTCGCCATTGCACGTTGCAGAAAAAACATCTACTTCAATTTTTCATCAAGAAGAGCAGCTGTTGAATAAGGAAAACGATGCAATTATACGAGAAAATCAATTTATTCGTAGACTCGGGATCTTTCATTATTTTTTTATATGTCGATTTACATATGGAAAAATATAATCGTCATTTCAATCAGTTCCTCCATAGTAATTGCACAAGACTGTGTAAAATTTGCACGCAAATAAAATACGTCATTGCATCAAGAAATACGTCTTTGTCTCGCTTGGCTCAACACAGCGCATTACTATAACTTTAGAGAGTTGTCAGACGCAAACTGACGGGATTCTTAGCAGCGTAATCATCAGACATCATTAAAAAAAAAAAAAAAAAAAAACACTTGGAATGAATGGTAAATTGCACACGTAGATTCCATTATAAACGACGTCTGGAAGACGTGTCTCTGCAAAGTAAGACTGTGGGTCATTTAAGACCCGTAATCACATCCGTGGGTTAAGAGAAACTTTTTATTTCAGCTTGATCCTTCTAACTCCATACAGCGAGCAATTCCTATAACGCGGAGCGTTAAATCGGGTGCCATCGTGTTCGCGTTAATTTGCGATAACTCGAAAGCGTCGAAAATACATCGGCTCATCCCACAAGTAACGCGGTCGTTGGTCTACGCTACGTTATTTCGATGGAAACTAACCGACTACTTTATTCTTGTTTATTTTATTTTTATTTCATTGCCAATTGTAATCATCATTCTGATGAATCTTGTATTTTTTACAAGTCGCTGTACTTATCTATTAACTTTGCACTCTATGCCGAATGTGGCTCGACATCAGTTTTTATCTCAGAAGCTCCTTTGTCGAGTCTTTCATGTGCAAATCAATAGACGTCCTAGAAAAGCAGGATTGCATCCTGGAAATTGTTTCAAGATATATACTCCTAAAAATTAGAAAATACAACAATAGTGTGAATAGAATTGGTATTTAAGTGGATTTCTTTCTTCCTTTATTTATTTCAATTGTCTTAGAACTTGAATTGTGTAAGACAATAGAATAGTCTTAGAAATGTTTTATAAAACCAGGATTGCATCCTGGAAATTGTTTCAAGAAATATCGTACTCTTAAAAATTAGAAAATACAACAATAATGTAAATAGAACTGGTATTTAAGTGGATTTCTCTCTTCCTTTGCTTATTCAAATTGTCTTATTTTTTATTTCAAATAAAACACGTAAAAGCGTTGGCAGCTGCTGCTAACGAAATTGAAATGAAATTGCCAGGGCAAAGGGTCAATATTCTTCCATCCGAATTTCATAAACCAGCGATGGTAACGACCGAACTTGTGGACCGGGGCATCTGTCGTTCGCTGAAAAGCGTGTTACTCGTGGCACGAGCCGATACTCGCGGACGAGAGTGCACCTGCGATATACTGCGATATAGTCGCGCGTCCGCGCACGCGTTTAATCGCCGAAGTGGACAAAGCGAGCCGCCTAACTATCGCATCGCATCGCGGTTAATTAAAGACGATGCGACGAGCACGAGAGGAACGGGAGAGGGGCGCAGCTGAAAAGAACCGGAGAGCTACGTCCGGCGCGCGCCACCGAAGAGAATCGCGTCTGCCACACGTCTGCTTTGTGCTCGAGCCACGATGAAAGATAGGAAGGCTGGCTGCCTCGATTGACCAAGCCATCTCGAGACGCGGCTCCTAAGTAATTGCACGCGTTACGTGTCGAACGACCAACCGTTAGATCATCATCATAGCGCGTTTCGTACAAACTTTCCACGAATTTTCCTTTGTTCACTGGCATGTTCGATCGCAGTTGCCTATACTCTTCTTCTGTCGTCGAATTGCAACGACTGGAAACTTTCAGTGTCAAACTAGCCAGTTTAACACTTTACCGATCGATAGCCTATTAATCGGCTTTTTGTCGCTAACGCTTACCGGTCGATAGCCGATTAATCGGCTTTTTGTCTTCAACGCTTACCCACCGATAGCCTGTTAATCGGCTTTTGTCGCCGACAATCTTCCTCATTATTTGAACAATAATTTAGTTTGTTCAGGTTTAGTTTACCTTGTTCAGATGCGTCAGTTGCTGGCATAGTTTTATACTAATTTGACAAACTTAGCGTTCGCGATGAACGAAAAGAATGGTATTGGAGACTGTAAACCGAAACAGAGCCGGCGCCAGGGGGAATCTGCGCCTGAGATGCCGGTCGGACGTGCGTATGCTGTTGAATCGCTAGCGGTCGGTAAAGCGTTAAATGCGTTTAAGAGAAACTTTGTGTCGACGCGTTTCACGTGTACACTGGTCGTGCGAAATAAAAAGATTGCTTACTGTAAAACATTTAGTGTAAATTTTGACTGGAAATTTCAGTAAGAAGAGATAAAAGTTTATTTTACTTTATATTGGCACGTTGAAAGTATGTCGGGTTATCGTTAAGACTTGCGTTAGGGGCGTGTAATGAATCTTATTCATCGTTGCCACACAATCGAGGTGGCGTTTATTAACACAAGTGTGGATGTTACAAGATCGGCAAGTGGCCGCGGTAATTAGACACTAATGACAATGACCTTAGGTTCGATAACGGCTAGAGAGTCACACGTGATAAGGCGCTTGGAATTTTAAGTTATCGCATAGTTAGTAGAATTTGACCTGTGACATACGCGTAGCTGCAATCTTCTCCGTCGGTTAATTAGAATACCTTTGGTGGTTAGATCGGACAGATTTCCATGGCAATGGTCGGAGTAAGCGAACTGGATTAGCAATCGATTAGGGTACCGTATCAATTAGCGGCGGGAAAATAGGATTAACGCTGGTGTGCACCGAGCAACAGTGTTTTCTGGTCGCTTCGAGCAAACACGTGCGTGCCATGTGCGAATGCGTGGCTAATTGTACATGCGGAGCACGGCTGTTGCGTTTACGTTCTACGTGCTTTCGCTAGTCGAACACTGTAAATCATGGTTTTTAGTCGCTACTTTTTTTTTATTTGCGTTTATTTTACGATCAATTCTCGTTAGGGAATTTTAAGTAAATTTATCTGACGTGGTACTGTGACATGATTAATAAGCGTTTATAGTATCTTTGATTCTATTTGAATCTAGTGCTTAGGTCTAAGGTGCAGTGTCTTTTTAGCCTGCGGATCTGCTCCGACGCGTCGAGTAGTCGAGTAATTAGAGGGTTTTGGTGGTTGTTAACTCTTGTGCTGTGTCTATTGCTGAATTTGGATAATTCTTCTTTGACCGTGGGCATCTTGAAGTCGTGATGTATTGTTTCGTTGGTGACGTACCAAGGTGCATCTATGGGGTATCTTACACCAGATATCCGACTGAACGACGCCCACAAACAAAGCAAGTCAAATATCTAGGAATACATTTAGACACACACCTTACATGGACAAAGTTAACCATGAAAAGCTTCTTCAAACAATCAAAAAGCAATTTCCAGAACAAATCTACAAACTACTCAAATCTTACTTAAACAACAGAACCTTTGTAGTAAAAATAAATGATGCATACTCTGAAATTAAGGATATCAAGGCAGGAGTACCGCAAGGAAGTGTCTTAGGACCAATATTATACACACTATACACGGCAGATATACCAACAACTGTCAACAGCAAAACACTGACGTTTGCGGACGATACGGCCATACTAGTGAGGCATGCAAATCCAGAAACGGCCGCCGCACTACTACAAGAACACATTAAAAAAATAGAAAAATGGCTGCAAAACAAACAAATAAAAGCGAACACCAGCAAGTGCAACCACGTAACATTTACACTTAGAAAAGGAGAAACACCAGATATCCAACTGAACGGCGCCCACATAGCACAAACAAAGCAAGTCAAATATCTAGGAATACATTTAGACACACACCTTACATGGAAGCACCATATAAAATCAATAATAACCAGAATAAGTGCAAAGAGGAAGCAGATGTACTGGTTAATCAATAGAAAATCTAAACTAAGCATAACGAATAAACTAAATATATACAAAACAATAATCAAACCAATCTGGACATACGGAGTCCCACTATGGGGGACGGCAACAATGAGTCACATAAGCAAAATAGAAATAGAGCAAGCAAAAATTTTAAGGACAATAGTTAACGCTCCATGGTACGTCAGAAATGAAGACCTACGAAAAGATCTAAAAATTCCAACAGTCAAAGAGGAAATCGCTAGATACGCAAAAAAGTACAAAGAAAGACTTGCAGCACACCCAAACCAGCTGGTTGCTGAAACAAATAAAAGCAAAATAGAAAGAAGACTGAAGAGGAAGCATCCCGCAGACCTCGCAATAGAAATACAATAAACAACCTGGAAGATGGAACCCCGCTGGGGGTAACCATCCACATGCTATATTTTTATTCTTTAAGCGATAATATTTTACCAAATGTCCTTCTGGACAAATTGTAAAATTTAAACAAATAGATAATAAAAAAAAAAGAAAAAAGAAAAATGAGGGATCTTAGGGTTTTCGATTGGAATCGTTGAAGAATTTCTATGTTGGAATTACTTGCTGTCCCCCATAGTTGGATTCCATAGGTCCAAACAGGTTTTAATATGGCTCTGTATATTAAATGTAATTTTACTTTGCGTGTTTAAGTTGGAACTTAAGTTGGGCCGATGAGCCAGTAGAATTTTTTAAATTTTCCTTTGAGTTGTTTGGTTTCATCTAAGATATCTTGTTCCCATGTCAATCTTCTGTCCAGAGTCATGCCCAGATATCTGACTGACTCTTTATCTGGAATAGGTATATTGTTTATCGTCACCTGTGAGCAAATTTGTTTTCGTAGCGTGAAAGTTATGTGGCTAGATTTGTTTTCATTGACTTTGAAGCGCCATTTGTGAAACCACTCTCCCATAGAGTCGAGACCTCGCTGGAGAGTAGAGGAGGCAATTGTCGGGTCTGAGTGCGAGGCTAATAAGGCTGTATCGTCAGCAAACGTCGCTGTGGTTATATCTGTCGAAGTTGGTAAGTCTGCAGTGTAGATGTTGAACAGCAGGACACTGCATTGGGGTATGCCAGCTTCTATTGGAAATGTTGAGGTTACAGCGTCTAAGTGTTTTACCATGAATTGTCTATTGGTTAGGTAGGATTTTAGGATGGAGTAGTAGGTGTGTGGTAGGGTTTTCTTCAGTTTGAACAATAGTCCTTCGTGCCATACTTTGTCGAATGCCTGTTGAATGTCTAGAAATAGCGCAGTGCAATATTTTTTCTCTTCCAGGTCTTGGGTGATTTTCTGAGTTATTCGATGAATTTGCTCTATCGTGGAATGTTGCTGTCGGAAACCGAATTGATGATCTGGCAGTGTTTTTAGATCCTCTAAGAGTGGAAGGAGTCGTATCATTAGCATCTTCTCGAACAGTTTGGACAAGGTGGGCAGAAGACTAATTGGACGATAAGAGCTGGTTTCGTGTATTGGTTTTCCAGGTTTGGGAATGAGAGTAATCAATGATATTTTCCAGGGCTTGGGATAGTATTGACTGCGGAGAATTGCATTAAAAATGGAAGTGATGATGGCAATCCCTTTTATGGGATGCTCCTTAATGGCTTTGTTACTTATCAGATAATGCCCTGATGCTTTTTTGACTTCTAGTTTCTATGACTTCTAGTGATGAGAAAGGCTCGATAGGAGGAGACATGTGGAGGGGAGAGTGCAGGTATTCGGTTATTTCGTTTGGAGTAGTGGGGGAATCTAGTTTGAAGACGTTAGTTAGAAGTCGAACACTGTAAGTCATGGTTTTTAGTCGCTACTGTCTGGAAATCTCGTCCGGTTAACGTTAATCGTCGTTCATAGTACAATACACACTGTGTTTTGTAAAATAATTTGGCAACTAAGTGATTGCGGATTTGTCGATACCACCTAATGGCAAAATCCGCAATCACTTAGTTGCCTACCCAATACACAGGTCGAACATGTATAAATTCAAACAGGTATAATTACGTATATAATTATGTATAATTGTATGATATCGTAAATATAACAAAAGGAAGTTCTTTTCAATATCAAAATACTAAAATTACAAATTTCATGTTATCGCAAAAATGTCGATCGTCGTAACGAAATTACAACTTGTGGCGGCACTTGACAACAAATACTACCGAACGACACCAACTACAGTTGAACGACTGCAGCGCAGTGGTTGGCGCCTTAGGCTACGAACGTTAGGGACTCGGGTTCGAATCCCGGCGATCGGAGTCCGATTTTTCTTCCACGCATTTAAATTAGAAGAAAAGCGCAGAACCTAATCTCGGCCTCCACACGAGCAGTAGCACTATATCACCCACAACTATATACCGGGCTACCCACAATTAACTACTATCACAATCATCATAGCACCTCAAACTGTAATTTCAATCGTGAAGTATTTACGTTCCTTGTCAATTCCATAATCTTGTGCGATATCGCATAACAGAGAAAGACAGAAATGATAAAAAATACTGAAATTTCAGTTTTCCAAAAGTGTATTGGGTTGGCAACCCAATAAGTCTCTGCTTATTTTAAGCAAACACGATAATCGGTAAAGTTTGAACGATCAGAGTCTGAATATAATTTTACGCCATGTTCAATATTCGGTTATTTGTCAAATCGATTAAATCACAGAAAATATTCATTGTTACGTCTCGTTTCAATCTGTGTACGTTAGAATTTAGTATTATGTTATGGTTTGATTCCAAATTAGACATTGGCTTGTTTCACGGATTATTTCAAGCGGATGGAGGTCGATAAACTGAATAGGAAGAGCTGCTGAATGATAAATGTAGATTTCTGCGTCAAGTCGGATCTTCGTGAAAATTCCAGGGAAGCTATGGAACTGTGTAATTATACAATTTGATGAATTCGATAGGAAATATTCATGTCAAAGGTAGGTTTCCGCATCGGGTCATTTCTTCATCGAACACTTCAACGAAGATACACAGCATACTGTTGCAGTCTTATTATATTCATCTTACTGGCAACTAAGTGACTGCGGATTTTGCCATTAGGTGGTACTGACAAAATCTGCAATCATTTAGTTGGACCTATGGAATCCAACTATGGGGAACAGCAAGTAACTCCAACATAGAAATTCTTCAAAACCTTAAGATCCCTAATAGATGCACCTTGGTACGTCAACAACGAAACGATACATGGCGACCTCAAGATACCCACGGTCAAAGAAGAATTATCCAAATTCAGCAATAGACACAGCACAAGAGTTAACAATTACCAAAACCCTCTAATTACTCGACTACTCGACACATCGGAGCAGATCCGCAGGCTAAGAAGACATTACACCTCAGACCTAAGCACTAGATTCAAATAGAATCAAACATATACTATAAACGCTTATTAATCATGTCACAGTACCACGTTAGATAAATTTGCTTGAAATTCTCTAACGAGAATTGATTGTAAAATAAACGCAAATAAAAAAAAAAAATTAGTTGCCAATCTAATAGAATGTACTATACGTGGCATAAAAATCAACGAACTGGAGTCGGTCGAGATTCGACTCGTTGGATTTTCGAACGTGTCTCGTACGAAAGCACTGGCACGCCGCGATCATCTTTAGAATCGACGGGTTAAAATCGACTACGACGAATTAGAAACGAGCTACCACGTGCCCGGTGTATTCCGAATGATCATTTTGCACTGACGCGTTAATATCTCGAGCACACCTGAGAATTGGACTGTAAGCGGCCTGGTCGAATTCCATCGCAAGTGGCCTCGCGTTCACGCACGTTTAATTATAGAAATGAAGTCGTGTACCTGGCCTAACCATACTCATGGGAGTAGCGTATGGTAATCCTAGCGAAGTAAGTTTTAGTAAAACTATAAATAATCCCGGCAATAAGACGAGTAGAACATGGTGGAATACCTGGGTCAGCAGACGTTCTGGTTTAGACGGTTAGATTTAAAGGCTGCGGTGTTCTCATCTTCGCCTTCGAATTTCCTCCCACGATGCACAGAAAAAATCTGTAAACCTACGCTCGTTATACGCCGACGTTGCCCAAATTTCCAACCTACTCGTTCGACCTGAAATCGCCTCGGAATCTTTGAATTTAAATTTAATCTGGACCCTTGCGACAGTATGCAAATCATCGATCTTTACCTGTTGTGGTAGATATGAAATGATCAAAATTTAAGACAGTATAGTATTTAAAATCGTTGCGCGAATTCCTACGTCTATTTTGCTCAGTGAGCCAGGTTTGAAGTTTCGATGAAATTGGTCGGCTCGGTGCAATTGTTGTGACGTATTTTTTTTCATTTAATTTTTAATTCGTCAATTATTTTTTTTATTTAATTTTACAATTTGTCCAGCTGGACATTCGGTAAATGTTTCTGGCACTCTGACGTGCGTTTATACTTAATGTGCTTCCATAATCAGTTTGCTGTTGCGATTTCTTTAAAAAATTTGGGAAACGTGTACCTAAAATGTGTGGCAGAAAGTAAGCGATGACGAGTATACTCGTCAAGTACCACAGTGTGCTGCAGAAAGTAAGCGATGGCGAGTATACTCGTCAAGTACCACAGTGTGTTACAGAAAGTAAGGGATGACGAGTATACTCGTCAAGTACCACAGTGTGCTGCAGAAAGTAAGCGATGACGAGTATACTCGTCAAGTACCACACTGTGCTGCAGAAAGTAAGCGATGGCGAGTATACTCGTCAAGTACCACAGTGTGCTGCAGAAAGTAAGCGAAGGCGAGTATACTCGTCAAGTACCACAGCGTGGCAGAAAATAAGCGATGACGAGTATACTCGTCGAGCACTTGACTGTTATAATATAGTTATAGTATAGAATTAGGTTGTAACGAAATGATTGTCTTATTTTTTAATTGCAGTATTATTAAATTGCAATTTCAGCAGCAATTTTTACGCGTGACGAGTATACTCGTCATAGCTCGAAATATTGCCATTTCTTTTTGACGAGTATATTCGTCGAAAATAACTAACTGGTGAAGGATCGAACGATAGAATTCGATTATTTTAAATGTCGATAAGCGAAGAATCTTCGCTTAATTCGCTCAATAGGGAAAATAAGATGAAAGAGACGTAGATCGAACGATTATTATTCTGAAAATTCGTATTAATTACAAATTATGGTCGTTTCTTCCGAGTATTCTACACTTTTTATCCGAAATTTTGTTCCATCCACCGCTGTAGAATTTTTCCCATTTGTTATTAAAATATCCTTACAACGCATCCTGTGCTTCATCCTCGGTATTGAGTTTTTCTGTTCGCAAAGGAAAAATGAATTTTCTACCTCTGCAAACGAAATACCAATCAATCTGGAAAAAATCCAGAAAGCTGCCTCTGTTGCAATCTATTCGACGATATTCCTGCAAAACCCAATCCCTAAAATGCGCGTTGTCACAGAGAATGTAGTTGTGTGACGTTCGCTAACCGAACTCTCGATAAGAACTAATTTTTTAGCGATGTTACGCAACTTTGAAGCAACTGTACGACCTCTGACTTTTAATCAAATTAACTAAAAATAACTCATACTGTCGCAAACGCTATTTCTCTGCTTTGCATTCGAATATCTAAAAGATGTACAGGGTGGTGAACATGAAAAATGCTTCAGATGTCCGAGGACAGATAGTGCGTCAAAACCACCGTATAGTTGAACGTATCGCATCAACTTCTGTAAGCGATAGTTCCATTTTCTAAGTAGATGATATACGAAATAACAGAAATATCTGAAATAGGCAGAATTTCTGCGACGAACTGTACACGTGATTATAATTAACACGCACAAAAGTCGACTGAAATTTTCTGAGAAACACGTGCGTGTTGCCGATGCGTGTCGAAGAAACCAGTCGCACATTCTAACATTCCTTTAATTCTATTAATGGAATTTTTCGAGCCAAACGTGCAGAGTTATTAATATCAAAAAATTGTACAATCAAATTTTACAAATTGCAAGCCGCCATCCTATTCGACATAGAATGGTTAAATTGCAAAAACCGTAAAATGGAAATATCGCTCGTTAGCTGGTTATTGCGCGATGAAGCTCTTATGGCGTTAAAGTTTCTTCGTGCTTTATTTATTTCTTAGCTTTTAGTCTTTGAATCGCAAACGCGTGGCAACTAAGTGATTGCGGATTTTGTCAATACCAGCTAACGATAAAATCCGCAATCACTTAGTTTCCAACCCAATAAATATCTCAGCAGAACTCTGCTGCTTTCGTCAACCTAATGACACGGTTCGACGTAGACCTTCGACGATGATAACGAGCGGAGATCGGAGAATGATACGTACGTGTATATGGTGGTCGATGGACGAGACGTACTCGCCGCTGCTTTCTCCCTAAACGAGCTAAGGAGGCTTCTAATTGCAGCCAGCGATGACACGAACGAGTTTCCATCGTTCGACGAATATATCGAAAACGAACGACGATGAAGTCGGTGTCGCTCGATTCTTAACCATAAAAGACCATCCGCATTACGTCATGAGACGTGAGTCACGATAGCTACTGGCCTAAAAACACTATTGCGACGACAAACCACATCGCGTCGATATAATTTCCTGCAGAGAGCATCGTCAAGGCTGTGCACGTTAATTCGAATATAAAGGCGCCGATTTGCCCTTCTTCGCCGAGCCGAGCAAATGCACCGCGCGGATCCACCGATCGATCGATCGATCGATCGATCTATTTTCGTGTTGAATTAGAAATGGTCATCAGTGAAAAACTCCTCGATCGCCATTTTTGGTACGAAGCTTTTTACTAGTTGGCTGTTGCAATCTGTTTTTTAAAAGTGTGCAGCTAAAATGTGTGGGAGAAAGTAAGTGATGACGAGTATACTCGTCAAACACACGGAGTGCGTGTGGCTGCCGTAAGGTAGAATTAACTTGTAACGAAATGACTGTTTTATTTTTGAATTTCATTGCTGCAATTTACTGCAATTGGTAAACTGCAATTTAAACAGCAAATGGTAACTGCTTTTTACGCGTGACGAGTATACTCGTCAAACACAGAGTATGCATGGCTGTCATAATATAGAATTCAGTTGGAAGAAAACGACTGTTTTATTTGAAATTTGATTCCTGACATTACGATTCTCGTCGTAATGCAAAATGTTGCCATTTCTCCGTGACGAGTATACTCGTCAAACACACAGAGTTTTGATATAAAATTAAGTTGTGACGATAGGACTATTTTATTGTGAAATTTGATTATTGCCAGGTCTCGTCGTAACGCAAAATATTGCCATTTCTCCGTGACGAGTATATTCGTCAAACACAGAGTTTTGATATAAAATTAAGTTCTGACGAAAGGACTATTTTATTGTGAAATTTGATTATTGCCAGGTCTCGTCGTAACACAAAATATTGCCATTTCTCCGTGACGAGTATATTCGTCAAACACAGAGTTTTGATATAAAATTAAGTTGTGACGAAAGGACTATTTTATTGTGAAATTTGATTATTGCCAGGTCTCGTCGTAACACAAAATATTGCCATTTCTTCGTGACGAGTATACTCGTCAAACACAGAGTTTTGATATAAAATTAAGTTGTGACGATAGGACAATTTTATTGTGAAATTTGATTATTGCCAGGTCTCGTTGTAACGCAAAATATTGCCATTTCTTCGTGACGAGTATACTCGTCAGAAGCAGCTAACTGGTTAAGTAGGTTTCACTGATGATTTCCGTTTAAATCGGCGGTATGTATTTTCAGCTGAATTCAACTTAGTTGTTGCTAAGAATATAATTGAAATTCCATTGGTTTTTTTTTTTTTTTTTTTTAAGTGACAGTGTTTATCTCGTTTTAACTCTGCTTTCATAGCTGCGCGCTACAAATAGCAAGAAAATTTCAAAAGCTTCACGCCATATTTCACGTATGTAGTACACCAGGAACTGGCCTGTCAAAAATGTTGAAATCAGATAGGATATTCGTGATATTCCGCTTACTTGGACCGGATTTCAAGAAACCGGCGACGTAAAACGAATTCAGTTAATATCGCCAGGCAAGGAGCGAGTAAGAAGGATCTTTTGGGACGAATTCTATTTCAAGAGAGGTGGATTTAACGCTTGAAAGCGGCACAAAGTATTCACACAGAATATACAGCCCGCATGGCCTTGTTTTCACATCATGCGTTAAAAATGGCTGTCTTTCATCTCGGTGGAAGTGTGCGCGCGCGTCTGATCATTAACCTTTGATTGGAAACCTTAAGTTATCGTCGATATTAGAAGCTTCGTATGCTATTTCATCGAACGTTTTAATATTAACAAAATCGATAAATTTATATTTTATATTCTACAGGAAGTCTATAATAAACGTCTTAAATTCCTTTTCAGACATCAAGTAGCTTTATCAAAGAATTCTACATATATATATATCTGCTGTAACATCCAAATTGATCATCGAACATGTTGCATACAATTTTCGATAAATTCATTGATAATTTTAACTTGCTTAAAATTGTGCAAAAAACGCGCCAAAATCTTTCTAAACGCGCGAGAAACGTAGAAATGCTTAGAGCTGATCGGATAAGTCGTATGTTAAACGAACAGACTGAAACATTGGCTCGGAAACTAAGTGATTGCGGATTTTGCCATTGGCTGGTATCGACAAAATCCGCAATCACTTAGTTGCCAACCCAATACATATGCAGGTACATATACGTATAAATAAATCAGTTAAATATGTGCAAATTGAAATAAATTAAGGAAAAAGCTGCAGACAATAAATAAAGCAGATCCTGTCACTGTTTCAATGCAATTACGATAGTAAATTTTATGTCATAATTATGAAGTCTACAGTGACAGATAAAAAGACAGTTTACGGATTGGCACACTATGAGTGGCAGTAATTTTTATGAAATATTTTTTATGCAGAAAAGAACTGTTTATATCGCTACTTTATAAAAGCGAAACATTTCAAAAACGTGCAAACAATTTTGTATCATGTTGATAACAATCGCGTGATTTGCAGCATATTCGGTTGGCAACTAAGTGGTTGCGGATCTTGCCATTGCCACCTAATGGCAAAATCCGCAATCACTTAGTTGCCAAGACAATGTTATATTATATTTATTAATTGTATCGTTTGAACGTCGGCTATAATTTGATTTTGTAAAATTATCATCTTCTCTCGTACTCTTTAACCGTCAAACTTTCTTCTGTTCGTCATTGTGTAATAATCATGAAACTCTTAAAACTTGTAATTTGTCAAACAACGTTGTAGTAGAAATAGAAACGTAATGTTCCTGTCGCGGTCTGACTATCGTCGGAATTCGTTTGCAATTACGTAATCATTTCGAAATATATCACAATTACGAAATTGTGATTTTATGGTGGTGAAACGTGGCACACGTATTAACGTAAGTACAGTAACCACAGTTGTTGGCACTGTTATACGTTGTTACGCAATTAATAATTGATTTATTTGCGTATTTGATTATCGATTATCAAAAGTAATTATATTTGATTTCCGTGGCTGTGATGATCAAGCAATTTCCGCGTTCATTCGATTACGCTGATACAACGATTGAAAAGCATGGTGGGAATGATAAGAGCATACGAAGAGTAAATGTAATTGGGTTATAATTCGTAACAATGTTTCATTGTAACATTATGGTACCTTCCTCTTGCAAATATTTCTGTAACGATGATTTGTACAGTTAGACATTAATGTATAATGTAATATACGATAACATAGAATAATAGACATTTCATTGATTAAGAACCATGCAATGATAAATAAAATTGGACAAAATGGGTTACACGTTGCTATGTTAAAGTACAAAGAATAGAGGAGAAATCATAGATATAAAACAGGTTTAATATAATAAAATAATATAGTGTCTTGCTTCTCTTGAAAATATTTCTGCAGTAGTAAGATATAACATTAGACAGTTTAATAATAACAATTTTAATGTAGTAAAATAATATACTGTTTTCCTTCTCTTGAAAATATTTCTGTAGTAGTGAGATATAATATTAGACACTTTAATAATAACAAGTTTAATATAATAAAATAATATAGTGTCTTGCTTCTCTTGGAAATATTTCTGCAGTAGTAATATATAACATTAGACAGTTTAATAATAATAATTTTAATGTAGTAAAATAATATACTGTTTTCCTTCTCTTGAAAATATTTCTGTAGTAGTGAGATATAACATTAGACACTTTAATAGTGAGAAGTTTAATATAATAAAATAATATACTGTTTTCCTTCTCTTGAAGATATGTCTGCAGTAGTAAGATATAACATTAGACAGTTTAATAATAATAATTTTAATGTAGTAAAATAATATACTGTTTTCCTTCTCTTGGAAATATTTCTGCAGTAGTAATATATAACATTAGACACTTTAATAATAACAAGTTTAATATAATAAAATAATATAGTGTCTTGCTTCTCTTGAAGATATGTCTGCAGTAGTAAGATATAACATTAGATACATTTAATACTAACAAATTTAATATAATAAAATAATATAATGTCTTACTTCTCTTGAAAATATTTCTGTAGTAGTAAGATATAATATTAGACACTTTAATAATAACAAGTTTAATATAATAAAATAATATAGTGTCTTGCTTCTCTTGGAAATATTTCTGCAGTAGTAATATATAACATTAGACAGTTTAATAATAATAAGTTTAATGTAGTAAAATAATATACTGTTTTCCTTCTCTTGAAAATATTTCTGTAGTGGTAAGATATAACATTAGACACTTTAATAGTGAGAAGTTTAATATAATAAAATAATATACTGTTTTCCTTCTCTTGAAGATATGTCTGCAACAGTAAGATATAATTTTAGACACTTCGGCCTTCTTAAATTATATTTTGGTAATAGGCAGCAACAAGGAAAAATAAACTGAGGTAAAATAGTGCACATGTTACTGTATCAAAGTACAAGCAATACAGCATGAATTATAGATATAAAACAAATTTGTCATACAATGTCTGTTAAAAAAGTAATTTAGAGATACTTGAGTGTCTTCGTATTTGGTAGAATTGTAGAATAAAAGTGGAAGAAGAAATACCAAGTAACGAGATAATGTCTCAAATATTATCTTATTTATATTATATTATATATCACATAAACAAATATAGAGTAGAAGTTAGGATTAAAGCGTAAAACTTGGCAAAAGAGATCAAAGCTAAAGGTAGCTAAAGTAGAAAAATATACAGTGAAGGAAAAAAAATAAGTTTGTACATGTAAAACACGTTTTACGTGAGAAATCATCCAAATGTATATAAAATATTTCCAAGAGAAGTAAGACACTATATTATTTTATTATATTAAACTTGTTACAATTAAAGTGTCTAATGTTATATCTTACTACTGCAGAAATATTTTCAAGAGAAGCAAGACACTATATTATTCTACTACATTAAACTTGTTACTATTAAAGTGTCTAATATTATATCTTAATACTGCAGACATATCTTCAAGAGAAGTAAGACACTATATTATTTTATTATATTAAACTTGTTACAATTAAAGTGTCTAATGTTATATCTTACTACTGCAGAAGTATTTTCAAGAGAAGCAAGACACTATATTATTTTACTACATTAAACTTGTTACTATTAAAGTGTCTAGTGTTATATCTTACTACTGCAGAAATATATATAAAATTTGCCTAAAAAATAACAAAAATTGCTCATTTCCAACGTTTCTATAATTCTAATATTCACCAGATTCTACGACATTAAAATAGATAATTATCCAGTAGCGTTAAATTAACTGGGAAAAAGAGTAAAAGTAGAAAACTATTTGTTTCTTGTACACGACATAATCTGCAAATAAATTAACAATAAATTATAACAATATAGATGCTGAGCATCGAATCAATTAAATTCATGAAATTAATGATAAATTTAGATCTTACCCTGGCTAATCCTCTAGGCGACCTCTTAGTTTACCGAAATCAAGAATCAGTCTCGAAGCTATGTATTAAACATCTGAGTAACCAGAAACTCGTTGAACCGAGTGATCCTCCATTTGCTCGCGAAGAACGCGTGTCCATTACCAAATGTAATTCGCAAAAGTTCTATACTCGAAAGAAGAGGAACGTGAGTTGAAGGTGGATCGCCAGTATCGAAGTGAACCTTCTCTCTCTCTCTCTCTCTCTCTCTTTCTCCCCCTCTCTCTCTCCGCCACTCCCTCTCTCTCTACTCCGAATGAAGATCGAAAGATCTGTTCAGTGGTGGGTGGGACGAGTGGGCGCATACAGCTTCACCGCAATTACGTTTCCTCGTGCGATCGTTTTCGTGCTTCCTTCGTCCACGGTCATTCGAGTACTTGACCCCGGAACTAGCACGGAATATCTGTTAAATACTGCAGCCACGACTGCTTAGGATCGATATGTTCGAGTAGCTTGATTAAAATACACGTAAGTTGGTGTTATCGGACAGCAAATATTTACCGAGACATGTATTTTTCTGAATATAATCGAATCAATGGAGTCCACATATCGTTTTCTTCGTCAGATGTATTGCGTTGGCAACTAAGTGATTTTCTCAATGACATCTAATAACTTTGTACTGTACAAGTGAACATTGTGTATATATATATATATATATAAAAGGACTTTTCTCTACAGTTTGACAAATATATATATACATATGTATAGAATAATATTGTATAATACACAATAAATTTCATAACATAATATGTATTGTACAGTACAATGTATTTGTACAATGTATTTTACACAAAGTGATATAGATAATACATATTATATTATATACTCTTATTTTGTATAGTATATATTATACAAATAACAAAATACAATAACTAAGAAAAAAATATTTAGCATTATACAATAATTAGCAATTTACAGTAAATTGTATAAAATGTATTGTACAGTACAATGTATTTTACACAAAGTGATATATATAATACATATTATATTATATATTCTCATTTTGTATAGTATATATTATACAAATAACAAGGTACAATAACTAAGAACAAATTGTTTAGTATTATACCATAATTAGCAATTTACAAGGAATTGTATAATATGTATTGCACAGTACAATATATTTGTACAATGTATATTATACAAAGTGAAACATATAATACATAGTATATTATACATATTATACATACATATTATATTATTACTTTGTATAGTATATATTATACAAATAACAAAGTACAATAACTAAGAACAAAATGTTTAGCATTATACAATAATTAGCAATTTTCAATAAATTGTATGACATGTATTGTACAGTACAATGTACTTGCGCAATATATATAATACATATTATATTATATGTTATTGCTTTGTATAGTATATATTGTACAAATAACAAAGTACAATAACTAAGGACAAATTGTTCAGCATTATACTATAATTAGCAATTTACAAAGAATTGTATAATATGTATTGTACAGTACAATATATTTGTACAATGTATATTATACAAAGTGAAACATATAATACATATCATATTATACATTATTACTTTGTATAGTATATATTATACAAATAACAAAGTACAATAGCTAAGGACAAATTGTTCAACATTATACTATAATTAGCAATTTACAATGAATTGTATAACATGTATTGCACAGTACAATGTATTTGTACAATGTATATTATACATTATTACTTTGTATGGTATATATTATACCAATAACAAAGTACAATAACTAAGAACAAAATGTTTAGCATTATACAATAATTAGCAATTTACAATAAATTGTATAACATGTATTTTACAGTACAATGTACTGGTACAATATATATTATACAAAGTGATATTGACAACTAAGTGATTGCAGATTTTGTCATTAGGTGGTATTGACAAAGTCCAATATTCTCGATACTTCATATATTTTTGCAAATTATCTGTGAAATCATGATGCAAGCGATCGGCTGTTGTTTCTACGTGCAAAAGTAGATCAAAGAGGAAGAACGACGTTTTTCCGTTCGAGGCTTCGTTTTCGAGAAGAACGAGCTTGAAGATCCGTCAGGTGCTCGTATGCTAATCGCAAGTTTCCAGCTGACTGACTGCGTTTTCTCCTCGTGTTCGTATTTCTGAACATGGACAATATCACGATTTGCTTCCTATCGTTGCTGTTGTTTTGTTTCCTTATGTTCTCTTATTGGCAACTAAGTCATTAGGTGGTAATGACAAAATCCGCAATCACTTAGTTGCCAGCCCAATATATACTGTGTTCGCGTTTCGAAAGGTTCCATAAATAAGCAGAAGAGTATTACATTTTAAGAATCACGTTAATAAAATGATTTTGAACACGTGTTACATTAATAAAACAGCACGTGTTCAGAGCTTCGATCGTGCCGAAAGAGTAGTCGAT
The DNA here is from genome assembly GCF_041682495.2 of Bombus fervidus. Classification (NCBI taxonomy): domain Eukaryota; kingdom Metazoa; phylum Arthropoda; class Insecta; order Hymenoptera; family Apidae; genus Bombus; species Bombus fervidus. Next base: position 6,394,496 of record NC_091534.1, on the reverse strand, counting down.
ACCTCGGAAGATACTTCGAAAATCGTTCGCTTTCAAGCAAAGTGTTCGTGATTCTGCCTGTTAATATCTGTTTCCGTTTTACTGTCTTGGAACAAATGTCTGTCGTGTAATTTTTATTCATGGCAGGTTTGAGTTAGGAGTAGGAGCATTGTTATTTGCCATGGGAATCTAGCTACTATTACAACAAGTATAATAACACGGCGGGGAATAAATCGCATATATTACAAAAATAGTCCGTGAAATATACCGTGTTACGTAAAAACCAAACAATTTACAAACTTGAATCTGTAAAATTGCATCACGAAAAATGTAGGCGAGGGAATCGTTGCAAACTTTTCTCCTGCTTATCTCAATTATTAAAATCTTCCAATATTAAAGATATCGCAATTATTAAAAATTGTGAACGAAAAGGAAATATTTAACTCAGCAACAACTCGTTAAAAAATAAATACCAGGTATTTATTAAATACTAAACATACTTACTGATAATAATAAGAAAAAAAAAAAAAGAATTGACAAATTCACTCGGAAAATTGAATTCTAAGTAAGTAAAGCTAAGTAAAAGTAAATAAAAAGTAAGTAAATTCTAAGTAAAAGCTCAGTTTTCTCTTACTTTTAAACGACAAATACCGCGTTCACTTTTCCCCATTTCGTTTTTACTTTGTATTTGCACACGAAACACGCTGCAACCACCGAGACACAACAATAAATTTAAACAAAAGAGGCGTCCGATCGCGTGAGTCTGCTGCGTCCGGATTTGCGTGCACCCGGATGCAACGAACTGTATCCGAACTAATAATTATAGTGAACGTTCAGGTACCGGTATCCTTAAAACGTAAAACAGAGTCCGCTGATAATTTTGCTTTTTTCTATTGCTTTTAAAAAACGCCACCGCGCTTTTCTTTTTCCAAACATACGTTGCTCGATCAGAACGTTTTCAATTGACTGAAGATTTTATTGAGGAAATTTTCACGCTACGTAGATTGTTCACAAATGCAACGCAAAGGTCACTCGTCGTTGTGCAATTTCTTTTCTACGTACGTTTTTCTGTACGTTACGAGAACAAGATAGAACGAACTGTCGTGGACATAGTACGAGATAATACGTCGCATCTTATTTTATGTGAATTATTTTCTGCAAAATAAAGTGTCGTAAAATTGCACAAAATTTTAAATAAAATTAAGAAAAAAATTAAATGAAACTTAATTATGTTTAATTAATTGCTCTTCAACCTAAAGTGTTCAGTCTAAAAAGCCTAAAGTGTCTTTTCTATCTATGCTTTGTGACACAGGAATGTTATAATAAATAATGTTCTGAGATCAACATGGTCGGTAAAAAAATTACTCGAAAATGTAGTCAATTTGCTGGGAGATGGACGCAATGATTAAAAAATGTAAATTGGAAAACCGATGGAAATTTCAAATTGGAAATTTGAAGTGGGTTATTAATTAATTCGAGAACTGTATCGTTAGAAATCTTCTTTTTCTTTTACAATTTTTTGATAATAATCTTCAGCTTTGATAGATAATAGAAAGATAAAGAAAAGTTTCTAAATACAATAAAAGATGTTGCTTATTACCGAAAACGATTTTTGTACTGTGACATTCTTCGTATTAAATAGCGTGGTTTTAGTTTAAAAAGAAAATAGTTCACTATTTCAGTTAATTTTTTCATTATCTCAAAATTAATACATTATTATCCCTCAACATCAATACAAAACGAATATATGTTTCAATGACTATTTCATTTCAAAATACAATTATTTTATCATCATTGCTATTATTTCTATTATTATTGTTCTGGTGCAATGCATCTTGCTGGCCGAAAATCCAACAAATATTCACGTAATTCGAATGTTATCTAAAACACAGTAAGATAATTAACACTTTACCAACAAAAAGCCGATTAATAGGCTATCGTTCGGTAAGCGTCGGCGAAAAACACCGATTAATCGGCTATCGGTCGGTAAAATGTCAATTTTCGCTTAAGCGAAACACGGTTTATCTAAGTTTCGCGTCTCGTCCAGAAATTTTATTATTAAACGTAACTCATATTTGGTCATATTTTTCCATGTTATATATCATATATTTTCTATTGGTTTCAGAAAAAAAAAAACAAAAACGGATCACCCGTCGAGTGGTCGCAGAACGATCGTCGTTTAAGCTACGATGGCAGCACCGCAGGCCTCCTCGCGTTTGGAATTGTTGCAGGTAGGAATATTTCCTCTTCTCGCGAACTATTTCTTCGATAAACTCGGTTATGTGTATTAAAACTAGCATAAAAATTGTAATCAATAGCTTGTGCATCTTTGCTGATCTCTTCGCCTTTTACAAATGACTCTATTACTATTAGGTTGGCAATATTTAAACGACTCTACGAATATTCAAAGTGGAATCTTGAAACGATATCGATGACAAATTAATAAGATTGATTAGGCACAAGTTGAGAAATGGACTGTAGTTCGTTTCAACATTTTTAGAATATGTGGCGGCACTCGACAACAAATATCGCCACTAGACATTAACTAAAACCGTATGACGATAGCGCAGTGGTTAGCACCTTAGGTTACGAACGTTAGGGACCCAGGTTCGAATCCCGGTGCCAGTATCCGATATTTTTCTTCGATGATACAATAATTAGAAGTAAATTAGACCCCAGCAGCGACATCTACAACCAATTAAAACTACCCAGCGGCCTAATCCGCCACAAATATTTATTATATTATCCAGTCAGTTATACATATACCTACATAGTAGATTTGAACATGATGAACACTGGAAAACTAAAACACATCGTGAACGAAATAATCGTTGTGAACAAACCTTAAAATCCAAAACATCTTCGTGCTTCGTGTGTGTCAAAATTAATCGTAACATCCATTAAACAAAGAACTTAACTTTTAATGGACGTTACGGAACGTATTGAAGCGCACGTGTGCACGAGATTGTTGTCGATTTTCCAAACGTCCGTAAGGAATACGAAAGTTCTCAACAGGAGGAAAAACCACCACGTTCTACTCGCAGCCCTTACTTCAACAGCTTATGACCAGCTCGTAAATTAATTTAAACAAAATAAGAAATATCGAAATGAAAATACACAACTAGGAGCTTCTAAGGTTTCAGTATTATCGTTAACGCAAAGAAAAAAAACAAAAAACAAAAAAGAAGCCACACTTGGCAAAGTTGAGATACACGCGATAATCTTCTGTTTCTTTGGACGTTGCGCTGGCCAAGAGTGTGTCGTCTCGTAGAATGAAATTCCATGAAACTGGTGTTCGAGGTCAGGTTGGCAACGATAATGGTAAAATCCGTGTAGTTGCGTTAGAATCCAGGCAGGGAGTATTCGTTTCGATTACCTAACCGTGTCCACGATCGCAAGAGTCCTTGCCAGTCCTGTAATCTTGAAATGCTCGAGCTGGTTAAGGCGGTGCGCCTTGTATCGCCTTCTCCTTTGGCCCACGTAGCGCATATATGGCATCTTGTTCTTGGCTCGTATACACACAGCTGCACGACTAACGACTAATACGTACAGATGTAGCCGAAATCAACGAGCACCGACCATGTGTTAGCAAGTGGCCACGCTTGTCTCCGACCTCTCCCAAGCCGGTGATTTGTCAACAGTGGAGTTTCGGGAAATGGTCACGGTTCGACGAGACATTCGATAGTCGCTAAACTGAACGATCATGTTTCAGTTGTCGCAACATTTGTGTTCGATTACGTATTATGTGTCATGTACTTTTTATTATTATTGTCATATTATGATTATCAGTGAGTCTTTTTTTACTTGAACCGATGATACGTGCAGGGTGACACCTAACGTTTTTCAATTTTTTATTTAATTTGTACTTTACAATTTGTCCAGGACATTTGGTACATTTTTCTAACTTAACTGTAAAATAACATGTGGACGACTTTAAACAGCTGAGTTATTCGTTGTATGAAAACTTGTTTCGAGGAAAAGTTGCATGGTATCTAGGGAGACGTACAGTACTCTAATTCGTTTTTTATTATCTTAGCTTTTTAGCGAGATATTAGGGTCAGCATGAAATTTTTTTAAATGCAACGTCTAATATTTGTTTCTCAAGGTAGTAAAAATCAATTATGCAAAATTTGATGACTTTTCCCCGATACTATGCAACTTTTGTTTCAAACGCTTTTTCGTACAACCAATAACTTGCGAGTTATTTTAAGTCGTGTCAAGAGCCTCAGCCTGTATATTACTAGAAAACACATACAGGGGAGAGTCGTGCAGTAGCGAGCGTTTTAAGTATCTTCCCCATAAGCTTGACCAAGGAAAGGGGAAAAAATGAAAATTTAAAACGTGGGTTTAAAAAAATGGAATTTGATAAAAAGAGGGAAATCAGCTGATAATGAAATTCAGTAATAAGAATGAAAATAAGTTTCAAGAGGAAAAGTGTTGTGATTTGTACGATACGTACGACATATTTTCAATGAGATTCTTCTTCCTTTCAATTATTATATTCCTTGCAATATACCATTGTACCAACGTGTACGTGTAAATAATTCAATGAAGATCAAGAATTATGATCAGGTCAATTATGGTCATGAATGAAGTTTGCAATTTTGCGTGCCATCTCTATTGGATGATACGTATATGCATCGATCATCGGCAATCTGGATCATCTCGCTGGGAAGTTCTTAAGTGCTGAGCTTGTTGACTTATTGCCAGTCGTGTTGCCAGAGCCAGAGGGTTCATCAGCCTGGCCACATCCTGCTACAGTCTAAAGTCTAGGCAGAACTCTTATCGCTTTTCACGTGCCATGCCACGGGTCACCGTGACCCCGTGTCCCCGAGTCATCGCCCCGTGCACGCGATCCTCGCATGCAGACAGCAGAGAGCGCCAGGCCTTTTGTCGTCAGCCAGAAACTATAACATCCGCGACAACATCCGCGATTTTTAAAACCACGCAAACTTCTTAAAAGTATTCTGCCACTCACAGTTGCTATGCAGCTTGACACTCTGCAGATTGGAAGCGCCAATTCGCGTCTTTCGTAGTTGATGCGGTGTTCTATAAAAAATTTAACTGTTGTTAAATAAAATAGTAAAAAAAAAAAGATAATGGACACTGGACGAAATGTTATGCAAGTGTTTTTATATTATATGCTTCGATAATTCGAAACCATCAATTTCAGTATGTTGCATGTAATATTGGTCGCTTTGAATGTTTTTCAATCGCTGCGAAACAGCCGGGAAGTGAGGCTACGTGGTTGCCAGAGCAGCGGGTCCCCAGAGTGTTAAAACCTGACGACACATTTATACTTCCGGCTATCGACGATTTACTTTTGGAAACAGATCGACGCCGCGCCGTGCGTCGACCTTCCACGCGTGCACCACCTCTACACGTGGTGTCTGTAATTGTGGTATAATTGGCGACGCGGTGATTCTACGTGAAAAAGTACGTCGAAAGTGTGGAATAAAATTTATTCGTTCGAGGCTTCGTTTTCGGGAAAATCGAGCCTGTAAATTGGGCGGGTGTAGCCAAATCTGGTTAATTTCGGACTGCACGGGACGAAATGATCGACAGTAAATTGTTCTTCGTGAACAAATAAGTGGAAAGTGTAGAATAAAATTTATTTATTGGACGCTTGGTTTTTGGGAAAACCAAGCTTCTAAAGTTGTCGAGTATACCCCAACTTAGCTAATTCAGGGCAAGACAGGATCGAATGATTGACAGGGAGTTTTCTATATGTGAAAATGGGTCGAAACTTACATTCGTCACCAGCAAATAAATATCCAATCAGACAAGTATTTTTCCGAATAGAATATTATTTGTGTAAGAATTTATATGAAGAAAAATTTAATAACTTATTCGGATAGAATTATATATTGTATATAAATATTTACGTGTTGCATCGTGGATACACATGATACTAAACGTGATTTCCAATATATTTACAAGCTTCGTTCTGCAGTTGCAATATTTATTGGCTTTGTTAATTGCCAGGTTAGAAAGTTTATCGTCACGTGGAAAATTATTCGTCCGATAAGCGGATAATGAAAATTGTACCGGTATCTGTATACACTTACACAAAATTAGATGGAAATGGATAATTAATCAGTTAGCTGTTGCAACCTCTTTGAAAACTGTGTAGTTAAAAATACGTCGCAGAAAGCAAAGGATGACGAGTATACTCGTTGTAGCAAAGAATATCGATATTCCTTCGTGACGAGTATACTCGTCAAACAGAGTATATATGCCTTTCATAATATAGAATTAAGTTGCATCGAAACGACTGTCTTACTTTTTAATTTTATTGCTGCAATTTACTGCAATTACTAAGCTGCAATTTAATCAGCAAATGGTAACTATTTTTTACGCGTGACGAGTATACTCGTCAAACAGATTATATATGCCTTTCATAATATAGAATTAAGTTGCATCGAAACGACTGTCTTACTTTTTAATTTTATTGCTGCAATTTACTGCAATTCCGAAACTGCAATTTAATCAGCAAATAGTAACTATTTTCTAAGTGTGACGAGTATACTCGTCGTAGTACAGTGTATATATGCCTTTCATAATATAAAATTAAGTTGCAACGAAACGACTATCTTACTTTTTAATTTTATTGCTGCAATTTACTGCAATTCCGAAACTGCAATTTATACAGCAAATAGTAACTATTTTCTAAGTGTGACGAGTATACTCGTCGTAGTACAGAGTATATATGCCTTACATAATATAAAATTAAGTTGCATCGAAACGACTATCTTACTTTTTAATTTTATTGCTGCAATTTACTGCAATTCCGAAACTGCAATTTAATCAGTAAATATTAACTATTTTCTAAGTGTGACGAGTATACTCGTCGTAGTACAGAGTATATATGTTTTTCATAATATAAAATTAAGTTGCATCGAAACGACTATCTTATCTTTTAATCTTATTGCTGCAATTTACTGCAATTCCTAAACTACAATTTAATCAGCAAACAGTAACTATTTTTTACGCGTGACGAGTATACTAGTCAAACACAGAGTATATATGGCTGTCACAATATAGAATTAAGTTGCAACGGAACGACTGTCTTACTTTTTAATTTTATTGCTGCAATTTACCGCAATTCCTAAACTATAATTTACTGCCATTCCTAAACTGTAATTTACTGCATTCCTAAACTACAACATAAACAGCAAATAGTAACTACTTCTTACCTGTCACGAGTATACTCGTCGTAGCACGAAATATCGTCATTCCTTCGTGACGAGTATACTCGTCGAAAACAGCAAACCGGACAATCGTATTATCGCTCGAATAATTCTACAATCGTTATTGCAACGAATCTAGAAAACAATTTCTCCCCCATAACAAACAATTATTCCACGTGTAAAATACTCAACCGATACGAACCTGCTCCGATAATTATTTATCTGAAGTAAATATTTTTATTCGAAATAATTCGAGTAATATCCAACTCCGAGGAGAACCGCAGACCAGACGACCAACGTGCCGTGTTTTTCGAGCGGAACCAAAGTCACAAGGGCGATCTCTCGAATAACAGAAGCTATGGAACAAAGGGCTGGCTCTTGGTGAAGGGAAGAAAGAAGCGGACATGGCGGTAAGGCGGGTAAAGAATATCAAAGAGATCGAAAAGAGTACGGTGGACGCTTGGCTTGTCAACCGCGACTGGTTACCAAGAGCCGTAACTATAATAATGTGACGTCACTTCCTTCGTCTTCGGTCCGTCATTCGATGGCCCCTGCGCTTTCTACCTCGAGTAGATAGCGATCGTCTGAATTGTTCTTGACCTCTCGCAAGAGGCGCGTGCATTTCGATGCGACTGCGAATCGGAAATTGTCCGCGCAAGCGTAATTTCTCTACGAGCAGAGATAGTCATTAATAGTCTTCGCTACTATGATTTTTCCAGCTAAATTGCTCAGTTAACTGGTTCAGTCAAAACATGAACATCCAACCAGCACGCGAACATGTAGCGCGTAGAAAACTTATTTATATCAGCGACTTATTAAAAGAACCATACGATTAGGAAAATTAAAGTTTCTCAGGAAGGAAATCAGCTTCAAGTGAAAAGCCTACACTGAGAATTTACCAACAATTGGACAGTTCAACGCGAGGAAAAAATTCACTCTGCTTTCGTAATTGATTCAACGATCTCGCAGTTTAATTTTGCCACTTGCAGAGGTTTCCACTTGTCGAAATTTCCGAGGAAATGAAAAACGGTGAACGAAAATCCGACGTACAGAATTCTCAGTATTCTCAGCTTCCCTTTGCATCTACGTTAAAGAGATAGTCAAAGACGCGGCGGCAGACGATGAGAACTCTGCGTTCGATCAGCTTGCGCGTGGTCGAAGGACAAAGGAGCATACGACTCGCCTTGTCTTTTCTTCGCAGAACCGAACGACCGATTTCTCGCATCTTGCGACACACGGCACAGTTGTAGGTTCGCTGCGAGTTGCGCAGGCAGCTGCGATACGACTTCTGTCGCAGAGGTAAACCTCTACTCGTGGACGTCCGACTATTCGGAATTCCAGCCACGCAGGTAAAGTGACGCACCTGGACACGTGGCGAGTAATTGAAGTAAACTCTATCTCGCAGAAATATTTATCGAAAGAGAAAGATGAGACTCGAGCCATACAGCTTCCACTGTATGAACCTTAACCCGTTAGCTTCGCGTTTGACGAGTATACTCGTCGTCGCTTGTATTTATTTGCGCACTCCGCGCCACCTAAAGCTGCGAGTGTTTTCTGAAAGTAAATTCCGCAGTTAGCTGGCTGGAAAATGAGCGCGCGTATTGCGTGTTGCTGCCACATGATGTGCATCGCCGGACTTCGCTTCGAATTTGATAGATGCGCGACGGATTGATTTTTCGTGGGTGGACGAGGAGGAGAGGATTTTCTATACGCTTTCGATACATAAATAAGGCAGAAAATGTGTGCATATCAATAACAGAGCTGGCGTAGGTCGATTCTTACGGTTCTTCGGCTACCCACGTTGGCCTAAATCTCGTGACACGTTCTTTTTATCCTTCAAAATCCTTGTCGTCGACCTCTTGCTCAGATTTTCCGACACGAAATCGTGGCCGGTTGACGTCATCTTGTAAAAATAGTCGTCCGTCAACCTGGCCAACGTACAATAGTCATGAGCGCTGCGTATAATTGCACGCTTCGATCGCATAAACGTCGCAGGGATATCATTTTTAACGCGATAACTGAAATAAATGTAACGTTGATAACGCGAGTATATTATTCATTTGGTTGTCATCGTGTAGCTTATTACAACGAAATGGGATAGTAGCGCAGGGATTGCGACGTATAATGATCTTGTTAGTATACAAATTTAATTGATTCGATGTAAATTGGCGAGCACGATGCGCGAGTAGTGTGGACGAGTTTAAAATATCATGCGAATATGTAGCGGCATTAGAATCGAAACAACGAGATTATGTACCTACGTAACAGTATATTTATTAATTATTTTAAAACATGATAAGATGATATATACGCGATATATACATCGTTAACTTAGACGTTCAATTTATGCCAGACGTAATTAATGACGTGAATGTTGTACGTGTACGTTAACGTTTGATAACGTGATAGTAATTTATCATGCATCTACGTTTGTCTACCATCGTGGAATACGTACTATGAAAGAGGTTAAAGTTCGTTCGCTCTCGTCAGAGGAAATACTTGCGCTTGTGGAAAATAGAATTCACGAAGTGAAACTACTTTATTACGTGACAACACGTGAAACGTTGAATTTCTTCGTTGAATTTTCTTTGGCTTGGCATTCGAATAAATTTACTTATTCCTTTTCGTATAATACGATCTTTTTAACGAAACCATTAAAGTAAGATGTTGTCGTGTTTTACGAAGTTGGTCGCGATCTTCGTTTATAAAAAACAAAATTGCTATCAGTGGAGCATCATTTTGAAAAGCAACGTGCCGGAAAACTATATGTAACTATTGGGTTAGCAACTAAGTTGGGGATTTTGTTGATAGGTCATTCAATCACATTTAGAATTGCGTTTGTTACAGGAAATATTCATGTGAGAGTAGTAATATTATAATAAATATGTTTTAATATTTATAAAAGTTGAAACAACATATGTTTTTAACATTTGCTGCAACTTAATCTGCAATTCCACAATCGTTGGATATCTTTTGCTTGAAAAATTGGAAACTAATATCACAATTTAATTACCACACGTATCAACACTTTGACTGCCACGCAGAAATCACACGTTTCGCTCGGGACGCCACGAGAGTATTTTTATTATTCAAAGCGTATAATGGTAAAATAACAATAAATCGGTGTTGTAAGACAACATTCTTCCCCAATGGACCGTTTATCTTATTGGTGGTCACGGGTGACCACCGTGGCGTCTTGGTAACAGTTGATAGCGACATATTGTAACGAGGCTTCGTTTATTTCAACGAACCATTCGCATTCGTCATTTCGTGCTAAGCAAAACGTGCAGAATATATTGTTGAAACGTGTGGAAGATATTAGTAAACAGTATTATGATTATTTTTACGATTTCGACGAAACATTCGGCTGAGATGGTAGAGGTCCGGAAAAAAATTATGTTTGCGATAAAGCAAAGGTAGTGGTAGATTACAAGAGAGGAAAATGTGTTGTAGATTTATCAGATCGAATGATAGCATATTCTACAGCACATAGAAGAACCCTCGAGTGACATGCAAAATTAGCTGTAGAATTATTGTTAAATACATCAATTTCAAACGCGATGATACTCTATAAACAAGCAACAAAAACAAAAATCAAGGTACCAGATTTTAGAATGGCACTCGCAGTGCACCTTACACAGTGCCATTCACCAGAACCGTCAAATATACTTATTCGATAAAGATTGCCACACGAAATACAGAAGAGAGAAGGGCAAGCGTAGCTGGCACGAAAATTTTGCAGAGAGTGTTATAAAAAAAATGTTAAACAGTCAGGATCAAAAATTGCTAGGAATCGGACCAAAAAGGTGACCACCTATCGTCCAGATTGTATCGACGAGCCACATTTATGTTTGGAGTGTTTTAACACAGTGCACAGTTAGATGCAACATTTGTTCTCATTTTTTTTTATTGTTGTTCTAATGAAAATATTTAATTGTTCAATGGGACACTGAATCTTACTATAAATTCTACTAAAATAAATGTACTATTTTCTACATATAATACTTTGTATATTTGTTATGTAAATATCACTGCTGCTATTAATATAAAAAATTCAATATTAGTTTAAAGGAATTTTTTAAACCAACTTACAATTTGGAAATTAGAAATGTATAACAAATAGATAATTATATAAATTCGTATAAATACTTCAAAATATTTGTACTACACAGTAAATAATTTCTTTATACAGAGAAGCTACAAATACACATTCAATAGGTCATTCAGTTCATCAATAGCATTCATCAATGGTATTGACAAAATTCGCAATCACACAGTTAGCATCATTTTTCTTTCTAACAAAATTTACCGAATTAAAGTGACGAGAGAAAATAAGGCTGAACTTAATGAGAAGGTAAAACGTCAAAGAGCTGATGACACTGCTGAGCCAGAGATGCGCGAAACATGGAAACGCGAAATGACATTTGATTTCGCGTAAATCATCGCGTAGACAAATGATACGCCTCTCGATTGACAATCCAATAAATCTGAGACGTTGAAATTCGACCTAAGCAAGTTACGCAGTCGTAAAACGATCGGACGGGGAGTATCTTCGCTAATACGTGGCTGGGAAGAAATGATAAAACTGGCGATTCATCGTAATAAAACATCGCGTGGTTGTCGGAGCGACGAAGCTGCGGCGAAGGTAATTTTCCCGGGGTGGACAGGTGCGATGAATCGTTGTGTCTCCTGTCTCTGATTCGATGCCACCGCGTTCCCTCCGTAAAAAGAGAATTCCATCTGCAAAGATAGACAGCTTCGCGTCCCCGTAAGTCGCTTGAGCGACGAGCTGCCAACGATAACGAGTCCGCTCGGTAATTACGTTGCTTAACTGGCCAAGTATCCCGCGGAATTACAATTACAAATCGCCGCGAGGCTTCTCATCAATTATTTATACGAGATCACCGTTACGAACGCAGTGGCACACACACGCACGCACGCACACACAGACACACACACACACAGGGCGTGCTCTCCCGTTGCAAACCTACATTTTGGATTTATCCGCGTTTCAGCACGGATAACACACTTCCAGTCGCGTTATCGCCTTCTCTCCTTCTTTTCCTTTTTTCACTTTTTTTCCTTTCTTTTTCTTTTCCTTTTTTTTTTTTTTCTTTTTTTTAACTTCGCATTGTGCCGCGCATGGGGAACTGCGAAATTCGTGTAAACCACAGCAGGTGAGAAGAGAGAAGTAAGAGCAGGAATTATATTTTTGTAAGGACAGTGCTTCGCACGTTCAGTGGTGTGAAAATGGGTCGAACATCTGGGTCGATTCGTAATAACTGTATTTGTAGGAATTGATGATGAATTCACGATTGGAAACGGCGGTGTATTTTAGCTTTTTATGGAATTAAATTGATGATGGATTTAAATTACGCATTAAAATGGTGTAATCTGTTTCAGTATTTATAATGTACAGTACCGTTTCCACGTCACTGCTTCTATTAATTTAGGACACTTAATATTAGTTTGAAAGAATTTTTTTAATGCAGATTATAATTTGCAAATTGGAAAGTGTGAAGATCAAGGGGTTGTCAAATAGCAAAATAAATCTACATGTAGATTATAGTGATTCACTAACAAATATTTGTAATTTATCAAACAAAAACACATATTAAAAAACATAGCAACAATGTGTTTTACTATTTTTCTACATATAATACTTTGTATATTTGTTATGTAAATATTAGAATTTTTATTAATTTGGGACACTTAATATTAGTTTAAAAGAATTTTTTAATCCAACTTACAATTTGGAAATTGGAAAGTGTGAAAATCAAGAGGTTGTCAAATAGCAAAATAGATCTACATGTAGAATATAGTGATTCACTAACAAACATTTGTAATTTATCAAGCAAAAACACATATTAAAAGACATAGCAACAATGTGTTTTACTATTTTCCTACATATAATACTTTGTATACTTGTTATGTAGATATTAGCATTTTTATTAATTTGGGACACTTAATATTAGTTTAAAAGAATTTTTTAATCCAACTTACAATTTGGAAATTGGAAAGTGTGAAAATCAAGAGGTTGTCAAATAGCAAAATAAATCTACATGTAGATTATAGTGATTCACTAACAAATATTTGTAATTTATCAAACAAAAACACATATTAAAAAACATAGCAACAATGTGTTTTACTATTTTTCTACATATAATACTTTGTATATTTGTTATGTAAATATTAGAATTTTTATTAATTTGGGACACTTAATATTAGTTTAAAAGAATTTGTTTAATGCAGTTTATAATTTGGAAATTGGAAAGTGTGAAGATCAAGAGGTTGTCAAATAGCAAAATAAATCTACATGTAGATTATAGTGATTCAGTAACAAACATTTGTAATTTATCAAACAAAATTACATATTAAAAGACATAGCAACAATGTGTTTTACTATTTTCTACATATAATACTTTGTATATTTGTTATTTAAATATCACTGCTTCTATTAATGTGGAACATTTAATATTAGTTCAAAAGAATTTTTTATACCAACTTATAATTTGGAAATTAGAAAGTGTGAAGATCAAGAGGTTGTCAAATAGCAAAATAAATCTACATGTAGATTATAGTGATTTACTAACAAACATTTGTAATTTATCAAACAAAAACACATATTAAAAGACATAGCAACAATGTGTTTTACTATTTTCCATATATAATACTTTGTATATTTGTTATGTAAATATTAGCATTTTTATTAATGGGAATCATTTAATATTAGTTTAAAAGAATTTTTTTAATGCAGTTTATAATTTGGAAATTGGAAAGTGTGAAAACCAAGAGGTTGTCAAATAGCAAAATAAATCTACATGTAGATTATAGTGATTCACTAACAAACATTTGTAATTTATCAAGCAAAAACACATATTAAAAGACATAGCAACAACGTGTTTTACTATTTTTCTACATATAATACTTTGTATATTTGTTATTTAAATATCACTGCTTCTATATGGAAAATTTAATATTAGTTCAAAAGAATTTTTTAAACCAACTTATAATTTGGAAATTAGAAAGTGTGAAGATCAAGAGGTTGTCAAATAGCAAAATAGATCTACATGTAGATTATAGTGATTCAGCAACAAACATTTGTAATTTATCAAACAAAAACACATATTAAAAAACATAGCAACAACGTGTTTTACTATTTTTCTACATATAATACTTTGTATATTTGTTATTTAAATATCACTGCTTCTATATGGAAAATTTAATATTAGTTCAAAAGAATTTTTTAAACCAACTTATAATTTGGAAATTAGAAAGTGTGAAGACCAAGAGGTTGTCAAATAGCAAAATAGATCTACATGTAGATTATAGTGATTCAGTAACAAACATTTGTAGTTTATCAAGCAAAAGACATAGCAACAATATGTTTTACTATTTTCTACATATATTTATATGTAATTGTATATGTATATTTGTTATGAAAATATCACTGCTTCTATTAATGTAAAACATTTAATATTAGTTCAAAAGAATTTTTTAAACCAACTTATAATTTGGAAATTAGAGAGTATGAAGATTAAAAGCTTCTCGAATAGCAAATAGTAATTTTACAGGTAAATTACAGCGATTCAGCAACAAACATTTATCATCTATTAACCAAAAACACATATTAACAGATGTAGCAGTAATATGTTTTACTACCTACAACGTGCACTATTTCATATAATTGTTATATAAATATCATTGCTTTTATTAACGTGAACAATTTCTACTAGCTCAAGGGAATTGTTTTATTACAATACAACTTATAATTTAGAAATTAAAAAGTGTGAAGATTAAGAGATTATCGAATAGCAAAGTAGTTCTACAGGTAGAAGTACATCTATCAACGAAAAGTACATATTAAAAGCTTTTAATTTACACGCTAGCCTTTGTTATTTCCACTAACGATAAAGCCCTTGTTAAACGTATGCACGATGTGAAACAATTGTTGTACGTGTGCACACAGTTACTGCTTTCTGACTTTTAATATGAAAATAAAAAACTGCTCGCGACACGAGTCGTAATTTTTCTCCCCTTTAGCAAACAACTACAGATTACAGAGAGTAAAAAGCAAAATCACAATAATCTGTAAAATCTCTCAAATAAATTATTGTTATTAATTTATTTAATTTAGAAATTTTAGAAGTTGTTGAGATTATAAATTATGTTTCTTTTTTATTAAATGTAAATTTAAGAGTATTAGTGTTACTTATTTATTAGCAGAATCTCAACAATCTCTAAAATGTCTAAAGTAAATTATTATTATTAATTTATTTAATTTAGAAATTTTAGAAGTTGTTGAGATTATAAATTATGTTTCTTTTTTATTAAATGTAAATTTAATAAATTGCATGTAGAGATAGTTGAGATTATAAATTATGTTTCTTTTTTATTAAATGTAAATTTAAGAGTGTTAGTGTCACTTATTTAGTAGCAAAATCTCAACAATCTCTAAAATCTCTAAAATAAATTATTGTTATTAATTTATTTAATTTAGAGATTTTTTAGTTTGTTGAGATTATAAATTATTAGATATTAAAAATTATGTTCCTTTTTTATTAAATGTAAATTTAACAGTGATATTGTTACTTATTTATTAGCAAAATCTCAACAATCTCTAAAATCTCTAAATTAAATAAATTAATAGTAATAATTATAATTTAGAGAAAATTAATAAATTTAATTTAGAGAATAATTTATACATTATTATTATTAATTTATTTAATTTAGAAATTTGAGTTTGTTGAGATTATAAATTATTATAAATTATGTTTCTTTTTTATTAAATGTAAATTTAATAAATTGCATGTAGAGATAGTTGAGATTATAAATTATGTTTCTTTTTTATTAAATGTAAATTTAAGAGTGTTAGTGTCACTTATTTATTAACAAAATCTCAACGGTTTCTCAAATCTCTAAAATAAATTATTGTTATTAATTTATTTAATTTAGAGATTTTTGAGTTTGTTGAGATTATAAATTATTAGATATTAAAAATTATGTTCCTTTTTTATTAAATGTAAATTTAACAGTGATATTGTTACTTATTTATTAGCAAAATCTCAACAATCTCTAAAATCTCTAAATTAAATAAATTAATAATAATAATTTTTTTTAATGATTTTAGAGATTGTTGAGATTACTAATTTATTTAATTTAGAGATTTTATAGATTGTTAAAATTTTCCTAATAAATAACTACCACTAACACTCTTAAATTTACATTTAATAAAAAAGAAACATAATTTATAATTTTACCAGTTCAAATTTCAATGAATCCTTTATCAAAACAAATTTCATAATAAATAAATCTATCCCCTTCCTCCAACAAATTAATCACCTCGACTAACATTAACTATTCCTCTGACGCTTTCTAAATCTGACGTTTAAGAGCATCACGAAACACTCGCTGACAGTTAAGCGCAATGCATTCGCCCAATTACCTCTAAGAATTTATTTAAACGATCGTTCCATTTATCAATCTTATGGTTTAAGAGGCAACCTGTTCACGGTATAATGTTTTCCTAACACACAAGCAGTAAAATCGCTACGAACAATCTAATCCTGAAACATGTTATCTGAAGGCTGTAAAATCCGCGTAAAATGGACGCACGCTATCGGATAACGCGGAAGAACTTAATTGTCGGTTGCGATCCGCCGTTTCTTCTCTTACGGTTCCAGGCATTTAGAGTATGGAACGAGAGCTTCAACTGCGAACAGCAACTTCGAAGTGAGACCGGTCCCCATAGAAAAAGGTCAACGCGCAGAGAAAACGCGAGGGAACATCGCTATAGGAAAACATGTTCGCTTTTCCCTCGTTTTGCGGAACGTAAAAAAGACGTAAGAATCGTTGCTTTCCTCGGATCGTTAGCGGCGAACGCGCACCGAGCCAACGATTAAGCGTTGCTTTTATCCACCGAATTTGTACCAATTTTTTAATATCGTTTATGGTTCTTTTCTCGTTTAATTCCTCGTCGTTCGTGAAAGCGTCGATTAGAGCTGCGGTGAGCTACAGTTTAAATTGAATTTCATACTGTCGGTTTGACGAGGTATCATACGGTCGAGTTATATTTGTCTAAATTTCTGTCTCGTTCACGAGAAGGAAAGTTTCGTAATTGACATGGTACATCGAAATGATAAATTCGACTGCTGTTACTTTGCTGAAATTTTACGTGAAATTATGTATCAAAGGAATACAGTGAACGATAAAAATCTTGCTTGAAATAATTCGAATAATTGTGCATAGCCTAAACGTGTATTAATAAGTATAGTTAATATGTTTGATAGTAAAAAGAAAAAAAAAAAGAAATTTTATTGATTTAACGAAAGCCACGTTAATGTTTTATTTTCGTACTCTGCTGTTAGTTTATTATTTTTCACGTATATTTACGTTACGTTTAGTCGTTCGAAGTTGTTGTAAAAATATATATGGAAAATTCTACCTTCAGTAAAAAATCATAAACTCGATGTAACGAGTTGCGAGTCTCTTGAATAAAAAAGTATCCTCGTGCTCGAAGCGTTCAACTGGTTTGCAACTTATTAATATTACCAACATTAAACGTCAGATTTAGAAAGCGCCAGAGGAATAGTTAACGTTAATCGAGGTGATTAATTTGTTGGAGGAAGGGGATAGATTTACTTATTATGAAGTTTGTTTTCATAAAGGATTCATTGAAATTTGAACTGGTAAAATTATAAATTATGTTTCGTTTTTATTAAATGTAAATTTAAGAGTGTTAGTGTCACTTATTTATTAGGAAAATTTTAACAATCTATAAAATCTCTGAATTAAATAAATTAGTAATCTCAACAATCTCTAAAATCACTAAAAAAAATTATTATTATTAATTTATTTAATTTAGAGATTTTAGAGATTGTTGAGATTTTGCTAATAAATAAGTAACAATATCACTCTTAAATTTACATTTAATAAAAAAGAAACATAATTTATAATCTCAACAACTTCTAAAATTTCTAAATTAAATAAATTAATAATAATAATTTATTTTAGAGATTTTAGAGATTGTTGAGATTTTGCTAATAAATAACTAACACTAATACTCTTAAAATTACATTTAATAAAAAAGAAACATAATTTATAATCTCAACAATCTCTACATGCAATTTATTAGATTTATATTTAATAAAAAAGAAACATAATTTATAATAATTTATAATCTCAACAAACTCTAAAATTTCTAAATTAAATAAATTAATAATCTCAACAGTCTCTAAAATATCAAAATTAAATAAATTAATAACAATAATTTATTTTAGAGATTTTAGAGATTATTGAGATTTTGCTAATAAATAAGTGACACTAACACTCTTAAATTTACATTTAATAAAAAAGAAACATAATTTATAATTTATAATAATTTATAATTTCAATAATCTCTAAAATCTCTAAATTAAATAAATTAATAATAATAATTTTTTTTAGTGATTTTAGAGATTGTTGAGATTACTAATTTATTTAATTCAGAGATTTTATAGATTGTTAAAATTTTCCTAATAAATAAGTGACACTA
Source organism: Bombus fervidus (assembly GCF_041682495.2). Lineage (NCBI taxonomy): Eukaryota > Metazoa > Arthropoda > Insecta > Hymenoptera > Apidae > Bombus > Bombus fervidus. The sequence continues at coordinate 6,375,794 of NC_091534.1, read as the reverse complement.
ACACTCTTAAATTTACATTTAATAAAAAAGAAACATAATTTATAATTTCTAATAATTTATAATCTCAACAATCTCTAAAATCTCTAAATTAAATAAATTAATAATAATAATTTAAAAATTATTCTCTAAATTATAATTATTATTATTAATTTATTTATTTTAGAGATTTTAGTGATTGTTGAGATCTCCCTAATAAATAACTAACATTAACACTCTAAAATTTACATTTAATAAAAAAGAAACATAATTTATAATTTCTAATAATTTATAATCTCAACAATCTCTAAGAAATATTTCCCTGGAGGGAAGGTGTGCAATTTAAACGACACGTCGGTTGCCATTGCAGAATAAGCAATTAATCAGCAGTAGGCTATAAAATCACGAAGAACCATGGAGCTGAGCAATTGCAACAAAATCGACGATATTTCACATCGGCCCGTTGATAACCGAGGGAATTAGATCGTCGACGTTGCGCGTATTACGTCGGTGCATAATTGCTGGTATCCTCGGTGCTATAATCACGTAACGAGCTCTGTAAGCAGATTTTTTCCTCTTTCGCGCCTTCCAACTTGGGAAGGTTAAGCGTGGGCATCGCCACGTAAACGTATCGTACTTATGGTGAGGTCATTTTGCGCGTTTACGTCGTCGTTCTGTGCGAGAATGCGTCTGTTTCACTTCCTAGAATCGGATCACCTACTCGCGTTAAATCTCGATCAGATTAGTCAAGTTACTGGAATTCGAGTCGTATAAGTCGGAGTAACCTGATTTCAAGTGGATGTTTAATGGGAAATGATATCACGGTAAGAGAAAGACAATTTGGTTACAGAAATCGGTGTGAGCAAGCACGAGGCTGAAAATAACATTACACGCGACTACTTTTCATCGCGATACAACTGTTACGACATTGCAACTGTTGTTTCTCTGGAGTCAGGGAACAGTTCGATACTTTTCAAGTTGAATTTTGTGGAAATATGGAAATTTGGTTCTAATTAATCTTCCTGAAGTAGCAACTGACCTGGAAGATGCATGTAAAATGCAATTCTAAATATTTATAGGTTCGTGATTGCATATTATTTATATTTAAATTAGTAATTATTAATGTTGGTAATATTAGTAATTATGTGCAATATATTTGATATTAATTTTAATACAATCGAAGACTTTTCTAATATTTATACAGTGCTTTCGTAAAAATAAACACTGCGACGTAGATTTTACGTTGCTGTATCTCTCGGATACACCGCAATCTTCGAAGGAATTTTTACGACCGCGACCTTCGCAGAGTTAAAGTAAAATATAAAAAATTCATATTAAAGTAAAGTAGCACTCCAAGTCTAGTGACTTGGTTAATACAAATGAAAAAAGAAATATGAGAAGATATTTCGAATGACTACTTCATGCTGATAAAGAGGTTTCAAGTTACTTGAATTTAAATTGCTTCAATTCAGGTAACTTGGCTAATTCAAACGAGACTTCGTGTCTGTTCGAATTCAAGTTGCTTGAGTTCATCTATGCGAGTACAAAGTTCGCATGCAAGTTAATTGACTAAGAACTTGGAAGACTTGATTTCAAGTAGCAACATACTGAAATATCAGCGATGATACTTGAAACATATATTACTTCACACTTTTTATGTTTATGTATAAATTGTATCATGGGGAAAGTAAAAATTTGAAGAAATTGTGAGAATCTCAACTTTATTTAAAACTTGAACGATATTTCAAGTCAAATAGGATAACACACCAAAGAGGCTTCAAGTTAGTAGGATCTAAATTGCTTCAATTCAGACAAAGGACTCATTTAAAGAAGACTTGAAGCTTGTTCGAATTTAAGTTCATCTGTACGAGGACAAAGTTTGCATGCAAGTTAAGCAACTCGAATCCAAGTTGCTTTAATTGAATAAAAGAATTTGGAAAACTTGGCTTCAAGTAGCAACATACTGAAATATCAGCGATGATACTTGAAGCACATATTACTTCACACTTTTTATGTTTATGTATAAATTGCATCATAGGGAAAGTAAAAATTTGTAGAAATTATGAGAGTCTCCCTTCCTTTAAAACTGGAAAAATATTTCAAGTCAAATAGAATAACACACCAAAGAGGTTTCAAGTTAGTAGGATCTAAATTGCTTCAATTCAGACAAAGGACTCATTTAAAGAAGACTTGAAGCTTGTTCGAATTTAAGTTCATCTGTACGAGTACAAAATTTGCATGCAAGTTAAGCAACTCGAATCCAAGTTGCTTTAATTGAATAAAATAACTTGGAAAACTTGACCTCAAGTAGCAACATACTGAAATATCAGCAATAATACTTGAAGCACATATTACTTCACACTTTTTATGTTTATGTATAAATTGCATCATGGGGAAAGTAAAAATTTGAAGAAATTGTGAGAATCTCAACTTCCTTTAAAACTTGAACGATATTTCAAATCAAATAGGATAACACACCAAAGAAGTTTCAAGTTAGTAGGATCTAAATTGCTTCAATTCAGACAAAAGACTCATTTAAAGAAGACTTGAATCTTGTTCAAATTTAAGTTCATCTGTACGAGGACAAAGTTTGCATGCAAGTTAAGCAACTCGAATCCAAGTTGCTTTAATTGAATAAAATAACTTGGAAAACTTGACCTCAAGTAGCAACATACTGAAATATCAGCAATAATACTTGAAGCACATATTACTTCACACTTTTTATGTTTATGTATAAATTGCATCATAGGGAAAGTAAAAATTTGTAAAAATTATGAGAGTCTCCCTTCCTTTAAAACTGGAAAGATATTTCAAGTCAAATAGAATAACACCAAAGAGGTTTCAAGTTAGTAGGATCTAAATTGCTTCAATTCAGATAAAGGACTCATTCAAAAACTTGGAAAACTTGACTTCAAGTAGCAACATACTGCAATATCAGCAATAATACTTGAAGCACGTATTACTTCACACTTTTTATGTTTATGTATATAAATTGTATCATAGAGAAAGTACAAATTAAAAGAAATCGTGAGAATCTCAACTTTATTTAAAACTTGAACGATATTTCAAGTCAAATAGAATAACACCAAAGAGGTTTCAAGTTAGTAGGATCTAAATTGCTTCAATTCAGACAAAGGACTCATTTAAAGAAGACTTGAAGCTTGTTCGAATTTAAGTTCATCTGTACGAGTACAAAGTTTGCATGCAAGTTAAGCAACTCGAATCCAAGTTGCTTTAATTGAATAAAATAACTTGGAAAACTTGACCTCAAGTAGCAACATACTGAAATATCAGCAATAATACTTGAAGCACATATTACTTCACACTTTTTATGTTTATATATAAATTGCATCATAGAGAAAGTAAAAATTTGTAGAAATTATGAGAGTCTCCCTTCCTTTAAAACTGGAAAGATATTTCAAGTCAAATAGAATAACACCAAAGAGGTTTCAAGTTAGTAGGATCTAAATTGCTTCAATTCAGATAACGGACTCATTCAAAAACTTGGAAAACTTGACTTCAAGTAGCAACATACTGCAATATCAGCAATAATACTTGAAGCACGTATTACTTCACACTTTTTATGTTTATGTATATAAATTGTATCATAGAGAAAGTGCAAATTAAAAGAAATCGTGAGAATCTCAACTTTATTTAAAACTTGAACGATATTTCAAGTCAAATAGAATAAAAACAAAACAAAAAGTTTTCACGTTGCTGAATTCCAGTCGCTTTTCAATTCAAGAAACTTGACCAGTGTAAACAAAGTTTCAAACTGAAAGGACGATCATTCTGATGCGGTTTACGCGATCGCGTAATCAGTTACGTTGCTGGTAAAACGAAGAATAACGATTTCGGTTTAATAGCAGCGTAAAAGTTATACCTGCGCTTCTATTGCTAGCGGCTAAAAGTTTGAAGCTTCTTATGAAACTCGTAAAAGCCGACGTTTCGTGATGTTTTGCTGTTTTATGACAGGTTATCCAGTACCTAAGTGCTCGGTATAAGTGTAATGGAAACTTAAGTTCTCCTCTCCAGTGATTTGATTTATCGCTTTCTTAACTTTATGGAGCGAGGCGTCGAGAATTATGGTGATAAGAGCGTTTAGTAATTTAATAACTCTTTCTTGTAATTACAGTGTTCGGCATTATGGTAATTTTGATAACGAGAATAGTTCGTAACAAGGCAAAGGATATCGAAGGTTAATCTCGAACTATCTGTTCACCCATTAAAAACCTATTTCTTTAATCATTTCATTATTAAATTTATTCCATCGAATATTTAATATTCCATCCACTTATATCATTGCATTTTTTATTCAATTCGTGTTATTCCATTTTCCTTGCAATCGAATGAAATTTCCTGTGACCTCGTGGCAAACTTTTCATAAGAAAAGCAACGAAACTGAACAAACTACCCTAAACTACCCTACTCAGATACTGCAACGTACTTATTTAATGAAATACATCTATTAGTTTATAAACATTTCAAATTTTGTTGAATAAAAATTATTCAGAAGGTAACAATGAGATACAGAACACCGTCAGTCAGTTCAAACGTACTGGGACTGTTCCACACAAAATCTGAAGCGCTGCTTGGGACTCAAACGATTAAAATATATCGCCTATGGTAAAAAAAGGAAAGAATTTTCTACGTGTCCAGATACTTTCAGCATCCCAGTGCGTTTGCATTTAAAATACAGAAAATTACATCTGCAAGAACCGAAGTCTTACGTTAACCCAATATCAACAGACATTGGACGGTTCGTTAACCCTGGACGTGCAAATGGGATGGGACTCGATGCGAGCTAAAAACACCATTTAATTTAGCTGCACATGGAATTGTGTGGAATTGTTGGCGTCTGGCGGACGTCAACGTGCGAACTGACATACTCAGGGAACGACGTCTGTCAGACGTGTTTGTGTGCCAAGGGGTTAACTGCATCGTATCGTTGCAACGATGACACGGGTCAACTTTATCGATTGTCTTCATCGCGCACGCTAGTCGAGGCTAACGTGTTTACGGAGCAAAGTGAAGGCTCGCGTACGAAAGGACAGCGTAGAATGTAATTTCGTTGCACGTTACCGAGCAAAGGAGGATTCGCAGTCGAAGGAACGAGCTTCGTGCTGCCGCCACACGAGACTTAGCTCGTGCTGCAGCTGCGTAAGGGTGGGATTTTATCGAACGCGATTATCGGACGCGATCGAGCAAAGTGGCTCGTTTACGGAGACTTTTGTCATTCGAAGTAGGCAAGCAATCTCGAGTTGATGGTTGCATAGAAAATAGCATTTTTCAGTTTTATTGCTGCAATTACCAAGTTGCAATTTAAAGAGCGAGTTGTTACTACTTGCAAGTGCTTTTTACGCATGACGAGTATACTCGTCAAAAGTATCTAACTGGTTAATCGTGTTATTCTTTGAATAATTCTGCGAACAATATTTGCAAAACGAAAGAAAAATGCAATTGTGCGGACAATAGAATAATTTAATAATAACAATAGAATTGTATGAAACAATTGAATTCTGTATAAAGGACAAGAAATTCTATGTAGAAGCAACTGTAATGGCATTCGTATGTGTAACAATTTTTCGCCAAATAAGCTTCCTACGAGATAGCAAACGCGAGGAAAATAGCAAATAGCATGAGTTTCGATTCTGCCTTTCTGCGTCAGAGAAGAAATTCGAAACAGCAGAAATTTGTATGTCAGAAATTATTTGATCGTGAATTTTGGAATATTTAAGTAGCAATATCTCAACTTTATAAACATTGGCATTGACCACTTCTTTCGTCAAGCCATAGAAATATAACGATATGAGCTGTTTCTAGCGGAGGCAATAATTATTGGGTTGGCAACTAAGTGATTGCGGATTTTGTCATTGGATGGTAATGACAAAATCCGCAATCACTTAGTTGCCAACCCAATATCATCGGTCGTAATTATAATTAGAAAATATAATTATATCGTAATTAAAATTACAATAACGACGACATTTAATAATTTTAATAATTTTAATTTAATAATTTTAATAATTTTAATTTAATAATTTTAATAATTTTAATTTAATAATTTTAATAATTTTAATAATTTAATTTAATAATTTTATTTATTAACAATAACGATTACAATAATGAGCTGAGCCTATGAAGCGTAAATGACGACTTCCATCATTAAAAATTACCAGATCAGGTCAAATGACCAGTTCCAAAATTAAATTTAAAATTAAATTGAAATAGTAAAACTTTAATTAAAAACAGTACATTCATCGTTACTTTTTTGGTTCGTCTAATTTTACGTAAATTATTCTATCATCTGGTCAATAATTTAGTAATCTGATTAATAATTTTGTTACGTAACTTTTTACAATTGTAAAACTTCTTACAATTGTCAAAATTGAATGAAAATTGACAGTTAGATACTTTGAAATAAAAAGTGCTCCATCGAGCAATTAAACATTTTTATTAGACAAACAAATGTTGCATTTAACGGTGCGCTGTGTTAAAACACTATGGCGCCCCGAGCGAAACATGCGATTTCCACGTGGCAGTCAAAGTGTTTCAATTCCTCGATTTTCCCTGATATAAAAATTTACGTAAAGTTAGGCGAACGAAAGGGATAAAAATGAGTGTGCAATCTTAAATTAAATTTTGGAACCGAGCCCGGTAAGCTTAGTCTTAACACTAGAACTACCACACTAATCAATTTGATTGGTTTTACAATCTCATTTTAAAATTCCTACTTCATGTTATATTTTGTTCCACAATGATGCAATGACTTTCCCACCGATAACTAAAAGAATAATACAATGAATTTTATTTTGTTTTTATGCATTCAAACTGAAAATAATTTTCTATCAAGGCTACTTATACCAATAGCAGTGAACATGACTGGTACTTGTCAAAGTGTGCAGGAGTCCTGCACTCTGTTTATCGAAGCCCAATTAACCAGCTTTCTCGTTTTCTACAACTTGTCACGCGTTTTTCAAATTTTCACCGCGTATCATTCCATATGACGATATCAGTTATCAGGAAAATTCCCGATCGATCGCTGGATCGCTAGATGCTGACGCTAGAAATACCAAACCAGTTAAAACGACTGGTCCTGCAATTTTATAAATGTACCAACCCTCGTTTAGGGATTATGGTCGCAGATGGATTGAAAATAGCAAAAATGTAGCACATAACATGGAATTGCTTCTATAAGAAAGTGATAAATCAATAAATATAAAAATATTCTACTATTACGTATTTTTTAAAGACCAGTGATTTTGACTAATTTTGGTAGAAATAGCTTCGTGTTAACAAAATTCGTAGTTCTAGTGTTAATAAATTTTTTTCCTGGAAGCGAGCCGGTCGCGTGTCACTGAAACGTTTCACAGCGGCAGAAAGTGCATGACTCGCCGCGTCGTTGGCAACGTAATTAAACAATGTCATAAAGGAAACAATTTGTCGTAGCGACGATGTGTTCATGTAACATCGTTCGGACACATCGGTGTAATAATTTCTGGCCAATTAATCATCCTTAACTTTATTTACTAACAATAAACGCAACTGAAAAATCCCGGACAATTTTATTCAATTTTTTGTTCGACCAACGTTAAAATAGAGTTTCCTTTTTGCAGTTTATCTTCTCTTGCATAATAATCTCTCTACTTGCACTGCTTTAAACCACTTCGTTTTTTCTTTTTTCTTTTTTTTTCTTAATAATCTTTCGTTCCTCCCTTTACACCGCTTTCGACTTTTTCATTTACAATTGGAGTAAGAGTAGAATTAATGTAAAAATGTGGTTGCTGCGTAACGAATTGTTGTTGCATATTTAACTAGAAATTTTAAATATGGACAAAGTTTCCAATGGAAATCCGTTTTCCACCGCCAATCATAATTGATGGATCGCGCACGGATTGGGACGTACGTGGCACGTCCGACAAAGTAAATTATTTTCAGCGAGACGCTGCGCTCACCGTTTCCAGATGATCGCATCTCGTTAATGATCGCACATCTGTTCACGCAGAAGATTCGATTATCGACGTTAGCAGCGGAATTGGATAAAAAGGAAAATCACGAGCGAGTTAGAAGCGTATTAGTCGCGGTCTATTTATATGGCAGCAGTTTGCAGGTTAAACTGCAGTTATCTTTCATCTTAATCGATCCGCGCGTCAATTCATTAACACGTACACACACGCGTACGCATGAACAAATGTACAGGGTATGCTGAAATTTTCTATTTGGATGTCTTTCATATTGGAACAGTCGTAGTACGAGAAAAAGAAAAGCTCGAGACTTTTCTTACGAAATCGTGGCACAAGTGGAAAGCGATAATATTGTCTTGGCAACTAAGTGATTGCGGGTTTTGACATTAGGTGGTAATGGCAAGATCCGCAACCACTTAGTTGCCAACCCAATATGTTGCAAATCACACGATTGTTATCAAAATGATACGAAATTGTTTGCACGTTTCTGAAATGTTTCTCTTTTATAAAGTAGCGATATAAACAGTTCTTTTCTGTATAAAAAATATTTCATAAAAATTACTGCCACTCATAGTGTGCCAATCCGTAAACTGTCTTTTTATCTGTCACTGTAGACTTCATAATTATGACATAAAATTTACTATCGTAATTGCATCGAAACAGTGACAGGATCTGCTTTATTTATTGTCTGCAGCTTTTTCCTTAATTTATTTCAATTTGCACATATTTAACTGATTTATTTATACGTAAATGTACCTGCATATGTATTGGGTTGGCAACTAAGTGATTGCGGATTTTGTCGATACCAGCCAATGGCAAAATCCGCAATCACTTAGTTGCCAAGCCAATGTTTCAGTCTGTTCGTTTAACGTACGACTTATCGAATCAGCTCTAAGCATTTCTACGTTTCTCGCGCGTTTAGGAAGATTTTGGCGCGATTCTGATGATGATTGATTTCGTAGCATTCACTTAGTTGCCAAGCCAATAGAAAGGAAGGGGAAGAAACAGGAGAAACACGACGACCGTTCCTCTCGCGCTTCGTATTTCTCCTCGTCTTCGCGCATGAAATAATCTCGCGAAGTTGCTACGAAAGAACGCGTTGGAATCGTAAACAGATGCGATTTTTATCCATTGGCTTGGCAACTAAGTGATTGCGGGTTTTGTCATTGCCACCTAATGACAAAATCCGCAATCACTTAGTTGCCAAGCCGATATGTTCAAAACGATGTTCACGCGATTCAACGCACCTTTTCAACGGCTAATCGGTTTCGCTATCTGTAAGCATAGTGAGTCGTGAAATTCAGAAATGCTTGCAACACATTTATGGCAGTCTCGCTTGCAGTAATTCGCTTAAGGAAAGTAACCGTCCGAACGGACCAGAGCATACGCGTTTCGTTTCTTCTTTCATCACGTCGAAGCTACCTAAACCTGCGTAGAAACTCTCACTCGAATATTCCCATCGTTCGTGATTACTCGTAACAGCGTAATCACGCAATGGCATAAAATAACATACCAACATAATAATAAAATCAGGTTGGAATGAATTTTCCAAGTGGAGGAAAAGGGAAGATAATCGTTCCAAGCTTCAAAGGGAAGATAATCGTTCTAAGCTTCAAAGGGAATTATCCATATAGGTGTGAACAGACTGGAACGCGAAGGGAATCATCGTATCAGTTGGATCATTCACTGTTCACACTTGAACCAGGCGTGCAAGATCGCAGTATCGCGCCTCTGACACACATGACCATTTATAGAGGAGAAGGCACGCGTTCTCTGACGTTCCTTTTGCTCGCCAGGACGTCGTGTCGCGGTGTCGTCGTTGGTGTGTCACTGATGCGACAAAACCCGCAATCACTTAGTTGCCAACCCAATAATTTCGAGTAAACGGAACGATCGTTTCAACTTTTTACGTGCGCTGCTTCGAGGAGAGTGGCGCGTGCGATCGGTGCCGATGTTAACGAGCAAATTAATTAGCTTTGATTGCCAAGTATTCGATTTAGTGAGACGGGGCGGATACCGCGAATCCGTTGCGTGCGTAAGGCGGTTGAAAGAGCCGACGAGAAGCTGGAATTAGTTCTGTGCTATGAACTTGGCGAAAGTGGACTTTAATTGAAAGAATGTGTCGGATCAAACGCGATGCGCTCGGAAACGTTGCTGTTCTTTTATTTGAACGGTCAAGATGACAAGGTTTAAATTGGTCGGAAATTACTTTGACACTGAAACGGAAGAGAACATTTGATTTTCGTCGTGCAGAAACATAGAACAATTCCTCTTCGCTGATAAGAATCCACTTGTTTGATTGATAAGAAAGCTTCGTTCGTTCTAATACTAATAATTAATACTAATAATGTAATTAATAAATAAATAATAATATCTGTCGTACTGAAACTAGAGAATTTATGGCACGAGACAAATCAAATGTATAAACTGATTGATTTCGAGACAGATTTAATGACACGCAATATATCAAACGTTTTAGAATATCATACACCGGAAAAGATATTTACAGATGATTTTTCCATATCTTTGCTTATGTCAGTTTTCACTCCACTCGGATATCAACTTCAACTTTATGCGAATCTCTCGCAAGTCAAGCTGATCGATCTGGCTTTCTGTCCATTTCTCAATGTCATTGCATGAGCACGCAATCAACGTTCAATGCTCGAAAAAAGGATTACTTCAATGAATGAATTTATTGTGGTTTATTGAGTTGGCAACTAAGTGATTGCGGGTTTTCTCATTAGGTGGTAATGAGGAAACCAGCAATCACTTAGTTGCCAACCCAATAGTTGGGAGAAACGTTAGTTGCAAAGACTGTTTGGTCGCATTAAAATAAAATGCTGTGGTCCTGTGGTGAAACAAACCAGGTTCCTAATTTTCAGAATTATTCGCAAAAATTTAGATTACGATAAAAATACTCAAAATTAATACTAAAAATAATAGTAGTATTAATAATAAAAATTAATAATAAATGTTGTCATTGTCACCTAATGGCAAAACCCGCAATCACTTGTTTGCCAACCCAATGCACTGTTTCCTACACCCTAACGACCATTATTGAAAAATAACATGGAATTTGTAGAATAATTTATTGATTAATAATATCGACAGACAGTAGGTGGTCTATTATAATAAATTTCAGTCGTATAATTTTGAGATTTTTGTTATCAATTTTAGTATTAATTTTGAGTATTTTTATCGTATTCCAAATTTTGCAAACGATTCTGGAAATTAGAAACCTGGTTTGCTTCACCACAGGACCATAGAATTTTATTTTAATGCGACCAAACAGCATTTGCAACTGACGTTTCTCTCAACTATTGGGTTGGCAACTAAGTGATTGCGGGTTTTCTCATTAGGTGGTAATGAGGAAACCCGCAATCACTTAGTTGCCAACCCAATACACTGTTTCTACACCCTAACGACCATTATTGAAAAATAACTTGGAATTTGTAGAATAATTTATTGATTAATAATATCGACAGACAGTAGGTGGTCTATTATAATAAATTTCAGTCGTATAATTTTGAGATTTTTGTTATTAATTTTAGTATTAATTTTGAGTATTTTTATTGTATTCCAAATTTTGCAAACGATTCTGGAAATTAGAAACCTGGTTTGTCTCACCACAGGACCATAGGACTTTATTTTAATGCGACCAAACAGCCTTTGCAACTGACGTTTCTCTCAACTATTGGGTTTTGTCATCAGGTGGTAATGACAAACCCCGCAATCACATAGTTGCCAACCCAATGCACTGTTTCTACACCCTAACGACCATTATTGAAAAATAACTTGGGATTTGTAGAATAATTTATTGATTAATAATATCGACAGACAGTAGGTGGTATATTATAATAAATTTCACTCTAATTTTGAGATGAAAGTAAAATTTGTTCTATTACGAGCATACTGATGCCAATGCCAAGTGAGTTGTGCTTTGTAAAATTGTACTAATATTAGTTTTATGTAATTAATACCAGTCTTGTGCGATTCTATCAATTGAAATAAAATCTAGAAAATTCTACTTATCTCATAAATAATTATATTTATTAACGAAGATAATTTTTGCTGACTCGTTCATGGGTCAACATGGTCTCATGACTCGTCTCCCTAGCGTTTGAAGAACGAGACTCGCTGTGATAATTTGTATCACAGTAGAATTCCATTTATATATTTTACTTGAAATTGTAATTAGTTTTTTTCTTTTTTCTAATTATTCGATATTAGATTGTCTGGAAAGTTTCTTTCGTTTTAGAAGGAAACAACATTCTTATATTATATTGCATATTGCAATTATATTATGACTTAGATGTAAGTGACGCAATCGCTTAATTGCCAACCCAATATATACGCTGATACGTCTTTACTTTGTTAATTGCAGCGCTAATGGAATTTCAGGATGTTTTACGTAACGCATGGACGTAAAATTATTCACCAGTGTATCTGTGTGTAACTGGGTGAAAGAAGTAGTCAATGTCAATGTTTGTAAAGTTGAGATATTGCTGCTTAAACAAATATTACAAAATTCACGATCAAATAATTTCTGACATGCAAATTTCTACTGTTTCGAATTTCTTCTCTGACGCAGAAAGGCAGAATCGAAACTCCTGCTATTTGCCTTGCTCACGTTTCGTATTCTCCGCAGGAAATTTACTTCTTTGAAAAATGTTCACATTGCCATTATAGTCGTTTCTAGATAGAATTTAGGATCGTTGTTTTTTTTTAGTCAGAATTCAATTATTTGCTTGTATCGTTGTATCGCAATTGCGCTGTTGTCACTACATTGTTGTATCGTTTGTACGATCGTCTCTAAACTCCGTACAACCGGGTTTAACTAATTTTCTCGCAAAAATCTGACTCTCAGCGCCTGTCTAATGTATGTACGTACGAAGTGTCCAGCTGGACAAATTAAATAATAAAAAGAAGAGTACGAAGGACAAAATCTATCACGCGGTACGATAGAGAAAGGATGGAGGTATTTTCTGCAGGACCAAAGGATCTATTTAGCAGACAAATTACAACAGCCTCGTGGCGTTTCTAAATTTTCCATCGCTTCGAGTCGTTTGCGGCGCAGCCGCGGCGATTCCCACAAGCAATTCGAGTGGCCGCTAGTCGAATCGATCATTCGGTAGGTCGTTTGAGGAAAAATTGGGAAAGTAACTTTCCTGTATAGTTGAAGGTTTGCGTATGTAGGAAATGCAGAAATTCATGTGCAGAGAGACGCAGAGATCGGCGAGAAGGCGAAGCTCTACGGAATCGTTAGGACGGTCGACAGAGCGAAAACCAATCATCTCGCACGAGCGACGATGCTCTCGAGGAACCTTGAACTCTGCACTCGACCAAGTTGGAATTTGTACGCGCCAGGGATCGGGGGATACCACGGATTCCCTGTTCATTCGCAAACTGCATATCGCTGGGAATAAAAGCGTGCTCCGTGGAAATTGAGCCGGACTGGGTCACGGAAGTATTCCACTACTCGCAAATCGAAAGCTTTAATGAACAAGATACGTTGGCGATCGATGTAATGTGCACGCGGTGCCAGAGCCTCGATTCCATCATTCGTACATTTGTTAGAGAAGAATGGAATTTTGATTTGGCGAGAGTAAGCATCTACTTACGGCTTTCTTTCGGTTGAGATATTGAATTGCAAATGAACAAGAATATGTCATGAATAAGAAATGAACAAGTATAGGTAAGTGTATAAGTAAAGGAATAAATATTAAGTATATAAGTAAATGAATAACAATAAAAGTATAGAAGTATAAAAGTAAATGAACAACAATATAAGTATGTAAGTAAATGAATAAGTATGGAAGTATATAAGTAAATGAATAAGTATGAAAGTATAAAAGTAAATGAATAACAATATAAGTATGTAAGTAAATGATAACTGTGAAAGTATATAAGTAAATGAATAAGCATGCCAGTATGTAAGTAAATGAATAAGTATGGAAGTATAGAAAGTATGTAAGTATGTAAGTATATAAATAAATGAATAACAATATAAGTATGTAAATGTATAAGTAAAGGAATAAGTACATAAGCATATAAATAAATGAATAAGTCTTAAGTATACAAGTAAATGAATAACAATATAAGTATGTAAGTAAATGAATAAGTATGGAAGTATATAAGTAAATGAATAAGTATGGAAGTATAGAAAGTATGTAAGTATGTAAGTATATAAATAAATGAATAACAATATAAGTATGTAAGTAAATGAATAAGTACATAAGCATATAAGTAAATGAATAAGTGTTAAGTATACAAGTAAATGAATAACAATATAAGTATGTAGGTAAATGAATAAGCATAGAAGTATAACAGTAAATGAATAACAATATAAGTATGTAGGTAAATGAATAAGTATGGAAGTATATAAGTAAATGAATAAGTATGAAAGTATAAAAGTAAATGAATAACAATATAAGTATGTAGGTAAATGAATAAGTATAGAAGTATAACAGTAAATGAATAAGTATGGAAGTATATAAGTAAATGAATAAGTATGAAAGTATAAAAGTAAATGAATAACAATATAAGTATGTAAGTATATAAGTAAATGAAAAAGCATATAAGCATATAAGTAAATGAATAAGTAAGTAAGTGTATAAGTAAATGAATAAGTATGAAAGTATATGAGTATATGAATAAGTATGAAAGTATATGAGTAAATGAGTAATAAGCATAAAATATACATGTAAATGAACAAATATTCCGAAAATCCGTAATTGCAATGCGGTCGAACTTCGATAACTCGAATCTCTATGAGTCGAAAACCTTTATAAGATTGCAAATTCATTCCCTTCGGCTGATTATATCGATTTTTTAATTATTACATCTCATTGCTACTATTATTGATAGTACTGTTATTGCTGCTATATCGTTAATACTATTAGTATTATTTGCCTATTATCCCCTAGTTCTTTCTTAGTTAATATGCATTTATCCATCTTACTGTTTAATTTTTATTTATTATAATAATAATTGTTTCATAATTCCGACAGTTTCGTCGATCTTCCCGCTATTCCATACTTTTATAAACACAATATTTAAAAAATCGAAGATTTGTTACATCTCTTAAATATTATATGGAACTCTATATCGAGCCTACTTTGGATATTTCGTGTATCGTTACATCCTACACGTATTCTTTACATTTTTCCACCTTCAAATTGAAATGTTCGAATATTGCCATTTAAATCCGGAAATAAATATGATATTTCTTGTCGTCATCAACGTAATTCTCTTCTGTTCTGTGGACGAAAAATGTCTGACATTTCAACAACAAATGGGCGTAGATCGGACACTTTCTGTTCGGAAATACTCATTACTTTTAACCTAATGACGCTATATGTCATAAGACTTATAAAGTCTCGCAATGTACTGGCAATTCTGATCAAGTTTGGCTGTTTGAATTTACAAGACAAATGATGATAATACGAGGAAAGTTTTGCTTTAGAGAGACCGTTATTTGTTACAGTCGAAAACAGTATTTGTCGAAAGAAAAGCTTTCCCCTACGTTATAACTCTCATAATCCATACAAATCTTCTTTTCCAATCGAGATATATATTTGTCAATTACTATACATTTTCCCTTCAGTTTCGCATCATAATAACGCTCAACCACAATTTTGATAAAACTGCAATAATTGATTAAATGTAACTAAAATGGTGAATATCGGAAAAAGTAAGCGATGACGAGTATACTCGTCAAACACAGAGTATACGTGGCTGTTACAACATAGAATTAAATTGTAATGAAACGAGTTTTTTATTTTTTCTACGCATGGCGAGTATACTCGTCAGAACACAAAATATTTCCATTTCTTCATGACGAGTATACTCGTCAAACACAGAGCATATGTGGCTGTTACAACATAGAATTAAATTGTAATGGAACGAGTGTTTTATTTTTTCTACACATGGCGAATATACTCGTCAGAACACAAAATATTGCCATTTCTTCATGACGAGTATACTCGTCAAACACAGAGCATATGTGGCTGTTACAACATAGAATTAAATTGTAATGAAACGAGTGTTTTATTTTTTCTACACATGGCGAGTATACTCGTCAGAACACAAAATATTGCAATTTCTTCATGACGAGTATACTCGTCAAAGACAGCTAACTGGTTAAAATAGTCCAAGCATTTACTGTGGCGTATTAACAAACATTAAATGCCGACCGACGCGTGCAACTGCTTGTATTATATGTATGAAATATGAAAATAAATGATATTCAAATCAGCATGCACATCTAAGCGCAATAAATCATTAAAATGATACGCCACGATAATTAAACGTACCGTATTTTACTTCTGCATAAATTTTACTCCCACATAAATTTTACTGCTCGTGTTTGGAAAACTTATGGCACTAGGTAGTTTTCACGGAAATTTACATTTTTCCGTGACCCCATAGAAATTCCATACAAGGATTTAAGGATGTGAAAACTTTTTGTCGAATATTAATACGAAAGGAAGATGGAATTTTAACGCGGCCAAATAAATCTCAGAGATCTTCATAAGACCGTGAAACACTCTTTTATCCTTCGAATTTTCCACTTTATTGAAAATATTTCCTATAACGTCGAATAATAAAACGAAGATAAATATGGCGAAAGATAAAATGTTTTACGTAACGTTATGTCGTGTAACGTTCTTCGCGCTTTTAACTTCACGAATAGTAATTTTATTTCTTTATAATTTTAATAATAACAATCTTCTCGTATAAAATATCTCGTCAAGCCAGATGGAATTACAGGAAATTTTATTCGAGCGAAGGTGTTTAAAAATGAAATTTAAACATGGAATTTGTAGGATTTTCAAGGAGCATGTGTTATCTGCGCGCGGCATCGTATAAATCCATCTCTTCAGCAACCTTGAACTTTGAATTTCAACGTAGTTGCAGCTGAAGTTTTAAATAATTCGGTTAACAAACGACGAAACACGCGACTCCGGCGGATTTCTCGAACGTGTTTCCCCGCGAACGAAGATTCGACATTTGTTGAGAAGCAATTTTATTCGCTTTGATCGGACGTATATACAGGGTGTGTTGTGTGAAACAAAACAGCTAAGTATCTCTGTTAGTATCGAAGACAGGGAAAAGTGTCAGACAGGAAAGTTATAGTTGCTCGAGGAGACAAATACGATGGTAAAAAATTGATCGATGCTTTTTTAAATAGAAATATATATATATATAAGCACCGGTGAAATTTCCAAAAGACCTTGAAAAAAGCGTCAATCAACAGACGTTTTAGTATCGTCATATGTGTCTCCTTGAACGATATAACTTTCCTCTCTGACACTTTTTCCTATCTTCGATATTAACAAAGATATCTTCACGTTCTGTTTTACAAGACTCACCCTGTATATCGAATTTTTACATTCCATGCAGACGCGAAGAAAGCGGCGTATAAAAATTATAATAAAAGGTTTTAGTAGTCCTGTGTCATTTCCATTTAACGATTGGTACCTTGGCAAATACATTTCGTGGTCAAATAACCTTGAACTTTACTGCCTGGAATTGTTTCACAGAAAATGGAATATCAAGCGTGCTTAACAATACGAAGAACAGTCCGTGAAATTTCTTAGCAAATATTACGCTTGAGCACATAATTCACAGGATAGAAATCTCAACTTCCACGAAAAAATTAGTAATTCTTCCATGTATAGTCTTGGTAACTATAGAACAATCGACAAGGGAGTGATTCTACATAAAAAAATAAATCGAAAATGTAGAATAGAATTTTTTCATACGGTGCTTCGTTTCCGATAGAATCGAATCTAAAAATTTGTTTGGCGCGCGTGAGCTTTAATTACCCACCGGCTAGATATGAAAAAATAATTAACAGAAGATTATACTACGTGCGAAAACAAGTGAAAAATGTGGAATAAAATTTTCTCCTATATAGCTTCGTTCACAAGAAAATAGAGTTTGAACGTGTTCGACTAAGAACTGGCCTGATACACGCATACCCCATCAATTTTGAGATTTCATTTTCTCGGAAACGAAGCTTCCTACGGGAAAACTTTATTCTACATTTTTTACTTATTTTTATACGTAGAATAACTTCCTGTCGATCATTCGGTATTGTCTAGCCCGGAATTAGTCAGACTGAGGTATAGTCGACAAATTTAGAGGCTCGGTTTCACCAAAAACGAAGCGTCCAACGAATAAACTTTATTCTACATTTTCCACTTGTTTTTTCACGTAGAATAACTTTCTGTCGACCATATTCAACCCTGTCTAGCCCGGAATTATCCAGATTTACGTATATACTCGACAAATTTACAAGCTCGATTTTCCCGGAAACGAAGCGTCGAATAAATAAATTCTGTTCTACACTTTCGGCTTGTTTTTTCGCTCGCAATCGCTCCCTTGTCAATTGTACGGTGATTGAGCTGGGACACCCCGTATAATGGAATCTGAAAAATAGAAAGAACAAATATTAATTATATTCTTATTTTCTGAAAGCGGCTAGCTGGAAATCTATAAAACTCCAAAAATACCGAAGGTATTGCTGGAGAAATATTCTCTTTCTGAAACTGTGATTAGATGAGTGACGTCACGATCGATTATCGGCGTTTCAGTAATTTATGTACTTCGTTTTGCCTGTTTACGCTGCTGAACGGTCATCGAGCAAAATCAAACAGCTGAAAGAGTCGTAAATTTCTAAATTCGTTTCTCCCGTTATTTTCTCATCTCGTAATAACGTACCTTGTAATAGCAACGCTGATGATAGCGAATTACGTAGCGATAATTTGGCGATTCACGATGACCACGTTGTCATCAACAATCGAAGGGTAGGAAAGTCGCACATGCGCGCCGATGGAGCGTAAGCAAACCGAGCTTGGTAACAACGCAGTTGTGATGGTAACCCTCGTAGTGTCAGCTCTATCACCAGGTTATAATTCATCGTCGATTGATCTGCTCGATGGCTGCAGTTTGGCAAGAAATCGTGGCTGAAGGCAGAAACGCAGGAAAGTCGCAGATAAGTCACAGCAAAGATTTGGACGTTACGTCTGACGATGTCTGCACGATAAATTGCCGAATATTCAACAACTGACAATTGGCAAATCCTCTGTCGAACGTTAGAACCAGACAGACTCGAGAAGATAGAAAATTTGAACTGAGAAAATTGCACGATAAGAAAATACCGTAATTAACGCTCTTTTTATCAGAAACTTGATATTGGAATTAGGAAATTAGCATAGTCAATAAACGCGAGAACGTCTCGTTTCTCGATCAATGCTTCGCTTGAGATTTCAGAGTATTGTATTTGACTAAATACAGAGAAACGTTCTCAGGGATCTGAATATCCCGAAGTTTGACAGTAGCTGTGGCTATTGACAGTGTCTCGGAGGGCACTGGAAGAAAGATGACAAGCAACGTAAAGGCTTTCTGTACGTACAACGAACAGTTTAAAAGGTGTTAACGAAGTTTCTTCGACAATTTCTTTATTACGTCCGGAGGCTTAGGTTGAAAATTAGAACGCGTTTCGACGCTGTCTCGGTAAATACGTAGAAGCAGAAAGCTGACAAGAACGTATTACTAAATATTTAACGTGACATTATGGCGCCATGATTTCTGCTCTACATTCCGCAACTAGGCCAAAATACAAGAGCCACGAATGAACGTCCCATCTAACAATCAATAACGAACGACAGCCATAATCCACGACGATGCTAATCGTAACGATTACATCAAATGAACGAAATATCTTGCAGCGATTGGAATTGAAATACAAAACGTGCGAGGGCTGTTGAACGAAAAAACGCACGTGCAACGTCTGTTAAATCGCGGATGCTGCGTAGGAGCTTTCGAAGATAATACACTTTCGCCAACTTTTATAAAAATAAAGCTTCAGAAGCTTGAGCAAAGTTTAAACTGTTAGAAACTTGCTCCATAACGAGACACGCGTTAGATCGTTCGCTTAGCGTAGAAACAAGAGAGTGGCGCGTATCGATGACCAGGTGATAAACCGCTAATCAAATAAGGGAATCGTAGCCTGTGTTCATGGAAGCCGGGAGTTCGGAAGTTTCGTCGCCAGAGCTATGAACTTGACATCCATAAGAGCGACCTTCCACCCAGCCACGTAACGCCGTATCGATTGCTCGTCAGCAGAACGCTGACGTAAACTCCTAACAGCGATAGTTTAATTGAATCTGGAAGGTTGAAGCATCGATGACGAGCTATCAAATGGCTAATTAAACAGCGAACTCGCGGCTACTCCGTCGAATCTGCGGCTTGCGAGTTTCGCTTCGCGGATTCTGTGAACTTGAGGATCGCAAGGTCGGCCCTGAAGCCACCGCCACGTGATATCGTATCGGATTGACGCAAGCTTGTAACTTCAAGTTGAATCGCTTCTCGCGTCGGAGAGGTGCGAACAATGGGCCATAAAATAGAAAGCTGGCACTTTGAGTATAAATTCTCGAAGGTGAATGATAAATGGAAGGCGCCAAAGCGCGTAAGGTGAGGACCATGTAAGGTGTAAATATCGTGTGCATCACTGGCCAAGAGCACGTGACAAAGACGCGAAGAAGAAGGTTAATGTTTACTCGTGGAAGCTATGAGGAATAGCCATGAAAGATGAAGCGCAAGGAAAGAAAGAAGCAAAGCAGAAATACGTCGATTCGATCGAAACAACTGCAACCTCCCGGAGTCTCTATGGACATGGAAACGTCCTGGGCAGCTCAAGAGATCAAGTCCAATCTGAATAACATGGTACTGTCTCTGGCGATATTGTTTTACAAACGTTACTCTTTTATTACGAGTGCTCCTTTTCTCCCTGACAATGTCCAATGATGTGGTACATATACCTGGTGGCCAAATTATTTTCTAGCATTGTTTATTTCAGTCAATATATATTTTTAATGAAAAGTTTCATATACAGGGCGGGGCACATAAATGTAATAAATTTGTGTGTTGTTAACAGTAGAACTACCGATAGTTAGGACTTGATGACTGGTCTTTAAAAAATACGTAGTAATAGAATATTTTTATATTTATTGATTTATTACTTCATTATGGAAGCAATTCCATGTTATGTAGTACATTTTTGGTATTATTAATCCAGCTGGGACCATTATCCCTAAACGAGGGTTGGCACATTTATAAAATTGCAGGACTAGTCGTTTTGACTGGTGCGGTGTTTCTAACGTTAGTATTTAGCGATCTAGTGATTGGTCGGAACATTACGTTTCTATTTCTACTACAACGTTGTTTGACAAATTACAAGTTTTAAGAGTTTCATGATTATTACACAATGACTAACAGAAGAAAGTTTGACGGTTAAAGAGTACGAGAGAAGATGATAATTTTACAAAATCAAATTATAGTCGACGTTCAAACGATACAATTAATAAATATAATATAATACTGTCTTGGCAACTAAGTGATTTCGGGTTTTGACATTAGGTGGTAATGGCAAGATCCGCAACCACTTAGTTGCCAACCCAATATGTTGCAAATCACGCGATTGTTATCAAAATGATACGAAATTGTTTGCACGTTTCTGAAATGTTTCTCTTTCATAAAGTAGCGATATAAACAGTTCTTTTCTGCATAAAAAATATTTCATAAAAATTACTGCCACTCATAGTGTGCCAATCCGTAAACTGTCTTTTTATCTGTCACTGTAGACTTCATAATTATGACATAAAATTTACTATCGTAATTGCATCGAAACAGTGACAGGATCTGCTTTATTTATTGTCTGCAGCTTTTTCCTTAATTTATTTCAATTTGCACATATTTAACTGATTTATTTATACGTATATGTACCTGCATATGTATTGGGTTGGCAACTAAGTGATTGCGGATTTTGTCGATACCAGCCAATGGCAAAATCCGCAATCACTTAGTTGCCAAGCCAATGTTTCAGTCTGTTCGTTTAACGTACGACTTATCGAATCAGCTCTAAGCATTTCTACGTTTCTCGCGCGTTTAGGAAGATTTTGGCGCGTTTCTGATGATGATTAATTTCGTAGCATTCACTTAGTTGCCAAGCCAATAGAAAGGAAGGGGAAGAAACAGGAGAAACACGACGACCGTTCCTCTCGCGCTTCGTATTTCTCCTCGTCTTCGCGCATGAAATAATCTCGCGAAGTTGCTACGAAAGAACGCGTTGGAATCGTAAACAGATCCGATTTTTATCCATTGGCTTGGCAACTAAGTGATTGCGGGTTTTGTCATTGCCACCTAATGACAAAATCCGCAATCACTTAGTTGCCAAGCCGATATGTTCAAAACGATGTTCACGCGATTCAACGCACCTTTTCAACGGCTAATCGGTTTCGCTATCTGTAAGCATAGTGAGTCGTGAAATTCAGAAATGCTTGCAACACGTTTATGGCAGTCTCGCTTGCAGTAATTCGCTTAAGGAAAGTAACCGTCCGAATGGACCAGAGCATACGCGTTTCGTTTCTTCTTTCATCACGTCGAAGCTACCTAAACCTGCGTAGAAACTCTCACTCGAATATTCCCATCGTTCGTGATTACTCGTAACAGCGTAATCACGCAATGGCATAAAATAACATACTAACATAATAATAAAATCAGGTTGAAATGAATTTTCCAAGTGGAGGAAAAGGGAAGATAATCGTTCCAAGCTTCAAAGGGAAGATAATCGTTCTAAGCTTCAAAGGGAATTATCCATATAGGTGTGAACAGACTGGAACGCGAAGGGAATCATCGTATCAGTTGGATCATTCACTGTTCACACTTGAACCAGGCGTGCAAGATCGCAGTATCGCGCCTCTGACACACATGACCATTTATAGAGGAGAAGGCACGCGTTCTCTGACGTTCCTTTTGCTCGCCAGGACGTCGTGTTACGGTGTCGTTGGTGTGTCATTGATGCGACGACGTAGCCAGTTTCTCCATTTCCATCGGCTGATATTCGCCGCACATGCTCGTTGCTGGTCGATGTTTTCGAAACAACGAGACACGATTCTCCATTTGCCTTTTTCGTTGCGCTCGCTGGAAAAAACGCAAAGGCCAGCCCGACTATCCGCTGTCTTGTTGCTGATTTACGAATTCGCTGTGAAACGTTCGCTGGAAATTTCCAATCTTTTCGTTCGATCGTTCTTCTTGGCGGAATAGTAACAAATTAATGGGAAGATGATTATTTTTACAGAATGTAAAATGAGAGGATTTTGAGCAACATCAAGTGTGATTACTGATGATTAGCATTATCAAGTTCGATTGCTAATTTTATAGCGTAGTGGTTAATCTAATTTTCTCAGATTACATGGACAAGTTAAGTAAGTCTGATTATTATACGTGATGCACGGTCTGAAACTTTCCTTGCGCGGTGTAATATCTTGAAAGCTCGAGAAAGTTTACGTTTGCGTGTCTATGAGGAAAATTTCCGAGAAAATAATTGCATCGACGAATTGAAGGATTTTTCTATTTTCTGATACGTACAACATTTCACCTCGTTTAATCGGAACTGACATGAACTGTTACTGTAACAACAAAAAGTGGACTTTCTTTTTCCTATCTTTGCATTGGCGATCAGAACCAAAGAAAAGATTCTTTAGGCTGATTTGGTGCCTCAGGTTCCTTACACAGGGTGAACCAGGGTCGTGATCAGTAGAGAAAAAAAATTTGGAGTTGAAATGGTTCAGCATTTAAAATATATATTTTCTACCTTACAATTTATCACGCGTTGCTTTGTATTCACATACATCTAATAACCTCAACATGGACAAATTGTAAAGTACAAATTAAATAATAAAAAAAAAGTAGAGAAAATTCGCCTTGGGATCTTCTAGCAGATAAGTGTTTTATTAAAAAATGATTGGTTTATTTGCAAAAAATTCAAGCTGATTGTCTAAAAATGATGAGAAAAAAAGAGTTGACAACAAATTTGCTATAATCACGTTGAAACTCTCTTGAAACTACGCTATACCTGACAAAACGATTTTCGATCGAACTATCAAAAACACAGTAATCTCTGATATTGGTTCACCCTGTATGTCGTAACGTCTACTCATTTGACGTCACTCTGGTCACTGGCGTCATTCTGGCCACTGTTTTCTTAGTCTTCTAGGACCCTGTTTCTTCAGAATCAGTAGAACCGAGAAGATTGCTGCGAAGATCCAGTTTGATGTAGTGGCTGTTGCTTCTTTCTCGTATTGTCCGTCTGATGAATTGCATGTCAGAGTCATCGTGCAGCGTTTTGTTTGATACATAGCACGGTGCATCCGTCATCCTGCGGAGTATTTTGGCTTGAGATCTTCGTACGATGACAATATTGGACCCTGTAGCTCGATGCCATAAATTCATATCGGCCTTGTTATCTTTTCTGTCTTATTCCTCGCTGATAGTCCTCGCTTTCTGACAAGTTTTCAGTACATATTTTCGCATCTTCCATCTATTTTCTCTCTTTTTACTATTAATTGTTCCTTTCAATTGACTTTATTGCGTGCAACATATCGCGAAGACCTATTATGGTTGGTAAATAAGTGATTGCGGATTTTTTATTAGGTGGTATTGTAAATCATTTAGTTGTCAATCCAATGAATATCATACTGTTGACAGCTCCGGTATTTTTATGCGGTTTTTACGCGTTTGATAGAGTTTGGGATGGCATTGCTCTTTCCTGAAAAAGAAACTTACACCGGTCGACTTAGTCTCGTTGATTTTAGCTTTCTATTTGAGAAGCTACTTTTGGAGCAAATTCAGGTGATCCTGAAGGTAGGAGAACGCAATTTTAAGATCTTCGTGGCTTGCAAATATCGCTGCATCACTCGCGAACGTTACTATTTTGGTGTTCGCTACGGTTGGTTAGTCGAATATATATAGCGAACGTAGAACTGGAAAAAATATACCACGATACACATAGGAACAAATTTATACACTGTATATTTTGTGCGCAGAATCAGCCTTTGAATCGATTAGTAAATTGTTGGCCAATGTCCATATTGTCCATCAAAATCCAGTGGCCATCCATTGTCCGTCACGAACAATCGCTTGGGCGATCGTAGACGAGCAGACGAGAATGAAATATGTAAATTAACCGGTTATTCGGTTTTAACGAGTATACTCGTCACGAAGAACTGGCAATACTTTGTGCTCTGACGAGTATACATCGTCACGAAGAATTGGCAATACTTTGTGTTCTGACGAGTATACTCGTCACGAAGAACTGGCAATATTTTGTGTTTTGACGAGTATACTCGTCACCCGTAAATAGTAGTTACAATTTGTTGTTTTAATTGCAATTTAGCAATGGCAGTAAACTGCAGTAATAAAATTGAAGCATAAAACAGTCAAATCAAAAATTTATTCTGTATTATAACAGCCACACATACTCTGTGTTTGACGAGTATATTCGTCACCCGTAAAGAGTAGTTACAATTTGTTGTTTTAATTGCAATTTAGCAATGGCAGTAAACTGCAGTAATAAAATTGAAGCATAAAACAGTCAAATCAAAAATTTATTCTGTATTATAATAGCCACACATACTCTGTGTTTGACGAGTATATTCGTCACCCGTAAAGAGTAGTTACAATTTGTTGTTTCAATTGCAATTTAGCAATGGCAGTAAACTGCAGTAATAAAATTGAAGCATGAAACAGTCAAATCAAAAATTTATTCTGTATTATAACAGCCACACATACTCTGTGTTTGACGAGTATATTCGTCACCCGTAAAAAGTAGTTACAATTTGTTGTTTCAATTGCAATTTAGCAATGGCAGTAAACTGCAGTAATAAAACAGTCAAATCAAAAATTTATTCTGTATTATAATAGCCACACATACTTTGTATTTGACGAGTATACTCGTCACCCGTAAAGAGTAGTTACAATTTGTTGTTTTAATTGCAATTTAGCAATGGCAGTAAACTGCAGTAATAAAATTGAAGCATAAAACAGTCAAATCAAAAATTTATTCTGTATTATAACAGCCACACATACTCTGTGTTTGACGAGTATATTCGTCACCCGTAAAGAGTAGTTACAATTTGTTGTTTCAATTGCAATTTAGCAATGGCAGTAAACTGCAGTAATAAAATTGAAACATAAAACAATCAAATCAAAAATTTATTCTGTATTATAACAGCCACACATACTCTGTGTTTGACGAGTATACTCGTCATCGGTTACTTTTTGCGACACAATTTAGGAACACGCTTTTCAAAGAGGTAACTAGTTGATAAAATTAAAAAAAATGGTTTTTATTTTAAAACGAACCAGGAAGAAGAAAATAATTTTTCCAGTCAAGTATCATCGAATAATCGATGGAAAATAAAATATTAAAATTAAAAACCTTGCAACGCAACCTCCATTGCAACCAACGCGTCTTCTACTTTTCTCGATGAACATTTTGGATGAAGAAATTTCCAACGAAGGCAAGAAAGGCAATGTTTTAACGATTTCCACGTACAAATGCAACAACATTTGACTCGAATCGTAAATGCAACATTTATGCAATTAGACAGGGAGTCCTCGAAAGCGTTACAATTCTGAAAACTTTCCAACTGAAGTAATGTGAGCTCGCCAGGTTTTTATTTTTAATAATATGAGTTCAACAATTGAGTAATACCCTATAATAATAATAATAATAATAATAATAATAATAATAATAATAATAATAATAACAATGCTATTATACGATACCGTGATTATACGATTATTACGTGTTCAACATATACAGGTTTCCCCGTATATGACGTTCAAATACTTCACGGTACCTGATTTTAACAAACTTGTTTTCTTCTTCTTATTACTTATTTTTAAATAAAACCATCTTTTTCAACTTTTCCAATTTACACACCTCGTTGTTTATTTTTGTCATCGGACAACGTACATTGAGCCCCGCCGTGCGATAAGAAGATACCCGGAGACTTCACCTGGGCCAATCAGACAATTATCCGCAAGGAAGAATCGATTTCTTGAAATTACACGATGTTATCGTGGTAAAACGAGCGTGTTTTCCAACTTTCAGCTCTGTAGCTGTCCTAGGCAAATAGGTGAATCTTCGTTTTAAACAAAAATTCCACCCGGACAGACAGGCAAAAAAGTAAGCTGAATGAAAATCGTTGGGAAGAAATTTCCTTATAATATACAGCACGTTACAGTCTTATCTAGCTTTTCTACATTTACTTTCTTTACATTTGCCTCACTGATTCAGCCACGATACGATTGCGCGGTTTCTCGCCAGCCATTCCACGCTGACCTCCTTTCCTCCGCTGCTACTTGTTTCTTTAATGTACCTGCGATCCTTCCCCTTGGCCCACCTGTCCCTTTCTTCCTTTCTTTTCCTCTTTTTACTCTCTCTCTCTCTCTCTATATATATATATATATATCTCTCTCTCTTCCTCTCCGTCTCGCCAGTTTCGATGGACCGGTACACGGCAATCCAGAGTCTTATTTAAGGGCAAGGTGAACGTACTGCTGTTGCGAGGTCAGTTTTTCAGTGCCACCTACGCAGAAGCCGTTGCATCGAGTTGTTATTTTGGAAAATAAAAGCTGCCCCACGCTCCTTTCCATTTTCGTCCGTTTTGTTTTGCGTTTGGTAAAAGGTGTTTTTGCTTCGAATACACCGCAGGTGGCAAGGTCAGCAATAGAACATGCGACCGACAGACTGACTGAGAAAGTTGAAATATTTTTAGAAGCAATCGATTAATTGCTGCTGCTGCAAAGGCATTTCGCACAGCAACACTTTGGAGGAAACGTTTGTTTCAATAGTTTACGACGTATCTCGTAGCGATGAAATTGTTTTACAGTTATTTATACATTTTCATGTATATACATACATACAGTTGGTCTGGGAAACATTTTGTTAGAGACACCAACTGTCGTTAACACTTTACCGATCGATAGCCGATTAATCGGTTCCTTGTCGCCGATGCTTACCGATCGATAACCTATTAATCGACTTTTTGTCGCCCATACTTACCGACCGATAGCTTATTAATGGGCCTTTTGTCGCTGACAATTTTTCTCATTATTTGAGCAGTAATTTGTTATTTAATATTAAGATACCTTGCTGAGTTGCGTCAGTTGCGTTGCTTTGTAAGCTGCCACAGTTTTATACCAATTTGAAAAACTTAACGTTCGCGATGAACGAAAAGGATGATATTGGAGATTCTAAACCGAAACGGAACCGGCGCCAGGGAGAATCTGCGCCTGAGCTGCCGGTCGGACGTGTGTCTGCTGTTGAACCGCTAGAGGTCAGTGAAGTGTTAAAAAATATTTGACACAGTCTCGATCATTTGGTTTGACAGTTTTCAGTTTTCTTTATCGTTGTTTCTCTATTATTGTACTTGGTGAGTGGCTGTCATAGTGATATTTATAGCGTTATTAAACGTTCTTTATACTTATTTTGTAAGCGAGTTTTAATTTGAACTTTCAATTAATCCGAAAATATACTTCCGTGAAATACGTGAATCGCGTGAAACGTACTTGACACAGTTTGGTCTTCGTTGTCGTTCTCTTGCTATTGTACGTGTACTTCGTAAATCGCTGTGAAAATTCTCTTTCACGAATAGGCGGCTGGATATTCGCGTGCTCGCTAGTCCAATCGATTGGTTAACATTACGTGGCTACACTGTTAACGACTTGTAAATGGTTGGCAATTATAGCGTGAGACACAGCAACCTAGAAAGGAAGTGACATGTGAAGAATGCGCAATTAAGAAAACACATCAGTCTACGTATTAATCACGATATAAAAACGAATAATCTTGCTGGAACCTCTGACAACCTGAACGACGAACGAAACGACGTATTCGTATTAATTTCCAAAAATTAAATAACGCAGCTCGCCGAGGTTGGCAGTTAAGTGATTGCAGATTTTGCCGCTAGGTGGTGTTACAAAATCCGCAATCACTTAGTTGCCAAGCCAATACAATCTCTTTGTCTGCTCAGCAAGTGTAACTTGAATATCGTCGCGATTACAATAATCGATTTAAGCGGAGGCAGGAAAGCAAACAAGCGCCGAAGCTGTTTTTCCATCGTCGTTTCGATCACGTTGGTAGGAAGATCACGTCTAATCGACGAAACGCCAGCAACGATGTGACACGGTTGCGTAAAAAAGGGAAAAATATTTCAGGCAACCGATCGAATCATCGATGCTAATCGACGTCCAATCAACGTCTCGTTATCATTACGAATTACGCGTTCACGGGTGGCCGAGCCAGGAATTTGCACGTGTACAAAGCGAGAGACGATGGACGCGGCGCGGCCGACCAGGCTCATTAGGAATAAATCAATTAGCAGGCCGCCTGATTGCCGGCTCAACGATTCGACGGCTATCCAATTGACAGTTTCCTCTTGATTATCAAACAATACTCGATCTTTCGACGAAGACGAATCCCTGGCCGGTTGATCACACAAGCGACAGGCGCCAACATCAGCTGAACGTTCGCGAATACGATTATTCACCACGACTTTAATTAAGTGGCTGGTGGGAGTTGCGTCGACAGGTCTTTCACCTTTGCAAAACGTACGGCGTAAGGTGGGGAAATTTCAAGGTGCGGAAGCTTTTTCATCGTTCGTACGAAACTAAGTCGATCTTTCTAACCTGACAAAATTTGTTTAACTATTTTTGGTGAAAAGTTTCTTTCGTTTCATAAAGAAATAACAAACATTTTTTGTTTTATTCGTTGTTTTGTTACTACAAATAAAATAATACAAAAGAAGAAATGTTGTGCATTCAACGTTTGCTTATATTAGGTTGGCAACTAAGTGATTGTGGATTTTGTCCATACCATCTATAGTTGCCAACCCAATAAAATGAAAAAAACTTTTGGGGCGATGTAAAATATTTGGAAAGTTGGTAACGGAAGATCTGTGATCAATATTTTATAAAAGTTAGAATCGCGGTAGAAAATATGTGTAATTGTTAAGGAGAAGTGTTCCTCGTTTCGTCAGCTTAGTTTTAGCGAGAGAATGTTTACGTTGTTAGTCTTTTACGTGCTTGAAAATATCTTTTATTTAAAAAGTATATCAGATGATGAAGCTGTATAGGAAGAATCATATAGAAATTTTCTGATTCGTCATATGCACGTGCACTGCTCGTAACACCATCTGACGCACGCGGTGCGTCTACCCGCGTTTCTGTCCTCACGTCACTCGAAAATTGATTGTAATACATTGACTGACGATTGATTGTATATAAAACGAGCCACGTATTGATCTTCGTTTTTACTCCATCACTTTGTTTCGATTTTCTTTCTGAATATAATTGCCAGATGTGATCGATAATCGATAGAACGAGATGGTCACTTTGGAATATAAAAATACATAAATATTTGGAATATAAAAAATATGGAAGCGGTATACTACACGTGGGCGAAAACAAAGGCTACAATTACGTACTTTCGACGTGGAAATACGATTTCGATTATAAACGCTCTTTGAAAATTTTGAAAAGCGTGTACCTAACATATGTGGCAAAAAGTAAGCGATGACGAGTATACTCGTCAAGCACAGAATATTTGTGGCTGTTATGATATAGAATGAAGTTGTCATGATATGACTGTTTTATTTTTTAATTTCATTGCTGCAATTTACTGCAATTACTAAACTGTAATCTAAGCAGCGAATTGTAACGACCTTTTACGCGTGACGAATATACTCGTCAAGCACCATAGTATGTGGCAAAAAGTAAGTGATGACGAGTATACTCGTGAAGCACCACAGTCTGTGGCAAAAAGTAAGTGATGAAGAGTATACTCGTCAAGCACCACAGCATGTGACAAACAGTAAACGATGACGAGTATACTCGTCAAGCACCACAGTCTGTGACGAAAAGTAAGTGATGACGAGTATACTCGTGAAGCACCACAGTCTGTGGCAAAAAGTAAGTGATGAAGAGTATACTCGTCAAGCACCACAATATGTGTGGCTGTTGCAATATAGAGTTAAATTGTACTAAAACAACTGTTTTATTTTCTTCATCATTTTTCTCTTCGTAACACAGAATATTTCTACTTCTTCGTGACGAGTATACTCGTCAAGCACAGAATATTTGTGGCTGTTATGATATAGAATGAAGTTGTCATGATATGACTGTTTTATTTTTTAATTTCATTGCTGCAATTTACTGCAATTACTAAACTGTAATCTAAGCAGCGAATTGTAACGACCTTTTACGCGTGACGAATATACTCGTCAAGCACCATAGTATGTGGCAAAAAGTAAGTGATGACGAGTATACTCGTGAAGCACCACAGTCTGTGGCAAAAAGTAAGTGATGAAGAGTATACTCGTCAAGCACCACAGCATGTGACAAACAGTAAACGATGACGAGTATACTCGTCAAGCACCACAGTCTGTGACGAAAAGTAAGTGATGACGAGTATACTCGTGAAGCACCACAGTCTGTGGCAAAAAGTAAGTGATGAAGAGTATACTCGTCAAGCACCACAATATGTGTGGCTGTTGCAATATAGAGTTAAATTGTACTAAAACAACTGTTTTATTTTCTTCATCATTTTTCTCTTCGTAACACAGAATATTTCTACTTCTTCGTGACGAGTATACTCGTCAAGCACCACAGCATGTGACAAACAGTAAACGATAACGAGTATACTCGTCAAGCACCATAGTATGTGGCAAACAGTAAACGATGACGAGTATACTCGTGAAGCACCACAGTCTGTGGCAAAAAGTAAGTGATGAAGAGTATACTCGTCAAGCACCACAATATGTGTGGCTGTTGCAATATAGAGTTAAATTGTACTGAAACAACTGTTTTATTTTCTTCATCATTTTTCTCTTCGTAACACAGAATATTTCTACTTCTTCGTGACGAGTATACTCGTCAAGCACCACAGCATGTGACAAACAGTAAACGATGACGAGTATACTCGTGAAGCACCACAGTCTGTGGCAAAAAGTAAGTGATGAAGAGTATACTCGTGAAGCACCACAGTCTGTGGCAAAAAGTAAGTGATGACGAGTATACTCGTGAAGCACCACAATATGTGTGGCTGTTGTAATATAGAGTTAAATTGTACTGAAACGACTGTTTTATTTTCTTCATCATTTTTCTCTTCATAACACAGAATATTTCCACTTCTTCGTGACGAGTATACTCGTCAAAAGCAGCTAACTGCTTAATCTCAAGTCCATTAGTCGATCGTTCGAGTAATAATGAATCGTCTAACGCTTGGTGCCTGGTCTTTAGGCTCTCGCTTGGAATTAAGGGAAGAATTCCGCCGGCTTCAGCGAGGTAACGAGTTTACTAACCCCTTGGCATGTAGGTTAAAAGGAATCGATGAGATTGCACGGCGTGCGAGCGCCGCGTATGCATCGCTCGCACTGTAGCCTGTGCAACTATCGTTGTAGGAGCCGCGGTTAACAAGAAGTCGCGAGCCGGCCGGCGTTAACTTCGCTCGCGAATCACAGCTCCGGCTTAATTGTTTCCACGAGGGAGATCAGCTAAGAAACGATCGCGGATCGATCGAGCCAGTGGATCGTCAGTCGCGTTGATCGCTTCGTTGCTTCGTCGATTGCGCGATTTTAGGAGATCGCGCGATATAAAAAAGGAATTTTGAAGGGAAAAGATCGCCGTGCGTTTAAGAAT
Source organism: Bombus fervidus (assembly GCF_041682495.2). NCBI lineage: Eukaryota > Metazoa > Arthropoda > Insecta > Hymenoptera > Apidae > Bombus > Bombus fervidus. The sequence goes on along the minus strand of NC_091534.1, from coordinate 6,343,299 downwards.
CTCTTTCGGGTTAAAGACGCGATAAAGTTACGAGGTGGAATCGAGGCTATTGCAGGAGAAGTTGAATTGGAAGAAATTCAAGTGCAAACAAGTTTTCGGACGAACGTTTCGCTCGATTACGCGATCATTGACGAAGTGACAATTGTCGATCGCTGCAACTTGTTCACCACGCGGAAAACTTGTGACATTTGAGGAGTTGTTGCTGTTGATTCCTCGGCAATATTTCAGATTGTGCTTCTTTGCTGGCCTATCCTGTATTGGCTGGCCATTTCATCGTTGAAAGAGAACACGTCTGAGTAATTTGCTTCGTTAAAGTGTTCGTGTAGATTCTGAAAAACAAATGTAATCGTCGCGTCGTTACAGGATCCATTCACAAGATTCGATTTAAAGATCGTAGTATTAGAAGAAGTATTAACAGAAGTAAAGAAGTATTAACAAATATAAGAAATACCCAGACCGATAGCAAAGTTTATGAAAAGTATAGAAAAACCGTCCTCAAGCCTGTTATCAATTTCAACAGGTTAAAAATTACAAACTTCACATGTTCCTCGAGTCTCTTGTACTCGACCACATATCTAACGAACCTAACCTAACCTAAACCTAACCTAAACGATCTTACACATAAGTCCAATCCCTGTGCTGTCTAGCAATTAAGAAAATTAAACAAAGGCAAGGAGCAACAATTTCCCGAACGGATAGCATTCTGCTTTAAAAATCCCTTCAAACGACAAATTTAAAAGAATTTGTCACGCTCGTGCACACGTTCAGTTCACGAAACGAAATTGATGAGCTTCGTTAAAATCTATGAACAAACCTAAGCTTATAAGACCAGCAAATTTGTCATCGATTGACTTTTAAGGCTAAAAACGAGGCTTAAAAAAATCGTAGAAGTCTGTCGTCATCGAGAAACATTGCCCGGCGAGATATGATAAAGCTAAGAGAAAATTACGCGCGGTTGTCGCAGGCTCGCTTTCAGCAGAAGCAACTGCAGGAGAAGGAGCAGAAGTTGCTGCAGCTTTACGACCAACAACAGCAACGAGCTTATCAAGTGGTGCAACGAGGCAGCGCCGGCTCCAACAGCTCGAATCATGCTACCTCCATCAGCCAGCACACCGTCACAAAGACCTCGAGCAGCAGCCATACAACCTCGACCTCGCAAGGTGGAAAGGTGAGCGAATCCTCGCGTGGAAACGCGCCGCGCGTTGTCGTAACGCGATTTCACGCTACGCTTTCTTGAATGGGCTAATGGCCGCTGTTTCGTGGCTGGGAATCACGACGAATCGCCTTTCAGCCTTTCGTTCCGTTCCTTCTCCTCTTTTCTTCTTTTTTTTTCTCTCGCGAAACACGCCTTCGTTCGTTAACCTGTTAACCGCGGAGATTAGTTTCAAAAATCCCGCGCGCAGTGAAAATCAAGCGACGACGAGTATATACGTCGAACGCAGGACAAGCGCTCGTACGGTAAATTTTGCGAAGAAAATAGAGCAAATGGAGGGAGGAGTAGATTTTTATTCGATAGAAAATTAACGACTCATCGTTGGAAAGGTGTTGTTATTAAAAAATTAAAAATTGCTGAAAAGAACAAAATGAAGTGGACGAAACGATTGGGAAAATGGCGGATATACGCAGCGAAGTACACAAATGGGGATGCATTGGGAAAAATAATCGACTCGATTTATAAAAAGCAATACATTATACCGAGCATGACCTACATTTTGCTAAAATTTTCTGTTTTCATGGTAAAGAGTAATTCTTTATTTTACGCGACGAGTATATACGTCAACCGCGCCGAAATGAAGTTTCTTAGGAATACGTCGAATACAATTATTTTATTGTTAACTGGATAACAGCAGAACTACTCGCGCTTAAAATAGAATAGAAAGGATAAAGTGATCGAACGAAAGATATGCGAATAAATGGGTCGTCTCGATATCGCGGTAGAATCTGAAAGAACGTGGCTCTTCGTGCAAAAAAAATTTTTTTTTTTTTATTATTTAATTTGTACTTTACAATTTGTCCAGCTGGATATTAATCTTCGAAAAGTGTAAAACTTTCCTGTACAGGAAAATATTTCTACGTACATACAGGGTGTCTCCGAAATCGTGGTACGAGCGATCGGATGGTGATTGTATCGATAGAGAAATAAGTGAAAAAAAGGAGACATTTTTTCGTTCGAGGCTTCGTTTCTTACAAAAAGTGAGTTTACAAACACGTGAGCTATCGTCGTATCAAGTTTCGAATTATGAAACTTTCGCTTCTGGCTGGTAACACGATCCGCTTTCTGTTATTGTCGTTGCCTTATCTCCGCGATATCGATTATTACTTTCCATCGTTCTGTATTTAATTTGAACATCGTTTCATGGACAAGGACAAGGTTAGTATTTTGTTGGAATCATTTCATTAGTCAGAAGACAGATCGTCACGTTGTTCGTGTTTCAATGGTACAGACACGAGCAGCAACAGAAGTTTCGTAATTGGAAACTCGCAGTTAACGCACCTGGGGTACCCGATGGCTTTTCAAACTCATTTTTTTCTCCAAAACGAAGCCTCCGCTGGCAAAATGTTATTCTTCCCTCTTTTACTTATTTTTGTCTGTAAATACGGGTGTCGCGAATTTAAATGTGAAAACTTCGAACGCCTATAGGGGTCGATAAATTATCGACATTCATCGTCGCTTCTTTGGATCATCTAACTTCACGTAAATTCTTACATTATTCGATCAATCAATTTTTCCATTTTTGTTGATATCAGAATTTACATAAAGTTAGATGAACAGAAGAAATAACAATTTCAAATTTAATTTTCAAACCGGTCATTTCACAAGGCTTGAGATTAAAATTAGTGCCAAGCACGTCGTTGTCGTATATTATCATCATATTAATACCATAATTCGACAGTGAGATTTCATCTCGTAGCGGATTACAGATCCCTTCGTGATTTTCCCCCAACTGTCGCCTCCGCAGTTTATCCGCTTTTTCCAGGCCCGTACACACTTGCCATTTTTGGACAAATTGTAAAGTACGAATTAAATAATAAAAAATAAAAAAACTTGCCATTTTATCCAATTAACCGACTCTCACGGTGGCTCGGCCAATCAGTTCTTTCTTATTACTATTAGGTTGGCAACTGAGGGATTGGCACTTAGTTGCCAACCTAATAATTAGTTATAGGTTATTGGCGCTTGTTAGAGATCGGAGAGCAATTTAGCAAGGGAATTTGTTTACGCACATTTGGTAAGCAGAATAAATTGACTGAATGTCCAACTGGACAAATTGTAAAGTACAAATTAACACTTTACCGACCGATAGCTTATTAATCGAATTTTTGTCGCCCTCGCTTACCGACCGATAGCCAAATCGGCTTTTTGTCGTCGACGCTTATCGACCGATAACTTATTAATTGGATTTTTGTCGCCGATAATCTTTCTCATTATTTGAGCAGTAATTTGCTATTTAGTACTAAGGTACCTTGCTCAGTTACGTTGCTTTTTAAACTGCCATAGTTTTATACCAGTTTGTAAAACTTACCGTTCGCGATGAACGAAAAGAATGATATTGGAAAGTCTAAACCGTAACAGACCCGGCGGCCAGGGAGAATCTGCACCTGAACTGCCGGTCGGGCGTGCATATGCTGTTGAATCGCTAGCGGTCGGTAAAGTGTTAAATAATTAAAAAAAAACTTGTGCGTATCCTTGGCCGCCAGAGGTCCTTCACAAATTTCTTCCTTCTCGTTGCATTTCGAAGAAAACGTTTTCATTCTTTCATTTGTTCATTTGCGTTATGGCACGTTTCCGCATCAAATATCAGCGGAACAATGTCTGGCTGCAATTAGAGCGGTCGTCGTTAATTGCAATGCTTGCATCGCTGCGTGAGGCCAGTATTTTGAACAGTATCTTCATTAAATAGACGATAACGCGAATAAACAAGCGTAGAAACGAGAACTGTTTTGCTCCTCTCACCGCGATTCTCTCTAAGAGCAAATCCCTAGGGGATTTTTCTTTCTAACCAGTTAACTTCGTTCGACGTGTATACTCGTCGTGTAAAATAAAATAGTAGCATTTGCTATAAGAATTGAAGACTTTTGTAAAAAGTAATACAAATGATATTTAGTGAGTTTCCTTTATATTTCCAATAAACCTATTATGTTTTTTTATAAAAGAAGTTTGATTATTTGATTAACCTCTTTGGCGTATCGATTATGTATTGTTTTTTACAAATCAAGTTGTCGATTATTTTCCAATTGTTCGTGGGATTTAACTTACTACCTTTTGCCAATTTGTAAGTTTTTAATAACAATATCTTTCTCAACGATGAATCATTCATTTTTCGTCGAATAAAAATGTAAAAATGTAAAATTTATTGTAGAAGCACCTGGCCTGCGTTCGACGTATATACTCGTCGTTGCTTGACTTTAATTACGCGCTCTATGAGGGACTTTTAAAACTAAATTCCGCAGTTCACTGCTTAATTTATCCATCCTCTACGCCCTCGCGAAGCTTTGACATTGAAGTTAGGCACACCCTGTATATAACACTGATATTTGCATATAACATACGGTGTGTTGTATAAAATATTTCTGAAGAATTCGAAGCAAGGTGGATGGTTGCGTTTATTATTGAAGAAAGGTAAGAAGATTAAGGGTTTGACGAGCCTTGACCGCAATCTTGAGAATTCGTAAGTGAGCGTTGTCGGGCGTGGAACCAGTTTGTCGGGAAGTGAAATTATGTCAACAAGTAAAGGTAAACCTTCGAGTAACATTGAACGAACTTGTTCTGAAAATTTGTTACAGTTGCGAGGATCAAAAAAGTAGGAGAAACGATCTCTCCTCGTGATTCTTTTCCTTTTCATTTTTCTTTTTTTTTTTTTTTTTTTAATTTATTGTTCATCGTCACATCTTCTGGTAAGCTGTTGCTGACTACGATTGCGTGTATTCTATAAACATACTAAATACTTTTATACTATTTAAATTATACTATTTGCATGCTACATTTGGTACATTTACCTTGATCAGTGCTGCTAATTAGCAATTAGTTAATTGGCAAATTAGTACAGTTTGTACATTTCTAGAAGATGGATAAGTTTTAATAAACAATTATTTAAACTTATCCATCTTCTATCTTCCATCTTCTATCTTATCCATCGTTGCTTTCAACCAGTTAGCTGTTTTTCGACGAATATACTCGTCATGAAGAAACATTTTGTTACCACGAACCGGTTACTAATCAAATTCAAAAATGAAACAACCGTTTCGTTGCAGCTTAATTCCATATTATAACACACACTCTGTGCTTGACGAGTATACTCGTCGCAGCTTACTTTTTGCATTATATTCTGTTACTTCAAAATGATTGTGTTACGACTAGCCTGTCACTAATCAAATTCAAAAATAGAACAACCGTTTCGTTGCAGCTAACGCACACTGTGTGCTTGACGAGTATACTCGTCGCAGCTTACTTTTTGCATTGTATTCTGTTACTTCAAAATGATTGTGTTACGTCGAACCTCTCGCTAATCAAATTCAAAAATAAAACAACCGTTTCGTTGCAGCTAACGCACACTCTGTGCTTGACGAGTATACTCGTCGCAGCTTACTTTTTGCATTGTATTCTGTTACTTCAAAATGATTGTGTTACGACTAGCCTGTCACTAATCAAATTCAAAAATAGAACAACCGTTTCGTTGCAGCTAACGCACACTCTGTGCTTGACGAGTATACTCGTCGCAGCTTACTTTTTGCATTATATTCTGTTACTTCAAAATGATTGTGTTACGTCGAACCTCTCACTAATCAAATTCAAAAATAGAACAACCGTTTCGTTGCAGCTAACGCACACTCTGTGCTTGACGAGTATACTCGTCGCAGCTTACTTTTTGCATTATATTCTGTTACTTCAAAATGATTGTGTTACGACTAGCCTGTCACTAATCAAATTCAAAAATAGAACAACCGTTTCGTTGCAGCTAACGCACACTCTGTGCTTGCCGAGTATACTCGTCGCAGCTTACTTTTTGCATTATATTCTGTTACTTCAAAATGATTGTGTTACGTCGAACCTCTCACTAATCAAATTCAAAAATAGAACAACCGTTTCGTTGCAGCTAACGCACACTCTGTGCTTGACGAGTATACTCGTCGCAGCTTACTTTTTGCATTATATTCTGTTACTTCAAAATGATTGTGTTACAACTAGCCTGTCACTAATCAAATTCAAAAATAGAACAACCGTTTCGTTGCAGCTAACGCATACTCTGTGCTTGACGAGTATACTCGTCGCCGCTTACTTTTCGCCACACGGTTCAGGTAAATTGCTTTGCAAAGCTACCAAAGTGATCGCAGCAGCTAACTGATTAACAAGCAGCGACGAGATTAATCGTAAAAATAACATCTGTTCGCGAAGGTGAGGCAGATGTTCGACGAAAGACGGCAAACAACGGTGAAGGGCATCGACAGAAGCTACCCACTGGAGCCGCTGGAGAACAAGTCGCGGAAACAGACGAACGGAAACGGCGTGCAGAAGAACGGAAATTCAACGGTGAACCGACATTCGGTGACTGTGAAGCGAGTAGCCAGGGCTGACGTGAACAGCAATTTGAACGGTGGCAAACCGATCGTCTCGTATCACGAGGAAATCAGTCGAGAATCGTTCGGTCCGTGCGCGCGCCAGCACCAAGAGGATGACGAGTTTGGAAACGAGAACCACGTCGCGCAATATGCGAATGGAAACCATCGAGACGAGGTAACGCGCCATTTTCCAAACCTGGCAATTTTCCCTATTGAAATAGCATTTCTTAACATATTTCCTTCGCATGTGTACACACACACACACAAGTGATACATACGTTGGATTCGAATTGCCACGTATTTTTACCATACGCGAAGCAGCAAGTATCGACTTACCTCGTGCATACGGTGGAAAATCTCGGACACGAGGTGCAAGTTAAAGGAAAGTTAAATTTGGAAAAATACTCTCATAGTAATTCATAGAACTTTGCTTGGCTTCTTGTAATAAACAGTAAACGCAAAGACGTAAATTAAAAGTTTATAGGGCGAGCGTTTAAAGATGTTGCCTTCTTGAGACTTAAAGCACAAGGATAAATACAATTTGTTTAGCTTAGGATCAGATCTGTTAATTGTAATGTGTAACTGAGATAAAATATTCCAGAGCTACGCTATCATCTCCACTCGATGCATTTAAATAAACGTTCTTTTGCTATTGGCGATCTTAGTTGTGTACATAGCTCAGGGAAATATTCGCTTGGACAATTTTTACCTCGATATTTCAATTGCATTCGAGCAGACACGTATGGAGGAAGTTTTGGACGAGGATATGATAGAAAGGAATCGTATGATGGCGAAACTTCATCTGATGGAGTACGACGAGACGTTGAAGCATCGTGTTAAAAACGACCTCGAGAGCGAGGAATTCCCCGAGGACTTTATGGTCGATGTTCCTGACAAGCTTCCAAAACAAAGTGTTACCAGGAAGTTATCTCAAGCGGAGGTCAGGTTGGAACGCTTTAAAAACGCGAACGCGAGGCGTGGTAACAACGTTACGAAGAACCCAGCCATTGCCCCGAAGAAACGATCTGACCCAATATTTCCAGCAAAATCCACCAGCAGGTACGTAGAAATAAAGGCAGAAACAGAAAGTAGAAAATTCCAAGTCGTGAAAATAATAAGCAGATGGAAGCGAAACGAGAACGACGTTATTTTTATATTAAAATGTTGAAAAAATAACTCGTATCGTATTTGCTGTGAGTGAAACCCATTTGGCCGCGAGTCTTCCATATTTATAAATCAATATTTACGGACACGTATCCGTAAATATTTATGAAATCCTTAATTTTATTTGGGTTTACAAACACGCACGCACGCATACGAGAAACAACGTGCCACCTGCTGACAATATTTTTATAATTCTACCAAATGTTCTGTTTATCTGAGAATAACATTTCCATTCGCCTGTTTATCTAGGCAAACCTCGCCGAAAGCATTAAAAGAGCAATTTTATTTTATACCAGTCGGTAAAAGTAGATTGAAATTTAAGAGTGTTTCTTAAGGAAGGTCGTGCAGTGTTGAACTGCGAGGTAACTATCGTTAACTGGATAATTGGCTGTTGCAAGTTTTAACGCGCATTCCACATTGACAATTAAGATGCGCCGTTCTCGTTGTCGATTTCCAATTTCCAGCAGAGATCATCGCCGAGACCATCAAACTACTGGAAACAAAATCCGCTGCATTTCTAACGATATTACAGTTACACTGCGGACGTTTATGCGCGTTTAATTAACACGTTCGTCGCCCAGCGTGATTCGGCTAAGTTTCCTGCAGTGTCCGACCGTCGGTAATACAGCGACAAGCAGGAATTCGTCGTTTATCACCTTCGATTCATTGTAAAGAAAAGATTATTTATTTCTGAAATGGAGAAAGCGACAAGCTTTCCAGTTAGAGTATTCCGAGTATTCAGATCTTTCATTTAGTCGAGAAGTAAACTTGTGAGATTTTTTCATCCTCAAAATGTTCAGTAAACAGCGTGAAAATATATTTGAAAGTGAGGAGAGTAGCGACGACGAAGTCTACAATTATTGTTCGAAGTGGCCAAAATGTGTTTGAAATGTTTTAACAAATGCGATATAGCATAATGTAATATTTTATCCGGAATATAAATTAATAAAAAGTATGGTATAATGTGTTTTTAATATTTTTATGTCGCATATCCTATATATAATATCGTGTATTTAATTAACTCGAATAAGAAGAGTGTCACCCATATTTGGGTGACGAGGTCCCCACAGAAGTATACCCGTCGCATAGTTATGTGCGACGTGGCGACGAACGTGTTAAGACAAAATGTAATACACGAAGATAAATAAAACATCCATAGTATAGTTGCTGTATAAAAAGCAAAGAAATCTTTGCCTATGTTTCTTCCATCTTATTCACAGAAGTATAATTCTGCATAAACATCCGCGGTCTGGTTACAACAAATTTTAACTAACGATAATTCGAACAAAGGACGATATTTCATGTAATCTTTGTTAGCACTTTACCGACCGCTAGCGATTCAACAGCATACGCACGTCCGACCGGCATCTTGAAATTGGTATAAAACTGTGGCAGCTTACAAAGCAACGCAACTGATACAACTGAGCAAGGAACCTTAGTACTAAATAACAAATTACTGCTCAAATAATGAGAAAAATTATCGACGACAAAAAGCCGATTAATAAATTCTCGGTCGGTAAGTGTCGGTAACAAAAAACCGATGAATCGGCTATCAGTCGGTAAGTGTCGGTAACAAAACCGATTAATCGGCTATCGACCGGTAAAGTGTTAATAATTAAATGGCTAAAGATATCGTCGACTGGCCGGATATCAGCAGTTGCTGTTGTTTGTTCAACAAGTGTTCTGTTGTTTCGTTGGTGTTGTAAAACAACACCACACGCTGTATGGTTACCACAGTCGGCTAAATCGTGTGGTGAAACACGTAAACTGCTGTCACACGAGCAAAGATATCTTCGGCCAATCTAAAGTATCTTAAAGACATTGTGTCAGGTCGTAAGTTGTCTTTACACTTTTGTACCGTGTCATTGCTTCTTACAATTCTCATTCTGTCTGTCTATTCACATTCTTTTACTCTTCTTTCGCGCATCTTCAGCTATTTTTCACTTCTCCTCTTTATTTTGTCTTTTTTGTTCCTCCGTCCCGTGCGTTAATCCGCTACAACAAAAGGTTTGTCGAATAAGTAAATAAATCAAATAGATATTTTACATTGCAAATGAATAAAATGTTTCTGTTACTTCAAAAAAAAAAAAAAAAAAAAGATACATACGAGGGAAGAAAAAAGAACGTAGAGAATAGAAGGCATCTTAACGCGCAAGTAGCTCGCGTCTTTCGACGATCGAATCGAACGTTGACAAATGCGAATTCTCCGGCCGCTAATTGGCAATCAGCGCTAACAATCCGTCGCTGCTTTCGCCCCGCCAAACCCCTCTACGCCGCCGATTAATTTCTCGTTGCATAATTGCGATCGCTGACTAGGCTCGACTCGTTTAAACCCACGCAACCGTAGTAGCCTAACAATACGTGCTCCCTGGAAGTGATCATCCTTGAAAGAACAACTAAATGGCGCGTTTCCGGCAAAGTTAAAGGCGCAGCGTCTCCGGTTTGTCACAAGAAGGAAGATGCGCCCGCTCTAATTTGTACGTCCGCCTAACATTAAAGCTATCGGAGAAAGGATAAATCGGCCGAAGGACATTAAACGCTGCATCATCAACCATAACAGCCTACTCGCCAAGCATGAAGCCGTCGCAGTATCGGAGACAACGTGGACGAATAAAAAGAAAGAAATAAGAGAACAAAGCGTCTCGTGAAACAATTAACCGCACCAATAACAATATCGTCGACGACGATTACGAAATTTGTATATTTTCCGTTGGATTTTCCTTAATTGCTTCCTAGCTGAACAACGAATAAAAAAAAAAAAAAAAAGTATCGTATTAGATGTTAAATTAACGAAATGATTCTGCTAAGTTTAACTTTCACGGCGGTTGACCGACGCACTTTCTTTTCCTCGGTGACCGAACCGTGTTTTCCGGATCCTAACGATGGACCGTACTTGAACTCTCACCATGTATATTGTTGCAACATTTTCTATATCGAAGTTTTACACTCCGAACGGAGGGGAACATTGGCGACGTTCGAAGCTCCATGTGGCTTTTCTCGCGGCTTTACCGCGTAACCAACATCTTTTTAACAAAATAAAACCGATCAGTCGACACGAATAGCCGAAGATCGAAGCCAGCTGCCCTAGCTTTGTTCTGTCGCGAAGGAGAATCCTAGAAAATATCGTGTCCGCCTGACTCATTTTCCTCTGCTATCTTCTTCATGTCGGCTAACAACAACCGCAAAGCAGGATTAACACCAGATAACGAACGAAACGCGCATTGTAGAGCAAGAAGATAGAGTTAGCAGGGCTAAGCGCTGCCAAATGAGGATTTCTGAGGCTTGTAAGTTGTAAGCAGAGTGGAATATTGTTATACTGATTGTGATTTCGTAGCGGCAGCCGAATGACCAAGACAGCTTCAGACAGAAGATCGAACGACGGGAAAAATCCTGCAAGTAGCAAATCCAGAGGGAAGACAATGATCTCTGGAAATGTGGGGAAAACGGTATCGTTGGATTCCGGGAGAAATGTGGAACGAAGAGACGAAAATCTACGGTTCATCTACGCAGAGTCCGAGAAGTCTGCCACTGCGCACGTCGTTGGTTCGAAAACCGCGAGGAAATTATCGCCTGATTTGTCTGAAGATAGAATACGAGAAAGCGAAAGGTCTGCGATATTTAACAAAGAGAAACCTGCTATTAAATACCCGATAGACTCGAAAGCTGCAAGAACATCGACATCCGAGTCGCTTAAAGATAAGACAGGAAAAAGGGAAAGTCGCGGATTATCCTCTAAAGATGCTGGAAAATCAACCGTAACTTCTGCGACTGGCGCAACAACTGCTAGGAAATTGTCTTCTGAAGCTTTAAGAGATGCCAAGGATGAAGGCGATCGTGGTAAATTTATCGGCGAAGAGTCTGAAACATCAGCAACGACTTACGCGATTCGTCCAAAGCCTGCAGAGAGACCGATTCGTGGAGTTTACGAAGATACGAAGGACGTTAAGCGACGAAGTGAAAGTCCAAAATTCTTCTGCAAAGAGTCTGAAAAATCAGCAACGACTTACGCGATCGACTCAAAGACTGCAGAAAAGTATACTCGCGAAGCTACGAAAGATACGAAGGACTTGAAACGACGAAGTGAAAGTCCAAAATTCTTCTGCAAAGAGTCTGAAAAATCAGCAACGACTTACGCGATCGACTCAAAGACTGCAGAAAAGTATACTCGCGAAGCTACGAAAGATACGAGGGACTTGAAACGACGAAGTGAAAGTCCGCAATTCTTCAGCAAAGAGTCTGAAAAATCAGCGACGACTTACGCGATTCATCCAAAGTCTGCAAAGAGACCGATTCGTGAAGTTTCCAAAGCTACGAAGGACATTAAGCGACGAAGTGAAAGTCCGAAATTCTTCTGCAAAGAGTCTGAAAAATCAGCAATGACTTACGCGATCGACGGAGAAACAAATAAAAGATTCTCTCTCGGAGGTTTAAAAGACGTCAAGAAACGAAGCGACAGTCCAAAACCCAGAACTTACGTGATGGAGCCAAAATCTGCAGAGAGACCAATTCGTGAAGTTTCCGAAGCTGCAAAGGACATTAAGCAACGAAGTGAAAGTCCGAAATTCTTCTGCAAAGAGTCTGAAAAATCAGCAACGACTTACGCGATCGACGGAGAAACAAATAAAAGATTCTCTCTCGGAGGTTTAAAAGACGTCAAGAAACGAAGCGACAGTCCAAAACCCAGAACTTACGTGATCGAGCCAAAGTCTATAGAGAGACCGATTCGTGAAGTTTCCGAAGCTGCAAAGGACATTAAGCAACAAAGTGAAAGTCCGAAATTCTTCTGCAAAGAGTCTGAAAAATCAGCAACGACTTACGCGATCGACGGAGAAACAAATAAAAGATTCTCTCTCGGAGGTTTAAAAGACGTCAAGAAACGAAGCGACAGTCCAAAACCCAGAACTTACGTGATCGAGCCAAAGTCTATAGAGAGACCGATTCGTGAAGTTTCCGAAGCTGCAAAGGACATTAAGCAACAAAGTGAAAGTCCGAAATTCTTCTGCAAAGAGTCTGAAAAATCAGCAACGACTTACGCGATCGACTCAAAGACTGCAGAAAAGTATACTCGCGAAGCTACGAAAGATACGAGGGACTTGAAACGACGAAGTGAAAGTCCGAAATTCTTCTGCAAAGAGTCTGAAAAATCAGCAACAACTTACGCGATCGACGGAGAAACAAATAAAAGATTCTCTCTCGGAGGTTTAAAAGACGTCAAGAAACGAAGCGACAGTCCAAAACCCAGAACTTACTTGATCGAACCAAAGTCTACAGAGAGACTGATTCGTGAAGTTTCCGAAGATACAAAGGACATTAAGCGACGAAGTGAAAGTCCGAAATTTTTCTGCAAAGAGTCTGAAATGTCAAGTAGCACTTACGCGACTGATTTAAAACTCGCAGGAAAATTAGCCCATGTTTCTTTGAAAGATATAAAAGACGTTAAACGACGAAGTGAAAGTCCGCAATTCTTCTGCAAAGAGTCTGAAAAATCAGCAACGACTTACGCGATCGACGGAGAAACAAATAAAAGATTCTCTTTCGAAGATTTAAAAGACGTCAAGCAACGAAGCAATAGTCCAAAATCCACAACTTACGCGATTGACTCAAAACGTGCGGAAAGATCGATTCGTGAACCTTCCGAAGACATAAAAGACGTTAAACGGCGAAGTGAAAGCCCAAGATTCTTCTGCGAAGGGTCTGAAAGATCAGCTAAAAGTTACGCGATCGATCGAAAGGCTGCTAATTCCTCGAAGACCAGAACACCACGCAGCGATAGTCCGAAATTCTTCTGCAAAGAATCGGAGAGATCAGCCACCACTTACGCGATGGACTCGACAATTCTTCCAACGTCCCCTAATTACATGAAAGACAGTAAGAGCTCCGTATTAAAAATCGAATCAAAGAATAAAAAGAATATGACTAATAACACGATAAGAGAATCCAAGAGCGACGCCATGAAGAGACACGCTACATATCCCAAACGCGATACAATCAGCAAATCTTCTTCTCCGGAAGGTCCAAAATATGACGTGATATCTTGCGCGAAATCCAAGTACCAAACTCTACCTAAATCTACCGAAACCAAGTTACCTGACGTTTTCGTGCGTCTAACAAGAGAACGTAGCTCGAGCCCTCGGTCTTTCTGTCGCGAAGGCAGAAGATCAGCCACGACGATGAGCATCCGCAACAGGGACACCGAGTCCGCCCCCGTATCTGCAAACGTGGTCGAGGAAATGATAAAGAAAGGCAGCGAGAGTGGAAGAGTCGGTTCTGGAAAGCGCGATGCTCCGATAATTCGTGCTGACGAATCGAAATCACCAGACTTCGCGAAAGTGTCGTCCAGAAGCTGCAGCGTAAGTCCGCAGTACTTCGGCTCGGATTCTGACAGATCCGCCAGCATCCTGATGGTCACGCCGGAGACGATAGTGAAAGCAAAACCAGATCTAGCGTGCTGCAAGGAAAGAGAACAAAGTCCTACGTCGTACGTTGCCAAAGGCGAGAAGCTCGTCACGAATGTACCGAGAGAAGCGACAAGAGGATCGTCGTCAGAAAGCTACGACGAGACGGCGAAACGCTTCATCAGAAGCTCGGTATCGCGATTTTTCTCGGAGCAGTGTGAAGCAGCAGCGAGAAACGTGGAGCCAAGGAAGCTTCAGCTGACAGACGCCAGAACACCGAGTCAGACAAAGTCGCAGTTCGATGATGAACGAGCTGAGAATGACGAGAGAACGAGTTTCGTCGCAGACGGCAGTCGCGACTCGTCGCCCAGGTCTCGAGAAATCGTGGAAAGTAGAGAAGAAACGCCGGAATTCTTGCGTTACGAGACAGAAGAGTCCGCCATAGCTACGAGCCTTAAGTCCAAGACTTGCACAGACGTCGACCAACTGCCCAAAAGTGCGCACTCGCTTAAACAAACAGTTGCAAACATTGAGATGACGGCAAGGCCAAGGAATCTATCGAGCAACGTCAAGGACAGATCCTCGAAGATTCCTTTAAGCATCAAGGACAACCACTTGACAGCCGAAAACGCGAATTCACTCAGCCGTAGAGGGTCCGCCGGTGTTCTACGTTCGACGAAACTGATTCGCGACGTGCTGCAGCGTCAGAGTGGCCAAGATCAGGTGGATTATGCTCCGCATGGAACATCCAGCGAATGGGAAGAGCGACCGGGGGCTGACAGGATGCAGGCAGAGATGAGAGTGGACAGGAAAGTTGAGGAAAGAGCTGGGACGCCGGCTGGTCGCCAACTTGCGGCCGCGGGATCGGAAAGTTACAGGTCCGCGGAAGTGGACACGCAGGTCGGAGAAATCAGGACGCCTGAACGACACGTAAAACAGGAGCAACTTCGAGGCACTTACTCGAGATCGAGCAAGGGAACAGCCTGCGAGAAGTCGAGCGTTGGGAAGTTGCTGACGTATTCCGTGCGCAAGCCAGTTAAACAGAGAGGATCGTTGCTGGAGTCGAACATTTTCCAGCAATCGCTGAGACATCGAGATTCGGCGGACAAAGGGCCCGCTAGCTCCAAACGTACAACGCGAATTGCGTCTCCGAAGAAGGAGCCTGCAGCTTGTACTCGTAGCTTACAGAGTCGAACGAAGGGAAACGCGAAGAACGAAAGCAACATTTTGAAGACTCGCAGCCAAACAACGAGTCCGATCTCAGCAAGCCGCGGAAAAACGAGCTCAGAGACGGTTGCTGATAAGTGGGACGTGGACAGATACGATGCTTCGAAGCGTATAACGCGAACGTCCAACGAATCCATCGCTCGTGGCTCGAAAGGAGCAACTGATGTGGCAGATAGAAGCGGCGAAACCAAAATCTCAAGAACTGGAGCACGAACTGCGAAGAAGCAGAGTATCGTGGATGAGAGGAAGAAAGGCAATACGCCTAAACAGGCTGAAGTTTTGAAGTCCATGCAGCTCGTTCGCAGTGCTACAAGAGGATCAGACTTTGAGCAGGAATCACGAAAAATGGTTGGCGAAACAGTCGACGACGGTACAGTCAGAGACGAACAGACTGAAATGAGGAAAAGTTGCTGCCCCTCGACGATCGATATTAGAAGGTCGGAGGCTGGCTTAGCTTCTATAAAGGAACTTTCCAAGAATTACGAGAGAACAGACTCGGTGGAATCGGCTCTCAGACGTTTCGATTCGATCGGAACTGAGGCTGAATCGATCCGAGGCACGTTGGAACGAAGCGTGGAGTCGATACCGAAGGAAATACGAAGGAAATCTGGCGGAATCATTGGCCGCAAGGCTGACTCAAAGACGATTTCGCCGAAAGCACTTGATCCAGCGAATGTAAATCTTCTCACTAAGAGAACGTGCGCCAGCAAAGCTACGACCGTATCCAGAAGCGCAATGGCCGCCGCTAAAGGAAGACAGACTGAGACGCAAGAAACGCGGAGGCAGAAAAAATTGGAGAAAGCCAGAGACTCGATAGAGATCAACCGAATTGCCATAAAATCGAGATCGCTGTCGTGCAAGCGGAAGCTCTTCCAGCACACTGACTCCAGCGAGACTGGAAGCGTTGTATCGAGGTGCAGCATCGATTCCTTGAGAACCGTGGAACGTCTCTCGACGACATCCAATAAGAAGAAAACGCGCGACTCGGTGAATACCGCGTCGAAACGCTTCGAATTCTCTGGCAGCGACGAGACGTCGACGCAGACGATAGAGAAAATAGAAATGGATAAAACGTCAACAGGTGTGGGTCGTTGCTCATCGACGAAGCAACTGAGATCGATCGAGGATATTCGTAGGTCGATGGAGGACGAAAGTTGGGATCGCGAAACGGGGCAACCGTCGGCGACGTCGGCGATCGTAGGCAGCGTGGCGAAAGCAGCGGGTCGATCGGAACCTCGTCGAATAAATGTCAATGATCGCGCTGGAAATAGAAAAGAGATATGTTCGTCGGGACGGTCGGTGAACGTTACCGCGAGCAACGACGCTTTAGGGGATGCGGAGCGTTCGTCTGTAAAGTGTACGATACGTTTCTCCAGGGTCGCGAAAAGTCCGAGCCCGGAGACGACCAAGGAAACGGGCATCCGTGCGAGAAGAAACGTCCCAGCGTCGCCGTCCAAAAGTCCGGACACGGTCGCTAGGGTAAGCAAGGATTGCATAAAAGGTTTTCCTCTTCCTTCAAAGATTTTGACGTTTCGATGGAAGCACACGATTATGGTAACGTGTTTCTGCTTGCAAATTGTTAGGGCAAATTGATTTTTAACATGTCATTAACCAGTTAGCTGTTGCCACCTGTTTGAGAACCTTGAAAAACGTGTTCCTGAAACGCGTAGCGGAAAGTAAGTAAATGACGAGTATACTCGTCAAGCACAGAGTGTGTGTAATAGTTTGGAATCAAATTGTAACGAAAGCACCGTCTTATTTTTGAATTTTATTACTCACAGGACTCGTCGTAATGCAAGGTACTGGCGTTTCTTCGTGACGAGTATACTCGTCAAGCACAGAGTATGCGTTATAATTTGAAATCAAATTTTAACGAAAGCACCGTCTTATTTTTTAATTTTATTACTCACAGGACTCGTCGTAACGCAAGGTACTGACGTTTCTTCGTGACGAGTATACTCGTCAAGCACAGAGTGTGTGTTATAATTTGGAATCAAATTGTAACGAAAGCACCGTCTTATTTTTGAATTTTATTACTCACAGGACTCGTCGTAACGCAAGGTACTGGCGTTTCTTCGTGACGAGTATACTCGTCAAGCACAGAGTGTGTGTTATAATTTGGAATCAAATTGTAACGAAAGCACCGTCTTATTTTTGAATTTTATTACTCACAGGACTCGTCGTAACGCAAGGTACTGGCGTTTCTTCGTGACGAGTATACTCGTCAAGCACAGAGTGTGTGTAATAGTTTAGAATCAAATTGTAACGAAAGCACCGTCTTATTTTTTAATTTTATTACTCACAGGACTCGTCGTAACGCAAGGTACTGGCGTTTCTGCGTGACGAGTATACTCGTCAAGCACAGAGTGTGTGTAATAGTTTGGAATCAAATTGTAACGAAAGCACCGTCTTATTTTTGAATTTTATTACTCACAGGACTCGTCGTAAGGCAAAGTACTAGAGTTTCTTCGTGACGAGTATACTCGTCAGAGATAGCTGACTGGTTAAAATGGTATTAATCGCTTCTGTTAAAACATGGCTTTCGTTAAAACATAACGAGAAACGCGTCGATTATTTGGCGCGACAGGTTCAAACGAACGCGTATCTGTTACAGCGTGCGTCGAACGAGTTGAAAGTTCAAGACACAAGATCGATGAAACGGCCAACGACCATGAAAGGCACAGAGCCAATTGGAAACAGGAAGACGTTGACGGCGACGAGTACGACTACGAAAAAATCGGCGGACGTGGTCGATAGCGCTATTCTCGAGAATGGTCTGCATTTACGAGACCAAACTGCCGAAACGAAATACGATAACGACTCGCCCACGAAGAAAAGCGACGCTCTGGTCGTCGATTTGGACGAGCAACCGCCGAAGGAAAACGACGCGCCACTTCCGCGGAAGCCGCTCTTACGAAAACAGTCCACCGAGGTGAGCACATACCTGTTAATCGATTATGTTAAATAAAAATAACGCAGACTCCATACAGAGGATTGAGTTAATAATTTTGTAGTGAAACGAAGGTTTTGATGTAACAATGTAGCAATTGAAGCAAGTTCTTCTAGTTAGTTGTAGTACCATCAGTTTCGAATTTTAAAGCTGCTGTTCTCCTCGCTCCTTTTTCACATTCATGATCCTTGGGATACGCTGCTGCGAATGGTCATAGACTCGAGCAGATTTGCTGCTTTCTTTCTTCGATACTTTCAAGAAACCTCAGCTCCTGCCTGGATCCTGTCAGCATCGAGTCCTCGTCCGAAATCCTAATCGGCAGCCTATGGGGAATTCCAGCGAGGAAAGTTTATAACCGAGAGGAGCCACCTGTAGAAAATATCGTTGAATTTAAAAAAGAAGAATAAGATTTGCTTTGAATAAGTTGATAGACAGTGTAGAGTAACAGATTAATAGAAGTAATCAAAGATAAAGAAACATCTATTGAGAATATTGAATGAAAATGTAACAAAATTAACACGCTGAGTTTATGTTTTTTCACAATGAAAAACACAAGTTTAAATAAAGGAAGATTTCATTTCCTCCAGACTTCAAAAGAGACAAATTTTTCTTTGTTTAATCTTCAGCTTTATTTTACGTTATATTAAAGGATTTTGTCAATTTTTCTTCGAATATTATGAAATATTCTAAAAATAAAGTGCAGTTCATAATTATTCATGGCACTGTATCTTCTTTCCAAATTTTGCAATACTTTGTTCATGAAAATACACAAAGATAGAAAAATTTGGATACGTTTAATGTTAAAACCAAATATTTCATAACTGTGTACCTTTTCTTTGTTTTTATTCTTTTTGTAATATTAATATTTATTTTCTATAAAAAGTTGAGAAACTACATACTCTTTATATCTAATGTACCAGGAATGTAAGAGATCTCAAGGACAAAGAAGTAATTATACTTGCATTGATAGTTTCACTAGGAAAAGATGTTCTCATCTTTGTTGTTACTAAATGTAGACAAGATTTATATTATGAAATCATATGATAAAATGCAGCAGTTTAGATAAAATGTAATCAAATTGTTGAGAAAGTACATACTCTTTATATCTGATGTGCCAGGAATGTAAGAGATCTCAAAGACAAAGAAGTAATTATACTTGCATTGATAGTTTCACTAGGAAAAGGTGTTCTCATCTTTGTTACTAAATGCAGACAAAATTTATATTATAAAATCTTATCATAAAATGCAGCAGTTTAAATAAAATGTAATCAAATTGTTGAGAAACTACATACTCTTTATATCTGATGTACCAGGAATGTAAGAGATCTCAAAGACAAAGAAGTAATTATACTTGCATTGATAGTTTCACTAGGAAAAAATGTTCTCATCTTTGTTACTAAATGCAGACAAAATTTATATTATAAAATCTTATCATAAAATGCAGCAGTTTAAATAAAATGTAATCAAATTGTTGAGAAACTACATACTCTTTATATCTGATGTACCAGGAATGTAAGAGATCTCAAAGACAAAGAAGTAATTATACTTGCATTGATAGTTTCACTAGGAAAAGGTGTTCTCATCTTTGTTACTAAATGCAAACAAGATTTATATTATAAAAGCATATGATAAAATGTAATCGAATTTAATAAAAGTATCCTAATTGTAATTCTCGCATAGCTAGACATATAATACAAGAAAGGAACTTCACAAACTTATTCTATTAATTTATAAACATAATTGGTCCACGAATGATGTGCTTTTGGTCGGAAAGATAATTTCAATCGAATATCGTATGCAATTTTTCTGCCACAGCTTGAAGTTTGGTATGTGAGAAGTAAGTAGAAAGCTTTAGAGAGTAAAATGTCTGTTGCTCTTTGACGTTATTTAACCCGGGAAATCCAGCGATTTCACTGCACATGGATTCCTCTTCCTCCAATTTCTGATTAATCGAAATATTCGCAACAGCGAAATTTCCTAGTCGCCTTGCTAAATTTTAACAGCAAAATTAATCAGTAATATCAACAGGTATTTCTTACATTTCACATCATTGAATAATTGAATACTTTTATTGCTTTTACTTTCTCCTCTGTTATTCTCATTTTATCTTCTCTCATATCGTTCGTTTGCTACAAGTGTGGCACATGTGAAAAATCACCAGTTTACCAGCTATTTATTAAGGCAAAAGTATCATAAACAGCTAATAAAAATAAACTATTTTGCAAGGGCAGTATCCTCATGAGATGTAAGAAATTGTTAATCCATCATTTAACGACATATATGAACAATATTTTATTAGAGTCCCTGTGAAGTAAAAGACTATTAGCCAAATTGTAAATAAAAAAGATTGTTCTATTTATAAATAGTTTATAATTAATAATTCTAATATTAATAATAGAGTTTTAATACCTGTTATATTCTAATATACATTGATAATTCTCTGGCTGAAACTTTCTGTTGAAAAATTGACCTTCTTCAATTGCAACATTGTTCTGAAATATTCTATTGAAAATATTCTATTGAAGTAAAAGTAATTATCGTTTAACGTTTCTATTAATTAGAAACAGATTACTTCCATGCAATCAACACGGCCACCATCGGTTTCGTCCACATCTGGTGGTAGCCCCATGCAAGGTCAGACTTCCGGTTCTAGAAGCAAAATGGCTTCTAGAGCAAAGACGCCAATTTCCGGTTCAACAGGATACAAAGGATCAGCTTCCAGTAGAACCGGAGGAGCCGCGGCAGCGACGTAAGAATTTTTAGAGTAATTGGTTTTCCTGTTATGAGATTAAGGAACTTGTAATATCTCGGACAAATATTTCAGGGAAATAATTAGGGTAACACCTAAAATTATCCTTATTTTAAAATGTTTAATATCCTAGGGCCGATATTATTATTTTGCTCGATAAATTTATACACTGTGAGTAAAAAGAATGCGACTAAAAGAAGTTGTTAAAATATGGCGTCTATAACGACGAAAATAATTCTTGAAAAAGTAATATTTTTACTATGAACAAATTATAAATAATTTCTAAATAATCCAAGAAAACATGAACGGGTATCAGAGAAAAAGGAAATATTTCGTTATCCTGTTATCTTAGAATCGCTTTTGTCGAACATAATCGTGGGAGTTGAAGGAACTTTTCGATCAATTTTCTTTACAGAAGAAGATTTCAACATTTTTTTCAAATCTCATCAAATTCTTTTCTAAAGATGTTACAGTGACGCTCTGGTTCCTTGCAAAATGTGTGGCCGCCGTTTCGCTCAAGATCGAGTAACCCTTCACGAGCAAATTTGCGCGAAAACGACCCAAAAAAAGAGGAAACAATTCGATACGATGATGTATCGCGTAAAAGGCACCGATCTCGAACCGTTCGTGAAAAAAGGACTCGTGAAAAAACAGGTGGAGGTTAGTACTTCTTGTCCCGAATCTCTCGTCCTCTTCCGATCCTTTAAAATTCCCATCTCAGTTCATCCTAATTGTACAAAGCTTTAAACAAAGTAAATTTTAAATCCATATTTGCAGGGATAAAAATTAATTCTACTCGTTATAAAAAAATATAACGATGCTAAAATATATTGGGTTGGCAACTAAGTGATTGCGGTTTAGGTGCACCACCTAATGACAAAATTCGCAACCACTTAGTTGCTAACCTAAAATCTTTTCGGTGATGCAAGAATACCACTGTCTTAAATATATTTTAGTAGATAGAAATCTTTTTTAATGGTTAAGCTGGTCCGTATCACGAAGAAAAATCCATTATCGATAAGAGATCTATTTATACCGCGAAAGAAACAATCGTTTTATTTTTTTTCTTCTTTTTTTAGAGAGGACGAGAGATATCGATCTGAAGGAATGAGACGGATTATCGTTTTGCATGTTTCAGAAATCGAAGAAGCCGGAGATAAAGTCGAACTGGCGGCGCAAACACGAGGATTTCATTAACGCCATACGCTCGGCCAAGCAAGTACAAGCACACCTGGCCGCAGGAGGCAAGCTCAGCGATTTGCCACCACCGCCGGTTAGCGATAACTACGATTACATTCAGTGTCCCCACTGCGGAAGAAAATTCAATAAGGCCGCCGCCGAGCGTCACATTCCCAAATGCGAACACATGCTGCACAATAAGCCGATACACTCGCGAGCGCCGAAACCAAGGCGTTAATTCTGCCGGAGTCATTTCTGCTAAACGATCTTTCTATATACGTACATAGAGGAGAAACAAGATAGATAAAAGTGTCTTTATTTTGAGAAAAATCAACTTGAAATAAAATTTGAAAAGAAGAAAAGGAAACCAGAACGAAAGATTAAATTAAATCGTAGATTGAAGTGTTATATTTATAGTAAAGTGTGAAAAAATATAGACACAATAATTACGATATTTTTAATAGAACGCAGCTTTTATGAAGCACCTTGTCTCTATCTTGTTCGTGCGATCGATGCAGTTTTATACAAGCGTCGCGTTGATTATGGAATACTTAAAAAATGTTGTATGGAATCTTACATAAATGGGGAAAAAATCTCGCAGAAGACCGTCATCTATCGGACATGTGCACGAAACGAATGTAAAAGCGATTTGTATCTACAGCTTGAAATCTATGGGTTTCCTCCGTGTATTTGGGACAAATGTATTTTCCGATTATACTAAAATAAAGTACGAATTTTCTCTACACACTGTATATACATCTGTACGTAGCGAAACGAACGAATATGTTTGATCGTTATTTTTTCAAAAGATGCAGACAAAAGATATGCAGAAATGATAATATATACATATATCTCCTCTGTTTATTTTGTGAATTAAAAGATCATGAACTAATAACTATCTGTTTAAGAGAAATTAAAATTACGGCATCCCGTTGTGAAAATTTATAATATATTTTGGAATGCTTACTTTATACGTATTTGTATCTTTTTATACAATAATAGTAGCGAAATATTGTATGGCTATTTATCGCATTGTAATCGATCCTCCCAAAACAAAAAACGTATTGTGTCCTCATATAATAACCGCATGTAATTAGTGAACGTTGTTTAGAATTGTTAAATTAATTATTAGCAAAAGCCGTTTTGATTAATATTAAAAATATTGTGATTTATTTTGTAAGTTTTCATCGAAATAGATTGCCACACCGAACGAGGAAACATTTTTATAGCGCTTAATCTTCTTAATAAACGAAAATATTGTAACATTATTGTTATAATGAATTACTGGGAGCTAATAAACTAACTTTTTAATAAAAGAATAATAATAACGCAACATATCTACCTTTTCAATTATGTTAAATATTATATCGTATTTAAAGTACTACGAGACTTGTTGGATTTTTTTATCTGGAAAATGTTGAAAAACTATTGGATTTGACGAGAAAAAATTATAGTGAATTAACACGAAATTCTAGGAAATTTATGGAAATATTAAACCTGGAATGTTGGCAATGAAAGTACATACGTAATTTGGACGGAGTCCATGAGAGCAGACGACGTGGTATTCCCGGTTGATACAAGAAATATGTATTTAAAAAGTTGTCTGTGTTCGTCAGATTGTCATGATTAAAACGCGAAGTCTTACAATGTTTTTGAATCCGTTTCACGTATAGAATAAAATAATGGATCATTTAATTATCTTGGTGGCTTTAGTACATTTATTGTACTGTCCATTTACAAAAGTGGAAGAAAGTTTCAATCTACAGGCTATGCACGACATTTTATACCATGGTTTTAACCTGTCGGAGGTAATTATTATAGTATTTATTGGAACTATATGATATTAGTAGACAGGTGTTTAAGAATTAAATAAGTAGTAATAAGAGAGAGAATATTTGTCTTTCTGCCTTGACAGGTTGCTGACATACAATCAAAGAGATATTACGCAAAAACTTAGACATTATATTTAGAAGCAGATGCATGTATTTATAAACTTACGATCAGCTGATATAGTTTCTGCACGCTTGAAGAGTTCGCTAATATATTAATTTCTGCTTTCATTAAAGTGAAAGTATATTAACAGAATTTTCAAAATTATACATGTTCATTAATAACATAATATGATAATTTGTAGCCAAAAACATAGCCAAAAAGATAGCCAAAAATACAATCAAATAGTTTAGAGCATTTGTATAAAAAAATATTCATACATTCATTAAAAAAGAAAGTAAAGACAAATAACTAATCGTTTGTAACATATTGTTGTTCTATGATAGTATGATCATCATGAATTTCCTGGAGTTGTGCCACGATCGTTCATGGGGCCAATTATAATATCGGGCTTGGCATCGCCATTAATAGCAATCATTAATTATTTGCAACTTAATAAATTTTTTGCTCAATATGTTGGTAAGTTGATTAATATCATTCATTAGTATTATTAACAGCTTTTGTCTTATTATTGATATTAAATCTTTAATTTATAAAACATGCCACATTAAAAAGAGGTAATTAGTATCATGTTTTTCCAGTAAGAGCAACATTGGGCTTGTTAGTAATAGGCACATTGAAGTTATATAAAGATGCTTTACAAAGCATATTTGGTTTGCAATTTACAAAATGGCTTGTTGCAATTACTGTAACACAATATCACTTTATGTATTATCTAAGTCGTCCATTGCCAAATATAATGGCTATGCCACTAGGTAATATAAATTCAATATTATCTGTATTTTATTTAGTGGTTTACATGATAATTACTACTTGTATACCATATGTATATTGTAGTACTACTGGCTTTGTATGGATGGTTGAAACAAAATCACATGATATTTATTTGGTCATCTGCAGCAGCAATAATAATATTCAGAGCAGAACTTGCCATGCTACTGGGATTATTCCTTTTGTACGATATAGCCAACAAGAAACTAACCATACTAAGGTATTTACATATTATATTGTGGACCATTGATTCCTAGTATGGCTGTAACATTGCATACAGAAGTGATTAGAATCATCAAGGAACCTTCTGCAAAACTGCACTGATTTGTAAGCTTTGTTTGCTTATAAAACTTATTAACATAACAAAACCCTTCTGTCAAAAATAACTAAATTAAACATAAATTTGATAAACTGCAATGACTTATGCTATTGTTAAAAGTAGAAAAGAAAAGTGATTAAAAATAATTTCGTAACATAGAAAACATTCATCTATTAAAGCTATATAAATCATTAGAACAAAAGCTTCATAAAATTAATAATTTTTTAGACTGTTTAAAATTGCGATTCCGGCCGGTATATTTTTTCTAACGCTAACGATCACAGTAGACTCTGTATTTTGGAGACGATTATTATGGCCTGAAGGAGAAGTATTTTACTTTAACACTATCCTTAATAAAAGCAGCGAATGGGGTGTATCCTTTATCAGAGTCACTATTTTTAAATGTATTTATTCAAAATGATAATTTTAAAGTATATATATTACTTAACATAAAAACAGACATCGCCATTCTTGTGGTATTTTTACTCAGCTCTGCCTCGTGGGTTAGGCTTATCTTACTTTTTAATACCTTTGGGTATGTTATGGGATGCACGAGTTCGAGCATTAACAGTTCCTGGTATAGCATTTGTTGCATTATTCTCATTTTTACCACATAAAGAATTGAGGTTTATTATATATGTCTTTCCACTGCTAAATGTTAGTGCTGCAGCCGTTTGTCATAGGATGTAAGTAACTTACATTTAATTTTGCTTTTTGAGCTACTTTCAATTTTTAAATGTCTGAAATTGTAATTATACAGTTCTTTGTTTTCTTAAATTAGATGGGAAAACAGAGGGAAAAGTCCATGGAATGGAATTTTAGCACTAATCATTTTAGGCCATCTAGTTTTAAATACTCTATTTTCTATGTTTCTTTTATGTGTCGCTGGTTCTAACTATCCTGGTGGTTTAGCTATTGCTAAATTACATAGACTCGAAAAAGATTCTATCAACCCAGTGCATATACACATTGATGTTCTAACTGCACAAACAGGAGTTTCAAGATTTACGCAAACAAATAGTTCTTGGATGTAAGTTTTACAAATGACTGTTTGAAGTAGTCATAAAATGACCAATCTCTCTAAAGTGATAATATGCTAAAGATAAATTTCTTTCGGCCCAAATAATAGTATAATCTAATTTATGATTAATTAACTTCCAGTTATTCAAAACAAGAAAATTTGACTATTGACAGTCCTGAAATGCTTCAATTTACACATCTTTTAATGGAAGCCAAAAGTAAATACTCGCCCAATATAAAACCATATCTTAAAACACACGATATCTTAGATTCTGTAGATGGTTTTTCCCATATAGCATTAAATTATAATATGTTACCACCAATAAGGATAAAAACTAGACCAATTATATTTATCATGAAAAGAAAGCCTAATATACGATATGATCCCAAGAAAGCATCACTGCAGACAGTTTTGAAACAGTCAAAGGAAAATGCTATAAAGAAAAGTGTAGGCAGCAAGGACGTCATAAATGACACTGTACAAGATATGGAACCAATATTGGATGAAATAATGGAGTCGTTAGAGCAATTTGAAAAACCATTAAATATGAATGATATAAATATATTAGATGTAAAAGTACCAGAAGATGAATTAAATAACGAAACAAACGAACCTACCGAACTCATTGAATCATTAAGCACAGAAAAGTTACCTAGTAACATATCTGAGAATAACTTGTCGCAGTTAAACACATCAATCAACGAAGAAAACCGACAGGCCTTACCAGAGCTACAAAATGATATCATGACTGAGAGCAATACTGAATTGCAATCTGATGTTGAGAATAATTCTAATATTAGTGAACAAAAATTGGATATAAAGGAAGAAGAAAATAAAAAGATAGAAGTAGCTAAAGAAAGATTAAAACTTGATGATGTTCAACAAGATAGTAGCATTTTAAAGGAAGTTGTTAAAAAACTTATTCAAGAAAAACTGGAGGCAGTTAAACTAAGAAAAGATGCAATAGACGAGAAAGTATTACCAGATATTCCACAGAAAATTAATGCTAAAATGAAAAGAATAATTCCAATAAAAATAGAGTCATCACAAAAAATAAAAATTATAACGAAGCAAGACTTAAAAGAAAAATATTCAGTGATTCAAGAATTAAAAGAAAAACCTGCAATAGCTCAAGAGATAAAAGAAAAACCTGTAATAATTAAAGAAATAAAAGAAAGACCCATGATAATTCAAGAGACAAAAGAAAAACCTACGATAAAGCAAGAACTAAAAGAAAAGTCTGCAGTAATCCAAGAAACAACAGATCAACACAAACCACTTAATATGAAAGAAAGCATCAGAAATATAATCAATCAATTTAAAGAATTCGAAAAAGATTTTGTATATGAAGATTCAGAAATAGATAAAAAGGAATTAGGTGTTAAATATAATGAGCAACCTACAGAAACAAGTACAAAAAAAGCAGAAGATTTACTAAGAATAGATATTATGACAGAAAGTAGAGTTGTAAAAACAATCAAAGATGCCAAAGAAAGTCTACGGGACATAATAAATCAGTTTAAACAAATAAAAAGCGAATTAACTTCAGAAGAAGATGATCTGTTTGAAAAGATTGAAACTACATATATGGAACAACCAATTGCAGAAACGTTAATGCAGTTTAGTGAAGCTCTAAAAAATTTAGTACAACGAAGGAAAAAAGGTAAGACATTTACTATAAACACTTTTGAAAATAAAAATGATAAACCTAAACCACAAATTTTACCAAAACTGGCAGTAGGGGATCGTCAGTTTCCAACAGAATCTCCAAAAAATTCAAAAATGCAGAATTATAATAATGAAGGAAAGATATATAATACAGAAAAAGCAGAAAAAATCATTCGAAATATTAATGAAAATGATGGCTCAAACCAAGGTACAAATAAAGTTTTACAAGAAAGGTATTTTATCACGTATGCCAATAACAAAAACGTCCCCATAAATGCTCAAAAATCTAGTAATAGTGTTTCAAACACTGTAGTAAATGACTATGCTTCCAACGAAAAAGATGAAATGACGCAAAAAAAAATGAGAAATAGCTCAAATTGAATGTTGAAATAACTCATTATTTTGTGCTTTTTAATAGTACAGTTATATAATTATAGTAAACTGTAAATACGTTGTTCTGTGATAACAAAAATGTATATCTTAATTAATGCTCATGCATTACCAACACGGAAAAAGACGAAATTTATTTTTCCTATGTTATTGTCTAAAATATCAAAAAACAATGAAAAATGATAAAGCATTTGTTTAATATATAGTATCACAAAGATGCCATAACTGTTATTTTGTATGTATACTCGTTAAAAACAAAAATTCAAATCAGAAATTTAGATATTTAACAGTAGAAGTTTACATATTTAATATTAACATGTATGTATATAGTAATCGTTTTGTGTATTATAAAAATATCTTATTAATTTTTTATATGTTTAAATGTTGACATATTTATCTATATATTATATTATTTGATAGAAAACTAATATTTACCAATGCATGTTTAAAAAAAAGGACATAATTCTATTATTCACCCTTGACTGTTTACAATTTTGCTAAGCTGCCTTATGAGAATGGTCTCATTATTTTCTCTTTTCTATCCTAGCATTTAAATTTTGCTTTCTCATATCTTGTGCTTTTCCTGTTGTAGCTAAGACATTACCTTATCTTGTGTTACTTAAGTTTATTTCTTTAATCATATTCTCATCAGATAGAGCTTATCACAAAAAGAAAATATATTCATTTCCATATTGGTATTTGCAGAGCATTCAAGTGCCTTAGAGTCTCTTCCAAATTCTATATGTTGTAAAATATTTAAAAATTATATATATACATGTATAACATACTATGTATTAATATTTTGCAATAAGTAAAAGTGATTGAATATCAAAACTGTAAATTAATACCTAATATTACTATTTCAATCATTGATAATCAAATATGGCCAAATTGCAATTAAAAATTTTATTAAAGAAAATTATACAATTAATCAATGTTAAATTTTTTTTATTGCAGTAAGTTTCTTATAATTCTATGAATATTTTTCGAGTAATATCTTCATTCCTTTAAATGATTGTATTGTGGAATACACAGTAAGTGCTACAATGATCCAATATACCACTTTATCTCGTGTACCACACTTCAAATACACAGGAAGATTATCTTCACACTGTTTAAATAAATGGAAAATAATTATATATAAATTACACGGAGTTCATTTAATTATCATACATCACGTCATTTTATATTTATATCAAAATCAGTTAGACCTGCATTCTTGCTTGCTTTAATTTCAGTTTCTGTAAATCTTTATCAGAAATTAATCGTGGACGCCCCATACAAATTGATCGATGTGATAAGATAATGTTCTTACGAAAAGCTTTCAACTGAACAATCTACGAGTGTAATTTTATATGTTTCAAATTATTTAATAACATTCGAAAAGCACATTACATAAATATTTTCATTATGACAAATTTATAATATAATGTTTATGTAATATACAATACAAAAAGAAGTTGATATGTTGTTGGGAAAGTAGTAAAAAATGTTTTCAAAAATATTCACTTACAGCCGACATTTTATCGTATTTCTGGGGTTGTATTAATCTGTTGTTCTATTCGATATATATTTTATATGTTCTCGCACGATGTCTGACTTTATATAAACGGAAAAAATTGAGAGATGCTAAAACAGTGTTGCTTTATTTGAATGCGCGCGGATAAATTATATTTGGGTTGCGGAAGAGGGCAATTTTCTTATTACACAGTTGGCGAAACTGAAACGTAGTTTACCTAGATGGTAGGAGAAGGAACGCATGCGTACTCGTTTCGCGACGCAACAGTCGTAAACAACATTTTTTCCATTCAGATTTCTAACGAGTTTACGCTTATACAATAATTAGAGCGTCCAGGCGGGCGCACCAGGATTTTTCCGCGTTTTCGTACGATTTCGCGGAAAAAATGGGGTCAAGCTTGCACGTTCAGTGTACGTGATACGTAAACTTATTGCTTTCTGGCATGCGGTGACGTCATCCGGATCGTTCTGGAAGAACCCTGCAGGACAATAATGGCGGGTATGTATTTACGTCGATGGACGAAATATTGATTGGCACCCGAACGAACTGTCATTGTTGATCTAATGTATTACGATTGTTCGGTTTCAGATTTGTATGCTAAATACAACTGCACCTATTGTCAAGAGGATATCTCGGGCCTACGTGTTAGATGTGTAGAATGCCCAGATTTCGACCTCTGTTTGCAGGTGAGCCAGTGAACGCTTGTTTCTCGATCACGTGTTCGCGTCTTCTTTCTTCCCCGCCCCTTCCCTTCTCTTTCCCCCGCCCCTTTCTCTCTGTCACATCTTCGTCCATCCTTCTGGCTTTACTGGATTTTGCGTGTTGAGATTCCTTTTTTTAGTCCCCACCCTTTTTTTGTGGAACAAGTTATACTGTAACTACCTTTCTACTTCGCGAATTGAATGAAACCGGTGATCACGTGGAAGCACGTACATGCGTATATACTATATATGTCAGTTTCCTTAACGCGATACGAAAACATCAACATTCCACAACAAACTTCACAAGAAGAAAATAATATTTTCAAATTCCATAGTGTTTTTCCGCTGGAGCTGAAATTGGCCCACATAAAAATGATCACTCTTATCAGTTTATGGTAAATACTAATTATTTTTAAGTTTGAAATATATATTTCTTCGTATAATAACATTTAAGAAATTAATAATTTGTTATCACTATAGGATTCTGGCACCATTAGTATATTCAATGGTAGAGGAAATTGGACTGCCAGAGAACAACTTAGACTTTTGGATGCCATTGAGCAATTTGGTTTTGGAAATTGGGAAGACATTAGCAAACATATTGAAACACGTTCACCAGAAGGTAAAGTGATCTTACATTGAAATTTCTTACATTCTATTATATGATAATTTTATGACAATTTAAAAAGAAGAGATGTGCTTATATTTTAAGCTAATTAATAAATTAATTAAATACCAATCTTTTACTAATAATATCAGTACTTCATTTATTTTTGCCTACAGAAGCAAAAGAAGAATATATTGCTAGATACCTTGATGGCAATATTGGAAAACACACATGGCCTCCTACAGAAAGCTATAAACCAAATCTTACAGATCAAACTAAGTCAGATCATGGACCTTTATCGCCTGATCTCACATCTCGGT
The DNA here is from genome assembly GCF_041682495.2 of Bombus fervidus. Taxonomy (NCBI): domain Eukaryota; kingdom Metazoa; phylum Arthropoda; class Insecta; order Hymenoptera; family Apidae; genus Bombus; species Bombus fervidus. The sequence goes on along the minus strand of NC_091534.1, from coordinate 6,311,811 downwards.
TACCACCTTTGGATATCACTCCAGAAGAAGCTGCACAACTGGGATATATGCCACAACGAGATGATTTTGAAAGGGTATGTTTTAAATTATGTGACACATCTTTGTATTACCTTTTGTATTACATTATATCTATATTAAAATATAAAAATTTTCTTTACAGGACTACAACCATGAAGCAGAGTCACTTGTTTCTTCATTATTCTTGAATCCTGCAGAAGATGATGATTTGGACATAGCACTTAAACTTGCACAAGTTGATATGTATACCAATAATTTAAGAGAGAGAGCGCGACGAAAAAGAGTCGTACGAGATTACCAGCTTGTTTCTGCGTTTTTTGCTTCGTCTAGGAAAGATAAGGCAGTAAAGAGAAAACAATCTAAGGATGAAAAGTATGTTTAATCATTATTTAACTACAGTAACGTTTTATTTTGCGCGATACTTTAATGGAAAATTTGTAATTTACAGGGAGTTTAGGGATAGGATGCGAGTATTTGCACAGTTTTACACAGCACAGGAATACGAACAGTTTCTAACAAATCTTGAAAGAGAAAGAGAGGTACGATTACGTCTTTCAGAATTGTATCGTTACCGAGAGCATGGTATTACAAGACACGAAGAATGCGCTCATTTCGAACAAGTGATGGCACAAACTCAGGGACAAAATGATGCAGTGGATCACTGGCATGAAAAGAAATCTGTAAGTATGAGTATCCACATATCTATTAACTTTTTCCACATTGCAATGGTGATTGAAATTTTTTTCGGATGGTATACCTTTTGTTTTATACTCTATTGTGTAATATTGGGTATATCTACTCGAATCTCAAAGTACATTTTATAAATATACACTCGTAAAAGCTAGTAGAATTCTTGAATTATTAAAAACATCTTTTCATCATTTATATTTATGCTTCTAATACGTTTTAAACGTATTTTATAAAAATAAACATTAACGATCATTATTTCAATATTAAAGGATTCTTAGGTTTCTTCTCTATATTTCTCCATATTTTGTTGTTTAATATGTATATTGTTCATTCTATGATTACGTCAAATATATTATGAAAAGATTGACACGCGTTTAACACAAATGTATCGATCAAATATTACAACAGATACGATAATATATTACTAATTACAAAAAATTTGAATAAAAGTATGTGTGTGAATACGAAGTACAGAGTTTTAATTATACCGTATACACTAGCTTTTGCTTCTTCTTTCACTAATTCCATTGTTTGTGGTGCGTGTTGCCAGGCATTTGTGAACAGATTGTATCAGTTTGCATTTCACTTAGGGCAGCAGTGGGCCGTCCACACCAATACACCGCCACACCTCAAAAAAAAGGTACAGGACTATTTTAAAACAGATTATTTCAACAACCTTAATTCATGAAGATGACAACACTACAATAACGATTAAATTCACTAAAACAGGTGATTTTAATCAAAGGTAAATTTGTCCCCTATTATACCTTGCAGAGAAGAAGAAAAAAATTACTCTTCCACCGACCGAAAGTACATTGCAAAAGACTTACCCAGCAGCAGCTTCTCAATCAATCAAACCAATCCCAATCGGATGACGACTCCAGCCAATCAGTGGGTGGAGCCGGATAACAATCCAAATTGTTCCAGCCAGCATTCTACCAGCTCCAGTTCTGCCGCAGAAAAGTATTATACTGTGGCTACTTCCGGAAAATCTTGTGCGACAACAGGAGACTCAGAAGAACGGGATATAGAAATGGAAGCAGCGGCTCATTTATTAACAAAACAAGAAAAGTCTCTGTGTCTTCAACTTGATTTGAAGCCAACGCAGTATTTAACACAAAAGACGTTGTTGTTGCAAGTAAGTTTTTAGTTAGATAAATTATTTTTTATCCAAAATTAAACTCGTAAAATAAGGCATATCGTGCTACTTAATTTATCGTAGTGTTTTTATAGAAAATTGATTTATTTATTCAGACGTGATTGATATAATAAAATGATTTAGTTACTTTTCATTCTACTATTCATACTATCTTTTCATTCACATATTTGACCATTACCTCATAACTTTTGTTTTCAAAAGCTTTCTTTAGTAATAACACAATTTCGTTTGATATCAGAGATATTGTCGTAGTCGTAGATAGATCTTAAGCGAAAGTACTTTTCGTTAACTCTTGAAATATACACGTTATTTATGCGCATACATTATATAATTGCAGGAATATCTAAATGGTAATAGAAGATCAGGCGTTGTACCTCAGTCGGAACCAGAGAGTAAGATATTACATTATCTGGTAGCAAATGGCTGGATCGCGGCCAATTGATTAAATATGTAAAAAATTAACGACCATTTCAACTCTAAGTCACCTTTTATTTTGCAAACTAAGTCCTAGATATAACTGAAATTTGAGTCTGATTTAATTAACATATATAGGACAGGTAGAGAGAGAATGTGTGTGTACATAATTTAATATGTAAAAATATTCTTTACTCTTGTTCAAATGGTGAACGTTTAGAAAAATGGCGGATGAATTGTTAGGAACGATACAAAACAAGATTAATTAACTTGTCTTATTCGTTAGCGAGACATTAATTTAAACTGTCTTTAAAATAACTCCATTAAAAAGTATAAAATTCTTTTATTAGGAGTTTTATAGTTTTTGTTAAATTAACAATTATCATATATAACGATTTAACTGTCAATTTTATTGTTGATATTCTTGATAACTTTTTAAAGACTCAAATGTTAAATTATCAACACCGTTCCGCATGGTATACTTCCGTATACTATTCCGTACTTTATTCTAATGAACATTGTTACCTTAGATTGTCGTTTATCTTTTAACATTACATTATGAATTATTTAACACTTTTTGTCTAGAAAATCTCTTACACTGCCTTTATAGAGCCATGAACATATTGCTCAATTAATTCTTCCACTGTCATCTTTTCTTGTATAGACTATTAATTGCACATGCTCCTTTCTATCTGTTTTAAATGTGATTTGTTACCATACTTGACAATAAGGAAATGTAAGGAAGAAGTCACGTCGTAGTTGAGATTTCTAGATCGTTGTTTAATACAACACTTGAATGATTGGAACATATCCATCCGGGAATTTATCATCGATCAATACTTTATGTATAAGTATGTGAAAGTTGTCGGCTGGATATGTATTAAAATATTTAAATAAAAAGCACTTTAAAATATTTATATAGCTGAGATTCATGAAAGTATTGAATATTATTAGCTTAATAATAAGTGTAATGTCCTTGACAAATTATACACACATAGATAAACATACACATACAGATATTTCTTCATATTCTTACAGATTTGTTCATTAAAAAAAGTACTCTAATCGTCTTTCGCATGCATGATTCAAGCGCAAACTAATGCATTCTATTCCATAGATTCTTGAAACGATTCAAAGGATATTCCTTATTGATAAAGGATGGTACAAAGAGCAGGTTATAAGAGGATATTTGTTATTACAATGAAGATACTATGGTATTAGGTAATTTATCTGTTGCCTGTGTAATATTTGTATATATGAAAGAAAAATAGTACCTTCTTAGTGATACTACTTTTAAAGCACAAAACGTAATCGCGGTATAAACTAACGAAGAGTTAAGCGCATAGTGTGATAATGATGGTGTTCGGAGCCAAACTCGTATTAAAAAAAAGACACTTTAACGTTTTAAAAAAAAACGCTAATCATTTTCCATTGCTTCTAATAATAGCTATTTATAATTTTAAATTATTAAATGAAGAAAAGAGGAGTAAGGTATTAAATTTGTGAATGAGGAGAAGATATAGCCTGGATGGACGATATACCTTAACAACAGCTTTTGTTTAACTTAAACGTATAAGGTTGAAGCATCGAAGGAACAACATTATTTGCTCGATGGCAAAGTTCATACCAGTTGTATTCTTGTATGCTTAAGAAACTGAAAAAAATCTAAAGAAAGATTAGTCGTTTGCTTTAACATAATTCAGTACTTCCAAGAATATCTTTGTTTACCTAAGCACTAACGGCTTAAATTCGAGAGAAAGATTAAAATGAGAAAAGTATATCTTATATTATTATAAATGCAAATGTAAAAAAATATGTGAAAAAGATATATATATATATACATATGTACATATATGAAAAAGAAAATTACTTACCATCGTAAGTAATTATTTAAAAAAAAAAGTCATATATTTGAAGAGAAAAAAGAAATCTAAAACAATACTTTTCATTTCGAAATAATACTTACGTGGCATATTGCTTAAATACTAAATAGCTAGATAACAAAGTAGGGAAATAGCTGCTCATATTTTTTACGGAGAGTAGAAGACTATTATCCCTTTTATTCGATGTAACTGTATTTTTCGCCCAAGCTTTCGCTAATGGGCGCGATAATTTTTTGTACACCTGCTTTTTTCGAGGCTCGTCCGTATGACGTATATTTTTTTTTTTCTTTTTATTGCTTATTTCGAACCTGCACGAAAGTCGATTGATGTGCGAGTTCCGTTTATTATCACGTAATTTTTACGATAGCGCTAGATCTATTCGTTTCTTTCTTTTTTTATTTTGCTTAACATTGTTTCTACGTTCGTACTAGATTTTATTTTTATTTATTGCTTCGCGGAACTTCCACATTCTTTCAAGCCGCTTTTGGTGCACTTTTTTGTAAATCAAATGTTGTGAAAGCTTTATACGTTTATTTTTTGTTTTCTTTCTTTTTCCTTAGTTTTTCTTCATTGTTTTCTAATTGTTAATGGTAACTTGCACGGATCGACATGTCCGTCATTTCACTGTAATATTTCTATAAGAAATGGCCCTCTGTAAGAATAGAAACTGTTCAAACGAATGAACATAAGGTTATCTCGAAGAGACCGTTACGCCTTCCTGTAGTTACTTAAAACATAGTAATTTACGAAGTTGAAAAGAATAATCCGATAACGTGTAAACGTCACGGCGATCTTTGTAACAAATACACAAGCGCATTGCGTCGTTCTAACTTTTATAAAATTTAGGAAACGAATTGAATATATATTTTTTCTTTTTTTGTTTCTGTATCGAAAGACGATAAGATATAGTGATTTGTTTTGTTTGAATTGATGAGAATGATCGTCTACCGAAGAGTGAATGTATTGTCGTTGGATTGGAAGTGTTTCAAAATTGAATACCAGTTTTATTCTCATAAGTATTTGTATAACAAACAATGAGTTTGTTGCTCCTCATTGTTCTAGAAATAATGGAAGAATTAATATTTCAAAGTGAAAACAAGCTTTCATTCTTGTACTTGAATCAAACGAGTCGTTGAATGTATAAAATAAACTGTACAATAGGTATTTTCCCTTAAAATTATGTTTCTATTTACTGTACCATTCCCCAATTGTTCCTTGAATTCCTTCCTATTTTTTCACCTCGTGTATCATAATCTTTAAAGCAGACTTTTATGCCTCTAATAAAAAGCACTATTTATCTTCTTTATGTCCAGTTGCATTGAAGTTTATTTTACTAATTTAAGTAGCGTATATATATCTAGAATTACATTTGACTTTTTAAAATTATCAGATTATTATCTAGATTTGTTCATGAAAAACTTAACTCATCGTGTCAAAGCAGCAAATTTTCTTGCTTTTGGGATAATTTAATTTCCTTTCTACAACACACCAGGTAATCGTGCTCTTCTGATTTTTGCTGAATATTGCGAGAAACACGTTTTTAATAAGTAAGCAGAAAAGCATTTTTTTCTTCGTTAAGACAAATATTTGCTCGGCGAATTAATTTCAACCTTAATATAACTTCTTACGTCCTTTTACTCTTCTAACAGCGGATTTATTTCGCATGTTACAAAACTCGTCTTCTGCAATTGGAAGATATTTAATATTTTAAGACTTTTGCTCCAGTATGCCTACCAAACGATATCGTATTACCAGTCATTGAAATCACCGATTGAATTTAATGACTGTCCTCGTTAGTAGATAAATTATGGACTTTAGTGCATCTGTAAAAAATCTTAAACCATATAAATTAGTAGAATGCGCATGATATGAAAAGATTCATAAAGTATCCGAGGTAAGGCGCTCGTTTCACTTAACTTGTTATCTTTGGTTTCAAATTTCCCGGGATTCAGTTCCAAAAATCCCTTAAAATAAAATCAAGCCAAGTGAGAAAGTATTACATTCTTGTTCGCTAAGAAATCGTTGAAAAACGGTACTGTTATTAAATGTTTAAAAATTGTCAAAAAATAATAAAGTACGCAAAACAATTAGGATATATACAGTAAAGTACACACATGGGATGCACTGGGGAAAATAATCGACTCGATTTACAAAAAGCAATATATTATACGGAGCATGACTTACATTTTGCTAAAGTTTTCAGCTTTTATGGCAGACGGTAAGTTTTTATTTCACACGATGAGTATACGCGTCAACCGCACCAAGATGAAGTTCTGGATTGACGCGTGTACACGTCAAATGGAATTAATTGGTTAAGTAACAGATGAAACAAGCTTTGATATAAATACAATTGTAGATAAATATCGGCTGATTTTGCAGGCAAGTTCTGGATTGACGCGTGTACACGTCAAATGGAATTAATTGGTTAAGTAACAGATGAAACAAGCTTTGATATAAATACAATTGTAGGTAAATATCGGCTGATTTTGCAGGCATCTATTACCATAGATTACGATTTAATTTTTTATGTTATAGTAATATTATGTAATATTGTATTTGTATAAATAGTAATATTATGCTGTAAATTATTCCTACCTTGCTCTTTGTAATCATTAAATTATAATAACGTGATGTAACACGAGTTTTAATCTTGTTAATTTCTAAAATCTTTACCGACTTTAAAAACTTTCCAAGACCTTGAGAAACAGATATACCGATTTATAATTTCATTTATTAATTACCGTATTTCGATAGAGCAACTTTATCGCGCAACTTCATCGAGTCTGAAAATCCTAAGCTAAAATCCTCGACACGTTACACGCCACGCTTTTGTTGCATTTAGAATAATCGACGATTATAATTGTCCCTGAAACGCACGTGCCTAGAATAAAGAATCGCTAATAATGCGTCACGTTAGAGAAGTCTACGACATTCTTACATCGAGATGCTCTGACGTCTTGGCCATTTCTTTTTTCTTATTTTTGTATATCGTTCGCCGCCTGCTCCAATGTCGTGTAGTTTTCCGATTGTAGTTTTTCTCAGTCTCCTTATTGGCGTTACTGTTTCATAAACACAAACGCTACGATTATATTACTCTCTTCGTTCGGACAAGTCTATGGTACTTCTTTTTCGACAGCGTTTAAGGATATTCGCGGATTTTGTGTAACAGGATCTGTTCATCTTCGACAAATAATTCTCGAACGGTTCTGCGTGCTATTATTACGTGTAAAATCAGACAGATGTTTCTCAGGAAGAAGGTGGTGCAATTGATAATCGCGGAAAATATTTTGAAAGAAAAGAATGCGTTTAAGCGGAGAAAACCGAAGGTTGTTCGAATTAGGCAAGATCAATAGGAAATTTAATTGTTCCGTATACTCGATTTAAACCAGTTGTTGGCATAAAAACGTGACGTTAAAAGACGTAGACACGTATATAAATCTTCACTTGACTCTTCAATTTTTATATCTGTCTTGTCTCTGTCTCGAAGAAGAAGACGGTTTTTAACGTTCGTATGGAAACGTTTAACGCGACATTGAAAGCAGAGATGATGTGTGTCGATAACCTCTCTCTCGTCTTACTCTGAAATTTGAGAAATCTCGTGGCGATATAGGAACACGATTGGACCGATTTTTGGCACGAATACGTTCGTTCTAAGCAACGTTTGCGAACATATCCTTCCTCATTCTGAATTCTTTATAAATTCAATACGAGTATACACTTCGTTCGTATTTGTTCATAACGGAATTTTTCCCCTTGTGTTCTCCCACGATTTTGTCATTCTCGTCTAGTAACGCTTGATTTGCAATCGAGTAAAACGTTTTTCACCGATTCCGTGAAGTTTGGGAATATATTATTTGTTTCCTCGTTCGATTTTCTTATATTGAACAATATTCTATTATTATCGGTTTCGACATCTCGTTTCTGAAACTAATTGCCTAAACAATCATGGTATTCACTTAACTCATCAAGCGCCAACCGTTAATGTTTCATCCATTAATTATAATATATATTATATGTAATATATTTTTGAAGTCGATATGTATAATATACAAAGTATGTGTGTATTTATATATTTATATATTAATTGGATATTTATATATTTATTATATTTATCAATTTTTATAGTTTTATGTAATGAATAAATGTAATATATATTACAATTACATATCAATTTTTATAGTTTCACGTGCCATATTTTATGCATTATAAATATCAATTTCGTTTTATCTGATAAAATCGTAAAGCTATACATGTCATAAAAAAGTAAAGTCTAGATGGAAGAAACAAGGTGAATAAGATGTCGAACAAATCTTTGGCATTTTCTTTCGTAGCCATGTTGTTCGAAAATAGAATTCGATGATATAAGCTAATTGAGACAGATCGCAAATGGTTCGAATATGAAAGACACATAAAAAACACTTGAATGTGATTCAGACAGAATAACACGTAGAATCGTCGAATCGGAACAGACAAGATCACTAGGATTGTTTCTATGTCGTTTCCAACGGTCTTTTTGTTCGGAAACAAGTGATAAAGAGAAAAAGCCATGTAGGAATAAAAAGTGAATTGCTTACACGGTTTAATAACCTCCCTATTTCTTTAATGAAACCTGCCTTTCTACTGTGTCGTGTAATTCATGCACGTCAAACATAATTTATGGCAACATTGTTCCTTCTTTCCCCGAAGGTATAGATGTTTCGATCGTTTTTCGTTTCTCAATTGTGATATTCCATTGCCGATAGTATCGTTACGCGGTTCTTGCTTTCTCAACATCATCGGAAAAGTGTTTGGATCGTCGTAGAAAAGCGTGCAATAAAAATAAAATAAAAAATAAAATTGGTAAATTTCCAAAAATCCGATTACATAATATCTTCTGTTTTCTTGTATCAAGGACGCGTCCTTATGGATATTGTATAACATAATTTGAATTTAATGCGTTGATAAAATCAGATTCACATTATAATACAATTTACGTTAAAGACTATTGCAACAGAGTTACAAAGTAACTTTCGTTTCTTAAATCGTACGTCTTTGTTAAAAAATTATGAATTAACTTTATAAATTTTAAAATAACAAGCATGAACAAAAGATTTATCTAGTAAGCTACTTATTTATTAATAATTCGAAATGTTGTTCAGCCATTGAAATATCCTCTTCGATTTCAAGCATACGATATTTCATGTGTCAAAGGAGGAAGAGAACATTTAATGGAAATGATATCATAAACAAACTGCTGTTTCTTCCCTGAACGTTTATATTTTCCATTTCGTATCATATAAACTCGTTTCGTGAACAACGTTAAATTAGAGAGTAACGAGACTAACGATTCTCTTTGGAATATACTTTGCTCGCCATCTGCCAAGAAGGCAAGAAATTAATCTCGCCATCTTGCAATAAATTATTATGTTTTTTATATGATTTTTTAGCGCTTTCTTCATTCCTATGAAGTTGTTATTTACTATTCGCAACTCAGTTGTACAGTTAATCGCAAAATTATTTTCTAGAAAGATTTTAACGTAAATATTCGAAAATATCGACAAATATTTCCATAATTTTCTCCTCTTTCTTCTTTTACAGTTATAAGTGACTAATAACCCGTTGGCTTCAAATTCAACGTAAGAAACAGAAAAGTCAAAGAGCAACATATTTATCGTGCATTTAATTAGGTACATGAAACAACGATTTGCAAAACATCTTCTTATCGTTAAATACAATTTAATGTATAACACACAATTCAAGAACAAGTTTTTTTACATATATTTTTTGCGCTAACTCTTATCTTGTTATATGCTCGAAGCAGAGAATGAATAAAATTATTGATCAAGTTAAAACATATTTGCTTAGTATATCTGATTAAGCGCAGTTGGATGATCAGTTTTTTTCTAAAAAATAACGGTAATACATTACCGTTTACTAATTCGATAATATTGTAATACGATCAGAGGGAAACAATGTATAATATCGTCTTCTCGTTTTAACTACGAGGCGAAAGTCCTAAGAAACTCGAATACGAAACGAGTTATTCGATATCGTAGAAAAATATCAAAGCAACGATACAATTAAGTTCTTCAATTATATCGCACATTTCATGCTCTTTTCATTCCTATGATTTGTCATAGAATTTAAATAAAAATGTAAGGAAATGAAATACTTAATTATGAAACTGTATACGTGCTATAAGATTCCTTTATAATGACTGTCATCGTGTTTCAATAACAGGATAAGAAAACACAGGAGGAAACTGTTTCTACATTTTTTCCATCTTCCTATCTTCACGAATAATGTAGATTTATCGTTCAAGAAAGTAAGAGAAACACCCGAGTTAAAATTATTTCAAACAACTTCTTTAAAAACTGTACAAAGTAAAACAACAGAATCTTCTTATCTTGGACAAATTACGAGCGAAGCCCTGGCAGAAGATAAAGGATGTTATAATGATTTAACGTTAATATTATTCTCCACCCTTCTTCTTTTCTTATCCATTTGCGTACATTCTATGTAATTGAACTGTAAAGATACGGGAGAAATTTGTCATGTGTTTATTGATACAGGTGCGCGTTCATTAGTCAAGCACTAGAAAAAAGAAAATATACCTCATTAAATTGCTTGTCATCGGCAATAAGCGAGACAAACATTTCACTGAAAGTTGGAATAGGACAAAGGCAAAGGTATAGCGTGGGTTTTCAAGTAGCTTCTTCCCACCTTCGACCACCTTTAATCTCCACTATTAATCCTTCCACCAGAGACTGGATCATATATAAGTATCATGAGCCAAAGGATTTCCAGAATAGTAATTTAATCGTCGCTCATACGTTCAGGTGAATATCTGGCGTGTTTGCACTGTCTGCCGTTTCGTGAGTTATCGAGTATCCTCGAGTAGCGATAAACATAAGTAAATATAAAACGTGAACGTTCTTTGTCTCATAATGAAAGGTTAGTGGTCAGCTACGGTTTACATTGGCTATAAATTTTCTGATTTTCAAATTTCCGAGAAGGTTTTCTCGTAACTGTAACTTTGTTAGTTGAGAAGCTCGGTGCAGCTTCATCGTCGTTGTAAAGGAAATAAAGAACGATCGATATAGTTGTTGGAAAGGTTTCTGCTTCGTGAAGTCTTTGAAAACGCGTTCCGCTTCCGTTGTGAAGCTTGTCGTTTTATAGAAGTTTCTGAAAATCCGTATTAAATTTATAAAAATGTTCCAATCGTAAAATAAAACGAGATATCAATTAACGTTAAGTTTCTGAAAGTAGAGCTTGAGGAAAGTTTCTGTTGTGTAAAATTTGTCGAAAGGCCGTAAAATTTACAACGTGTGTTCTAATTATAATTTTCAATTTCTCTTCGGTAGCTATGCATCAAATACTGACCTGTCTGTTCCTTGTGATGGCAATCGTCTACACGGTTGCCCGACCCGACAACTTAACCCCGAACCTCTTTCCGAACAATATTATCTCTATGGAGAAATACCCAGAAAAATTTGACCATATCAATGTAGACGAAATTATGAAGAATGAGCGCTTGTTTGATAGTTATTACAAGTGTGCAGTAGACGATACAAAATGCACCATTGAGAGAAGAAATATCAGAGGTAAGTGAAAATGCACTATATGATTGGTCTTATTGTGGGAAATATCGGAACGTATTCGCTATTAATCGTATAAATGATATTTTTAAAAAATGTTAATTAATTATCCTTTTTAACATTTTACGACCTGAGATTTTTCCTTGCTTGTGAAAGAATAATTATAATTTGACTAGTTTCGTAATCTATATACGTTTTTTATGCTATTATATACACTATATATATTAATCGTCTTTATATATGTTATAAACAGAGCATCACGGCGTAGTAATAAATAATACAATACAATGGTAAATAAATAAAGTAAAATTTGAAACAGGAACATATGTATTGTACAGTATTAACTTCTAGCTCATATAATATTGTAAGAAATAAAGCTTTTATACACACATATTCTACACAAAAAATTAATATAATTAATAATAATTGTGTACTCTATTAGTAGAATATCTACTTTGATTCTGCTTTGATTATGTGACATTATATGATTCTCAAATAATTTCTTATTGTTATTGCAATTTGTCATAAGAATCACATTGTCACTAGCTTTATTTTTACTCTCAGTACTTTCATATTATCAGCTTCATTGTATTAACCTGTTAATTCAATCATTTCCATATAATTTCCATGTCTACTATCATAAATGAAACGAGGAGCAAATAATTGCACTTACACATCAACTATCTATTTTTTCCTCCAAGTTTCTGATCCATCGTTTAAGGATAACATCAATTTGATATATCTGTTCAAGCGCGATGCAATACTCTTTGACATTTTATATTATTTCTCTTTCATTAACAGAGATATATATGTATGTCATTGATTAGTAAAAAAACCATCGCCGAAAAACCGGATCAATTTACTGAATCTTCTACAAATGTTATCCATTATTCTGCAATATCTTTAGCTCCCATGTTTTGGAGAAATGTAGTTTTGAAATTTAGTCGATTAATGTTTCTGTTTTCACCTTTCAGACTTTTTATCCGAAGCTTTGGCCACCGAATGCCTGAAATGTACTGAAAAGCAAAAAGAAATTATCAACAAGCTGGTCCACTTCCTTATCACGAAAAGGCAAAAAGTGTGGGATCATGTGATGTCCAAGCACGACCCTGAAAACACATACAAATATAAATACGAGGAGCGAGTGAATCTGGCGCATGCAGGAGCTAATTAAACATAATTATTCGAACATAGGAAATTCGACCTTATAATTGTTTAGGAACAAATGCTATTGCCCATATTGCTATTTATCCATAAATTATTCGCGTCTCTAATAAACACATAAACGACGTAACGAGCGAATGACAATAGACAAGCGGATGCAGTATTTATTTGTATATGCAAAACAAGCGAAGACAAAAAAAGAAAAAAAGGAAGTAATCTAGAGACGACGAATATGTAATTTTATAATGTAAGAGAAATAAAAAAATAAAGATTCATAGATTCTCTTAGCACCAGCTTATGGATGTAATTGATTTTCAGTGTAGAATTAAAAGAGATATATTTTACTATAATATTAATAAAATTAATCATATAGTAATCCACTATGTTTGCAAGCTCCTAGAAACCGTATTCTCCTTGAATTTTACCGCAGAATGTAGCAGAGAATCTTGCTTTCGCATGTGCTATGTTTCATGTATACATTCTTGAGACCTTGCGGACCATGCACTTTATTTCTAGTTATGCCCAGTGGCTAGCTGCCTTCTTGTAGAAGAATATTTTTCAGCTACTCGTAGTTTGCTGGTAATTAAAAATCATAATCACTTCCTTGATCATTTTAACGGTTATAAGTAAATAAGTATAGAATAAATAGAGTATAATTAAAAGTAAGGTTAAGCCTTTGCGGACGAGTGTCGGCAAATAGCTACTCAAGTCTTTTTACAGTTATTTTGAAGTAACTATTTAGTGCGTCTATTTTTCTAAGTGATAATCTTATGTGTATGTACGCATGGGTATAGTAAACTAAACATTATTATGTTTCTGATGAAAGAAAATTATAGATCTTTAGAAATCTTATCTTCCGTTTAACGTAAACACGCAATGCAGGATGATGGTCGAGTCAGAACGAATTTCAATCTTTCAATGGCATTACCAGACGAATCAGCAAGTTTTTTGTATATTTTATATATTTTTTATAATACCTTGTATACGATGCTTAAAAGATTTAGAAAGGACATAAGGAAACTTATCTTAAACAAACCAGCTCTTTTCGTGTCCTTAGACCCACCCATCACTAGCTTTCCTCCGCCACAACATCGTCACTAAGCTTTACTGATTCTCTAACTTTCGAACAGTCAACATCTTCTTCTGCGTTTCTACCCTTAGATCTGTACAAAGTGCATAATAAAGTGCGATAAAAAAAGAAAGTTAATAGTTGTGTTTCGGTTCAACCTTCTTATATTTTTATAATTAATTAAAAGTTGTGACTTGTGATTTTACGTGACACTCGTTCGTCAAGAGGCCCTGTCCGCATATAGTTTCCTAGAAATACATTACTCGTCATCCTCTTTTCTTTATTACCACTCGCCGACAAAGTGAGAGATCCTAGAAGAAGAGGTTTATGAAAGCTAGAGGCCATAATTTTTTGTGATCGAATGAATAATAAGATCGTTTAATAGAAGACGAATATAGATATGAGTAATGCTTTGTTACCTTAGTGTTAATGACCTTGACGTGTTATATGTTGTTGGACCAATGACTTGTTCATTTATCGTTATCCTGATCCTCTCGCTCGTTCTCCGTGCTTTTTTTTTTTGTCCTATTTCTTCCTATGTAACTTATACAAATTTATGAAATATGTGTTAATCTACCTCATTTTGTAGCCGGCAGGCAAAAAAAAATATATATATGTGTATATATATACTAATTAAAAAGCCATCATTTAGTTTGAAACTTTCTCATTTCGTTATAGATACCACAATTTTACTGTGTACATATTAATTTCTGAATTTTGAAAGTTTAAATCCTTACAGATATCCATATTTTGATAATTGCTTGAAATTTCCGAGAAATCAGTGACAAATGTTTCTCCAATTTCCTTAATCCTTTCACTAATATTCATAATTTTTAATATAGTCTTTTTGACATATTTTTAAATTTACTTGTATTATGAAAGAAATATAGTATTTCAATATTTGGTAACTGTTTTAATAATGTTAATCGCCAAATTATTAATACATTAACTTTCTTAATTTTCTGAAACTCCTTTTTATTGCCAAAGCAAAGTACAACATTCAGATATTCGATAATGTTGGAGTGATCGATACTTCTGAGAAAACTCTACATCTGGTCTTCGGCTTTCACAAGGCGCCGATGTCGTCTATAGCGCATAGACAAAAGAATGCGTCGACGACAGACGATAAGCGGCACACGTGCGAGGTCCTTTTTCGGCGTTCCTTTAGTCATAGGGTAACACTGCTAGCGTGCGGATCTGGACCAGCTTACATATATATTCCTACTTGTATTTACACTTCTATATTAAATTATATTTTCTACCTTACAATCTATCCACACGTTTCTTTGTTCACACATCTAATAACCTCAACAGATAACAAATTTAATATTTTTTATAATTAAATTATTAGTAAATTATTAATTGATTCTTCCCTTAATTTTCTTTAAACTTTCTTCTATTACCAAAACAAATTATAATATTTCTCTATTCACTGACGGATTTACTGTTCTCAATATTATTCCAATATTATCTTCAAATATTGTATCAGATAATGACAGAACAAAGTGCAGAGTGGACATTACATTTAAAGCATTTTTGTGTTTCACATTTTGAAGGCCATGTGACAACCTTACCATTTTTGTGCCATAAATGATGGTATTGATTCAATATAGTAGTGATGTGAATTGAAACTAAAATCTTCTATGAAGTTATAAATAGAATATTGAATAGATTTTATACTTACAAATATTTCCACCTGAGAAAATTGCAACATAGTTTATAGATAACTCTAACACACCAGTGAAGAGACCAAAATTGCAACAAAATGAGCAAGAAAACCAGCAAAAAAGAAACAAAAGGACCAATGAAAAGGTCAAAAAGATCCACAAAAATTTGCTTCAAAGAAATATGTCAACTTTTAGAAATCTTGTGTGATGTCTTTTGTTTTATTTTGGGTGATATATGATGTTCTGCAATATCTTGAAATATCCCACAATGTTCTATGATGAAAGGAAAGAGAATTTTGTAAAGATATATATATATATATATATATAATTTATATATTACATATTATATTACATAGTATATATAATAATATTTAGTAGTATATATCAGTATTATATATAATAGTATATAGCAACAGTATATATAGTAATATATAGTAATATAGCAATAGGTTATAAATTACAAGTTGCATAGTTTTTAAGTTACTATCATTTTTCAAATAGTAATATTCAAAAATATTAATACTTGTATCGTTTTAATCGGTAATTGCATAAGTCAATTATGTTATAAATTAATATTATTTATCGATAAGATATCTACATTACAAATACAAAATCTTATATGTCTTATTATATAACATAAAAAGAATAGAATAACTTACGAAAGAAATTCACTTATTTCATGAATTATAGAATTTTGTATGAAAATAAATATCGAGAAAACAAAGTACCATGATACTAATATAACAGAATACCATTGACACACAATAACGTAATAAATACACGTCTAACGCATCTGCGCCCTAGTGACAAAAATAGAAATTAAAATTTGAAATTACCCCATTTCGCGGGGAGTAATATTAAAAAGTGGAAGCAACTGTAAACAATTCGTTACCATAAATGTGAAGAATTTAATACACATCGACATTTCATCACTTTAAAATGGTGAGAATGTTAATTTGAATTGTTTTGTACTCAGCGTTATTGACATATTGCGGATAGATCATGACCATTTGTATTCTCTTGCCTATTCTAATGTTTCAAGTCGATCACGAAAATTCTCGTATGTTCATCGTTGTCATTTAAAGAGAAACAATCTACAAGTAATAAAGTGCGTATTCCGCAATATGTTAAAATTTTTAGTGATTTATCGTATTTCTATGCAAATAGACGGATATCGAAATAAATTTAACGAATATCTGGATGGTGGCCAGGTACTGATAGAAGATGACACGTTCCTGATCCAAACATACTGCTGATAAACCTTGAAATAAATATTTCAAATATCATTTTACGCTGTGTCACATTGGAAAGAGGCGATGGGAGCTTGTCATAAGTGTGGAATATTTAATATACAACACAGTCAGGTGGCTTCAAAAGAATTTTAATTTAATTTATTCATAACCTAGTGTAATTTATAGTTATCTTTTGTTTTTCGATGTCAATGGATGCTTCTTAGTTTCTAATGAAAGTCTCGTACACGAGAAGCACAAATCACGTACTATTTTTTTTTTTTTTTTTTTATCGTGGGGAAATCCTCATGGACGTAGCAACGACCGTGTAGTGTCGGACTCTTACCGACTAAAACCCCACGGTGGTCATCCCGACGTTCAGAGGTGCACCCGGGGTCTCTTGCGAATCACTACCGAGTGCAACCTCGTCGTCTATCTCCCTGCCGTTGTAGTTGTCTAGGGAGGCGTCCCGGCTTGAGTTGGAAAGCTAGGGGGAACCACTCCTCCTAGCGCCACGTCCCCTAATCTGACGCACCCGGGGCAGCGACGGTGGCGCCGCGCCCCTGCGTCGTACGGAGCCCCTGCGACGTTGATGCGACGATCTACTGGGATCGGCTCTTCTCTTCCGGTCCCTCTCTGCCCGCTCCTTTCTCTGCATAACCTCCTCGCAGTAGGCGCGGACAGCGTTAAACTCCCGGGGCCCTCGGAGCATGGCCTCAACGACCGCTTCCGGAGCCAACCTCTCGCCGATGTCGAGCTGCAGGACGCGCCGCGGTTCCGCCCACGCTGGACAGAACTCCAGCGTGTGCTGTGCCGTGTCCTCCTCTTCCCCGCAGTGGTGACAGGTGGACGTCATCTCCCGCCCGATCTTCAGCAGGTACTCACCGAAGACCCCGTGTCCGGCGAGCATCTGTGTCGTCCTGAAGGTGAGCGGAACCCCGCCTTGATCTCTCCAAGACTCCCAATTGGGAAGCACGGCGCGGACGGCTCGGTGTGGCCGCCTGGCGTCCTCCTCCATCAGCTGGGAGCGCCACCGCTCCCAGATCTCCAGCTTTGCCTCTTCCCGGACGTTCGAGGCCGAGAGGCCGTCCAGCGACAGCGCCGCCGTCGAAGGAGGTGCCCTCAGGTGTTCATACACCCGACAGAGCTCAAGGGCCCGCAGCTCAAACGGGGGGGACGCCGCCAGCACTGTCGCCGACTCGTAGGATATTGTTCGATATCCTCTGGCTATTCGGATAGCGATCGTCCTTTGCAGTCTCCTCACCAGGGTACGACTGCGACGGTTGGCCATCAGATCTTGGGCCCACACCGGTGCCCCATAGAGGACCCGGGACCGGATCACTCCCTCGTAGAGTCGGCGGACTCCCGACCCTGCTCCGCCTATATTCGGAAGAAGGCCGCACAAGGCGTTGGCTGCGGCCGTCACCCTCGGGACCAGGAGCTCGAAATGTGGTCCGAACGTCCACCGACTGTCGATGGTGAGGCCCAGGTACCTCATACGACACTTCACCGGCACCGCTTCGCCATTTATGGCCACGGACAAACCATCGGGAGGGGATCCCCTGCGGCGGCGGTCGAAGAACCATAGGGCCTCCGACTTGGCCGGCGACACGCTCAATCCCAGTCGCTGAATAGCGTGCACCGCGCATGCCACAGCGTCTTCCGTGAGAATCACGGTCTCACTCCACCACCGTCCCCCGGCTAGCACCAAGGTATCGTCGGCGTAACAAACCAAGCCCGTGCCCGGGGGCATCGGGCATCGAAGGACGGAGTCGTAGGCCGTGATCCACAAGATCGGTCCTAGCACCGAACCCTGCGGGACGCCGCGCTCCACACGTCTTCTCTCTTCCCCGTTCCTCCCAGTGAAGGTGATCCACCTATCGTTCAGGTAGGCTCCGATGACCTCAACCAGGTACGCCGACACCTCGAAGTGTCGCAGAGCCTCCATTATCCTCGCCCAGGGGATAGAGTTGAAGGCGTTGCTGACGTCCAGGGAGACCGCTACCGCCGTTCCGTAGCGGGAAACCATGTCCTCCGCCATGCTCCTCACCCGCTTCACAGCATCCACCGTGGAGCGACCCCGGCGAAAGCCGTACTGACTGTCGTGCCATCCGGGAACCCGCCCCGAGATATGGGCCTCCAGACGGGCGGCGATCACCCTCTCGAGGAGCTTCCCGATCTCGTCCAGCAGGCATATCGGCCTGTACGCCGACGGCGATTCCGGCGGACGACCCTCTTTTCGCAGCAGGACCAATCTCGCCGTCCGCCACATCCGCGGGTAGATGCCCTCCCTCAGGCATCGGGTAAACAGATGCCGCACGCGAGGGGCCACCACCTCGATCGTCTCCGCCCAGACTCGGCCCGGAACTCCGTCCGGACCCGGTGCCACATCCCGGGACGCCATCTTCTTAGTCGCCGCGAGAAGCTCCTCCTGAGTGACCTGCAGCTCCTCGCTCCGCTCCGTCGACGTCGTCGCCGCCGTTGCTGTTGACGACGTCTCGCCCCCGCCGGAGGAGAGGGACGATCCCGACCGCTCCGCGTCGCTGTCCTGACGCGGAAACAGCGTCCCGATGACCTTGGCCAGCAGTACCGGATCCATGTTGGCGGTCAGCGGGGGGGCCGCGGGTCGCAACTTCCTCGTTACCACCTTGTACGGCCGCCCCCACGGGTCTGACTCAACCGCCTCGATCAGCTCCTTCCAAGACCGAGCCTTCGCGATCTTGATCTCCCGCTGCAGAGTTCGTCTCGCCTCTCTGTAGACCCCGTAGCAGCGGGAGATCTCCTCCTCGTCGCGCGTCCTTCTACGGCGACGGGCCCTCAGAAATCTTCTGCGTGCCCGCACGCAGCTCGCCCGCAACTCCGCGATCTCCGGCGTCCACCAGTGAACGCAGCGGTTGCGTCCACCGCCCGGGACGGAGCGCGGCATCGCCGCGCTCATGTATCCTTGGAGGATCTCCGCCTCCTCGTCGACGCTTCCCAGACTGGTCGTCCCTTGGGCGTCCCAGCTCCACGCCGAGACGATGGCTGCCGCCCGCAACATCTGCCTGTCCCGCTCCTTCAGGCGCCATCTGGGTGGTTGTGATGGGCCGGAGCGGCTCGCACCACCTCGGGCGACTTGGTTGTTATTTTCGTCCACGTCCTCCGAGACCACCTCCATAAATATGTAGAGGTGATCGGACAAGGTCTCGACTCCCTCGGCCACTCTCCAGTCACGGATCCTCGGGTACAGCTCCGAGGTGGCCCACGTGATGTCGACCACGGAGGACCCCCTCCACGCCACGCAGGTGCTCGCCGTACCCTTGTTTACCAGCAGGAGTCCGAGTCCCGCAGCCCAGTCTGTCAGCCATCTTCCTCTGGCGTTCGTCGCGGAGTTCCCCCACTGCGTCGAGTGAGCATTGAAGTCCCCGAGGACCAGCACCTGGCGGGGAAAGCACCTTTTGACGCATTCACCGACATCGTCCAGAAAGTCCCCGAACGCGGCCAGGCCGCTGTTGGGGGAGACGTAGACCGCCACCACCGCTATTCCTGCCCATTCGACCGCGACGTAGCCGCTGCCACGGTCAAGCAGGGCGCCAAAGGCGCCCAGGGTCGGCGTCCAAGTTACGGCCGTCAGTCCGTCCAAATCCCCGATCCAGTTGGGAGCGTCAGGGACGCGATACGGCTCGGCCACTGTCGCGAGGGCGACCTCTCCCTCCCGAATAGTCTGGAGGAGCAGGTCATGCGCCCTTCTCGATCTGCCCAAGTTGCATTGGAGGAGACGGTTAAAATCACTCAATCACCTCCATGGCCTCCTCCCGGCCATCTACCGCTGGATGTTCGACGGTGCTCCCCTCTTGCGTTACCTCCGCGGTCGGTTCGCGGATCGGTGGCTTCCTCTTAGTTCTCGGCGGAGCACATGCCGCCCCGCACATCCTGTGGTTGGCTGGCGCCCCCAGCGACTCGCACAACGGGCACGTGGGCGCGGAGGCGGGACACCCCCTGGCACGAAATCACGTACTATTGGAATGAAAATCTTTTCCTTCTCACTCCCCTTGACTTTTTTTCCTTGATAATCTCTTCCGTATCTTTTTTTGCTTTTTTTCTCTTTTATTTTTTTCCTTGCCGTTTCTTTCATATATTGAACCATGCTCATTAATGAAATATAGTTCGACAATCGTTCAATTTTATCAAATAATATTTTACGATATTTTATTTTCATTTTATTCCTCCTATAAACTATATTAGCTCACTCGTGTTTACTTTCTACGCGTCTCTCCGCGTTTAAGTCTAACGTCTTATTACTTTTTTTACTTCTTCTACTATATTCTATATTCTACTATATATTGTTACTATTTTTTACTTCGAATTTAATATCGAATTGTTGAAAACATATCCCTTCGTGCACGTTTGACTTTCCGGCGACCTTCCCCACTCCGTGCCAACCGAACTTCGATGTGTAAATCACGTTAAGGAGGTCATTCTACCGACCAGAAATCTAAGCGATTAGACGTATGTTCCGTGTCAGGGTGATGGGTATCCCTTTTTCTATTTTATTTTTCTATTGTATTTTCTACGTATTTTTCTATCGCCCAAACTCATTCTACTATTAACTTCATTTAATTAATTAATGTTTTTATTCATTAATTTATTATAATATATTATTAGGTTATCTTTTTTTCTTCGATTATCTTTTCGGTTATCCCATTTGACGTTAGTTCGTACAATGAGTTCTCAGAAACAACTTAACCTTGATCACTGCTTCACTTTATATAATTTGTTGCTCTTTGTTTGTTTAATTTGTTCTTTTTATACATTTATTTTAATCTTTCGTCTTTTTCTGTTCTCAGATTATTGTTTGATTGCGAGGAAAGCATGGAGACGTTAGAGAGATACCACGAAATTCGTAAGGACGTCATGATGGTGCTTAATGATCAATCTGATATTCTTACGCAAATATGGTAACATTTAATTTATTCTAATAAAAGCAGATGTATTCATACAATATCATAACGTTCTCTTTTTAGTGGACACATTTAATGTTCTTACAAATAATTCGTAATATTAACATCATTAGAACAGTACTAATAACAGTACTAATAACAGTGATATAACAGAATTATAAATAATTTTATGATCCATTAAGAGTACAAAGATAAAGATAGACGAGGTTAATCACTTTGTTTATTTCGAACATATTAAGTAAGTTTTGTATTTCAAATAAGTTAAATGAATTGCTTTATTGCTTGACATTAACATTAAATTCTTTAAAGTTCTATTTAAGTGAGAAATTAAAATAACTTCTACATTTTGCTGCATTTTCGCGAATTTCCCATGATAATACTGTCATTTCGATGTTTTTCAATTTGTGCTATTTCTGAAACGAATACGGTCCACGCCTCGCGTTTTCTGCCTGATGCACAGATATCTTGAACTAACAACAAAGGCACCCCATATTTGATTAATACGAAATACATTTGAAATTCTAATAACGGACATTCAGAGTTACAATTCTTACAAATTGGGTGTATTGCAAAATACTCATAGACATTTAGTACGTATTAAAAAATAGTTTATATTGATTATGTTATATAATATACTGACTATGTTATATAATATAACGGCATATTTTATATTCTTAATAACATGATATTTTGTTGTGTGTGCTAAATGAATATTAGTCCATAGTTTTGAAAAAGCAGTATTTTCATAAATAAACACTCGATAGGAGAGCTGATGATGCAGAAGGTGATACAGAATGTTTTACTTGTTTCCCTTCTCCCATTGCCTCTCATAAAACTTTTTTACAGAGAATTTTTGTGATCGCGCGCAATGCGATTGGTAGACTCAGTGTTTGCTCGTTATATTATTTTCAATATTTTTTAAAGTATCATAGCTCTCATTAAATTTAATTACAATGATCACTTGCGAAATTAGAGTCAGTGTGTTCGCCGATTATTACTTGAGCGGACGCGTTTACTGGTCTTTTATTTTTCTTTTTTTTTATATATCTTTTTTATTAAACATTCGCTTTCGGTAGTAGAGTCGCAGGTCTCGCAAGAGGATAAAGCATTTTTTAAAGCTCAAGAATGTAAGTACTTTTGTATATTTCACTCTAATTTATTTATTTCAATATTGAAATATACAAAATATAAAAATATACAAAAAAAAGTTTGTAATCATCAGAAGTATGTTTTTAAGAACAAATTATAATATTCCATATTTTGTTACAGTTTTCTTCCACTCTTCATTTTTCCTAAGGAATTGCATGGCTTCTCCTTGATAACGGCCTTCACGATGACTTTCCTACCAAAGCATCGATGATCCTGTTCCTCGCATCTAATAGTGAGTCGCATGTATTTTTGTTCCTCTGGTCACTCAATCATGTCGTAGGATGACAGGTCCGAATCGACACGTGTGACTGGTTGTATTATGTGGAACTTTGGACGAGCATAATGACCGCGGGTATAATACTCGTGAGTAGTAACATTTTTTGACTGTGTTTTATGTATTAGCTCAGGATAGGTTTTCTTGTATGTCGCGGTTTTAAGTATTGCAAATAATGCATTAATATATAAGGAATTTGTACGAAGAACATAATGTTGATAATGTGTATGTATGCATGTATGAAAATTACAAATTATACATATTCCTTATGATTATTTATATAATCATATTCAAATAAATAACGAAATGATATTGTTTAATTATTTTATAGCGGAGAAGTCTGATTACCTCAGATTTTGTTACTATGAAAATTTCAATTATTATCAACATTGTTTTAAGGCTTATGATGATTACATTTAATCTTTATTTTCCATTTTACGATAGCATAGAACAAATGCATTATTTGTGTTTTATATTCAGTATTATTTCTGTTATATGTGAAATATGAGATACGAAAGTATGAGTGAAGTTTAATTTTATCTTCCCGTCAAAACGTATCAAATTTCATGTGCAAGAAGACACTTCGCGGAAGGTAGATTTCAGAATCAAAACAAGTCTTGAATGTTTCTTGGAATTTCCAATGTATGTTTTGATAAAGAAATCGCCTCAGCATATTTCCATTTAATATTCTGTTGATATATCAATAATCAAAGATCAAATTATACCATTATCCGCTTAGATGCAAAATATAATTGTTAATCATACTTTTAGCATAGGATGTTTAGATTTAAGCCTTTTCATATTCATTGCTAGGATCCCATTTACGTGCCCAGATGCTACTTGAATGGGAGAAAGGCAATGAGCATGATGACTAGTTGATAATGTTGCGCGGCAAACTGCCGGTAGCGTCCCGGGACGTCTCTCTAGTAGTAGATTTAAGTTCCAGAGGGCACTGCGCTCGAAGAAAGAAGAGGCCATGAGGCCAATTGTCATAGAAGAGGGCAACTACTAATGTATTATAATTATATATAATATAATGTTTCTTGTTACTACTATGTCACTATGCTCGTTGTTAATTTTTTTGTTTTTGTCTTGGCCGATCTGTATGTCTGTGGTTCTCTACCACATTGGGCGAGAAATTAAATATGGTTTGGATTAAAGTTGCGGAAAGTTTCGTGGCCTTTTGTTAGTGTCGCGAGATACTGATTACGATTTGAATTTGCGTTGCGACAGAAAGATATTCGAGTTTATTTTAGTGTTATGAATTATGATATTGCGATTGCCTTTAGCAATTTTTATTATAAATTGTCGGAATGTTTTAGAGCGTTAATACATATTAGAATTTTTCTTGTATGCTTTAAGGCTTTTCCCTTCGTTTAATGCTAGATTTACAAGTGTTAACGTTTTATTAATTTCATAGTATTGCAGTTTCTTTTAGTACGATATTTGAAATAGGCTTTTCTTCCTATATGAATATTAATTTTATTTTTATTTTAAGAATTAGTGTTTCGGTATTTTATCGTGATTATCTTAATTAGTTTTCTAATTAGAGTTGCGTTGATGAAAGATCACGTTTTTTTAAGTAGTATTGCGCCTATATCATGCCCAATCTTCTTCCACTGGACTGTGGAACCACGTGTCTGCTTCTGGGTCAGATGCAGTTTCATCAGTAGCCTGCTATATAGCTACACTGGACCCGTTATTAGTGTTGCGAACATGTAAATGTATGTATGTAAGTAATGTATGTATGTAATGTATGTAAGTGCATAGAGTAATAATTGTTAGTGTTGCGTAAATAATTCACAGGGGAATTTCCTGTTTCTTTTTGTCAATAGTAAATTAATGAACAAAATGTTTAATATTTGCAAATGTTTAATATTTATTATTTAATATTTGCAAAAATAATAAAGCACTCGTCGCGATTTGCATTGAGAAATTTCTGTTTTATAGCTACGTATAGTAAATCAGAGCTGCGAAATAAAATGAATATTCCTCTTACGGCTGTTCGGTTACATTGGATGGCTCTTCTGGCTTGTAGAGTCATTTCTTTTTCTGTTTATGATTGAAAATACTGCTAAGATATGTTGTTGTTTGTTAAATAATGAATATTTTTTGGCTGGGATGGAGTTCCATTAAATAATTCATATTGCATTTAAGGAAAAGTAAAAACAATGTAGTCAAAAAGGAAAAAAGATATTTTTGTACATCATCGCACTATTAATTTATTTGAAAAATACACAAATAAGAATGATCAGTACATCTTTCTAGTAACCTGAATATAATATTACAGTGTTTATCTTAAATAATAAATATGAATTGATTATGAATCAGTTTGGTAAATAAAGTTGTTACAAGCTCGTTATCAAATTAAGTGTCATTGGATCGTTAAGAAATAAACCATGTGACTTTTATCTGTTCTTTCTTCATCTTAGTACTTCACTTCGACTTGTGTCTTCATAATTTGATATTTTCTTGTGTCTAATGTGTCTTCCTTCCAGGTGCTTTTTCTAATGTACTAATCCAATAAATGAGTATGTTCCAGATTGATTAATTTGTAGGAAGTATAAATTATGCATATGGAATCTTAACGACCTAAATCTCAAATACTCTCAAAATGAAATACTCTCTCAAATACCTATGAATGAACGACTGGGAAGTGGAATAGTATGGATTAAAAAAAAATGATTTAAAGGGAAGAAACATGTACGAAGAAATAATATTTAAGTCCCTTCTATTGGTATCTAACTATGTATATTTATAGAATTGTACTAATTTTTGTATGGTTTAAATTTGTTTCAGGATCTATTATGAGATCGACGGAAGGACACTTACGTCCCACGCTTGTCCTATACAATGCCCTATACAATGGGAAATACAATTTCCCATTCCATCCCTTTATGATATTTAGATCTTTATATAAATAGATATTTTTTATATCAGACCCCCATAGATAGGTCTTTAAAATTTTCTGGTCAGGGCTTATAAAAGAATCTTCAGAATCCTGACCGACAGGGTTAATAGAGAAACCTTCAAATTTCTCACCAGTAGAATTTAAAAAGGTATCAAGACTAGTGATAGTTATCTATCAAGATTCCGTTCACGTCTCTGATAAATAGAACCTATAAAAGAACGTTTTATTTTGTTTAAATTAATTTAAAGTGAAGTTTATTTCAGAAATTTCTACAAGACTACTAGGAAGATACAAAGTATTTATAGATATATATATAAAGAAGAATTTCACAACATTGAAGATATCATTTTATAAAATACTCATTCTCTTTGTCCCTTTATTATGTTTAAATATATGGTAGTTAGAACTCATGAGAGCTCTGCATTAGGTAGAACATAGAGGGTGTTTTGAAATTTGTAGGTAAAATAATTTTAAGCTGCTTTCAATGCTTTCAATGCTTCCAATGCTTCCAATGCTTTCAATGCTTTCAATGCTTATAGTTAGATTTGTATTAAGTGCATGCGTAATTATTTTATGTGTTTAATGTGTTATGTGAATGATGAAGATAATTAGTATAATTCTTCATGATGCGCATTTTACTTTTTTAAAAATACTTTTAAGCGTCAAATATTCTTCATTTCTTTGATAGCAAAGATGTAAAAAGAATATACTGTCTCTTAAAGAAATATAATTTAGTTTAAGATTTAATTTGACTTTTACTTTTAGCTGTTGAAATCGGTTTAGCTTCTCGCGTCGGTTTCCTTAAAGTTCCTTTTGGTCTGTTATTTGCGCAACGACCGAAGGGTCGAACGTTTCGCAAACGCACACGAAAAGTAGAATTTGCTGTAATTTTTTCTATTCAAAATTTTGCGTAAAAGGAGGGTGGATGGGACCGTGGATAGGGTGGGTCTCCACTCGCAGCAACCTCCACGTGGTGAGACCTGGACACTTAATATTATTTCATATGCAATTGCTAACTGTATCATTGTATATGATAGAATTATGAATTGTATTATAAATAATATTATGAGCTGATTGGCTGTGATCGCGATTGTATTATGTATAGTTGAGCACTTGTTAGATAGTTTCATCGATTCCTGCATAATCATGGATTTCTACCTTCTGCTTGTTTTACGCCTATGTCGAAGTATACTGAAACAGTTAAAAAATTAATAATATCATGTCTTTTCAAGTTTATTCTGCGATATATTAAATTCTACATTTAATACAGAATTCTAACACAGGTTAGAATGAGCAACTTTTACACAGGTATTCGCATTGTAGTTGTGTTGTTCGCAATCTCTTAATAATCTACACAATAAAGTTTAATTTTAATTTCAAGCATAATCGACGTTGTAATTTTCTTTTATGAATTATTCAACAATCCGTTAGATCGTGTAACAAACGAGGATCTTCTCATAGCTACTGGTTTTTTATCGTTTTCGTGGTTGTGATTACATCGAGGTTGAAAACTGACTTGACATGTAGATAATTCCTATGTTCCCCTTAGCAAATCGCAGATGGCGTAAGAAACAAGGCCGGTATTTTTCGAAGTCGGTATTTCAGAACCCGTAAATTCTCATTTCGTCAAATGTCACGTATATCCTTTATGTCGATGATACGATCCACTAATTTGCCGATTTACTGTTAAAAACTGTTAGAATGTTGGTAAAATGTAGACAATAAATAATAATGTAGGCCATGAAAAAGTAAAAGTCGCTAGCATTGATTTGTTTGTTAGTTGGAAAGCGGTAGCTTGAGGGGCATCGAGTTATCGCATCGCCAAACAGAAATTCTTCGTTTACATAACAACTGTTGCAATACATATGTTTTCGATATCTGTCAAGGCGTTCTTTGACGAAAGTCCCTATAACATTGTGATCGACAGGGCTAGCTAATACAATTACGAGGTACTTCCAAGAAAGAGATTTTAGTATAAGGATTCAGAAATACGTGTCAAGGATTTCTTCTTTAACCAACGACGATACTTTGACTCGAACGAGTTGCATAAATTGATTACACGCAATTACCAGATAAACTCTTGCGTACAAGATACTAGAAATGCCCGGAATGGAGAATGTGACCAATCTCGGTCTTCGAGTGGAGAAATTCAAGAAAGATTTTCTCAAGCATTACCAGGCCAAGTTTCCGATCTTGTTCCGTATTTGTTTTGATCCGATAGGCACTCATAAGAAGTCGCGTGCCTTTATCGGTTTCTTGCTCGGATTTCTTATGGCTGTTCTTCTATACGAATGCATTATCATCGACCTGCAGTTCGACGCGTATACCAGCGTGTGCCTTGGTGGTATTTTGATTATGATGCTGTCAATTGGATGCGCCTTGTCGATTCAGGTGATAACAAAGTCCTTCGGAATATTTTATCTCTAAAAACAATTTTCCTACCGATTATTCGTAGTAGAAACACACCACCTTTGTTGATACTAAAGCAAGTGTAACGCAAGTAAAATTTAAGTGCAGTTCCATTGAAAATAAACACATGATTTATTGTTTAATTAATGACATTCCACACTACAATTTCCTGTGTACTCGAGATTAGAAAAGAAAAATTAACAGTCACTGTGGTATATTTCATGATACGTCTCTCGAAGATTACTTCGTAACTTTCTCGGCACGTGCCGAAGCTCGTTTAGTCATTGGAAACTTCATTAGCAACGTAATGCTATTTGTTAAGTAATTGCAATTATATCTGTTGCGTGTAAGTGCAATTGATCACAATCCGTTAACTGATTACAACTGTTGTAATTAAGCCTGACTCGCATGAACGAACAGCTCGTCATGATATAACGCTGAAATCATTCTTTGACATATTTAATGGATTCCACATTTGTTTTTTGTCACGTTCTTCGTATACATAAATATTTCTCGCACCGTACATTTTAAATTTTAAATCAAGCAGTCATTATTTATAATTCCACACACATTTTCCATGATTTATTTACAATTCTTCCATTTGCTTCGGATCGGATATTATTATTAGCACTTAACGGTCCAAGTGTGCTTCTCAAACACCACCGATGTGCGGCGCTCTACTCTTTAAAATCTGACATTTAAAAACTTGCAAATCGAAGTATGATGAAAATAAGTTGAAGTTGCCGGTCGATATTCATAACTAAAAGTCGGTGCGTTAAGGGTTAAATTACCTGGACAAGATCTTGCATACCTCAGTTTCTGAATATTTGTAACAATTACAATAATAAGTGACCAATGTTTAAGAACGTAACATATTCGATATTTAGCATTGTTGACACATCGTAGGCGAGATGCTTTGCGAATAACGAAGTGGTGTTACTATGTTTTGTCAGTAGCGAAAATTGCTATTGTTCTTCTTCAAATTTGTGGACGACATGTTTTATATTTTAATAAAATCGCTAAATATCTTATTGGAAATATTGAAATATGAAATTGGATATATATATAAGAACTTATTTATTATTCATTACTTATTTTTGACACAATAGGTGAGGTGTATTTCTATCTTGACGATACCAGCGTTTTTTGGCCGAGCAGGTCGAAGTATGTTGAGAGCACTGATTTTTGGATATATCA
Source organism: Bombus fervidus (assembly GCF_041682495.2). Lineage (NCBI taxonomy): Eukaryota > Metazoa > Arthropoda > Insecta > Hymenoptera > Apidae > Bombus > Bombus fervidus. Next base: position 6,282,061 of record NC_091534.1, on the reverse strand, counting down.
TAGCCGGACCATTGTTCAATTTAGTGTATAACGCTAAAGAGGTGGTAAGAACATTCGGTTGCACTACACAGTTGACGTACAACCTTACCAAGACAAGATTTGATTTAATGTTCAAACCGTTTCAACAGGTATATTTACTATTCTGTTAACAACGAGTAAATAAGTGTAAATTAATTCTTACAATGTCTGACGGGAAACGTCCATTTTTATTAGAAAGGATCAAAGAATATACAGTATCAACTAAACAGTATAAAGTATTCAACTTCATCATTCCTGTGTTTTCTGCAAATTAGGAGGCTCAAATAACACTGCTCGTTATACTTTAATCAAAATTCATATTAAAGTCGAAATAATTTTCCTGTTACGATGTCAATGTTTGTTAGGTTACACAATTTGGAATAAAATTTTCCGAAAGCACAGGAAGATCCAGTATGATCCAGGTAGAGATACGTCGGCGCTAGTTACGAAAATTATATTTATTTTTAATCTCTTTTTTTTAATCCTCTTATTTTTAATCGTTATATTTATTAAAAGGCGATCCTTGCTATGAAAGCGGATGCAAATGAAATAAAAGACACGCTTTCTTCGGTGAGGGACTTAATGAGCCCGATTGTCGAAGAAGTGGAGGGAGAGGAAGAGATGCTGCGATTAAAGGAGGAAAACGATTATTTGGACGAGTTGCAAGGTGATACAAAAAGAAGCAAGGAAATTGAAGAGAAGCACGAGAAAAAAATTGAAGAAGCCAAGTCAGATGCAGAAATATTTGAAGCTAAATATAAGAAAAAAATTGAAGCTCGATGCGAGGAGCAACTTAGTCGAGGTGCAGGAAGATGTAGGTATGTTTGAAAAACCTGTTGCATATCTTGCAATTTATAATAAATACCATTTAATTTTAATATTGCTCGAGTGTTCCAATCAAAATATTTGCCAAATTTCGCTAATTATAAAATTCACCAAATATTTATTTTATTTCTATTATTTATTATTTATACCATCAAATTATATTTTCTTTACCTTTCCCTCATTTTATTTGAAGTAACGCTTTTCAATTATTTAATGGAAATTACGATACATTGTTTTTTTATAGGTTTCTCGTGTGTTAGAAATTTAAATTAATATTGTCAAATGTGTACAAATAATCTTAAAGGGACATGTTCGGTAATGCTTACGACAAGTGTTACGAAGCAGTGAGCGTATTTGTTGCTTGGCTGCTGTGTTGGCCGATGAAACTGACCTTCGTCTGTAATCTGGTTCAAGCACTGGGTGGTTCTAGTATCTGTGATCCTGAAGGAAAGGTTGATAGTGGCATCGGCGAAGGATACATCGCTTTGAAAGGTATTATTATCAGGTCTGTAAGTATGAAACCGGAATTTGCCTATAGATGGCCCTAGCTGATAATGTAGTTATCACTAAACTGCGTCATTGATGCCAAAAGTCTTTGTTGACATCTCACAAACATTTTCCACTCAGAACAATACAAGTTTCATACAACAGCATAGTTTGTAATAGCGTTGAACATGTCGAATTTTGTGCCTGGAAACTACGATTTGCGGACAGCATTGATTTTCTGTTACCATTTGAAGAAAACTGCCGCAGAATCGCATCGAATGCTTGTCGAAGCTTACGGTGAGCATGCTCTTGGTAAATCACAGTGCTTTGAATGGTTTAAAAATTTCAGAAGTGGCAATTTTGACGCGAGGAACGAAGAACGTGGAAGACCACCGAAAAAGTTTCAAGACAGAGAATTGCAAGCATCGTTGGATGAGGATGACGCTCAAACGCAACAACAACTCGCTGATCAATTAAACGTGACGCGAGAAGCCGTCTCCGTACGTTTGAAAGCCATGGGAAAGATGCAGAAGGTGGGAAAATGGGTTCCACATGAACCGAATGAAGGACAGCAGGGAAACCGAAAAACCACTTGCGAAATGCTGCTCGCCAGATACAAAAGAAAGTCATTTCTCCACCGAATTGTGACTGGCGATGAAAAGTGGATATATTTTGAGAATCCCAAGCGTAAAAGATCATGGGTAGCTCCAGGCGAACCACCGACATCGACTACAAGACCAAATCGCTATGGACGGAAGACAATGCTCTGTGTTTGGTGGGATCAGAAGGGTATGATCTATTATGAGCTGTTAAAACCTGGCGAAACCGTTAATACCGAGCGCTACCGACAACAAATGATCGATTTGAATCAAGCTTTGCGTGAAAAACGACCAGAATATCAAAAACGGCAACACAAAGTAATTTTGCTTCGTGATAATGCACCATCACATACAGCAAAACCGGACAAGGAAACGATCGAAGCGTTCAGTTGAGAAATACCTTCGCACGCGGCTTACTCACCAGACTTGGCTCCGTCCGATTACTATTTATTTGCATCGATGGGACACGCACTTTCTGACCAGCACTTCGCTTCTTACGAAAATGTACGAAAATGGCTCGATGACTGGTTTGCCTCAAAAGAGCGACAGTTTTTTTGGCGTGGCATCCACCGATTGCCAGACAGGTGGGAAAAATGTATAGCTAGCGATGGGCAATACTTCGAATAAAATATTTTTAATCATTTTCATACAATAAACGTGTATTTCCTATACAAAAATTCCGGTTTCATATTTACATACCTGGTAACCAATTAACCAAAAGTGGAGTTGACCAGTTTGGCTTCTGAGAGGCTTGCACATCAGGCACTGTTTGTGAATCACAATTTCCTGTGTTAAAGTTCATCCGGACGATCTTTCTTCAAAGGTGCTCGGGACGAATTCAGCCGAAGCTTAAAGGACGCGAAGCTGCAATACAAAGTGAGGAAGCCGCCAGTGATTTTGGATCTTCAGGATTCGGCGTATGCTGCCAGAGCGGTAATACACGAATTCACAGTGCGAAGAAGATTGTTCCAGTCCGTGATGACCATCGTAAAAAGATGCTTGTCCTTCGTGTTTCTGAAAATCATTCTCGACGCTCAGAGATACCACGACGAATATTTGAATGACATTGAGTTCGACAATATATATGTGTCGCCCTATTTCCGCAAGATAGACGCAAGAAGAAGAGCACGCGGTAGTATGACTCTGTTGCCGTTTAAGAAAATCGAGAGGCGAAAGTTTGTTGATCCTTACAGTGTGAAGCCAAGCAAAACCGAAAGGTCTCATTTGATTGGACAGACAGTTAAATTGCTTCTTGAGCTCATCACGGCCAGTGTTTTCGTTATTTTGGATTGGTTATTTTATGAAGTGTTGGATTTAATCAGGAGGCACGCTTATATGGAGTACACTCAGGTAGAATTTATTTGTATAAGTAGGATATAAATAGGGTAGATCATTTTAAGTATCACTGGTTCACGGTTAAGCAGTTGAAATGATAGATGATACATGCGCCACTCGAAAGTCTTAACACGTTGCTCATCGGCAGCCTACTAATAGGCTTCATAGCATCAGCGTTTATCGACTGGTTGCCTACAAATCGGCGTTTTGTTTCTACGGTTATCAATCGGCAGGCTACCGATCGGTTGTTCCCAAATCTATTAGAAACGGTAGACGTAGAAAGATTGTTAGACAGATTCGCACGTGTGCTGTCAATAACAATAGCGCGTTATCTGCTTTTTAGTTGCATGGTATTTAGGCTATCTAAAATATTAGACATTTCATTTAAAAAAACTGAACATGATCCTGATATATCGTTAAAAAAGCAAGGTAATAAAAAACAAATTATAGCACTATGTGCCTCTAGACACTATGCAACTTTTGCTTCAAACATCTCTTCCTGTAACGAATAATTTGCGAGTTATTTTAAGTCGTCATGTTAGGAGACTCACCCTGTGTATATAATTATAATATGTAATAATGATAATATAATAATAGTATATAATAATGTAATGATACATATATATTTTGGACAGGAATCCACAGTTCTAAAATAATGTGTTTTTCCAGGCAGGCCACCACGACCTAAGTTTGGAAATTCGCGGAACAGGGGTGATCGCATCATTGATCAGAAACGCGATTCGCGGTTTCAACGTGAAGAAACGAATCAAAACCGTGGTTTCGAACAGCGCGTGCCTTCCTCGGCCCACGAAACTACCCGCTTACGTAATCGTCAGGATCTACGGTACCTTCATCGCAGTTTTCCTCCTGATCTTCGCGTCCATCTACACCGAGAGATTACGTCGTGGCATTTGCTCGTTCTTTTATCGAAGAAGAGAAAAGAGACGAGTATTGTACCTCTATAACGAGAGTTTACGGCGCAGGCTCTCGTACACCAAGTTCATGAAGGCTAAAGTGAAGAATATGGTGAGAACGCGTCATTTGGAGAACGAGGTGAATTTCTGGTTGGCCGTGAGACTTAAATGGCCGGATCGTTTTGGATGGCTCAAGTACTTCGCCTGTGCCAGGGAAAGGTGTTTAATCTGCGGCGATTCAGAGCCTAGAAAAGGGCCAAAGTACCGAGCATGCACCACTCCAGGCTGCCCCTTCTTGCATTGCGCTGAATGCTGGAGAGACGTAGGGAAGATTTGCTATGCTTGCTCTGAATTTTCTGATACCGAAACGGAGGAGTACGACACCCAACGCAGTGACTTTTAGTTCAGTTAACACGCTGTAGACCAAGCTATGGAATAATTCATATAAGTTGCCTAAACGCAACATTATTGATAAACACAGTAACTCGCCTGATATGTTTGGAAACATCCTTGAGACTCGCTTTTAGAATCACAATGTTGAAATACAATGATGTAAGCTAAGCAACAAAAATTGCAAATGAAACGTTCAGTTAATGCAACGTTGGTCTTTAAAGAATTAAAGACTTGTTGAAGATTTGTAACTGAATGCATTAATTAATAAGCTTAATTATTGGTATATTATATGAATGGTGGTACTGTAATTATAACCATTCTTTATTTGTGTACTAGGATACTAGTTATTGAATATGAAAACAATAATCCCTGATTTACGTCTTTTGGTAGCCACTTAAATGAGCATCAGCTGTTGCAACTTGTATTTGTGATTAAACCAGTAGAATGTAAAACAAGGAAACTTAAATTTATGCCAAGTCGATTGATTTTATTCTAATGTTTAACATACGATTAGAGATTACGTATTCTTTTGAAGAAAATACATATGATAGGATCAATATTACGCCTCGAGGTACCAATGATACTAGCCAAGATTGTAGGTAGTAGTGGCTAGAAACATTTTTCGGGAAACTATGATATCATCAGAGATGGTAAGGCCATCTCTACGTATAAATCTCACGTACCAAACTCGACAAGAAGTCTCAGATTTCATGAGGAAGAAACGAGAACTTAAAACGTGCATTTACTATGTTGGATTTATGAGCACTGTGATGCTCGAACGGAATACAAAACATTCAAGAGCACAAAGTAGGATCATTCCTAGTTTTATAATACAATGGTATTATCCGAGGAATCTCGCATCTCCATTAAATTTCCACGAAGCCAACGATGTATCAAGGTAACGTTAACATAAGTATAATGAGTTGCAGACGCGGAGCGATTTACGTCTGTTTCACATAATTCAAGGAAAGATTGCAATTGTGCGACGAATCTACTTGAATACGACATGAGGCCTGGCAAATTGGTTTAATTCCGTTCACATACACAAGAGGCAAGATGCTGTATGTTGTTATAAAGAGAGTTTAACGATGATTGCTATAATTGTTAGTACTGTACAAAAAACAAAGTACATAATACATGTACTGTTCTTATTAATTAAAATGTTGTATCCATAATTTCATAATTGAAGAAAACTCGAGTTCTACTCATCTTCTTTGTAACATTTTAACTTATGTAAGAAGGATAATTTTATTATTTCACCGTTTTACTGTTTTACTGTTTCATCAGTTTGTTATTTCATTACTCTGCCATTTTATTACTTTATCATTTGAAGAGCACTCAAGGGGAACGCGACAAACTAGGGTTAAGGTTCCTGGAAAAGGAATAGCTTGTTAGATTCAGAAATATAAGTTTCCTGAGTGCAGGTGACAGGTCTACTAAATTTTATGAACAATCTGTTAATGTTCAATAGGGTTCAAATAATAATAATAGTTCAAATTTTGCAATCAAATAAGAGGGCAATTTTAATAACATGGAATTGATTATAGAATTTTACAATTGTTTGTCACGTTTCCTGTCTATGGTCTTTGCTTTACAATTTTCCTATTTTACTATTTTCTCACCTTATAATTCTACTGTTTTATAATTTTATTGTTTCTCTATGTTACCACCCTATGACTCTACTATTCTGCCATTTTTTCCATTTTACAGTACTATTTTCAAAATTTGTAGGAAACCCTGGTATTTCAACATTCTCATATGGACGACGCACAAGAGGAACAATAGAGATACCGGTCACCTGTTGCAAGCTAAAATCGAATTTCATCCACGTTAACAAGGATTGCTCGGTTCGTCGAACATCGTGGCGCGCAAGCAAATGATCCTTCCGTGCGCATTTTTCCTAAGGAATTACGCGGTAGGTACAATTTCCTTTAGGTATGATAAGTAATTGGCCGCGATTTCGTGCTACTAACGAGCCATGCACGAGACATATAAGATCTCCACGCTAACGAGCTGGACGTTCAGTAATCGAAAAAGCCAGCAACGGTGAATCTCCGCTCAACGAAGATGAAGACTGTCCTGATTGCTGTCGTGGCTGCTATCTGCTTCCTGCTCGGTGAAGTACATTCCGAAGACAAATATACGACGAAGTACGACGACATCGACATCAACCTCGTACTGAACAACGAGAGACTTCTGAAAGGATACGTGAACTGTTTACTCGATCGTGGTACTTGCACCCCGGACGCGGCTGAACTTAAAAGTGAGCTTTTTCCTATGTAAAATATTTTCTTTTATATATAGAGAGAATGATTGTCGTTTTGCGTGATAAATCAATTATTGTGTGTTGTTCTGTTTAGATGATTTATTACTTATATATGTATAGGGGTGGTTTGTATTTATTTAAAAAATGAAATACATTTTATTGTATTATTTTTATTTTATGTTATACTACATTTTGTTTGTGGCACTTTGACGCTATAAAACTGTTGAATAATGAAAAATTATAAATAAAATGTGTAGTGAGCATAAAAACTTTGGAGTAAAAACAGGGAATCGCTGATCTTCATGGAATAGGACAAGAAATGTCTCCATTCTTCCTATCTTCACCGCTTGTAAACATTAATATAATAATGTACGAATACTTTATTCAGTCAGATTGTATGTCTATCACAAGGAGGTTCTTTGGCTTAGCGTAGTGATTTACTTGTTACATGTACACATTTCCTAATCCTAGGAATAGTTATTCTATTTTTACAGCCTATTATTATTAGATATACATGTAGTTTAATTCTTTTATCTTAGGTTTAATATAATTTATATGTGCATGATGTAACTATGGTACCAATATGCTACAGTACAATGTATTTTCCTACTTACTATTTAACTGCATTTGTATTATTGCTCTGTGTTTCTTCCTCAACGTCGCTATTATTAAGTCTTTAGTATTTAATTAATCTTCCTTTTCATAGCTTTCTGGTTGTACTATGTAATTTTCAACTTTTTTATTCAAATTTCCAAATCGTCAAATTTTCATTTAGCTTTTCTCCTTGTTGTATGTCTATACTAATTACGTTTAGCTTCATGGCTACTTGAACGTTTTTCCAGATACTGATAAGATGATTGGATATTAACAATACAAGTAGACATTATGTAATTCGTTCCAGTATTAATATTCAATTTGGAGGAAGAAATTAGGATAATATAAAACAATCACATCTTTCTCTAATAGTCTTCTTTCTCATCCCAATTAGAGTTTTAATGCCACAGAATATGCTATTAATTTACCATTACTTTAAATTATAAAAAGACACTTATAAAAAAAAAAATACACATCAAATGAAAGCAATAATTTTTGCTAATTCAGTAATGAATCAAAATGATCTGACTGGCCTTCACATGTAATGTTAGAGTCCATGCTATGAATAGTACAGTTAAACTCAATGGACCTTGGTCCCTCAGTAGTGCACTAACATATTAAAACGTGATTATCTAAATATAATAAAGTCATTACTTAGTGGCATTCCATGTTTCTTCCCCTTACCCTCCACATGTTTAACACAATCATCCAATGACTCCAATTAAAGACTACTTATCATGTGTCATAGCCTGGCGTAACCATGGAACATCCAACGAGTCAAAACAAAGAAACACAAACAAAGCGAACAAGAGGTTACGGTTGAGCGCCAGGAGGAAGAAGAAAAACTATGGCGGTGTCGTTTAGAGCATCATCGCAATGGTCGTTACAAGGCACCTTCGCTCAGAGAAATGCTGGACGAGTCAATTACGATATGTCCGTGCGCTCGTATGCATATTCCACTGATGTTCAGAACGTTGTCGTTTCACGGTCGACCGCAATTTTATGAGCGTCGTTACTATTCCTGAGGTACAAGGCCGCGCATTAAATCGGTTACGCGTCCTTTGCCATCTAAGAAAAAGGATCTACGCGTGTTACAATTACTCGTGTATAGAATTTATTTCTGCTCGCATCATTGCAGCTGAGATTCTTGATTGCAAGGAAGTTTGTTATCTCTGTCTTTTGTCTTCTTTCGAGGATGCTGCGTGTTAGCCTTTTGTGCCAGGAACACTTTTACGACAAGATCCGATCTCGTTGGAGTGAATTTTGTTGAAATCAGGACTTTCGTTTGGAAAAGAAAGAAATTGCAAGTATTTCTAAACTCAAAATTCATTCACGCGGTAGCCTTCTGTCTTTTGTCATCCTTCTATTGGCAAGAACAATACAAGAGGAATAATCTTCATATTGCTATGAAATTTTGTCATCATAACAGAAATATCTTCAAGGTATATCATGTCTAACCCATTGGAAGATAATTTTAGTGATGTAACGAATAACTAGAGAGCAATTGATTGATTATATAAGTATCGTCCAATCAAGTTATATAATATTAATGATGAAGTCCATAATGAAACTATATCCAATAATTTGGGATTTGAACATTCAATCACACTATCGCTCTAATTTGTATTATATTATACTTATATTATGTACTGTACTATTGTATACATACTCATCAGACACAGAATATTAGTGGCTGTTATAATGTAGAATTAAGCTATGACTGTTTCATCTCTTTTTACGCATGACGAGTATACTCATAACAAAAGATATTGCCATTTTCATATCTTCATGGCGAGTATACTTGTGAAAAACAGCTAACTAGTTAAACATCTATACTCGACTCGATGCAGTGTAAGAAGTACAAGTTTCTTTTTGTCATAACTTTCGAACCTCTTTCGAGTTCTTCACTTTAAAACACGCCCAAAAGGATCAGCTGAATTGCTGTATTAAAGCTCCTTTTCTATGGTTTTTACCGAAATCACGAATGAAATATCACGTTAACGCAACGGTGGCCCTTAAATTGGCGTTGAGTAGAATTAGCGTGTAAAAATAAATTCAATGATTTATGATTAACATTACAGAAAACTTGCCCGATGCATTGGCCCACGGATGCTCAGCGTGCAGCGAAAAGCAGAAAGAAATAGCTGACAAGCTTTCGCAATACCTGATCGACAATAGAGAGGAAGAATGGAGTCTTCTGGAGGCTAAGTACGACCCGTCAGGAGCTTACAGACAACGTTACCTTCAGAACCAATTCAAAGAAAAAGCTGTGGACTAAATTAGCCTCGTAATTCAATGGCACCGATTATCTTCGCTTCATTCTTGTTCACGTTAAATCTACTTGGTATACACGTAATGATGCACTGCAATGATTTGCTATAAATGCTTACAGAACATCTACTGATCGGTATGGATTATATGATAAAAACATTTTAAAACAATGAATTACGTATTTTACAAATCTGCACATTCCTTCGAAGAGAAATCATCAAGGGCCTTTCTATAATTGTAATTACAATCAATTAAAGTTATCTGAAAAATACATCAAAGTGTTGATTTTCTAGTCTAATAGAAAGACGTATATATAACTTGAAAATTATTTCCTTTCGATTTTCTTGTTTAAAAAATATCTTAACGTCTAAATTATTTATTACAGGCTCCGTTTGAGACTTGAAAATATTCCAGTTCCAATTTTTCAATAAAAAAATACCTTCGTTTAGATTTACTAGAGAGAACTACATATTTAAAGTTTAAAAATTATTCATCTCAGTTTGAAAAAAAAAAAAAAGTATAAGTTTAATACTCGAAAATTGTCCACCTTAAATGTTTCAAGTGAGAGAATAGTTTCATAACCTATAAAAAAAAAACTGCTTTAGATCTTGAAACATATTCAACTGAAATTTGTTGATTATAAGAAAATTAAGATACCTGTCGTCTTAAATGTTTAATTTCCAGAACAGAAGATTATTGGACTGAAATTCCTTAAATATAAAAAAAAACAAGAAATTAAATTTTTGTCTAATCCTCTGTTACAAAAACTGTATTACAAGTAATTTCAATCACAGAATTACCGAAAAACTATTTGTGCACGAGCCAACATTTAGGATTCATCTAATTTGCATGCTATCAGCGAAAATGATCTGTTACGTCTCGCTCGAACACAATAATTAATTCGGGACTAATTAAACGGTGATTAATGAGCCTGTGACTAATCTATCAACTTCGAATAGAGACAGGCCTGACTTCGCGTTCAGCTAAAAGTGGAATCAGATCTAATAACTGGAGCGCCGAGGAAGACGCAAGTGCCGGACGAATCCTCGATTATCCTTCGAAGTCGATTACTCATCCTGATCCTTGACAAGGAACGTCTTTTTGCATGAAACGATTGACTATTAAAACTCAGTCGCGACTTATAGAGTTAAACGTCATGCAAGAAATTGCAGTTGCATTACATCGTTCAACGAATTATTTGCTCTGATATAGACATTGATTCTCGCGATATTTAAGCTGTCGATTATAATCAGATAGAAACGACGTGACCGAACTACAATTTGCGACCAATTGCACGCCTGTCACAAATTGTATTCACAAATTGTATTCACAAATTGTAAAAAAAAGAATATGCATATCTTCTGTATTACATATTTGCACGTATACTTCTCTGTATTTCACATAATCCAAAATAATATTCACAAATTATGGGGAAAATAATGATCTCCTCCCCTCGTTACATATTTCTGTATTTGTATATTCTACATAGGCCAACACAATATTCATAAATTATTAAGAGAACATTCTCCATTACACGTTTACACATTCCTGTACTTCTTACAGCATTCATAAATTATACAAAAACGTCTCTATTTTCCCCATTACACATTTATATACTTCTATAAGTCAAATAAAGAGATTGTTTTTATTTCCCCCACTGCGTATTTGCATATTTCTATATTTCGTACAAACCAAAGCAACATGCGCAAATTACAAACAGAATTATCTTATCCAGAACGTTCTTTCCTCCGTAGACCTTCAATATCAAGACACGTAAGTCGAAGCAACTTCCTTGCGCTACTGTTTATCCTGTGTCTCTCTCTTTCTCTCTCTCTCTCTCTCTCTCTCTCTCTCCTGCAAGTGAGAAAAGAGAAAAGGAAAAATGAGAACGCTGCATAATCTTGTGCTACATTTTGTGGTTTAAAGTTACCAAAAATATCCCGTATCCGGACACTCCAGCAGGCTGTAAAGTGTAAAGCCCCGTCTCCACGTGGGTGGTCGGATCTCCCTAGGACTCACAATCCTTTACTGCTTTCCTAGAAATTCGAGATTTCCAAAGGGAGCAAAGAAAAAAGAAAAAGTTGGGAAGCTGAAGGGAAGAGGAAAAAAAATTAGTGGAGCGGGGTGAGCGGGAGGAGGGGAGAGAAGACAAAAAGGGACGAGTGTATAACAGGCGCGTGACTAGAAACAAAGAACTTAAAGAGAAAAAGGAAAGAAGAAGTAGAAGAGAAGAAGAAGAAGAAAAAGGGTGTCGTGTACACACTGGAAATTGCGTTCACGACACAGTCAATGGTGGATCGCGTGTAGGTTAAAGTTAATGGCTCCGCGGTGGCTGTCGAATGGACAGGAGAACGCGTTTTCAGTGAAAGCGCCGACTTTTATGAACTCTTCGGGACACTTTATTGCCGGCTTTGGCTTTTTTAGATGCACGATACCTGAATTCCACATAGATAGACCCGTCACCGTGAAACGTCTTTGAGGTAATAAAAAGGATTATGGGCTGGCCGAATGCCGGGAACCGCCGTGAAACTATTAAGCCTGCATAAATCATGTTTCGTGAACGCTTCTAATCCATAAGCCTAAAAAGATAAAGTCTCGTCGAGCAACTGCCCCGAAGAAGATACGTCGATTCCGTTAGCGATCGAACCCGATGATGAATCTAACGTTTCGTTCGTAGCTTTTTAAAGGATGAGAGTGGCGTTGTGTGGGATAAAGATCGACAGGTTAAGATACGAGAACTAACCTTAAAAGACCCGATCAAACATTGCATGTAAAAATGTACATTCGTCGTTATTTCTTTCGTTCATCTAACTTTGTGTAGACTCTTGCATTAACAGAAATTCAGAAATTGATTAATCAGATTAATGTAAGAATTTACATGAAGTTAGATGAACGAAAGAAACAACGATGAAAATGTAATTTTTCATTAAATTTTCAAACGAAAAATATTTCTGGCCTGTAGGATACGACAATAGCGGATGACTTGACTTGTATAATTTTACCTATTCGAATTAAGCATTCCTTCTAGTAAAATAATCGTGGAATTGGTATTAAAATTTCGCTGACGTGTAACGAATATTAATAGGATAAGATTTAATTTTCGTAACGAGGAGAGCCGAAAAACAAGTTGTACGAGAAGACCGCGCTGGTCATTAATAGAACCTAGCTGGTTGAAAAGAGAAGTCTGAAAAAGGACAAGCAGTTTCGGTCTGAAAGGTCGCAAAAAAATTTTTCACGCTAGAATTCCAAGAAAACGGTCATATATCAAAGGTGGAACTGAAACAATAATTATGTTCCTGCTGTAATATTTTAACAAAAATTTGAAACAGAGTAGAATCTAGGCGAACCTTTCATCGATACGTTTCGTGGAAATAATAATTCTCAATGATGGAAGAGCAAATCTTTGATTTTTTATTATTTGACCATTTCTTACATTTTTTATTATTACGAGAAAGATATTTCACATTGCGGAATATCGAATTGGAGATAGTACTACAGCTGAAAACAGCACAGTTACATACACTTAGTGACAAAAGTTAGGGAGCATAATGATCGTTGGATAATTACTGCATATTTTTCATCTTGCAAGATACATTAACTGGTATATTGTATTAAAAATACAATAAAGACATAACAGTCCACATATGGACGTACAATAAGTTCCAACGTTAAATATCTAAAACGAACATGAAATTGTTGTGAAATTTAGCGATTCTAGTCCACTAATACGAATAAAGGAACCTATAGACAGATTCGTATATGATAAATATAAACATATAATCTATTTTTCGACGCAGAATTTTAGTAATTAATTTATGCGTGCCGTAAGATGAAAGAGATTAAGGATCACCGCTGTTTTTTTTTTTTTTTTTTTTTATTTATTTATTTATTTATTTAATTTGTACTTTTCATTCGGATTTGTACATATGGACATTCGGTAAATTTTCCTAGCTTCATTGTTACCAACTTATGTTACCAACTTATTGCTTATCTCGTTTTGCGTCGACATGTTCCATATTTCCAATTCCATTTTACGATATTAAAGAGCACCGAACGGCGGCCATGCGTTCCGATGTAAATCGTACTCGACGCTGTCACCGCACTCGATAGGTAGAAGGCCGACGAACAAGCATCGTTACTCCGTTAAAGTAGCTTCTGGCTGTCATTATCTCTTCTCGAGAGTCAATCTGACGCAGCATTATAGGAAGCTGGCCTCTGAGAAAGCGCACACGTGTTGGGTTGAAGACAGGTAGCCAACTTCGAATGTTCCCACACGTGGTTTTAGTCACGTCCATAATTAATGCGTGACACGGTACAACTGAATACATAAAATCGTTCGTTCAATCTGAAGAACCGAGGAATCGTAAAGTACGTTTCTTCGACAGCCATTTATGTCCCCTTGTGCCTGTGTAGTCTGTGTAATTGTGTCGCGTAACAGCTCCACTCTGTTAATGTAACCGTGGAGCGATATGGATTTTCTAACCTTTCCATCGAACAGATACGAGTTTATTCGACGTTGCTTATCAGACAAGATAGAAGAGTGGAATTTTCAAACGGCACACTTATCCCAATTTATCAGCGAGGCAATCGTTCATTGATTTAATTCGTAGTAGCATTCGACGGTTGTATCGAGAAGCTGATTTCCTCGAATAGGTTCAAAGTCTACGTAGAATATCTAAATTTTGTAAATATATTTTATAAGTATAGAACAATTGAATTTACTGCAATTGATTACTTCTGGCAAAAAAAGGAAAAAAAGATGAAAATGTGACTTGTCATATTATTACAGACACCGATAGATTTTGTATAAAAGTTAACTCTGCTTGTAAACAATTAGAAGAAGAGGTTAGCTGTTGTGGACCAACGATCAACAAAAATCTTTCTTCCTTTCTTCTCCACTGTCTACGGAGATATTTGGCAGATTATTATTCTCGAGATTTGTGAACAATCATCTCCATTCAGATGCCATTGCAGACTGACAATGCACATATATATATTCGTACACATTTGTAGTGACAATCAAAAGTTTTTTTTTTTAGGCCACACTGCTGGAATTTTACCGAATGTCCAGCTAGACAAATTGTAAAGTACAAATTAAATAATAAAAAAAACACTGTAAAGAAAAACTGCTGGAACTGTAGTGTCGAATTTCCGTCTAATTTCGAATTTCTTCGTTCCTAATACACCATGAAGCGTTCTAAGCTTGCAGTTATTCCATCTTCCATATGTAGCTTTCTGTTGTTGTTGACCAAAGTGCTGCACCTTATGTCCACACAGGTTTTATTATTCTTTTATATATTTTTAATTTATTGTCCATACAAGAGGAATGTTAAATTTTTTTTTTAATTTTAATTTATGCTTTACAATTTGTCCAACAGGACATTTGGTAAATTTGTCTAACTAGGTTATATGTGTGGTTAATTAGCCAGTATACTTTCATTTCTAGATGTTCCATCAAAGTAAAAACAAAATGTACTTTTTATATTTCTCTGCTGCAATCTCTTCGTATTTTCAAATTTATAAGAAGAATACAATTATTGTAACAGCATCTTAAATCTTATCGGTGATTTTCCAGTGTAACTGGCAACAACTTATTTAAACGTTTCAGCATATTTAACGAGAGTTGTTTATTATTGAAACGAAGGTACTCGCGATTATGCGAATTCAAAGGTATCGAATAAACCTCGCCGCGGGTCGTTCGTATATTATCCATTATGTACGTATCCCAACAACGATCAGCAACGTGACAAACGTCGTGGAAGCAGGCGAAGCGAGGAAATCAGAAGAGGAATTCAACAAAACGGGTCGGTAACACGCGAACCCCATAAAGCAGTATGAGGCGTGACTTTACGACCCTTACAATCTCACTTTCTTTCCCTTTTCGCGCGTGAACATCGGCAACGAGCGACACCGCGATCGAAATTATTAGGTTAGGAACTAAGTGGTGCCAACCCAATAAGAAAATCGAGCTCGATGCGACACCGGTGCAATTCATCGGCTTTGTACGAAGTGTTATAGGGAAAATAATGTCAAAACTTTCTGAACTTATTCGAAGTATCTGTTCCATGTGGATTCTTCTTACGCGAATGAAAATGGCGTGAATAAAGCCTGTCAGTACAAAAGAACAAATATTGAAAATAGAAGCTAGTTGACATTGAAAATATAAGTTTTAGAAATAAATATTTATTCTAAATATCTTAACAAAAAAAAAAAAAAAGAAAAAATGACGTTTCAAAGACAAAGGTAAATTTTATTCCATGTCATCAATGATCATCTTCAAAAGCAGCTAATTGGTAAAATGTTTTTTATCCTCGTCAATCCACAAATTTTAGCACAAAATGTTACACTTGTTTTTGCCAACTTGTATTTTCAGTAATAAAACTACACGCAGAGATACACTTTCAAAGAAGCAAACTGCTCGCCACACAAACCTTAGTCCATTTAACTGTCTCCAAAAAGAAAAGAAAAGACATTGCTACAAAGTGGAATTTTGTAGATAAGATTTCAGTCTTCTCTCGATCGACTCTCCGCTCGAAAAAAAAACTGATTTGAGATCATTAGACTGCACAGTGTACGCTACACGAGGGCTTAATTTACGCGTTCTTGTTCACCAAACGATCCCTTCTCCCGGTAATTGTTATCGTTGTTCCATTAAATTACGATAATTGGCGTAGATACGGTGATCCTGGCGAGGGTTCGCGCGCGTTACGCGTTCACTTTCGCGGACTGTCACGCGGCTAAGCTATATACGCGTTTCTCGCGCTGCAACCGGCCGGCTATCGTGGTTATTAAGGAAACAGACGAAGGAACGAAACGAAGGAAGAGGCGCGTTGGGTGGTCCCGCCCCGCTGTTTATGGGGCACTGCATCTGCTGGCCCCGTATAACCCTCTACCGTCGACCTGTGTGGTCCCACCTTACGTCCGACTTTACATTCGATTCACTACTTGCTAATGGTAGTTGCATTAGCATTAGGTGACCGGCTGCGTCTTGGTATTATAACCGGCACCGCGTTCACCGGCCTCGGTTCTTGCGTGATTTTTCAACCGCGATATTGGCCCTCGTTCCTTTTCACTATGAATCTGTTCGTTAACCAGTTGGTTGCTCTTTCGACGAGTATACTCGTCACGAAGAAACGCCAGTACTTGTACTTGTCATGTTACAGTTTGCTATTTAAATAGCAATTTAAGCGAAAAGTAAAATACATTCGTAAGGTTTAAGACGTCAGGAATATTTGGAGGCAAAATGAAAGGGACAAATAAGAAAAATTGTATGTAATGTGAACAATGCGACACATTTTAGGTGCACACTTTTCAAACAGGTTTCTTTTTATTTTTTATTTGTACTTTACAATTTGTCCAGCCGGATATTTGGTACATTTTTCTAACCTAATTGCTAAATAACATGTGGGTGGCTACTCTCAGCAGGATACCATCTTCGAGTTTGAGTATTTTATTTCTTTAGTGAGATCAGTGGGGTATTTTTTCAAACAGGTTACAACAGTTGGTTAACTCTTCTATCTCCGCAGATTCCACGATTTTCCACTCGTTTTGCAGGTTACTCACAGGATATAGGAATATGTTTGGAAGAAAAGTTAAATGGTTTGGATTATGCAAATATGTTATGTTGGTACAAATTATACAAATAGGTTATGTTGCTTTCATCAAAAAGGGAAAAGGTTAAGAGAGTTCACGTTTAACGACATTAAATGGTAAATCCATCTAACAACGATCAGGTAAACACTAAATGATAATTTAATTACAGTGTATCATATAGACAACGCTGTAAGTGCCACCGAAAACGTCAAATTTTAAACGTTAAATTTTCGAAATTTTATTTGTTATGCGTCACAAAATTTCCTACTATTTGCATTGATATAATTATGAACAAACAAAAAGTTGAAAATACAGAAAACCGAATGTGCTATTGGTTCAAATTTGCAAACACTGCAAGCACCAATCCTGTTTGTCCCCACAAAAGATACACTTTTTTCGATATCTTCTTTTTATCTTTATTACAAAAATATAGTTTAATGTGGTGAGTAAGAATTGTTATAAAATTGGTGACATGCAACGTGCGTGTGTTACAATATGTGAATCGCATATGGCACTTACATTTTGTTACATTTACCAAATTGCAAAGTACAAATTAAATAATAATAAAAAAAACATTCTGTTATACAGTAAACTTTGTTAGTAATTATTTACAAATGCAAAATTTCTCTTAAATTCTATCTCTATCGCTATTTAGGACATCATATCATAAAAAACAAGATTTTTAAATTTTCCCACTTACAGTGTCGTTTAAAAGGAATCTTCAGTTTACAAGCTATGTATTGGGTTGGCAACTAAGTGATTGCGGATTTTGTCATTGAATGGTATTGACAAAATCCGCAATCACTTAGTTGCCAACCTAATACATGCTTCTTTGCAAATAACACGATGGCACATAATTTCCAACGGTACCAAGAAACTTGGTCGTGCAGCAACAACCTTAGTTTCACTTTTAGGTTAAACGATGTGCAGCCTACACAGTTCACAGTGATCTGAAATTCTCGCGAGCAAAAAACCGAATGAACAAAAAGTGAGAGAAAAAAGGTATTTTTCCAGCAGGCCAATTCCAATATCGCGTACGATATGGTTTGTCGAGGCTGAACGATGCACGTGGTCGTCCGTGGTCGTCGCCGCCTGCAGGGTGAAAAATATTTGTGCGGCCGAGCGTGCCACGTAAGTAAGTACTCGATCGGTCTGGCCCGAGAAGGCATCGATCTCGCCATTGATCGATCGATCCGGAGGTCTCGGATAAGATGCTGTCGTCGTCCTGGTCTCGACCTGCTCGTCGTCCAACACAGGGTGGACCACACGCGTTGTGTCGCCTCTCTGACCTTCTCTCTGTCTCTCCTTCGCTGCCTCTCCTCTTGGCTCGCTCCATTCTCTTCTTTCTCTCCTTTCTCTAGTTCTCCTTTCTCTAGCTCTCCTCTGATTCACCGCTCCACTCTCACTTCGATTCTCCTCTCGCGTCTCTCCTATCGTTGCTCTCCTTCCTGCCTTTCGCTCGCTACCATCATCCATCGCGAGTCCTTTTTTTCTCTGGTTCAACGATCGTGCACGCGCGCGTCTTGCTCGAAAGGTGGAAGGTGAAAAAAGCGCAGGGTAAAATAGAGGAAGGACGTTGCATATTATGTGCAAGCGACCTGAATTTACAAAATCTTTTTAGAAGAAGAGTTGCGAGGAGCGACCTCTGTTACTTTATTCGCACTCTGATTGCGATCGGTTGCGATGTTTTCCGAATTTCGTTTACACGTCGTCTGGTAAAGTAGTCCCTTGAAACTTGTAACAGTGACCTGTATATATATATATATATATATATATGTAAGATCGTAAATCTCGGGATAATTCAGGTGATCGATTCTGAAGTCTGAAAATCGAGATTTATTGTGAAAATATTTAAATAAAATACAGGAGTAAACAACAATTAATATCAATCTATAACAATAAATAACAAATGTCTACCCGAAAATCGAGAATCGATTTTCAACGTCCTGAGCTATCGATCTTTCTCCGTCAATCTTCAATATTTTAAATAATTATTCTGTGATCTTGTCTATCTTTGATGTTGCTCTCTGTCCGTCCGTTTGGGAAATAAGTGTCTCTTAAAATAGTTGTCTATAAAACAAAAGAAGGCCGCTCTATCCGTGAAACAAAGAAAGTCGTGCTATCCGTAAAACAGAAAAAGTTCCTATCCCACGTGAACTCTAGGGAGTTTACATATAAAGGAGTTTACAATACTGAAATTAAAGAGAAAAGAGACAGAAAAATCTATGCAACCGAATACTTTTGCACGCCACTGTATACGCGTTTCGACTTAGCTCGCCTACTCTTCCGTTTTGTTTCGCC